>NC_081411.1:168644029-169854029 GCF_030272615.1 Cryptomeria japonica | reverse complement strand
GTGTGATAATCCAAGGTGTTTAGATATGTGAAATTAGACCTTGAAAGTTGAAATAAGACTTTATTAGGACTTAATGATTAGTTGATTAGAGAAGATAAAATAAAACGGGGCACACTTAGGGTTAGGGTCCCAATTTTATAATGCGTGCAATGATAAGAGAGTACTTTATGTTTAATTAAATTAATAATTAAATGTGTAAAGGAATTATTAAAATGCAAAATGCAACACACTAAAGTAGGTGCTAACCTAAGAACGAAATTGTACAATGCTAATTAAGGGTGTACAATTTACGATGCTACATCTCCATCCATCTCCACAAGGGCTATCTATTCAAGTAGATCTCCCTCAAGAAGTTAATCTAGAAACCAAGGACCAGGCCCCGATACCAATTGTTGAATAGAGCAGAATTTTAAGGGGGGGGTGAATCAATATTCCTAAATTTAACACTTTGGTAATTTGAAACTTCACTTAATCTTAAATAACCTTAGCATGAAATGAAATATACAATAGAAGTGAAATGCACAACATACACAACCATAAGAGAGAAACAATATTTTTATATGTGGAAAACCCAAATAGGAAAAACCATGGAGAGGGTTCTCTCAGGATAATATAACTAGTTATATGGGACTATAAAAAGGCTCACTACCCAGAGAGCTCATTGCACAGATTACAATGGCTCACTACTAGAATGTCTAATAGATAAAAAGAAAGGAATGAACTAAGGGAATTACATCTACATATGTATGCGCTCAATTCTTGTTAAGTTCAGACAACATGCCAACTATAAGATCACTAGGTTTGATATCAATGACAACTAAGACATGTATCTCTAACACATATGTAAACAATAGACTTGAGGAATTCTGTAATCTTGAGGGGATTCATCTTCAATAATTAGTTTCCTACACTCCACAATAGAATGGTGTTGTAGAATGGAAGACTTGAACTCTTAAGGAGATGGCTAGATGCAAGATCATGCTTGTTCTCTTGGACCAACTTTTTGGGAAAAAACTATCAGTTGTGCCACACACATCCAAAATCGGGTTCCCCACAAGGCTTTGAAGGGTATCACTCATTTTGAGGCTTTATGTGGTATAAAACTGGTTGTGAGACATTTCAAAGTCTTCGAGTGTCCAACATGGGCTCACATTCCTCCGCAGAAATAGAAGGAATTGGAACCTTAGAGCAGGCCTTGCATATTTGTTGGATATCTTGATGATGTTAAGGCAAATTGACTTATGGATCCAAAGACACCTAAGGTATTCATTGAGTGGAGTCTTCAGTTTAAGGAAAGCTCTCATAGCTTAGCCTCACTTACTCCTCCTTCCTCCATTGTGGATAGTGATGATAGTGACTCAGATGATGATACTCGCTCAACTCCAACTTGCAGGGTCCACTTTTAGTTGAGGAAGCTCATCATTCATCTCCTCCTAAACCTTGTTGTGCTTAAGAGACTCTTGACTCAATAGGTTCTCTTGTTCCAAGGATCCTTTGGACACTTGAAAGACTTAATCACATCATCAGGAGATTGCAAAAACCTTTCAAGAAGCATCAGGGGTTCTAGAGTGGGACTTATCCATGGAGGAAGAGTATAGTTCCTTGATGAGGAACAACACTTGGGAGTTACTCCCTCTCCCTAAAGGGAGAAAGATGGTTCAATGTAAGTGGATCTATCATACTAAGTTTGCAATGAATGGTAGTGTGGATAAGTACAAGGTAGAGCTTGTTGTGAAAGGTTTCTCACAGGTTCCTAGTGTTGACTATAGTAAGACCTTTGCACCCATAGCTAAGATAAACTCCATTCACTTGACACTTACTATTGTCATAGCTCATGGTTGTGATGTACATCAGATTGATCTGAATAGTACCTTTCTTCATGAGGATCTCAAAGAGGATATTTACATAGAGTAACCGTAGGGATTCATTTGGGATTCTTCATTGGTATTATGATTGAGGAAGTCTATCTATTGCTTCAAGTAGGCCCCCAGGGCTTTGTATAACAAGATGGATTCCTTTCTTCTCTCTGCAGGATTCACCAAGCATCATTCCCATCCTAATGTCTACATTTTGCAACATGATGACTCTCACTTGATACTTATGCTCTATATTGATGATTTGATCATTATGAAGAGCACTTCATCCATCATTGAAAGTGTCAAATTTTCTTTGTATGAGAGGTTTTCTATGACTGAGTTGGCCCTTTTGCATTAGTTTCTTAGCATTGAGATTTCCTAGTCACCTTTTGGCGCTACTCTTATGCATCCTAGGTATGCTCTTGATCTTCTTGCATGGTTCCACATGACTAATTTTAAGCTTATGCCAACTCTCTTTCTCTCAGGAATCAACCTTGTGTTGGCATGACTGGCATAACTGATGCAGATGAAGAATGATGATTGAACCGATAAAGGATTGTTTGTGATGACATTGTGATGAAGAGATTGTGATTGCATGATTGGATGAATTTGATCAGTTATTTGTGTTGTCATTGATGGAAAATAATGTCTACTATGTTGTATTTTGTCATCTTAGTCATTTTGGTCTACTGGAAATCCCTTACTGGTATTGAAGACAATGAGCTGGGAATTAGGACCTTAACCGATAAACGAGGAAATGTTTTGATTAAATCTTGCGATTGGTGATGATTGAAGTGTTGTGGTTTGGAATATGAGTTTGTATCATTGTAATATGTATCTGACCAGAACCGCATCATGTTTTTGATTTCTATTGTATTTTTGCTAGGGTTTGAGAAGGGTTTAAGGACTGGTAAAGAATTCTCTTAATCAGTAATGATTTTTGGTTTGGTGGTGATCTACATCAAGTTCAAATGTTGGTGATGATGTGGCACAGACCACGTGAAGTGTTTCAATGATGTTTTGGCCCGTTTGAAGATGGAATTTCTTGGGAAACAACAAAATGCTTAGAAGAGTGTTCTAAGGGTTTGACTTTCTATCAGATCGAGATGCGATGATCATTCAATGGTTGTAATTAATTTATAATTGATTGTAATGATCCATATGATGATCTATAATGAGTTGTAAAAGATCTGTGATGATATTTTTTGTAAGTCTTAGGGTTTTGTAACCAACTAAGTTGAAAAGGTTATTTATGTCGGTATAGTTGATGTTTGTTGTGTTGGTGTTTTTGAGAAGAGTGTAAAGCCGAACCAGAGTATGAGATCTACAAGAGTGTAGCAGATTTGGAGCAAGAATTAGATCTGATCAAGAAAGTGGTTAAGTGCTATACCTAGATCATTTACTGTTGTTCCCAAATAGTTATTGAAGCAAAATCCCTTAACCAAGTAGGTCCTAACAGGCCTTGCATTGTAAATCCCTTAACCGCGTAGCTCAACATTTGAGTATTAAATCCTCTTGCAAGGTTGATCCTGATAGGTCAAAGCTCCTAATAAGGCTCATCATCTAAATCCCTTAATCGAGTGACTCCTAACAGGGCCTTCTCCTAACCAAGAATCCTTGTAAGCTCCTAACCGAGCTAGGCTCCTAACAGGGCACATTCTGAAAGAGTGCAAAATTTTTGTGGGTACCAATTCCCACTATGGTTTTTCCCTATTTGGGTTTCCACATGAGAAACATGGTGTTCATATGCTGAATGTTTTTATGTGTTGTTATGTTTTACATTCAGTTTATGCATGTTGATGAACACTTAATGAGAAGATTTGATAAATCGGTTTAAAGTTGGTTATCAGTGGTTACCGCTAATGGTAAAGAGTTTATTACTGGTTTATGATTGATTTGGTGAAGTTTTGCAAGTTCAAGTTTTAAGTTTGAAATTGTTGTTAATATTGTTTCACCCTCATCTCAAAATTAAATGGATTCTCTAAGCTTAACAATTGGTATTAGAGCATTGGTCCTCTGTGTGTAGAAAGATTAACAACTTGAGGGAAAGATCCTGAAGAAAGATGATGAAGAAGGAGGGTCCCAAGTTTACCAACGACAAATATAGGATATGGAAAGATCGGATGAAGAAATAAATTAAAGGATTGGGTGCTCGGTATTCGAATCATGTGATGAAAAAGTATGTTGCTCCTACTACCAGCCCCTTGAAACCAGATGAGCTTAAAGAACAACAAGAAAACATTCAAGCCTTGGAAGCAATTGTAAGTACTTTATTTGATTCTGAGTATATAGATGTTCATGTATTAGAAAATCCATTTGAGGTATGGGAGAAATTAGAATTGATTTATGGAGAAGATGAACATGTATAAAGAGAAAAAGAAGAAAGTTTAAGAGGCAAATTTGATGACATGAAAATGGTTGATGGTGAGAACATTGCACAATATGGTCAAAGGATTAAAGAAGTTGTAGGTGGTATTAAGAGTGTTGGAGGTAAGATTTATGATGATGTTGTTTTTAGCAAAATTCTTAGAACTCTCCTACCACAATATGCTATTAGAGTTTCTGCAATTCAAGAACCAAGATCTATTTTGAAAGATAAAGTTACTGTAGATTATCTTATTGGAAAGTTGAATGCATTTGAGTTAAACAACTTTGATAATAGTGTTTCAAAACCATTTGAATCTTCTTTTAAAGCTTATGTAACCAGTACATATGTTAGGAAAGGAAAGGATATTTGTCATAATTATGTCTGCTGGTCTAGTCATGCCGGTAGCAGAGGTGAGAATGATAATGGAGATCATCTGATGGAACTTGAGGCACTATTGGCTAAAAGATTTCCGAGAGGCACTAGTAAGTATAAAGATAAATTAACTTTGAAGTATTTTTACTGAAATAAGATTGGACACATTGTTGTAAATTGTCTAAATGGTGATAGAAAGGAAAAGTTTAGGAAATTTAAAGTAAAAGGACATAAACATTACTATATTGCAGTGGATTAAGGTGTGACTGATGAAGAATCAGAAGAAGATGACAATGAGGAGATAGTGTTTGTTGTTGTGAAGGAAGATCTGACGAATGAAAAGGAATTCATGTCTCACATGGATAGCAGTGATAAATGGATAATAGATAGTGGTTGCTCACACCACATGACCGGTGATAGAAACAAGTTCTTATCTCTTTAAGAATTTGAGGGCGGTGTGGTAAGGTCTGGTAACAACTCACCCTGCATGGTTAAATTTAAAGGAACTATTTCATTAAATGAAAAAGGTAATGCAGATGATGCCATTTTGGTTGGTGGATTAAAACATAAGCTTTTGAGTTTTGTTCAATTAAATGATAAGGGATATCTTCTAGAATTTAAAAGTGGAGTGTGCAGGATTCTTGGAAGTAATGGAGAATTGATTGCTACTAGAAATAAGACAAGAGGTAATCCATTTCATCTGAATACTAATGTGAATAGTTATTTTGTGGCAAAGATTGAAGATAGCTGGTTATGGCGCAAGAGGTTTTGTCATGTGAATTTTGACAATTTGATAAAGGTTAGTAAATCAAGTACTGTAGGAGGTTTGCCCCAGCTTGTTAAACCAGATAATGTGTTATGTAAGGATTGTCAGATGGGTAAGATGTCTTCTGTATCTTTTAAGAGTAAGTCTTTCTATTCATAAAATATTCTAGATTTGTTTCATATTGATCTTTGTGGTCGTATGAGGACTAAGAGCTATTTTGGTGATAGATATTTCATGATTTTCACAGATGATTTTTCCAAGATGATGTGGGTAACTTTTCTAAGAGAAAAGTCTAAGGCATTCAGTAAATTCAAAGCATTCAAATCTTTAGTAGAGAAAGAAACCGTGAAGAATTTGAAATGTTTGAGATCTGACCAGGGAGGAGTATTTACTTCTGATGAGTTTGTGAAGTTATATGATGAACAAGGAATCAAGAGGAAAATGTCAGCTCCTACAACTCCATAATCGAATGAGATTGTAGAGAGAATGAATAGAACAATTGTTGAAGCTACTAGAACCATATTGATTCAAGGTGAAGTACCAAAAATATTTTGGAGAGAAGCAGTTAGCACTTCTCTTTACACTTTGAACCAGGTACTTGTCAAGAGAGGTAACAACAAAACACTTTATGAATTATGGCATGACAAGACTCCTAATTAAGTTACTTTAAAAATTTTGGGAGTAAATGTTTCATTAAAAGTGATGATTTCACTGGAAAGTTTGATGCAAAGTGTGATGAAGCTATTTTTCTTGGTTACTCTACAAAGAGTAAGGCTTTCAAATGTTATAACAAGAGAACAAAAAAGATCATTGAGAGTGAAAATGTGAAGATAGATGAACTCTCTAAGAAATCTAAACCTGAGAAAGATGAAGAAAAACTTGTGTTTATTGAACTGGAAGTACAAAAGAATGATGAGAAGGAAAATATAGAAATAGGTATTGAACCGATAAATGAAGAAAGTGATTAAGAAGATGAAGAACATGAAGCAAAAGCCACAACATTGGAACTGGTAATACCAAGTTATGTTAGACTGAATCATTCAGAAGAACAAATTATAAGAGAGAGAAATGCTACCTGTACAAACAAGAAGGAAAATCAGAGAAAACTCCTGTCTGATTTCTACTATTGAGCCTAAAATAGAAACGGAGGCATTGAAGGATGATGATTGGATTAATGCTATGAATGAGGAATTGGATCATATAGAGAAGAACAAGACATGGAAACTTGTTCCCAGATTGGAAGACAAGAATTTGATTGGCACTAAATGGGTCTTTAGAAACAAGTTGAATGAAGAAGGCAAGGTTGTGAGGAATAAAGAAAGGTTGGTATGCAAAGGCTACGCACAAGAAGAAGGAGAAGATTATGGAGAAACCTTTGCACTGGTGGAAAGATTGGAAGGAGTAAGAATGTTACTTGCTTATGGTGCATTTAAAGACTTTAAGGTCTACCAGATAGATGTTAAATCTGCTTTTCTTAATGGCATCCTTGAGGAAGAAGTGTAAATAGAACAACTGGATGGATTTTCTTTGTTTGAGGATAAATATATGGTTTGTAAGTTAGATAAGGCACTGTATGGATTGAAGTAGGCAGCGAGAGAATGGTTTGAAATATTGCATGCACATGTGATCAAGATAGGATTCCAGTGTACCAATGAGGATAGTACCATATATCTTAAGAATGATGGAGACAGAGTGTTGATAGTTGAAGTATTTGTAGATGATATAATTTTTCGAGGTGATGATGATTTATGTATGAATTTTGCTAAGGAGATGAAGAAATAATTGGAGATGTCTCTTTTTGGTGAGATTAAGTTTTAATTGGGTTCCAGGTCTAGTAATTGGATGGTGGAATATTTATCTATTAGAGTATGTAAAGGAAGTGTTGAAAATATTTGGCATGGAGGATTGTAAACCGGTTGGTACTTCGATGGTGACAGGTTGTAAATTTTCTAAACAAGATGATTAACCCTCTGTTGATGAAAAATAATATATCTCCATGATTGGTAAGTTGCATTATGTTGTTCACAGTAGGCCTGATATTGCACATGTTGTTGGTTTGGTTGCTAGATTTTAGAAGGATCCAAAGGAGACTCACTTGGTGGCAGTTAAAAGAATATTTTGGTACTTGAAAGGAACAATAGATTATGGCTTATGGTATCCTTATAAAAATGATTTTTCTTTGGAAGTGTTTACTGATGCAAATTGTGCAGGCAATGTTGATGACTGTAAAAGAACTACCGGTGGAGCTTTTCTTCTTGGAGGTAGATTGGTTGCTTGGACAAGTAAAAAGAAAACATGTGTATCATAGTCAACAACATAGGCAGAGTATGTTGCAGCATCAATGAATTACATGTGGGCAATCTGGATGAGACATGTGTTAGAAGGTTTTAAACTTGATATGTCTGAACCAATAACTATTTTTTGTGACAATAAAAGTGTAATTAATATTTCAAAAATCATGTATTGCATGCAAGAACTAAACACTTAGAATTGAAATATCACTTTCCAAGGGAGAGAGTACATGAAAGACAAGTCAGAATGGAGTATGTGACAAGCAAAGAGCAACTAGCAGATATTTTCATAAAACCATTGCCGAAGACTACCTTTGAGTACCTCCGAGGTAAATTAGGGGTCAGACCCCTACACAAGAAAAACTAGGATGCAGGAGATGCATCAATCTAGTATTATTATTGAATTTTTTTTACTATGGATTGATGAAATGGTGGCTAATCCATAGGGGGGGCAACTTAGATGAGATTTATAGAGATGTTGAAGACAACAACATCAAATTTGATGATCGGTGATGAATATGCACCTTTGGCATTGCTGTCAAAGGGGGAGAAGAAATATATTAGCCTAAGGAGGAGAAGATTTATAACATGAAAGAGAAGAAGAAATGAAGAAGAGAAGAGAAGAATTGATAGAAGAGTAAAGTGTAGCAGAGCATTTCCAGAACTAAGCAGCATGATTTTTTGTTGAATATGTTGCCATCAATGCCAAAGGGGGAGAATGTTGGCATGATTGGCATAGTTGATGCATATGAAGAATGATGACTAAACCGATAAAGGACTATTTGTGATGACATTGTGATGAAGAGATTGAGATTGCATGATTGGGTGACTTTGATCAATTATTTGTGTTGTCATTGATGGCAACTGATGTCTACTATGTTGTATTTTGTCATCTTAGTCTTTTTGGTCTACTGGAAATGCCTTACTGGTATTGAAGACAATGAATTGGGAATTAGGACCTTAACTGGTAAACGAGGAAATGTTTGGATTAGATCTAGAGATTGGTGATGATTGAAGTGTTGCAGTTTGGAATATGAGTTGGTATCATTGTAATATATATCTGACCAGAACCGCATCATATTTTGGTTATCAGAAGTCATGTTTATGATTTATCTTGTATTTTTGTTAGAGTTTAAGAAGGGTTTAAGGGCCGGTAAAGAATTGTCTTAGCCGGTAATGATTTTTGGTTTGGTGGTGATCTACATCAAGTTCAAATGTTGGTGATGATGTGGTACAAACTACATGAAGTGTTTGAATGATGTTGTGGTGCGTTTGAAGATGGAATTTATTGGGAAACAACGAAGCGCTTAGAAAAGTGTTCTAAGGGTTTGACTTTGTATCAAATCAAGATGCAATGATCATTCAACGGTTCTAATTAATTTGTAACTAATTGTAATAATCCATATGATTATCTGTAGTGAGTTGTAAAAGATTTGTGATGATCTATGTTATAATTATTAGGGTTTTATAACCGACTAAGTTGAAATGGTTATTTAGGCTGGTACATATGATGTTTTTTCTGTCAATGTTTTTGAGAAGAGTGTGAAGTCAAACCAGAGTATGAGATCTGCAAGAGTGTAAAAGATTTGGAGAAAGAACTGGTTTTGATCAAGCAAGCAATTAAGTGCTATACCCATATCATTCATTGTAGTTCTCTAACAATTACAACAACAAAATCCCTTGACTAGGTAGGTCCTAAAAGGCCTTATATTGTAAATCCCTTAACCGGGTAGCTCAGCATCTAAGTGTTAAATCCTCTTGTGAGGTTGATCCTAACGGATCAAAGCTCCTAAAATGGCTCACCATCTAAATCCCTTCACTGGGTGACTCCTAACAGGGTCTGCTCCTAACCAGGCATCTTTGTAAGTTCCTCACTAGGCTAGGCTCCGAATAAGGTGCATTCTGAAAGAGTGCACAATTTTTGTGGGTACCAATTCCCACCGTGGGTTTTCCCTATTTGGGTTTCCACGTGCAAAACATGGTGTTCATATGGTGAATATTTTTATGTGCTATTATGTTTTACTTTCACTTTATGCATGTTAATGAACACTTAATGAGCAGTTCTGATAAACCAGTTTAACAGTTGGTTATCAGTGATTACCGGTAATGGTAAATAGTTTATTACTGCTTTATGATTGATTTGATGAAGTTTTTCAAGTTCAAGTTTCAAGTTTAGAATTATTGTTAATACTGATTCACCCCCCTCTCAGTATTAACCAGATCCTCTAAGATTAACAATTGGTATCAAATTATTGGTCTGTTGTGTGTAGAAAGATTAACAACTTGAGGGAAAGATCCAGAAGAAAGATGATGAAGAAGGAGGGTCCCAAGCTTACCAAGGATAACTTTGGACATGGAAAGACTGGATGAAGATATACATTAAAGGATTGCATGCTCAGTTTTGGAATCATGTGATAAACAAGTATGTTTCTCCTACTACTAGCCCCTTGACACCAGATGAGCTTAAAGTAAAACAAGAAAACATTCAAGCTTTGGAAGAAATTGTAAGTACTTTATTTGATTGTAAATATATAGATGTTCATGGACTAGAAACTACATTTGAGGTATGGGAGAAATTAGAATTGATTTATGGAGGAGATGAACATGTACAAAGAGTAAAAGAAGAAAGCTTAAGAGGCAAATTTAATGACATGAGAAATGGTTGATGTTGAGAGCATTGCACAATATGGTCAAAGGATTAAGAAGCTATAGGTGGTATTAAGAGTGTTGGAGGTAATATTTATGATGATGTTGTTGTTAGTAAAATGCTTAGAACTCTCCTACCACAATATGCTATTAGAGTTTCTTCAATTCAAGAACCGAGATCTATTTCTACAGATAAAGTCACTGTAGATTGTCTTATTGGAAGTTGTCTGCATTTGAGTTAAACAACTTTGATAATAGTGTTTCAAAACCATTTGAATCTTCTTTTAAAGCTTCTATAACTGGTACATCTATTAGGGAAGGAAAGGATATTTGTCATAAGCATGACTGTAGCTCTATTCATGGTGGTAGAAAAGGTCAGGATGATAATGGAGATCGTCTGCTGGAACTTGAGGAACTATTAGCTAAAAGATTTCTGAGAGGCATAGGTAAGTATAAAGGTAAATTACCTTTGAAGTGTTTTTACTGCAATAAGATTGGACACATTGCTGCAAATTATCCTAACGGTGATAGAAAGAAAATGTTTAGGAAATTTAAAGGAAAAGGACAGGAACATGGCTATGTTGAAGTGGATTAAGGTGTGACTGATGAAGAATCAGAAGAAGATGACAATGAGGAGATAGTGTGTGTTGTTGTGAAGGAAGATTTCACTGATGAAAAGACATTGGTTTCTCACATGGATAATAGTGATGAATGAATAATAGATAGTGGTTGCTCACACCACATGATCGGTGATACAGACAAGTTCTTATCTCTTCAAGAATTTGAGGGTAGTGTGTTAAGGTATGGTAACAACTGACCCTACATGGTTAAAGGTAAAGGAACTATTTCATTGAATGGAAAAGGTAATGCAGATGATGTCTTTTGGGTTGATGGATTAAAGCATAACCTTTTGAGTGTTGATCAATTAAATGATAAGGGATATCTTCTAGAATTTAAAAATGGAGTGTGCAGGATTCTTGGAAGTAATGGAGAATTGATTGCTACTAGAAAGAAGACAAGAGGTAATCTATTTCATCTGAATACTAATGTGAATAGTTGTTTGGTGGCAAAGATTGAAGACAATTGGTTATGGCACAAGAGGTTTTGTCATGTGAATTTTGACAATTTGATAAAGGTTAGTAAATCAAGTATTGTGAGAGGTTTGCCCCAACTTGTTAAACCAGATAATGTGTTATATATGGATTGTTAGATGGGTAAGAGGACTTCTATATCTTTTAAGAGTAATTCTTTTTCTTCAAAAAATATTCTAGATTTGGTTCATACTGATCTTTGTGGTCCTATGAGGACTAAGAGCTATTTTGGTGATAGATATTTCATGATTTTCACTGATGATTTTTCCAAGATGATGTCGGTAAATTTTCTTAGAGAAAAGTCTGAGGCATTTAGTAAATTCAAAGCATTCAAAGCTTTAGTAGAGAAAGAAATTAGGAAGAATTTGAAATGTTTGAGATTTGACTGGGGAGGAGAATTTACTTTTGATGAGTTTGTGAACTTCTGTGATGAGAAGGGAATCAAGAGGCAGATGTTAGTTTCTAGAACTCCACAATAGAATGGGATAGCAGAGAGAATGAATAGAACAATTTTTGAAGCTACTAGAACAATGTTGATTCAAGGTGAAGCGCCGAAAATGTTTTGGAGAGAAGCAGTTAACATTGTTGTTTACACTTTGAACAGGGTACTTGTCAAGAGAGGTAATAAAAAAATACCTTATGAATAATGGCATGGCAAGACTCCTAATGTAAGTTACATTAAAATTTTTGGGAGTAAATGTTTCATTAAATGTGATGATTTTACTAGAAAGTTTGATGCAAAGTGTGATGAAGCTATTTTTCCTGGTTACTCTACAAAGAGTAAGGCTTTCAAATGTTATAACAAGAGAACAAAAAGGATCATTGAGAGTGAAAATGTGAAGGTAGATGAACTCTCTGAGAAATCTGAACCTGAGAAGGATGAATAAAAACTTGTGTTTATTGAACTGGAAGTAAAAAAGAATGATGAGTTGGAAAATGCAGAAATAGGTGCTCAACCAATAAATGAAGAAAGCAATGAAGAACATGAAGCAGAAGGCACATCAATGGAACCAGTAATACCAAGGTATGTTAGTCTAAAAAATTTAGAAGACCAAATTATAGGAGATAAAAATGTTGGTGTACAAACAAGAAGGAAAATAAGAGAAAACTCCTATCTGATTTCTACTATTGAGCCTAAAACAGTAAGAGAGGCATTGAAGGATGATGATTGGATTAATGCTATGAATGAGGAATTGGATCAGATAAAGAAGAACAAGACATGGAAATTTATTCCCAGACCGAAAGACAAGAATCTGATTGGCACTAAATGGGTCTTTAGAAACAAGTTGAATGAAGAAGACAAGGTTGTGAGGAATAAAGAAAGGTTGGTATTCAATGGCTATGCACAAGAAGGAGAAGATTATATAGAAACCTTTACATAGATGGAAATATTGTAAGGAGTAATAATGTTACTTGCTTATGCTGAATTTAAAGCCTTTAAGGTCTACCAGATGGATGTTAAATCTAGTTTTCTTAATGGCATCCTTGAGGAAGAAGTGTACATAGAACAACCCGATGGATTTTATTTGTCTGAGGATAAAGATATGGTTTGCAAGTTACATGAGGCATTGTATGGATTGAAGCAGGCACTGAGAGTATGGTTTGAAAGATTGCATGCACACCTAATCAAGATAGGATTTGAGCGTACCAGTGAGGATAGTAACATATATCTTAAGACTGATGGAGACAAAGTGTTGATAGCATAAGTATTTGTATATGATATAATTTTTTGAGGTGATGATGATTTATGTATGACTTTTGCCAAGGAGATGAAGAAAGAATTTGAGATGTCTCTTATTGGTGAGATTAATTTTTTATTGGGTTGTAGGTCTAGCAATTGGATGGTGGAATATTTTTCTATCAGAGAGTATGTAAAGGAAGTGTTTCAAACATTTTGCATAGAGGATTGTAAACCGGTTGGTATGGAGGATTGTAAATTGGTTGGTACTCCAATAGTGATATGTTCTAAATTATATAAACTAGATGTTTCACCCTCAGTTGACGAAAAAGAATACAGGTCCATGATCGGTAAGTTGCATTATGTTGTTCACAGTAGGCCTGATATTGTACATGTTGTTGGTTTGGTTGCTAGATTTTAGAAGGATCCCAAGGAGACTCACTTGGTAGTTGTGCAAAGGATATTCTGGTACTTGAAAGCCACAATAGATTATGGCTTATGGTATCCTTATAAAAATGATTTTTCTTTGGAAGCATTTACTGATGCAGATTGGGCAGACAATGTTGATGACCGGAAAAGCACTACCAGTGGAGATTTTTTTCTTGGAGGTAGACTGGTTGCTTGGACAAGTGAAAAGAAAACATGTGTATCATAGTCAACAACAGAGGCAGAGTATGTTTCAGTATCAATGAATTGCACACAAACAATCTGGATGAGACATGTGTTAGAAGGTTTTAAACTTGATATGTTTGAACCGGTAACTATTTGTTGTGACAATACAAGTGCAATTAATATTTTTAAAAATTATGTATTACATGCAAGAACTAAACACATTGAATTAAAATATCAATTTCTAAGGGAGAGAGTATAGGAAAGATAAGTAACAATGAAGTATGTGACAAGCAAAGAGAAGCTAGCATATATTTTCACAAAACCATTGCCGAAGACTACCTTTGAGTACCTCAGAGGTAAATTAGGGGTCAGACCCCTACACAATAAAAACTATGATGCGGGAGATGCATCAATCTAGTATGCTTATTGAAAACTTTTTACTATGGATTGATGAAATGGTGGCTACTCCGTAGGTGGAGCAACTTAGATGAGATTTGTAGAGATGTTGAAGACAACATCATCAGATTTGATGACCGACAAAGTATATGCACCTTTGGCATTGCTGTCAAAGGGGGAGAAAAAATGTATTAGCCTAAGGAGGAGAATATGTGTAACAAAAAGAGGGAGAAGAAATGAAGAAGAGAAGAGAATGATGGTATGATGAAAGAATAAGTATTTGGTAGATTACTAAGAGGGGGGGGCGTGAATCAATAAACTGAAAAACTGATACAAACTTCCCAAACTCAAACTCAAACACACAAAGTAAAAATATCATTGTCAAGATCAATACTCATAAGAATACTCAACATCATTTGGTTAATTGTTATAGCAACTTAATAGTAAACAACTTCAATCTTGTAAACATCCAAATTCTTAATCATATATCAACACACTCCATCTCTCAATGCTTCCAGTTATCATGCCTTATCAAAAGTTAATCAAATCAACAAACAAGATCATAACTACAAAAACATTCACTACATGACACAAATGTTTATACGTGGAAAACCCAAATAGCTAAAAACCATGGTGAGATGAGACTCACAAGATAGCTATCTGAACTCTTCTAAAGTTTGCCCTGTTAGGAGCCAAGCCTATTAAAGATTTTACAGTAAGTCTTGTTAAGAACTGATAATGTTAGGAATCACCCAGTTAGGGGATTTACAAATGCCTTGATAAAAAGAAAATACCTTGTTAGGAGTAACCTTGGTAAAGGATTTGAGAATCCAAGGTAATGGATCACCTTGTTAGAGGATTTAAGAGGTAACCAAGCTTGTTAGAGCTTACCCGTTTAGGGGATTTCAATTCTGCTGTAATTGTTAGAAGACAACCAGTTTTTCGTGATCTGTCTGAATAGCACTACATTTTCTTGATCAGATCCTTTTAAGCTTCAATCTACCTTTACACAAACTACAGAGCCATTCTTCGATTAGGCAACCACACTCTCAATTGATTTTTTCCAACACCTTGCCAACACCTTTTACAAAACAACTTCATCGACCTTAAATACAAATCAATTAGGTCGGTAACATAACAAAAACCTAATTCTCTCATAGATATTACAAACAAATCAGTTCAAGTGTGACCATTGGATTTACATAGAAATCTATACACATTCTTCAAGAAAATTCTAACTGCTCCATGATCACTACTTCATTGGACTTGTAACACATCACGCACTTTGCATTAGATGCAATCCACTTTGATCATTCCCTAGACAATCAAACAAACATGCCAAAATAATCTGAACTAATCTTGATAAAATGATCACACGTGTCACTATCATTATCGCTCATCATCAGATAATAAACCAACATAACCATTTTAACAAACTTAATTGGTTAGGGTTTAACAAAAACATCTGGTAGGGTTTATCGGTTACATAACATAGAAAAGGTTTAACCTTATATACTGGTTATCGGTTCAACTCACATACTTACATACCGGTTTAGAACATCTTCCTGAAAGCTCTTCCTACTGATTACAAGACAATATCAATAATAACAACAATATCAACAATATCATAAATACCATTCCCGGTTCAATTGACATCAATGACAACATAATACATCATTAATGCAATCTTCATGCAAATGCCAACAATCTCCCCCTTTGGTATTGATGGCAATACAAATATCAACGCCTCAAATTGTTGTTGTGATTGTTGAATAGGAATCCTAGTTTACATTACCAAGTATTCACCATGCTCTATCTATCTTCATCCTGTTGTTGGTTTCCCTTTGCCACAATCACATAATTATTCTCCTTAATCACATAATTCTTCTCCCCCTTTGACAACAATGCCAAATTGAAAGTAAAACATGTATTTTGCAAATTTTCATTGTGCATCAACAACATACTGCAACTTGATGCTCCCCTTGTGGAATACATCCACTTCTTCATCAATCCATGTAAAATTATGCAAGTGATTCAGGGACTGATGCAATCAACATCATGCTCAACTAACTTTATGAAGGGGTACAACCCCTAGTTGACTTCTAAGACACTCAAATGTAGTCTTAGGCATAGGTTTGGTAAAGATATCTGCAAGCTGCTCCTTAGTAGAAACATACTCTAAGATAACATCTTTACTTTGAACTTTTTCCCTCAAGAAATGATACTTCAATTCAATGTGCTTGGTTCATGCGTGCAAAACATGATTCTTAGAAATATTTATGGCACTTGTATTATCACATAAAATCTTTATAGTTTCTGAGATTTTCATCTTAAAACCTTCCAAAATGTGCCTCATCCAAATAGCCTATGTGCAATTCATATAAGCTGCAACATACTCAACTTCAGTAGTAGATTGTGAAGTACAACTTTGCTTCTTACTACTCCATGAAACTATCCTTCCTCCTAGAAAGAATGCTCCACCAGTAGTACTTTTCCGGTCATCAATATTTCCTACCCAATCAACATCTGTGTATGCCTTCAAATAAAAGTTTCCTCCATATGGATACCATAATCCATAGTCAACAGTACCTTTAAAATATCTAAATATTCTCTTAGTTTCTTTAGATGTGCTTCCTTTGGATTCTTCTAGAATCTTGCAACTATACCAACTGCATGGGCTATATCTGGTCTGCTGTGAACAACATGGTGTAATTTGCCAATCATTTGACCTGTATTCCTTTTCATCAACAAACTTAGATTCATCTTCCTTGGACAACTTACAACTTGTAACCATTGGTGTTCCAACTGGTTTACAGTCAATCATGCCAAAAGTCTTCAAAACCTTTTTCACATACTTAGATTGTGTAATGAAAATATCGTTCTTCATTTGTTGTGTTATCACTGTTTTAAAATTGGGTTCTTTCCCCATAATTGGCTATGGTATTTTGAATTTTTTTTGAATAGGGTATGGTCTAAAGTGCTCCATCTTTGTTCTAAACCTAGAGGGTTTAAGGGTTTTCCAAGTTTTAAACTTTATCTTTTGTATTAGATCCCCTGGTTTCTATTCCTTCGTTACTTTATTCCACTTAAGTCATGGGTCGCGGGGTCGTAAGAAGTGTCCCCCCTTGCTATTTACCTAGGCGGTTGTGTTAATTATTTGAAAATTTTCGCCTTGTATTATTTCCTTCTAAAGTGCCGGGCCCAGTAAACGCCGATGAACTTGGGGAAAGATCCGACGGTCGGCGCTATTTCGCAAGGGTTAAGTGCTCGCCCTTTAAGGCTGCGAAATAGCGAGGATGAATATCAGCCGTCCATGTGTCATGCGGAGAAAGTAAAGGATGTGGCTGTCGAAGAAGGTAGGGCCCCCCTCTGTGGTTTTCTTCTGGCGAATTATAAGGCAGCACATGGCACAAGTCGCCATGGTCAGCGGGTTAAGATTAAAGTTCAAAAGTGGGCCCCGAAGATGAGTCAGCTCACAGGTGGAGATGACCTGGCAGAGACAGCTCTTACAGTTCACTGAGACCCCGTGGCTCCTTCGAGCAAATGAAAAATTGACAGGTCAGCTCCAAAAGTGACAAGGCGCCAGGTGTCCATGGCATGTCCGTGGGCCCACCATCTCTGAGAGCTTCTAACAGGGTTTAAATGCCGAGCAAGTTGAGATATGATCTAACGGCTGCGCTATTTCGCAAGGGTAAGATGCCCACTTCTTAAGGCCGTGAAATAGCGAAAGTTAACCAGGACCGTCCACGTGTCTTGATGACACGCAGTCTAAAAGGAAACTGTGGGTCCCTACGGTTCCTTCTTGACGAATGAAAAATTGACAGGTCAGCTCCAAAAGTGACAAGGTGCCAGGTGTCCATGGCGTGTCCGTGGGCCCACCATCTCTGAGAGCCTTCTCAAGGGGTTAATATTAGCCATCCACGTGTCTTGATGATGACGTAGGAGATAGACCTGTTGAGACGAAGGTAGGGCCCCCATGGTTCTTCTTCTGGCAAATGATAGAACGACAAATCAGCACGGTAGGTGACTGGATGCCAGGTGTTAGTGACGACTCAACGGGCCCACCATTCCTAAGGACCTGTTCGAAGGATTAAAAGGTGATTAACTTGAAAGATGATCCAACGGCCCGCACTATTTCACAAGGGTGAGGTGCTCACCTTTTAAGGCCACGAAATAGCGAGAGTTAATGAGGGCCATCCACGTGTCATGATGATGACATGGCAAAAAGGGAAAAACATGGGCCCGCCACAGTATAAAGGGCGACATTCGGCCAGTATCAAAACAGAATGTGAGGGGATTTTCTAAGCCAATGGTCGGATGTCATGTGGTATTATGTAGCCAATAGAAAGACGGGACCCAGACTAAAGACAAAGCCGTCAAAATGAAATTCAAAGTGAGACACTTACAGAAAGGCTGCGACCCGTTGGAGCTAAAATATGAATTCTCGTATGAATTCGATTTTGAAGGGACGACCGAAGCATGCAGAATCAATGTTATAGTTAAGGCCTGGAGTACAAGCATTTGATTTCCTAACAACCAAGTAAAGATACCTTCTAAAAGGATTTTTGCAAAGGAAGCAGACGCAGAGTTATCTTTTACAAATACAGAGAAGGTGCATTGGTTGCAGAGCGAATTTCTTCAAGCAAGCATCAGGTTCTTTCTTATTTTGCAACCATACTTGTGTTGTAATAAGTGAAATTATTCTCATATTACAGAAGTGTTTTAAGAAGTGATATTCCTCTGGTTGTATTGCAAATGGCTCCTAAAAGGGAATTTTCTGGTAAAGTTGATTATTTAGAAAGAAGTGTGTGTGATGACTTTTTAGAACAGTTAACGCTGTCAACCAATCAGGCATCTAAGGCCAAAGAGTTAGTACCGAGGGCTCCCCGTCTGAAGATTGGAGAAGGATTATATGACAAGGGTAATTGGTTAAGAGACCCTCAGGTTGGACTGTCTGGGTTGGGGTTATTTAAAGTTGGATTTGGTATGAGGAATTCTCCTGCTCCTCAAAATATCATTTGGGAGTTAGATGTTGGGAAATCGGTAGTCCCAGGGGTGTTCATGGATACAGACTTGTTAACCCAAATGGCATTGAATTATGATTCAGTTACAAGGTGCATCCGGGATGTAAATGAAAAAACCCTCGTGGAGATTAATGCAGAAGAGTTGAGAACAGCGTTCGGGCTCAGTGAGTTTACAAATTTCTTGGAACCTATAAACTTCACACAATTAGCCCAGGTGTACAGGGCACAGAGGAGTCATCTTAGGAATGGGCCTCTCAAAGAACTTTTTCTGAAAGTAGGAGGGTTAGCAGTTGTAGGGCCCAACACACAAGAGCCTTTTTCATTAAGTATGTTTACCTTGAGGGCAAAAGGGATGTATTGGGCACTTTGCCAAGTTCTAGGAGAGGATGCTGAATCGAATATGCCAAACCATTACTTGCTAATGATTGTTCAAATTTTGAATCCTTCTCTTGCTATTACATTTGATTATGCTTCTTATATGGCTGATGCTATCCATGGAGGATTGATAGGGATAAAGAATGGAAAGGTGGATAGGCCATTTGGGTGGTATTCACTATTGATGCACCTCTTTCTCTTCAAAGGTGGAGATTATTTCGCCAGTGGAATGGACCTGGTAAAAGAAAAGGAGGGGGAGAAGATGCCGGTACAACTATGGAGTACTGTATTGTCATGGGACAGAGAGGATGCTAGTTTTCTAAAGTTTGATAAGTATTTTGCATCCAAAATAAGGACTCTCCTTTGCTCTGACAACCCAAGAGTCCCCAAGGTTCTCTTGGAGTTCTTAAGACCAAAAGAATTCATAGAAAATATCAAGATAGTTCATAACTGGGGTGATATGTACTTGTATCCAGTCTCCACAGTTTTCAGAGTCTTTGGTTTCAGAGGCACCCTGGATTTTTGTTACCATACCAAGTCCCCCTCAAAGTGGGAATAGCTGAGATTCTCAGACAAATTGGTGACCTGCAAGAGGCAGAGTTAACAGGCAGAGGTAAAGGGACTATTTTCCCTACAGCTACAGTAGCCCACCAATTTGTAATCACCAAGGGAGGCTGGAAATGTTTTGAGGATTTCCTCAAACCCTACCATTTGTCCACGGCAGTGTCTAGATGTGCTGATCCAGAGGATTTTTACAATGGTATATTCTGGAAGAAAGTAGCATGCAGAGGTAGGCTTCATCAATTCCATTTTCCTGAAGACCTCATCAGGAATGAATTTGATTTAGATGAGCAGGAGTTGAGGAAGGAAAAGTGGGTGGCTTACAGGAAGGCCCTGGATTTTGTGCATCAATTTGATGCTAGCTATGACCCATTGTCTAGCTTCTTCCCATTGGAAGAGAAGATAAATTTTTTGATTATTTGCTTTGAGGATGTGATGCAGACAATAAAGGAGAAGAGGGAGGTTGTAATTAAGAACAACCCTGAGAAAGCAAGAATGATTTTGGGGAAATCAGCTCCCACTAAAGTAATCCCTCCTGGTGATTATACCCTACATAAGAAAGCAGGTTACAGTGTGTTGGTGTCTGCAATAGGGGAACCCTCTTCATCCAAAGGAAAGAGGAAGGCACAAGAAGCCATTGACATTCAGGACAGCCCAAAGAAGCAGAGGGTGGGAAAGGAAGTGCAATCAGATACACCCCTGTATTCCCCATCCCAATCCCCTCTCCACATAGGAGATGAGCAAGCAGCAACTGAATACCTCTCCCAGCTGGGCAGCTTGGGGGAGATTGCATATACATATGATGAAGTGGAAGAAGGAATGCCAGAAGAACCCACTGAAACACAGATGGACATCACTTCAACTGAACTTAAAGGCCAGGAGTGGGATCCTGAGATAAAGAAGGCCACTAGTGCCTTTCTAGCTGATGATAGCTTTGTCACATCTGAAGCATTCATGCAATTTATCTGGAAGCAACATATAGATAAATATAATGCCAGATGTGAAGCAAGAAAGGCAGAGCAGCCTAATAGAGATCCAGCCTCAGTGGAGGAAGAAATAAAATAGGAGATGATGGAAGAATTCAAAACCATCACTCCTGAATAGGGAAGAGATTTAGTAGCACAAGCTGGAGTGCTCATTTTACCAGAGTGGAATATTGCTGATGCTCTGGTGTTGGATGCAGTGAGAAAAGAGACCAAACCCATGGAAGGGGTTACATTCAGTAAGGACAATGCTGCACTGGTCATGTGGTCCCTTAAAAGAAATGAGGACAAGAAAGGTAAAGATACCTCAAGGAAAAGTCACATTGGTGGATTGATGGTCAAGAGAGTAGAGAGTACAGGGGTAGTAGAGGCTGCTAGCACAGTGTTAGAGACTGCCAAATTCAGTGTTGCAGTGGCTGAAAAGGAAGCTAAAGAAAGAGAGGCCCTTCAGCTTAAGTTGGAAACGGTTTTAAAGGCTTATGATAGTGCTAAGGAGGAGATAAGAGGCAAAGATAGCATTATTGCTAAATTGCAGAGCCAGCTGGCAGGACAACGCCAACAAGGTGAGTCTTCAACATTAATGATCACCTCTTCTCCTACAAGACCTCCACCTACTAGCCCCATCATTGAGCTCCCACCATCTCCTACGCCTTCCAGCTCTCAAGTGATTGAGATAACTCCCCAAGAATTGGAGAGTCTAAAGCAAACTCAGGCTTATTATGCAGGAAAGTATGAAGAGAAGATAAAAGCCACAATCTCCAGTTTTGCAGACACTATAAATGCCTCACTCCTTCACAATAGTGTAGGAAAGGTCATGGAGATATGGACTGAATTAAGAAGAGATAAGGCCATTTTGACACCCATTTTTGACAAATGGAGGCCTAGGGAGCAGGATTTAGAGTTTATGTGTGTTTCCTGTGATGAAGCAAGGGCCAATCCCATTATAAAGGCTACCTCTGATGTTGCTAAAGTTCTAACACAATTAGCTACAGATGTAGACAATGTGGACAGGAAGGTCAATCTGTGCAAAAAGGAATACACTAATCAGGTTTTTGAGTTGCTCCCAGAAATTTTCGCCAATCCAGATCAGCTGAAAGACAAGCAGATATGGCTCAATGAGATGAATGCCAAGTTGTCAACAAGGGTCAAAGGAATCATTGATCTGGATGACACCTCTTTCTTTGTCGTAACCATACAGGAAATAGAAAGAATTAAATCGCACTATAGTTTTCTTAACTCGGAAGTCAACAAACTGAGGAATTCTTGGAAAAGGTTGACTAAGGTTAAGAATGATGTGATTAGTTTTGTATGGCCGATAGAAGAGACATATAGTGAGTGGGGAGTTAAATATTCTACTCGAGATCCAGAGCAGTTGGAGAGCGCCCCTGAAGAGCCAGAAGAGGTTGCAACTGAACAACCCGTTGAACAAACTACTGGAGAAGCTGAAAAGGGCACATAACTGATTCACGCAGAAATTGTAACCTCTTCAATTTTGAAATAATTGTAACAAACTTTCCTCGAGAAGTCCGAAGCTTTGTGCATCCATATTGTTATAAATGGATACCAGGACTAGAGAGAAGGGGATCACAAAAATTTTGTAAGAAAACGCTGCAGAAAAATTATCTGAGCTTTTCCAAAGTTTAATGGAGAATCAGACTTTTGTAAAATCTTTTCAAATGAATATCAATATATAGGCCGTCAGTTTTTGAGTAAAGCTATGTGTCGTCTTCAATCTTGTCCTTAAGTCTATTTACTGTTTTCATTCTGAATGATCCAGGATTTTCTGTTTGATTGAAATTGTAAGGCAATCTCAGTATGGGTGTTTTTAGCTTTTCCCTTTAGGAGGGAAATTAAACATGCATGATCACTCTTACCAGTAAATACTTTAGGAGAAACTTTGAATTTTGAGGACCATAGTTTAGTTTTAAGTGACTGAATTCTTGTTGGTGTTAGGCATTAGCAAGGATTTATGGAAACCAAGTTGATGGGAAGTATGGAGATATTTTATTTCAAGAGTTTTATTTGAGTTTGAGTGACTCTGTAGCCTTGGATAAGGCACTGGTACTGATCGAAGCTGTTTATTGCATGCTTTGTTGATCGAATATGCTGAAGTTAAGTACTGTTTCATTCTTTATTTTCAGCTGTTTTCAAGGTGAATGAACCCATTGGTTTTCTGGACTGGTTTGCTGTGGGTTTGTTGCTTAAGAGTGTGAAGTTAATTCACAAAGGGTATACCCACCTGGGCTCAAAGAAAAGCCCGAAGTGTAGAAGGTCTAACCAAACCTTGTCATATGTTGTCTCTAGAATCCCTTTATCCTTGATGCTTCCTCGGCACCCATTTTAGATTGTATTATTTTGAGGGCATTGAAGGGGAATCAGATTTTGAGACTAACGTTTTGTATCTGCAAGCCTATGAAAAAATTGATTTCCCCTACTAAAGACATTTCAAACTCATTTTTCATTTCATCTACAAAACTGTTGCTCATTAAATCATTACCTCCAAAAATAATATCATCAACAAATACTTCACTGACCAGTATTTCATCTCCTTCAGACTTGAGATAAATATTACTATCATCACTAGTTCTTTCAAAGCCTATCTTCATCAGATGTGTATGACGCCTTTCATACCATGCTCTGGGTGCTTGCTTTAATCCATACAAATCTTTATGCCATCTTCATACCATGTCTTTCTCATCTGTCAAAGCATAACCATCTGGCTACTCTATGTATACCTATTCTTCCAATATCCCATTCAAAAATGAAGACTTAACATCCATCTTGTATACCTTGAACTTCTTATGAGCTACAAATGCAAGTAAAGTTCTGACACCTTCCAGTCTTGCTACTGGTGCAAAATCAATCCTTGCAAACCAATCTTGCCTTGTTGCGAACTACAACACCATCTTCATTTAACTTGTTTCTCAATACCCATTTAGTACCTATAACATTCTTGTTTACCGGTCAGGGTACCAGGGTCCAAGTGTTGTTCTTCTCAATTTGATCTAATTCCTCCTCCATAGCTTTAACCCAATGATCATCACCAAATGCCTCCTTAGTACTTCTAGGTTCAATTGTGGAGATCATGCAGGAGTTCTCTCTTATTATTCTTCTAGTTAGTAATCCAACATCCTTATCCTGAATAATCTGCTCAATACTATGGTTCAGTCTTACATACCTAGGAATAACATGATCATTCTCTTCAAGTTTAGATTCTTCATTATCATCTTCTTCTGAATTTATTTATTCTCATTGAACAAGTGCATCAGAATTTTCTTTACCAATTTCTGATTTAATAGTTTCAGGTTCCAAAAGCAAAATACAAGGAATTTCATCCTTTTTATATGAACTGGTTCCTTTTGAGACTTCAGGACATTCATCTACTCGAACATCAACACTCTCAATAATTCTTTGTGTCTGATTGTTGAAGCATTTGTAGGCCTTACTCTTGGTAGAATAGCCAAGAACTATGCTTTCATCACTCTTAGCTTCAAACTTACTAATGTAATCACCTCTTTTAATAAAACATTTTCTTCCAAATATCTTAAAATAGCTAACATCAGGTGATCTCCCATACCAATATTCATAAGGGGTCTTGTCCTTACCTCTAACCAAAACTCAGTTCATTGTGTAGACAGTTGTACTTACAGCTTCTTTCCAAAATGTTTTCGCTACACCTCCTTGTATCAACATTGTCCTAGAAACTTCAACCACTAACTGGTTGTTCCTCTCTGCGATACGATTCTACTATTGTATCCTTGGTGTAGAAAGATGTTCTTTGATACCATTCTCATCACAATACTTAGTGAACTCCTCAGAAGTAAATTCACCATCTTGATCTATTCTCAGACATTTTATCTTTTTGCCACTCTCTTTCTCAGCTAAGGCCTCGAATGCCTTGAACTTACAAAACACTTCATTCTTATCCTTCAAAAATGTGACCCACATTATCCTTGAAGAATCATCAGTGAAGATCATGAAATATCTGTCACCTTGAATTATTCTTGTTCTTATTGGTCCACATAGATTTGTATGAACCAAATCTAATAAGTGCTCTACTAAGAAGGACTTTCTCTTTAAAGTTGAAGAATTCATCTTTCCTAATTGAAATTCTTTACAAAGAGCATTAACTGGTTTGTCTAGCTAAGGTGGACCTCTTACTATCTTGGACTTGCTCACTTTAACAATGTCATCAAAGTTTATATGACAACATCTCCTATACCAAAGCCATCTATCATCTATCTTTGCAATCAAACAATTGCTAACTTTAGGATTAAGATGAAATAGATTACCTTTGGTTTGTTTCCCGATTGCAATCAATTCACCTTTGTTGTCAAAGATTTTGTACATACCATTTCTAAACTCCAGTGGTTATTCTCTATCATTAAGTTGTGCCACACTCAGAAGATTGTGCTTTAGAGCTTCAACCCAATAGACATCGTCAACACTGCTCTTCCCATTAAGAGAAATAACTCCCTTACCTATAACCATACATGGTGAGTCATTGCCAAATATGACAATGCCGCCATCAAATTCCTTTAAGGAAAGAAATTTGCTCCGATCACCGGTCATATGATGTGAACAACCACTATAAATGATACAATCATCAGAGTTATCCATCCTGGACACCACTACCATCTGATTTGATATCTCTTCCTTAATAGCTACTGATGCCCTCCTAAATGGCACAAGATTAGTCTATGATCAAATAACACAAAAACACACAAAACATTAGTGTTAGTTAATCGAAAACTAATCTAAAAAGGCATACCAAAAGAGAGACTACAAGCATGCAAGCATATTTAACTATCAAAGCAAACATGATGAGGCATCTCCAAATACCTCCTAACATACTCTTAGTTCCTTCTCCCTTGTTCCTCTCCTCTCCAAGTTCCAAAATAGTGTAGCTCTCAGCAGCTTTTTGCACTATGGATGCTTATGGAGGATTGAGATTTAATATTAAGCTTCAAATATGAAATGAAAAGCTAAATACTATGCTATTGATGCTAAAATGATATATTTTAACCAAAAATGATAAGATGTTAGATTGCTTATGCTAAATGCTCTCTAAAAATGTCTATAGCCTAAATGCATACAAGTTTTCAGGATCTGGATTATAAAGGAATGGGCTCTATTTATAGGAAAAATGGAGCAATGGATGGCCAGGATTGAAAGGTTTAATCAAGGGTCAAGCTTGAAAGTTGGGGATCCATGTGCACAATTTGCACCATTGAAATGGTGACAAGTGTCAACATAAGATTGGGTTGAGAGAAGAGATTGGAGGCATTAAATGCCTGAGGAGACCTCATGGTTATCTAGAAGGTAAGGGTCAAGCCTAAATTAGAATTACCCACTGGATTAGGAGTTAATGCAAGGATAAACCTTTGTGCAAATGATTAAGAGATAATCATGGTCAAAGCATTAAAGGCTTGATGAGACCCTGGGTTGGGTAGAGGTTGAGTCAAAACAAATGTTTTAACCATGTGGGAGGGTTTGAGGTAACCATTAATGGTTATTGGAGACTTTGGGGATTAAGTGGTTGAAGGTTGAAAGCCTTTCAAAGGTTATCCAAGACTTTGAGACATTTAGTGGTTGAAGGTTGAAAGCCTTTAATGGTTATCAAAGACTTTTAGGCTTTGAGAAGTGACTCCATTTTGCTTAGGAATGTGACAATAATTAGGGGATGGATTAAGTTAATTAGGAAGGGGTTAGAAGAATCTAGAAGGGGATTAGATTTTGCAAGTGGATTTGGTGGGTGAGGGAAAATAGGATTTTATTAAAATAAAAATTCATTTATTTCAATAAATGTGTGCAAGTTGTATTTGGATAAATATTCAAATAAATATTAATTTATTTAAATGAGAAAAAGGAAGATAAAGCATTAAAATGCTTGAAGACTTTGAGGGGAACCATTAAAGGCTTGAAGACTTTAAGGAAAACCATTAAAGTCTTAAGAAGACTATAGAAGGAAGCCATCAAGTTTGAAGACTTTAAAGCCATCAAGTTTGAATACTTTAAGGGAAACCATTAAAGGTTTCAAGTGGGTGAGGATAAATAGGATTTTAAATAAATAATTTATTTAAAATAGTTGTGCAACTTGCTTTTGTAGGAAAATACAAGTGGGTGGAGGATAAAGGTGATTTAAATAAATTATTTATTTAAAATAATTGTGCAACTTGCTTTTGTAGGAAAATACAAGTGGGTGGAGGATAAAGGTGATTTAAATAAATGATTTATTTATTTAAATGTTAGAGGTGGGATTTTGGGGGATTTAAATAAATATTAATTTATTTAAATGTGAGAGGTGGGATTTTGGGGGATTTAAATAAATATTAATTTATTTAAATGTGAGAGAAGATTTAATTAAACAAATATGATTTATTTATTTAATTAATGGTATGAATTTGGTTAAGTGAATTAAATCAAATAAATTGAATAATTTATTTAATTAATAAGAGAAGAGGGTTAAGATGAATTAATTAAATATTAATTTAATTAATTATTAATTGATGGTTAAATAATCAAATAAATAATATGTATTCATTTAATTAAGTGGACAGATTTATGTGACTACATTTGCCCCTCTTTGAGACGGTGCAGTTTATCGCGTCGTTTCAAAGAAAGAAAAATAGGTGTGAAGAAATGCCCCATAAAATGTAAATTTAATGGGTGGTATGCCCCCTCGAGGGATGGGCCGAATTTTTTTGAAAAATTGGGCGATCTCTCGAAAAAGAATGAAAAGCGGAGGGGAGGTAGAATAGAAGAAATTAGAACTAATGATGAAAGAATGGGAGAAAATGGAGTGAATATGAAGAAACAACAAGCCAGTGGGTACCCTGAGGTCATGCAAGAGATACATAGCAGATGTAGTGTGGGGTTTGGATTGATGCTATACAATTGATCAAAATTGGTTGGACAATTTGGTGCAATCGGTTTAATTGCCCCGGTCAAGTCAAAGCGTGACAATTGATGTTAGTTGGTCGCTTGGACATGATAAAGTCTGAGTAAGTGAATCAAAGTGACCTGATGTGACTTAGACAATTGATGTAATTGCCCGATGAAGTCAAGGTATATGAAGCAAAATACTCGTTGAGACGTAGACAATTGATGTAATTGTCCGTTAGATTGTGTTTGATTGGTTGATCAATTGATAGTATGTGCGTGTGATGGATGGTTGTGGGGAATCATGGCAGCCCCGTTGAGACTAGGTCATTATGATAAATGCCTGATGTAGTCTAGGATTACCATAATCGATTACCTGTTGAGACCCGAAGATACGTGATCAGAGTATCTGTTGATAGTCTAGGTGTGTGGGAGTCGATGTATCTGTGTAGACAGAGTAACTGGCTTAATTTTGTGGATGAGTGAGGATGGGAAGCAATGAAGGGATTAGGATGATGTTGATGATCAAGATAGGGAGGGTGAGGGGGGATTTGATGTTAGATAGAAGATATGGAGGACTTATGACTCATTCCTATGGAAGAAGAGGAAAATAGAGTATGCATTATTATGACTATGTATGCATGATATGCAACTATTATGAATGTATGGATGGTTGGAATGCAACGAAATGCAGTATATATAGATGAGATGGAATGACGATCCATAGTGCTCTATTTTCATCATTGAGCTTTAAAATGTTGGAAGAGAATACAAGCATCTTGACATAATGATTCAAGATGACCAGAGTATTTCTTACATGGATTTGATATAGCAAGTTAATACAAGCAACTTGATATAATGGATCAAGTTAACCTGAGTATTGCTTGCGGAACAGACAAGGATTATCTCCGTTCATGCATGACTTGGATCATCCTCCTTGATCTTAGGCTGATCATATCCTGAGACAAGTGCATACCGTACTAAGAAATAAAAACCTTTATCCAAATTGGATGAGGAGGAACCAAAGAATGAGCATTGTACCTGTAAACAAATAGTATATACATAAAGAATAAAAGAATATGGATCCTTGGTAATGGTTCATGCTCATATGGTCGAGGTATACGCTGTAGTCAGCAAGCCATAATGATCTATGACTATATTTGGCATAAGATTACGTAGCTTAGTGAACTTCCCACGTAGACACCATTAGTACATGCCCCAGAACTTCATCAGAAATAATGCGCAAACGATACAAAAAAATGTTGAAAGATCCCGATACAGATAAACAAATGAATTACTCACGAATCAACCAAGCATTTGATAGCTTAACATAATTTTCTTGTCAAAGAAAACGTCACTTTTGTCTTTGTTTTGGTAAGGAAGGATGCATCCTTGTTTTTAAAGACAGTTTCTGATTTGTTGGATGTGGATTGTGTGGTCGATTGATAAATGGTCATTGTGTGAGTACTGTGTTAATGTTGGTTTTGCATCTGCTTGAATGAATATGTACAAGGTGTTGCCATGTTTTTGTGTGATTTTCGATGGGTTTTTTGATCTTTTTGGATTTTGTGTAATAGTTTTTGAATGTTTTTGGATTTTGTGAGTCATTTTTGAATGTTTTTGGATTTTGCGAGACATTTTTGAATGTTTTTGGATTTTGTTGAGACATTTTTGAATGTTTTTGGATTTTGTTGAGACATGTTCCAATGTTTTTGGTATTTTGATGATTGCTTGAATGAAGAACTGAATGAATCATAAGACAATGTAGAATCCACTTCCATCAATAGGTTAAAGGTATTGCCCCCAGTTTTAGACATGACTATGAAAAAGCGGGATGCAAGATGTATGGAGTACTATCATAATTACAGAGGAATAAAAAGCCATGGTTGATGGATGGATGGATGTATGTATGAAGTAGATGTGATCACAACAAGTCTGAAAGACAATGGAGCCATAGCCTTTACGAGTGGCACCTGTTTTCTAGGTTTTCACCATCGTATTTACCCAAGGTGCCACCGGAGTGTTTGTTCACCGTTTGGATGCATGATTTTTCTTTACTTTTTTTTTTTGAATGTTTTTGGATTTTCTTCAGGACATTTTTCTGAATGTTTTTGGTATTTTCTAGTATGCAGGGGAGCCTAATGCTCTGTACAGCTTAGGTATAAAACCGTTTGAGGTGCATGCTGTTAATTGGATCTGCAAGCAGTTCTCCTTCTGATGTAGCCAACTGATATGCCCCGGACCCAAATACAGCAGTGACAACATATGGGCCCAGCCAGTTTGATTCAAACTTGCCCTGATGTTCTCTGTTTGGTTGGTTATGAGGATTCTCTCATAGAACAAGATCACCTACCTCAAATGTACGAGGTCTAACTCGGTGATTGTAGCTTCTGCTCATGCGCTGCTGATAGGCTTTGAGGTGATTGTATGTAGCTTGTCGCTTCTCATCAAGTAACTCTAAGTCCTGAAGACGTGAGACTCTGTATGCTTCATCATCGATGAGATTATGCAAGGAAACTCGTAATGATGGTATCTCAACCTCAATAGGTAAGATAGCTTCTGCACCATAGACCAATGAATAAGGAGTTGCACCTGTAGGGGTTCGAATGCTAGTTCGATATGCCCATAATGCTGGATTCAATTGAACATGCCAATCACGACTGACATCATTGACTGTCTTCTTTAGGATTCTCAATATGTTTTTATTGGATGCTTCGGCCTGACCATTGCCTTGTGGGTAATAGGGAGTGGAAAAGCGGTGTTGGATATGAAATTTCTCACAAAGTTCACGGACATCCTGATTTTTGAAAGGAAGACCGTTATCTGTGACAATGGACATGGGTACACCATACCGGCAGATGATGTAGTTGAGGATGAATGAGGCGATCTGCTTGCCGGTGACTTGGGTAAGTGGAACAGCTTCGATCCACTTTGTGAAATATTCGGTGGCGGTAATAATGAATTTATGGCCATTGTATGAAGATGGATGAATCTTACCCACAAGGTCAAGGCCCCATTGACAAAAAGGCCATGGTGTTGTGATTGGTTGCAGTTCCTGTGCTGGTGCATGTATCAGGTCACCGTGAACTTGACATTTCTTGCATTTCCTGACAAAGTAGTAGGAATCCTTTTCCATAGATGGCCAATAGTATCCAGCTCGCATGATCTTCTTGGCTAGTGATGGACCACTTGAGTGAGTCCCGCAAATTCCTTCATGTACCTCTTCCAAAACCTTTGTTATCTCATCCTGTTCCAAACATCGAAGGAGAGTACCATCAAGACTACGTCAATATAGGGTTTCGGCAATAATGGTATATCGAGCAGTTTGGCGAATGAAGGTTTTTCGTTGGTTATTTGATTGGTTGGGAGGAAGGGTATGATCACAGAGATAGGTGTAGAACTCACCGTACCATGGGGATTCGGAACCAACAAGGCGACATATCATTTCAGATTCGGGGATATCATAAGCGGGGATCCAAAGCTGTTCTACCAAGAACTCGTAGCGTGTTGAATTCTGTGGAAGATCTAGTAGAGATGCGATGGTAGCCATAGCGTCAGTAGCTCGATTCTGATCTCTTGGTATCTGCTCAAAAGTGATAGTAGTAAATGATGTCTTTAGAGTGTCCACCATTTGCTTATATGGCATGAGTTTATCATCCTTGGTTTGATATTCATCTGTTGCTTGTCGAATGACTAGTTGGGAGTCGCCATATACTTGTAGTTCTTGTAATTTCCACTGTACGGCTAACCTAAGTCCTGTAATCAGGGCCTCATACTCTTCTATGTTGTTTGTGCATGGAAATGTGAACCTGTAAGACTTCGGGATGCTATCACCTTGAGGTGTGATAAACAAAATGCCTGCCCCCGAGCCATGCCTAGTGTATGACCCATCAAAATATAGTTTCCATGGTTGTGCTGTTGTGATCATGAATATCTCTTCATCTGGAAAATTGGAAATAAGAGGATGATCACCTGTGAGTGGCGCATCGGCCAACTGATCTGCAATAACTTGACCTTTGATAGCTTTACGGTCCATGTACTCAATGTCAAATTCACTTAGAATCATTACCCATTTGGCCAAGCGGCCTGTCAATGCTGCTTTGTTAAGTAAATACTTGAGTGGATCAATCTTTGTGATGAGTTGTACCTTATGTGTCAACAGATAGTGTCGCAATTTAGTGGCTGCTAAGATTACTGCTAGGCAAGCTCGCTCAATAGGTGTGTAATTGAGTTCATAGCCAACCAGTGTGCGAGAGATGTAGTAAACAGCACACTCTTTGCCTTCTGCATTATGTTGTGCCAATAATACACCTAATGTTGTACTTGTCACTGAGATATAAAGTAACAACGGTCTACTTGGATCTGGTGGCATCAACAATGGTGGATTCATGAGATAGTCTTTAAGCGTCTGAAATGCTTGTTGGCATCTGGCATCCCACTGAAAGCGGATGTTCTTGTGTAGCAAGTGTGTGAATGGGTGACACTTATCAGCCAATTGTGCAATGAATCTTCGGATGGATTGAAGCCGCCCTTGTAATGTCCTTAGCTGACTGATATTCTTTGGAGGTGGCATGTCCATTATTGCCTTAACCTTTGCTGGATCGACCTCAATGCCTTTGCTTGAGACAATGTATCCTAGAAGCTTCCCAGAGGTCACTCCAAAGACACATTTCTTTGGGTTGAGTCAAACATGATATTGTTCCAGTCTATCAAAGATTTGATCTAAGATGTGGAGATGTCCTTCTCTAGTAAGTGATTTTGCTAGTAAGTCATCCACATAATCTTCCATCATAGTATGCATCATGTCATGGAAGATGGTGGTCATTGCTCTTTGATAGGTCGCTCCTGCATTCTTTAGACCAAAAGGCATTACATTCCAGCAGTATGTGCCCCATGGACATGTGAAGGCTATCTTATGTTGATCTTCAGGTGCGATCTTTATCTGATTATAGCCGGAAAAGCCATCCATGAGTGAAAGCATCGCATGTCTTGCTGTTAGATCCACTATGATGTCGATATTTGGTAGGGGAAAGTCATCCTTAGGACATGCCTTATTCAGATCTCTGAAGTCAGTACAAATGCGGATGCCCCCTTTTGGTTTGCCGATAGGCACAATGTTGGAGATCCATTCTGCATAATCAATTGGCCTAATGAAACCAATATCTACAAGTTTCTTGAGTTCTGTTTTGACTAGCATTGCAATCTGGGGATGCATCTTACGAAGCTTCTGCTTGACAGGTTTGGCTCCTTCTGCTACGGTGAGGTGATGCATGACTAAATCAGGATCAAGCCCAGGCATGTCTGCATATGACCATGCAAAGCTGATCTGACACTTCTGGAAGAACTCTATAAATTTAGGTTGTTCCTCTGGAGTGAGAAGAGATGCCAGATGTATGATATGAGGATTTTCAGGAGTCCCCACATTGTATTCTTTGGTTTCCTCGATGAGAATCGTTGATCATTCCTGTTGTGCATTAGCAGGGAGAATGTCAAACCCTTCATCCTCAGGTGCCTCAAAGAGGTTTTCACCGTTGGATACGCTCTTTCTTTTTACTTTTGTGGGATCAAATAGTGCCATAGTGTGGTTTTCACTGGAAGATCCATGTTTCATTGTTATATTTTTGCAGTTGAAAGGTTTGGCATCCGCCCCGAAGTATGCTGCGCTATTAAGTTCAATGACGAATCCAGCTTTGTGATCCCCGCTTGGTAGATTATCCCGTAATTCCAAAAAGTCAATGATAGCCTCATCATTTTGGAAGAGGTCAAGACATGGAGGATTTGATTGGTTCCATTCGATGAGTTTAGGGTGGATAATGGGCATTACTTCATCGATTAGGTTAAGTGCGGGAGATGTATCAGTGAGGGTTAAGACGTTATGGTGAAGGCCGTTAATGGTACTCTCCCTGTCAGAATCAGGCGTAGGATGAGACATAGGGTCTGTGGAAGATGTTTCCAGCTCAGGTACCCAAGTGGTCTTTATCTGTGCTTCTCCGTAAACAAGGATGTCTTTGCATGGCGGAGGTGGTGATGTGTCTTACTCATCTGAAGTGTTAAGTTGTACAGAATCAAATTCCCACTCATGTGAGTCGGTCTCTGAATCACTCTCCAGCATCCGATTGCTATACCATACTGGGATGTCTTTGGAGTTAAACACGGTAGGTGTGATTGGTTTATGTATCTTTGTAGTGATCGGTGCTGCAGGAACTGTGATGGGGATTAAAGGATTTGTTACTGGAAGTATCGACAGTGTTGATTTAGTGGCTTCTGTTGGAATGGCTGGTGCCATAGATGTTGCTGTAGGTTTCCATACAGTTGTTGCTACAAATGGTGTTGCTGATGGGATTACTGGTTCGTTTGGTGGGATGAATGATATTGATGATGATTGCGGTGGGGTTGTGAGCCTCGATGGGGCAGTGGGGATAGTGCTTGATGGTGCTTTGATTATGAAAGGTGTCCTCTTTGCAGTAGGTGGGCAAAATGGTTTGCTGGGTTTTCCTTTGAATTTGAGTTTAGGAAGGATCTCTTTTTCAAAGCCTAGGCGTGTATTACCTTTGGGCTTGAATTCTGGTAGCAGAGGTTCATGTCGTCCTTGTTTGCAGTATCCCAAAGCACTCTGACCATCATATCCCATTCTTTGCATAATGAGGAGGCCTTTGCCATACTGTTCTGTAGGAAGTGTAACTCACGGTTTATCAGTGGTGATGGGATCTTTATAGATCCAGTCTGCTAGGTCCTCATCTTGTGTCTCTTCCTCTTGACTCTTTCCAAGGATGAATGGTGTCAAGGCACATGCTGGTATGATTAGTGGTTGCTGGAGTAACTGCTGTGGCTTACCATGTTTTCTAGGAGAAGTGGGCATTTGTCCCACACAAAAGAGTTGACTCAAGTTGTATTCTCCAGGACCTTCCTCTGCTACTTTCATCTTAAGCTTTTCTTGCTTGGGTATAGGGGTGTTCAAACTAGCAAGAGAGGCGGGACTTACATATGATGTGGAGGAAATGGCTTCCCTATTATTAGGAACAGTAATTTCTGGTTGATGGCTGATATTATGGCAAAATGCAAAGGGATTTGCATCGCCCAGGATTGTGATCTCTGTACCGTTATGTGGGAACTTGATACATTGATGGTAGGTAGATGGAACAGCTTGCATGGCATGTATCCAAGGTCTCCCTAATAATAGATTATATGGCAGAGGAAGGTCTAGAACCTGACAGATGATGTGCTTTACCACAGGGCCCACTCGGATTGGTAGTACCACAGCTCCTTTGGATGAACGCTCTGCATCATCATAGGCCTTGATGGTGATCTTCTTGCGAGGATCCACTGATTCTATTGCATATCTTAATGCTGTGACCAACTATAGTGTACAAATGTTTAGGCCTGCTCCATTATCTATCAAGACTCGCTTGATCCTGTGTTGGTTGATAAAGCCTTCAATGTGTAGCGAAGCATTATGAGGTTGTTGGAAAGAAGAGTTGTCACTTTCAGAAAAAGTGAGACAAGGTGATGACTTTAGATTTCCAACCATGGCTTGAAACTGGTCCGTATTCAGGTTTGCAGGGACTGACGCCTCTTGGAGTGTTTGATCCAAGATTGTTTTATGAGATGGCGATAGGCGCAAAAGATCTAAAATGGATATAAGCGTAGGGGTTTTGTCTAATTGTTCCACAAGATTGTACTGCTTTGGGACGGAGGTGGTGCCTTGTGGAGCTGCCTTGATGGTGACCTTGCCACGACGTGTAACAACATTGCAATTTGAGGTGGGATTTTTGAAGGTTATGGTTGCAATTTGTTCACTGGCATCATACAGGTGATTTACAGTATAATTATATGCAGCCTGCGTATAATTAGTGGTATCAGTGCCTTGCCTAGAAGTGGAAGGACCCCTTTGATCTTGTGATGGAAGTGGATTCTTGAACATCTGATGATCATTATTGGTTGTTTTTGGGTCATGTCCTTCAACTTCAATTTCTCCTCGATCAATAAGATCTTGAATGAGATCTTTCAATCGGTGACAATTACTTGTCTTGTGTCCTCTTCCTTGATGGAACTCACAGTGTTCAATATCTCTCCACCATGCTGGTTTGACTTGAGGCTCATAATTCGATAACTTAGGTAGAGTGATCAAATTCTGAGAAATGAGTTGTCGCATCACTGTTTCAATGGGTTCCCCTAAGAGAGTGTATGTGCGTTTTTGTTTTTGTGGACGAGGTCTTGGTTCATCATGAGATGTGATGCGACCTTGATTAGGAGGAACATTTGTGTTATTTTGAGGTGGAGGATTTTGTCCTGCAAATCGAACCACAGGTTGTGCATTTTGGATAGTTTGAGCATCCACAACCCCATCGTTGACGATATTCTTATTCTTGTTCCAGAAGTTTGGTTTATCACTATTGAAGCGCGGGCGAGGACCATCTTTGGGTTCATTAAAGATTTTGATGAGTCCTTTTTTGATGAGTGCCCATTCACATTTTATACCCTTGGTGATCATATCGTTAAAAGAGTCTGCGTCTTTGACATCCAGGTGAAATTCCATTTCTTCGTTTAAGTTGGAAATGAAAATTTCCACTAGTTCTCGTTCAGGTAACTGAAGAGAACGTCTGCTAGACATTTGGCGCCATCGTTGCAGGAATACTGAGAATAATTCACCTGGTTTTTGTTTGGTGTTGCATAGATCAGCCATGGTGATGTCGCGTTCAATATTATAAGAGTAATGAGATAGGAACTTCTGGATGAGTTCCTCAAATGTTCTAATGCCACCTGGTAGTCGGGAAAACCATGATGTAGTTGTTCCTCCCAAGCTTTGGGGAAAGAGGCGCATTAGGTATGTGTCTTCATATGCCACTTCAAGACAAGCGGAATGAAATTCTCTGACATGATCACGGGGATCTCCCTTTCCTCTATATTTTTCGAATTTTGGTGTTTCGAACCTGCGTGGAAAGGGTGGCATATAAAGATTCCTATCAAAAGGATAGGGACAGATGTTGTTAAGTGAGAATTGATTGGTCTTAACACCACTATGAAGTTGTTGGGCGAGATTCTCGACTTGTTACCGCAACATCTCCATTTCATTTGGAGGAGGAGGTGGTGGGTTACCTCGAGGAATGTTATATCTGATGTGATCTCTACCTCTTTCCTCCTCATGGCGACTTTGTCTTTCTGATGCTTGTCTTAATTGGGCAAGATCAAAGTCCGAGGGGAGTTTGGCTCCTTCTTGAGCGAGTTTTAAGAAGTGAGCATCCGCATTGCTCCTTAGTATTTCATCAAATAATCTGTTAAAATGAGGGTTATGCTAAACCCTTTCGATTGTTGAAGGAGTGGGAGTACTTTGGTTTTCGTCATTCACATTTCCTCCAAGTGCTTCTTGAAATTCATTGAGGTTGTCCTCTTCTTCCTCAATTTCTATTTCTCGTTGTCTTGATCGTGATCGGGTTTGAGCCATTTTGTTTGCAAGTTTGTTTTGAAGTTGATTGAAGATGATGATGAGTTGGTGATGAAATGAAAGATTGATGGTTGGTGAATTATGTGGTATGTAGATCTCTTTAGCACTTTTAAGGTAGATGTAACCGAAATTCCTTCTTCGAATTTGCTTGCTTGTTTTGATAAGATTTGATGTGATAAGGTGTAGATAAATCTGAGATGTGTTACAGATTTACCTACCTAGTAATGAGAGGATTCACTCATGAACTAGTTTTAACCTGCGTAGATGTGTCTCTTAGGATGAGCTTATCCTAGATGTAGAAACAATCTAAAAAGTGATGTGATGTGTTTGATTTCAAGCAATATCTAAAAGAGAACTTGGGACAAGAACCTCTTAATGTTTTGAGAGTTGGGACAGATTGATGATGGAGTGATGATGTATGAGTGAGATGATGGATGAAAATGTTTTCAACTTTAATAAAAACTTTGTGTTATAAATGGGACAAACTCTATCTATTCTCTTTCAGGTGTTGGTGGTATTTCTCGAGCTGTGTTATAGGTGATGCAGACGTTTGGGAAGAAGTTGGGATTAATCTTTCCTCCTTGATTTTTGTGATAACTCAGAGCTCTATATTGCATAAAAGCTCTATGATTCAATGATTCTGAATCAAACTCATTTGTTTTACCTTGAAGGTATAAACGCATGCGATGTAGAAAGACTCTATGTGAGACAAAGATTTGTCTATTGAGATAGAAGAAGTTCCTCCTTTTGATCAAAGCCTTTGAGCTTAATGGTCTCCTTTTCAAGTTGATATTCTGATGACACTTCTTCTTTCGCAAGATGTGAAGAATGGTCATAAAATTTGTCTCTTTGTTGTTTACACTTTGTTTTTGGTATTTTTGTTTGTTTTTGAGAAATGTTGGATGAATACTATGTTTTTGGGATTGATTTTCTGATTTTTCTTTGACAAGAAAACAAAGCAAGCACACAAACACAAGAATGTTGCCTCAAAGGCACAAATGAGTATGGGTCTAGATCAACCCAATCCTTGGACTTGTTTTTGACCCTTCCTTTAGATGTATTTTAAGGTGTATCTCCAAAGCCTGAAGTCGGCTTAATTTGCACTTGGTCTTTAAAACGAACACACTTCAAACACTTTTTATCCCTAAGGTCAAATGGCCAGTTGTAATAAATTTAGCCCACATCTTGATATTTCTTCGACTTTGGTACTACATACCTTATGAATCCCGCCTTGGCAGGTAAGGATGTGATATACTAAGTCTTGCACGAGCATAACAAATAGATGATCCCTATGATGGGGGAGTCACCACTTTTATCAAGCCACAAGTGACTTTTCAAAAAGCTATGTTTCTACTCAAGGAAATATGTATGGTGAGTATCTTGGGAGCAAAACCATCTATGCTCTTGCACTAAATTATATCTCAAATATCCTCAATCAATAGAACGGGTGGGCTACTACTTAAAAGTGTTTAGTCATGTTCGATGTTTTTGGACATAAGTTCATTCTGCAGTGACTCACTTAAGAGCCTTGTAACTGGTGGTGGGGCCCATTTGTCCTTTCGGCCAGTTACACTGTAGGAACAGCTATACCCAAGGCTATAGCTTTTGCTCACACCTGATTTCTATAGCGGCTCGAAGGAATTACCGCTGGAGGTCATTCCCAAGAGTGATGTGTCTCTTGGCAGGCCTCTCTTAAAAAGATAAAATTTTGAGTGTTACTAACACTTTTCTCTTGCACCTAGGACCACGAAAGCCAAGGGAGAGGATAGTGTGTGTTAGAAGTAGGACCACTCGACCAACTCTTTGCACAAGTGTGCCAAACACGAAAAACACTTGTTCTTTTTAATCTATCATTGCAATGTGATCTAACTATTTGGAGATGTTGCTCCAACAATCATGGTGTTCTTTTTAATTTTCAAAGGCAATTGTTTGAGTAAACTAGAATTTGAAAATCCTGGTCAACTTAATGAAAAACACGTTTGCATGAAGTAAAATTTCTTTAAAAATGAGACAAGTTGATTGTGAATTTTATTTGCACCAAAAATGGAAGTGTGGATTGTGAGTTTTATCTTGATGCAAGAAATAAATTTTGCCTTGTTTATTTTAAGCACCAAAACGAAGTTTGTTTCCTAACTTGCAAAAAAAATAAAGTTGTTTTTGTATAAGTTTGTGGTTCTTTTTACCTTGGAACAATGAAATTCTTTTTAAGAGCCCCAAACAAATATGTGATTCTTTTTTTTAAAAGCCCAAAGTTGAAATGTGAAGTTAATTTTAAACCAAAATAAAAAGTGAATTGATTTTTAAAACCAACTTCAAAAAACAAGTTAGTAAAAAAATATAAATCTACTTTTTAATCTAATTTAAATCTGCACAAAAGAGAAAAATAGTTAGTAAAATCCGCCTATTTGGTGGGCTTCTACAAGCCTAATTTTTTTTTTTTTTGGTTACAAGGTGATTTGTACAACGTTTTGTTACAATAGCGCTAGTCTGCGTTTGAACAGAGGCACTATTTAACACAAACGCACTAAAAGAAAGGGAAAGACAGAGAAGGAAAAAGCACTGAAACAGGGTGAATAGCGCCAAAATAATGTCAAATGCCCCAAAACAGTGTCAAAAGCGCAACCTGTGTGACATTTTCAACATTCAAACATGTTATTGGTTAAAAAAAAAAAAAAAAAAGATTGATCTTTTTGGTGTTTGGATTCACGTCGGGTTCACCAAATGATGCCCTCCTAAATGGCACAAGATTAGTCTATGATCAAATAACACAAAAACACACAAAACATTAGTGTTAGTCAATCGAAAACTAATCTAAAAAGGCATACCAAAAGAGAGACTACAAGCATACAAGCATATTTAACTATCAAAGCAAACATGATGAGGCATCTCCAAATACCTCCTAACATACTCTTAGTTCCTTCTCCCTTGTTCCTCTCCTCTCCAAGTTCCAAAATAGTGTAGCTCTCAACATCTTTTTGCACTATGGATGCTTATGGAGGATTGAGATTTAATATTAAGCTTCAAATATGAAATGAAAAGCTAAATACTATGCTATTGATGCTAAAATGATATATTTTAACCAAAAAATGATAAGATGTTAGATTGCTTATGCTAAATGCTCTCTAAAAATGTCTATAGCCTAAATGCATACAAGTTTTCAGGATCTGGATTATAAAGGAATGGGCTCTATTTATAGGAAAAATGGAGCAATGGATGGCCAGGATTGAAAGGTTTAATCAAGGGTCAAGCTTGAAAGTTGGGGATCCATGTGCACAATTTGCACCAATGAAATGGTGACAAGTGTCAACATAAGATTGGGTTGAGAGAAGAGGTTGGAGGCATTAAATGCCTGAGGAGACCTCATGGTTATCTAGAAGGTAAGGGTCAAGCCTAAATTAGAATTACCCACTGGATTAGGAGTTAATGCAAGGATAAACCTTTGTGCAAATGATTAAGAGATAATCATGGTCAAAGCATTAAAGGCTTGATGAGACCCTTGGGTTGGGTAGAGGTTGAGTCAAAACAAATGTTTTAACCATGTGGGAGGGTTTGAGGTAACCATTAATGGTTATTGAAGACTTTGGGGATTAAGTGGTTGAAGGTTGAAAGCCTTTCAAAGGTTATCCAAGACTTTGAGACATTTAGTGGTTGAAGGTTGAAAGCCTTTAATGGTTATCAAAGACTTTTAGGCTTTGAGAAGTGACTCCATTTTGCTTAGGAATGTGACAATAATTAGGGGATGGATTAAGTTAATTAGGAAGGGGTTAGAAGAATCTAGAAGGGGATTAGATTTTGCAAGTGGATTTGGTGGGTAAGGGAAAATAGGATTTTATTAAAATAAAAATTCATTTATTTCAATAAATGTGTGCAAGTTGTATTTGGATAAATATTCAAATAAATATTAATTTATTTAAATGAGAAAAAGGAAGATAAAGCATTAAAATGCTTGAAGACTTTGAGGGGAACCATTAAAGGCTTGAAGACTTTAAGGAAAACCATTAAAGTCTTAAGAAGACTATAGAAGGAAGCCATCAAGTTTGAAGACTTTAAAGCCATCAATTTTGAATACTTTAAGGGAAACCATTAAAGGTTTCAAGTGGGTGAGGATAAATAGGATTTTAAATAAATAATTTATTTAAAATAGTTGTGCAACTTGCTTTTGTAGGAAAATACAAGTGGGTGGAGGATAAAGGTGATTTAAATAAATTATTTATTTAAAATAATTGTGCAACTTGCTTTTTTAGGAAAATACAAGTGGGTGGAGGATAAAGGTGATTTAAATAAATGATTTATTTATTTAAATGTGAGAGGTGGGATTTTGGGGGATTTAAATAAATATTAATTTATTTAAATGTGAGAGGTGGGATTTTGGGGGATTTAAATAAATATTAATTTATTTAAATGTGAGAGAAGATTTAATTAAACAAATATGATTTATTTATTTAATTAATGGTATGAATTTGGTTAAGTGAATTAAATCAAATAAATTGAATAATTTATTTAATTAATAGGAGAAGAGGGTTAAGATGAATTAATTAAATATTAATTTAATTAATTATTAATTGATGGTTAAATAATCAAATAAATAATAAGTATTCATTTAATTAAGTGGACAGATTTGTGTGACTACAGCTACAAATACAATATCTTCACTAGCATAATCATCAGATTCTTCATCAATGATACCACTGTCAACCGCTAAAAGACAATTTATCTTGCCTTTACCCTTATACTTCTTGAATTTATCTCTCTTGTATTCATTTTCACCATTAGGACAGTTAGCTACTATATGACCAATCTTGTTGCATACAAAACATTTTAAAGGTAGTTTACCTCTGTATTTCCTAGTGCCTCTAGGCACTCATTTTGCCAACAATGCTTCAAGTTCCACTAGGTTGTCTTCATCATCAGCATCTTTGCTGAATCTAGATTCATAACCATGGCTAGTATCTCTAATTTTTCTCACAGATGGGTTAGAGACAAAAGCTCTGAATGCAGATTCTGATTTCTGTACACTACTATCATAACTGTTTAATTCAAAAGTAGTAATTTTGCCAATGATAGAGTCAAAAGTTACCTTAGTTTTGTCAATGGACTTCAGCTCTTGAATAGCTGCAACTTGGATAGCATAGACTGGTAGCAGGGTTCTCAGTACCTTACTGATCACTGTGGCATCTTCCACTTTCCCTCTTGCACTCTTTATTTCACCAACTATCTCTTTTATCCTTTGACCATACTGTTGGATATTCTCACCTTCAGACATTCTCATGTCATTAAACTTTCCTCTTAGACTCTCCTCTTTAGCAATCTTAACATGTTCATCACTGCTATAAATCTCTTCAAGTTTTTTCCATACTTCATATGCAGTTCCAAGCCCATGAACATCTACATATTCAGCATCAGACATGTAACTAATGATAGCCTCCAATGCTTGATGATTTTCTTATTGTTCTTTCTTCTGATCATCAATCAAAGTTCCAGTAGGTGTAATATACTTAGTTTCTATATGATCCTAATACTGACTACCAAGACTCTTAATGTAAATCTTCATTTTGTCACTCCATATCCTATAGTTTTCTCTATTAAATTTTGGACCTTCCTTCTTCATCATGATCTAGTAGATCTTTTCCTCAAGTTGTTAGGCTTTTGGTTTAAGAGGACTTGAGAAGCTCTGATCCCAATTGATGGTATGATGAAATAATAAGTATCTGGTAGATTACAGAGGGGGGGGGGTGAATTAGTAAACTAAAAAACTGATACAAACTTCCCAAACTCAAACTCAAATACACAAAGTAAAAATATCACTGTCAAGATCAATACTCATAAGAATACTTGACATCAATTGGTTAATTGTTATAGCAACTTAACAGTACACAACTTCAATCTTGTAAACATCCAAATGCTTAATTATATATCAATGCACTCCATCTCTCAATGCTTCCAGTTATTATGCCTTATCAGAAGTTAATCAAATCAACAAATAAGATCATAACCATAAAAACATTCACCACATGACACAATTGTTTATACATGGAAATCCCAAATAGGTAAAAACCATGATGGGATGAGACTCACAAGATAGCTATCTGAACTCTTCTGAAGTTCGCCCTATTAGGAGCTAAGCCTGTTAAAGCTTTTACAATAAGTCCTGTTAAGAACTGATCCTGTTAGGAATCACCCGGTTAAGGGATTTACAAATGCCTTGATAAAAAGCAAATACCCTATTAGGAGTAACCTCGGTAGAGGATATGAGAATCCAAGCTAATGGATCACCTTGTTAGAGGATTTAAGAAGTAACCAAGCTTGTTATAGCTTACCCGGTTAGGGGATTTCAATTATGTTGTAATTGTTAGAAGACAACAGGTTTTTTTTTATCTGTTTGAATAGCACTACATTTGCTTGATCAGATCCTTTTAATCTTCAATATTCCCTTACACAAACTGCAGATCCATTCTCCGGTTAGGCAACCACACACTCAAATGATTTCTGGCAACACCTTGCCAACACCTTTTACAAAACAACTTCATCGACCTTAAATATAAATCAATTAGGTCGGTAACATAACAAAAACCTAATTCTTTCATAGAGATTACAAACAAATCAGTTCAAGTGTGACCATTGGATTTACATAGCAATCTATACACATTCTTCAAGAAAATTCCAACCGCTCCATGATCACCGCTTCATCGGACTTGTAACACATCACGCACTTTGCATTCGATGCAATCCACTTTGTTCATTCCCTAGACATTCAAGCAAACACACCAAAACAATTTGAACTAATCTTCATACAATGATCACACGTGTCACTATCATTACCGCTCATCATTAGATAATAAACCAACATAACCATTTCAACAAACTTAATTGGTTAAGGTTTAACAAAAACAACTGGTAGGGTTTACCAGTTACATATCATAGAAAGGGTTTAACCTTATACACCGGTTACCAGTTCAACTCACATACTTACATACTGGTTTACAACATCTTCCTCAAAGCTCTTCCTATCGGTTACAAGACAATATCAATAATAACAATAGTATCAACAATATAATAAATACCATTACCTATTCAATTAACATCAATGACAATATAATTATCATTAATGCAATCTTCATACAAATGCCAACAGAGAAGAACTGATAGAAGAGTGAAGTGTAGCAGAGAAGTTCCAGAACTAAGCAACATGATTTTGGTTGAATATCTTGGTGTTTATATTGGCGTTACCATCAATGCCAAAGGGGGAGAATGTTGGCATGATTGGCATAACTGATGTAGATGAAGAATGATGACCGAACCAATAAAGGACTATTTGTGATGACATTGTGATCAAGAGATTGAGATTGCATGATTGGATGACTTTGATCATTTATTTATGTTGTCCTTGATGGCAACTGATGTCTACTATGTTGTATTTTGTCATCTTAGTCTTTTTTGTCTACCAAAAATACCTTATAGGTATTGATGATAGTGAACTAGGAATTAGGACCTTAACCGGTAAATGAGGAAATGTTTTGATTAGATCTGGAAATTGGCGATGATTGAAGTGTTGCGGTTTCAAATATGAGTTTGTATCATTGTAATATGTATCTGAGTAGAACCGCATTATGTTTTGGTTATCGAAAGTCATGTTTATTATTTCTGTTGTTGCTAGGGTTTAAGAAGGGTTTAGGGACCGGTAAAGAATCATCTTAACCGGTAATGATTTTTGGTTTGGCAGTGATCTACATCAAGTTCAAATGTTAGTGAGGACATGGCACAAACTATGTGAAGTGTTTGAATAATGTTTTGGCATGTTTGAAGATGTAATTTCTTGGGAAATAGTGAAGCGCTTAGAAGAGTGTTCTAAGGGCTTGACTTTGTATCAGATCGAGATGCGATGATCATTCAATGGTTGTAATTAATTAGTAATTGATTGTAATGATCCATATGATGATCTGTAATGAGTTGTAAAAGATCTGTGATGATCTATATTATAAGTCTTAGGGTTTTGTAACCGAATAAGTTGAAAAGGTTATTTAGGTCAGTATAGTTGATGTTTGTTGTGTGAGTGTTTTTGAGAAGAGTGTGAAGCCTAACCAGAGTATGAGATCTGCAAGTGTAGCAGATTTGGAGCAACAATTGGATCTGTTCAAGCAAGCAATTAAGTGCTATACCGGATCATTCATTGTTATTCCCTAATAGTTGTAGCAACAAAATCTCTTAACCTGGTAGGTCCTTACAGGCCTTACATTATAAATCCCTTAACCGGGTAGCTCAACATCTGAGTGTTAAATCCTCATGTGAGGTTGATCCTAATAGGTCAAAGCTTCTAACATAGCTCATCATCTAAATCCCTTAACCGAGTGACTCCAAATAGGGTCTGCTCCTAACCGGGCTAGGCTCGTAACAGAGTGCATTAAAAAAGAGTGCACAATTTTTGTGGGTACCAATTCCCACCATGGTTTTTCCTTATTAGAGTTTCCACGTGAAAAACATGTTGTTCATATGGTGAATGTTTCTATGTGATGTTATGTTTTACTTTCAGTTTATGCATGTTAATGAACACTTAATGAGCGGTTCTGATAAACCAGTTTAACAATTGGTTATCAGTGTTTACCGGTAATGTTAAAGAGTTTATTACTAGTTTATGATTGATTTGGTGAATTTTTGCAAGTTCAAGTTTTAAGTTCGAAATTGTTGTTAATACTGATTCACCCCCTATCAGTATTAACCGGATCCTCTAAGACTAACACCTTGAGGATAAGTGTTCCACTCCACTTGTTGATGCCACATTTTATCGTCAACTTGTTGGGAGTATTATTTACTTGACTCACACATGCCCTGATATTTTCTTTTTAGCTGACATGGTGTCATGCTTTATGCAAAAACTACATGAGCTTCATTAAAAAGATGCCAAATGCATTTTTAACTACATCTAGGGTGCAAATCACTATGGGATTTGCTATGCAGTAGGCATAGGACTTTCCTCAGTTGGTTACACAGACTTAGATTGGGTTGGTGATCTTGATGATCATAAGTCCACTTCAAGTTATAGCTTTCATCTTATTTTAGGACCCATTTTTTGGCAAGGCAAGTAGCATGCTATTGTTATTTCTTTGACTGAGGTTGAGTATCGAGGGGCTATTATTACAGCTACTGAGCCTATTTCACTTCATAATATTCTCATTGAGTTTTCCTTCACCACTCCATGGCCTACAATCCTTCATTGGAACAATCAGACTACCATTTAGATCTCGAAGTACTTAGTTCACCATCATTGAAGCAAACACATCAAGATCCACATGCGCTACATCAGAGAGTTGATTCAGGAGTAGGTCATTGATTCACAACATTGTCCTATAGCAAAGCAAGTTGTAGACATCCTAACCGAACCGTTCACTGAGAGTAAGTTTCATTAGTTATGATATTTCTTGGGGGTGTGGGATATTTCATCAGGGGGGGTTAGTTGGCTTCTCCTTCCTCTCTTATGGGGGTGAATCTTTCCTCTCTTGAGGTTTTATCCTTCTTCTTTGAGAGTTATTTTCTAGTTTCATCTCTCTTTTGGGGGGGATTTTTTCCTAGTAGGTTTTCTCCCTTCCTTCATTTGTGAGAGATTGCATTGCATTTATTTACATTTGTTCATGGGTACCTGACATGGCCTCATAGCCAGGGCCCATCTTGCATTGTTAGCTTGAGTCTTCATTCCCCTAAGATGTCTCATAATTACACTTTACTTAAGTTGAATTAGTATAATGAATTTCATTATAGTTTTCATTTGAGAAAATTAGGGAAGTGTGCATCTAGGGAAGCTGCTTGTAGGAGAAATTCCACCTATTTGTAGTCTTATCTTGTTGTCATATTCCACCTTCAGTGGGTGATCCACCTGTTGTGGAGTATTTTATTATTTCTCTTACCTACCCTCCCTTGCCTTTGTATCTCATTGGGCCACATGTCATGATTGTGTGCTCTCATTTTCATATGGCCTTGCCTTTATAAGAAGGCTCATCTTCATTGTATAGTTTATCCAATTGATCATTTTTGCATCTTGATGAGAATACATTTTTTTCTTATCAATCTTTGTCTCTCATATTTTGTGCTACTCATTGGGCTCTAGATCTTAGTTATTATTGACAAATCTTACAATACCCTTCCACTCACCATACTAACCATGATGTGAGCTAGGTTAAACTTAACATTATGTGATGACATCACTATAAGTAGGCAAAGATTTTCTAAGAATAACTTTAAATATTAATAATTTATATTTTTTATTTATATTAAATTTTTATATCATTATAATTTAAAATTGTGGGTGTGTATATATAGAAATCCCTAAAGGAACTTGAAGAGATACTATATAAGTGGCGTCTATGCACTCCATACTTCATTTCTAGTTCAATTGCATCAACTTGAAGGATATACAATAAATTCTATCAATTTGTCAATGTGAGAAGGAGATTCAATATAAAGAGTTGTGAGTGTGTTTCATGAAGAAACTAATGCAATCTTTAAACAAGCCTATTATTGGATACATTGATCTCCAGACCAAAATCTTATTTTTATTTATATATAATATCTATTGGTGGTTAGAGAAAGCCAAAATCAATAAAATTATTCAAAAATTAAATAATATGATTATCAAATAATGTAAAATATAATATTTTTGATAAATAAGTACTTTTTGAAATATCTAATAGTAAATATTAATATTAACTATTTTATTGTTGGCAGGTATGTCATTGGTATACAATATATGGTAGTTATGTTCAAAGTGTTTTGTACTTCACAAGAACTATTCTTGGTCGTCACTCTATGTGTAGTAAAATATTTCAACCAATCAGATCTATCCTTAACTAGATTGGGTGTAGTTTAAAATATTGGTTTTCTCTAAAACTCTCCAAGAAATAAATTCAAATTGGTTTAATGTCTTTCATGAGTTTACCCGTAAAAGAGGTGTAGGAAACAACACATAATAAATCAAAAAATATCTATTTCATTAATTTGTTGAACATTAAGAAGTTTAAGATTGTTAAAAGACAATATGATGAATGAAAATAGTTAACAAATATAGTTACAAAATAATATGAATATTAGATGATACTATTTTTTTTAATTTTACAAACACATTTAAATATATAAAAAATATTACTTATACTGATATAAATATAATATTATATTTCATATTTATATATGACTAAAAGGAAATTTATATAAAATTATTTTTTAAATAAATAATTAAATTTATTTTATTTATACCAATTTTAATTTAATCCTAAAAAGTGTACTAGGAAAAGTTTATATAAAGAAAGTTTCTTTTATATGAAAATAAATAAGCATACATTAAAAAAAAAAAAGGCCCCCTCTTAAAAGAAAGAGACCAAGCATTATAATTATTACATAATTTGTTTAAAGAAAGACAAGAAGTATAATAAAATGTTATGTATTACATAGCCCTTTTTAGCTAAGAGGGATACGTTTCTATGTCGTTTCCCTAATGCTACCTCTTTTCAAATGATTTTATGAAGATAAGTTTGACTCAATCTTTCTATTGATAATATTAGGTCACGTATTCCTTCACATTATTTTACGAGGAACGGTCATCCATATTTAAAAGATAAATTATAAGAAAAGAAAGAATTACAAATAAAGAAAATCATTTAAGCACAAGAAGTATATGTGTAGTAGAAAAAAAGAATAAGAAATGATTAAAGAATATATATATAAATATTATTTGTAAAGTATTTAAGTATTTAAAATGATAAAAGAAAATAAATTTTTTTAATATGATTGGAAGTGATTTAATTATTTGTTCATAATTTTAAATATGTAGATATCAAATATATAATATATATTTTAATTAATTATAGGTCTTGATTATATATATTTTTTATTCAACAAAATGTTAGCAATTAATTTTATAATTATAAGTTATAAGAACGAAGGAAAATAATAGATAAATTGTGCTTAAGTCTTAATATGATTGATGAGAAAATATAAGCAATTGATTTCATAACCATAGGTTCGAAAATCATAGTGTTGATTGTTAGGCTCTAATACCAAATGTAATGGCACTTTTCTCCATATCTTAATTAAGTAATTTCAATGGAACTAATAGATTAAATATTAATGTAAAGTTCAATTATAAGATGTGATAAGATTAAAATAGATGTAATTAGTCAAGGTAGTTATACATGTAATAATTTGATAAGAATTATAAAGTCAAAGGTTAACACAATAAATTGAATAACATAGCCACATAATTCAACCATATTATGATCAAATAACATATAAACCATTTTTAATATCTTATAGCATCAAGGTTTCCAATACTTATCTTAACCTTGAGCACTTGGAACGGTCATCCTCACTCTAAGAAAATTCTAGTGGCCTTGCGTCCTTTATTTCTATAGCATTCCCAAAGGAAACTAGTTCTTACATAGAACCCACCAGTATTTACAAAGAACTTAACCTGCCTTCGTGGTATAAATAATACTATTTTGGCGAGGACACTCTTGGATGTATATTGTAACCCGAGTTGGACATATGATGTGTGCCCCTTCTCCAAATGCCTCATAGCCCACCAAGCCACCATCTTCTTCTTCTTCCATGAATGATCTACATGCCCCCTTCCAAGTCACACATATATGACTTATAAAACCTTTTAAAGTGTGGTTTCCAAACCATCACACCCTTTCAATTTGGTCATCTTTAATTACCTCTTTAATAAATATTATTATTCCTCTCTTTTAAAAGAGTTTTTCATAGATATTATTTATTAATGTCTCTAAACCAAAATATTATAAGATCCTTTATTTTTACCTTCCTTTTCAATTCTATAAGATTTATTTCATAACTTTATCCTCTCCTAAAAAAAAGTCACAAAACACCTCTACTACTCCTATGTTTTTTATTAAGGTAAACAGGTTTTGAGGGGACTAGAAACCCCTAGCAATAGGTTTTGAAGGGACCCAAAACCCTCGGATTTTTACCAGGATCTGGAACTCTAAACAGATAGCTCCTAAAAATACATCAAATACAACTAGTAGCCTAAAACCAGCCTAACAACAAAGATAATACAATGAAACCTAGCTGAAAGAGGAGGAAGCCTAAGCCTTACACTAACACAAGGGTTTTATCAAGGCTCCCTTAACCTTCAATAGAAAACAAGGGTTTTTCTAGGTACCCATAACCTGATTAGTCGGTTTTACTAGGCTCCCATAACCTAAAGAAAAAGATTCTCCCAGGATCCCATAACCTATAACAAATTCTCCAAACCAAAGCAAAAGCCTGGCCCTAACCAAAAACAAGAACTGGCTAAAATAGGCCCTTGAAAACTATCAGCAACCAGTCCATCCTTAGCAAAAACAAGAGACATGGGGTTTTGCTAGGCTCCCCCAACCTTGATGAGTTTTGAATGGCTCCCACAACCAATAACCGAGCTTCCACAACCAGAAGTAGGGTTTTTCCAGGCTCCCTCAACCTTGAACGAGGGTTTTCCAAGGCTCCCACAGGCTAATAGCTGATCCGCCAAATACCACTTGCAGTTCCTGAAAACAGGCACAACAGCCGACTTCACCTCTATAGAAGAAGATTCATCCCCGGAACAAACCAACTCCATCTCAATAGAAGCAAGCACCACCTCAATAGACTGAACCAAGGAAACCCAAAACAATTGAGACTGAAATAGGAGAGAAAGAGGCATAGGATTCAAAAATTAGGAACAACGAATACCAGACCCCGTCATAAGGAAAAAAAGGGTTTTAAAAAGGCTCCCTCAACCTTCCATTGGAACAAGAGAACAGGGGTATATATAAAAAATCCATAATCAAAAAACACCACCCCATGAGGTTTTAACATGCTCCCCAAACCACAAGAACTGGGTTTGAGAATGGCTCCCAGAACCATAGGCACACTGGGCTTTAGCATGGCTCCTAGAAACATAACCAGAAAAGAACAACAAAGCCTCCATCCAAGCGCAAACAAGGGAAGAAAGCTCCATCTCTAAAGAGAAACAACCACCCTAAACGTCTTTGTGCAACACATCAAAGGTAAACAGGCTAAAACCATCTCCACCTCAATAGGAGATAGGGTCACCTCAAAAGACAAAGCCAAAAATAACCCTTGATAAGGATAGTAGAGAAGGAACCTTGAGACACAAAAAAAGAGGGGAACCTCAATTGAAAAAAGGAAAGAAGCCAAAACCCTCTAAAAACTCCAATGATCCGCCCACCCAGGAAACCACAAAGCCTAGATAGAGAAATGAACAAAATGACAGGCATAGACAACCCTAACTCGAAACAGGGGAACACATCCACATCAACAAAGTCACAAACACCAAATACATGAGATCCCGTCCACAAGAAGCATAGGGAGGGCCAACACAACCACTCATCACTACAACCAAACACATCCTCAACAATACCCACCAGCACTAGTGCCAGAAACCACCAACACCCAAGCTCGATCCAAAAAAGAGAGCAGGAACACAACATCTAGGAGGAGAAATTTGTGCCCTGCCCAAAAGAAATGAACGCAAACACAACATTATCTGAGACATCCTGCCCAACACTATCATTTGCATCCTCCATGTTATCTACATCATCCGCTTCCTCAACATCTTGCTCTCCCTCAGAAACCCTACCCCCCAACCTCTACTACTCCTATGTTAAGCTTCTAAGGAAACACCATTTTGTCATATATCGTAAAGAGACACATCAATAATGCTAATGCTTGGTTTATTTTTCAACTTGATCTCAATGAATTATACATCTTTATAAGTCTCTCCTCGCTTTCTCTAACTTCCATTTTATCATTATTGCAAAGAAGAATTTTGTGGCTAATAATTTAGAAGTTTTATATGTTCAAATGAATTAAAGGTTGCATGTCAAATAAAAAAATATAATAAAATATTTAATATGCAAATTAAAAATACAATATTTAATTAAATATGTTAAAAAATAAAGTATAGTACAAAGGGAGAAATACAACATAATCCACACTACTAGATTGGTCTCGATCAATCAACTACACAACTCTAAATATATTCCTTTTTGTTGCATCTTATTTTAAAAATGACTTTAAGAAGGTGGCAGGTTCTCAAAATTGATATAATACTTCAAAAACACTTTAGATTTTACCTATAGGTTTTTTTTTCAATTCAAAATCACAATATTAAAATTTATTAGATCATACAATTTGACTTGCTATAATTTTATATAACCACATATATGACAATTTCAATTAGTAAGAAATCATTAAAATTTTAGTATAAACAACATATTATACAAATTAATATTGCTTCCCCCCTTCACCTTTGCTTGGTAGGAAGAGTCCTAGCCTTCAAACCCACTATAGATATGGTTAGAATATGGGCAAGCACTAGATGGAAAATCAAATGTAGTGTCTCAATCTTTTCTATGCCTGGCAGTCTCTTCCTTTTTAGATTTACTGCAGAAGAAGACTTCATCTATATTATGTCTGGTTCATGGTCTTATGGTAAGCATTGCCTTACTCTCTCCAAGTGGAAGTCGGGATTTGACCCAAGTGCGGACCTCCTTAGACTGGTGCTGGCTTGGATCAGACTCCTGGGCCTCCCCCTGGAATTTTGGGACAATACCATTTTCAGGTGGATTGGTAACTCATTTGGCCAGTTTGTTGCTATCGACAATGTGACAATGCAGAAGTCCAAACTTCTTTATGCTCGCCTTTGTGTGAATGTGGTTGTTAACAACCCACTCCCTAATTTCATTGCCCTGAAATCCAAATGGGGTAAATGGACATAGGCGATTGTCTATGAGAACACCTCCCTATATTGTCAAAGATGTGGTAAACATGGCCATGTTATTGCGGATTGCCTGACCCCACAACCTCCAGAGGAAAAGATGAAGGATAAGTTGTCATCCCTAGGTATTGTTATCAGGGAGAGAACTCAGAATGGTAACCCCCCTAACCCCTCGGCCTCCAACAACACTGTGGGTCAGACCGAGGACTTGATAGAAAAGATGGGCCCTCAAGATACCTCTGAGGAGGGTTACCCCTTCTTGGCTAGTATTCTTAACATGATAGTTACCCCTAACTCCAAGAAGGCTCTTACCCACTTGAGGAGATGCTTGGGGCCGGAGCTAGAAGAAGGAGAGATCCCCCAAGTGAAGATTGAACAAGAAGGTCTCAATATGGAGGTGACTATCAAGGCAAAGAAAGGGTTCAATATTTCCAGTCTGCCAACAATCGTGCATTTGATACCCAACTCAGTGGGAAGTTGTGGGAGGAATATCTGGAGCACTTGCGCTGGGGCCTCGCTTACCACTGGGCTTGGTCTAGACCCCACCTCCTCTTCATCTGCTACAAGATCCTCTAGGGATATCACTACTCTATCTATTGGTAGTCGGTCTGCCCTGTCTTTGCCGGTGGATAAGGAAAAGGGGGAATGGCAGGAACCAAAAAGAAAAACTAGAGGAAATAAGAAGGTGGATGTGGAAAATGACTCTAAATCAGGCAGACCCTCTGAGAGGATCCTCAAAACTAAGGTAATTGCAAGGGAAATTGCTAGTGGAAGGAAATTAACCCTGGAGACAACATAGAAGGGCAAGAAATGAAGTTCCTCTCATGGAACTTAAGGGGTTTAAACAACCCCCAAAAGTAGTATGCTCTTAAGAAATGCATACTCACCAATAGAGTTGATATTATCCAAATCCAGGAGGTGAAAATGAATTACCAAAATTTTGCTACACTTGTTGACAGTTTATGGCCAGGTGCTACCTTTCATTATGGAGAGGCAGATGGTGCCTTAGGAGGAATTACTACCCTTTGGAATAAGAGCAAGTTGGATGGTCTTGTGGTTGGCTCTTCTCACAACTTTCTTTCCACCAGGATCACTATTAATAACTTCTCTTGGTTCTTTTTTAACATTTATGCTCCTAATACTAGACACAGTCGAGTTCTCATTTGGGAGGAAATCACTACCTTCCTGACTAACAATAAGGAGGACTTGTTTATGTTAGCTGGGGATTTCAATACCCCCCTTTATCCTTCTTAGAAGATAGGAGGTCCAACAGACTACAGTGAGAGCATGCTTGACTTTGCTGACTTCATCATAAATAAGGAGTTACTTGATCTTGACCTTCAAGGGAACCCATTCACCTGGTCTAACAATAGAAAAGACTCTAATCTGATTCAGGTCAGGCTGGACAGGTTTTAGATCTCTACCAAGTGGAACATTGGAACTAATTCCTCGCTCTTATCTCTCTTGCGCACTATCTCTGACCACTCCCCAATCCTCCTCTCTTGGGTTGACAAGCTAACCTCCGGTCCCTCATCCTTCAGGTATGAGATCACATGGCACTCCCATCCAGACTTCAAACAATGCATACAAAACTGGTGGAACTCCCCTGTTCAAGGTACGACTATGTTCAAAATTTCTAAAGAGCTGGAAATTATCAAAACAGAGGTGAAACCCTAGAGTATTTCTTCCTTTGGGGATATCTTCAAGAGAAAAAAGGAGATTGAAACCAATTTGGACTGCCTCCAAAGGACCATTGCGGAGGGGACTTCCTCTATGGACACTCATATAGAGGAGGAGAGATGGAGACACAAATGGAAAGAAATCACGAATCTAGAAGAAATTTACTGGAAGTAAAGATCCAGGATCCAATGGCTAATCGAGGGGGACAGGAACACCTCAATCTTTGACAAATTGACCTCAAAGCATAAAAGGAGGAACACTATTCATTGCATTCTCAATAACATAAATGAGGAAGTGGTGGGGAATAATGAAATTGGTCAAAGGGCTTCCCTTCACATTACTAATGCCTACTCAAATGATAGGGTCAAGGAACCTACTGAGATTAGTGATAAACTCCTTAGTCTCATCCTTCAAGTCCTAGATGAGGTTGATAATGAGCGGCTGATAAGCCGTGTGTCTGAAGAAGTTAAAGAAGCAGTTTTTGCTATGGCTGCCTTTAAGGCCCCTGGTCCTGACGACTTCCCCCTGCTTTTCTCCAGGTTTTTTGGGAAATTGTGAAGTATGATCTCACTAAAGCTACCAAGGACTTCATTCGCACTCGTAAACTTCTAAAGAAGTTTAATAACACTTTCATTGTTTTGGTGCCCAAAGTTCCTGATCCAAAATCCATGACTGACTATCGGCCCATCATCCTATGTAACTCAGTTTATAAAATTTTCTCTAAAGTTATTGTCAATAGAATCAAACCCCTCCTTGATAAATGCATCAGTCCCTCTCAAAGAGGCTTTGTTTTAGGTAGGCAGATTCTTGACGTTGTCATTACTATTCATGAGGTCATTCACTCCATGGAGACAAGTCGCAACCTAGGTATGGCTCTCAAGCTTGACACCTCTAAGGCTTATGATAAAATTAATTGGAAATTAATGTATGTGGTCCTTTCTAAGATGGGATTCCAGAAAAGATTTATCAATATTATCAGGGTGGTGGTAAAAAGCGTTCACTATTCAATGATTGTCAATGGCACCCCCTATGGCTTCTACAAGGCTGGGAAGGGGCTACGATAGGGATACCCTCTCTCACCTTATTTGTTCATTATGGTAGCTAAAGTCTTGAGTAGTAATTTCTCCATTCTGATCAGGACCAATAGAATCTTGGGGGTAAACGCTGCTTCCACACTCCCTCCTATGGTTATGTAGCAATTTGTGAACGACACCTTCCTTTTCGGCCTATCATTTGTGATAGAGGCTAGAGAATGGAAACATCTACTAGAAGAGTATGCCCTTTCCTCTGGTCAAATGATTAACTATTGCAAGAGCAAGGTTTATTTCTTTAACACAGACATAATTCTCCAAGGTAAACTTATTAAAATCCTTGGATGTAGTACTGCTAATTTCCCTGATTCCTACTTGGGTCTCCCCCTCACTATCAAGGAGGTCACCTCCCACTTTTGGGAATCAATCCTAGAAAGAATGCAAAAGAAACTTGTTGGCTGGACTGGAAAAAACTCTGAGTAGTGTGGGTAAACTCCAACTCTTGGCGGCCTCTCTTCAAGGTGTTCCTGTTTTCTTTCTCTCTCTTTTCAAGATTTCCAATTCTATAGCTAAGAAACTTGAGAGAATCCAAAGAGGCTTTCTATGGATGGGATTGGAGGAGAAGGCCAAAATCAGCTTAGTCAACTGGGAAAAGGTTTGCAAACTGAAGGTCATGGGTGGCCTTGGGATTAGAAAAATCTTTGATCTGAATAAGGCCTGGTTGACTAAAATCAGATGGATCCTTATGAAGGGCAAAACTGATTGAAGCATGATTATGAGGGTCAAATACTTGAATCACAACCCCTTCCCCTCCCTCCTCTCTTCCAATGAACTCCCTCCTGGGTCTAAAATTTTGAACAACTTTGTTAAGAATAGGAAACTTCTCAAGCAGGGTCTAAAGTGGCAAGTTGATAATGGTGAGAAAATTAGATTTTGGGAGGACAACTGGATTTGTGACAAACCCCTTGCCTCCTCTTGGTTCAATTGCCTCATGGTCACTCTAAAGGATTTAATTATCTCCCTTGTGATAAACTACATCTATCCCTCCCACTGTTGGTTAAGGCTTGCTGATAGTCTAGGAAATACCCCCCAATGGATTCATTTGGCTGAAAAGCTGCAATCCCTTCTTAAGGGGATCAGGATCCCCTATTTTACTCACACTGATAAACTTGTTTGGATTGCAAATCCCTCAAGGTCTTTCAGTGTTAAATCAACCTACAATCTCTTGGTTGTCTCCTTCAATGATTGCTACAGCTGGAAAGAAGTTTGGAACTCTCAGCTCATCCCTAAAATTAACTTCTTCTGGTAGATGACCCTTCATAGGAAGATCCTTACTATTGATAATCTGAAGAGGACAAGATTTATACTTGCCAACAAATGTGTTATGTTTAATTGTGTTGAGGAAAGCATAAATCACCTCTTTATTCATTCCCCCTTTTCTTCTGAGGTTTGGTACAAAGTTCTACAGAAATTTAATTTGGCTTGGACATTCTTGGAAGACTTGCAGCAGTTTATCAGCAACTAGAAGTGCCCCTTCGCACACCCGCCATTCAGACTTTTTTGGAGACTCATTCTTCCCCACGTCTGTTGGCATATTAAGAAGTAAAGAAATAATAGGATATTCTGTTACACCAGCAGCTCGGTTAACATGGTGACTGACATAGTTGAAAATTACCTCAGGGAGAACACCCTCATCAGCAAGTGGAAAACTCTGCAATTTGGCCCTATGGCTTTGGATCAGAGGTGGATTAAAACATGGAATTTGCTAGATAGCTTCCTTCGATATGAAAATTCAAAAAAGATGGAGAGGCTTAATACCAGATGGTCAACACCTCCCCCCCCTTGGCTCAAGCTCAATTTTGATGGTGCTGCTCGTAGTGGTTCTGCAGTAGGGGGCAGAATTATCAGGGATAGCTTGGGCAACTTGGTTTTGGCTTATGTAGGAAATTTTGACTTTGTCTCGAGCGACATGGCTGAAGCCCTTGCTCTATTTTGGGGGCTTAAGCTCGCTCTTGGCACCAATATCAAAAGACTGATCATTGAAGGGGACTATAAACTGATTATCAGGGCCACTAAAGGCATTTCAGGGATCAGTTGGAGAATCAACAATGTCATCAAGGACATCTAGTTCATGATTGTCTAGCTAGAGGAATTTCAAATTCAACATATCTATAGAGAGGGGAATGCGGTGGCAGACTCTTTGGCTGCGACAGGACTAGAGATAAAAGGTATGAGGTACTGGAGGCACCTAGATTCTCTCACTGACAAGCAGAAGGACCTTATTGGGAATGAACAAATCACCTCTATCCATCAATGAAGTGCCGCTTTCCTTTCCTCAATAGGTTTCTTTGGGCTGGCTTCTATGCTACGTTGCTAGAGGGAAATTTAAATTCAAATTGGGCGGGCTTTGCCATGCTGGCTTCTTGTGGTCCCCACCTTCTCTGCCAATTGCTAACTTGGGTGGCCACCTATTTTTGCATCGTCGATGGGTTGGAGTGCCAACTTTTGATCATTAATCACAGCAAGGACCCTAATTATTACCTTAACTGGAAACTTAGAACTCGCCATAATGACGATCTTTGCAAGTTGGTGGAGATATTAACAGGTGTCCCTTCGCATGCTTCCTAGAGCTGGTGGGCGCATGCCTTGTGAAACACAACCAAAAATCATTATTACACCTTGCACAATATTTTGGCTAATTACCATTTATTTTCTCTTAACTCTAGCTCTGGTTTTCCTCTCTACATTTCTCTTTTTAGGCTTGCCTTGTATCTCAACTTCACTCTGGAGGAAGCTATCATGGGAGGGGATTTAGTCTGAGTAGAATCGGACATTATTGATGACTATTTTCGCAATGACCCGTGCGTCTGGATGTATACTAAATAAGGATGAATCATCTCGTTCATGGAAGCCATGAAGGGATTCAACGGAAAACCTCTGCATGCAATTTGTCAACAGCTGGAAGGACAGGAGGGTGGTCATGGAGGACATTTCATTTGAAACTAGTGAGGAAGTTATTGCCTAGGCTATGGCTCTCTCTACTGAAAGTAGGAAATAGAAGAAAACCAACAGGGTTGCGGACAAAAACAACATGAACCGCTTCTTCAAAAAGGGCTAGGAACTAGCTAGAATGCGTGGGAATTTCAATAGGGAATGTTTACCCTACCCATGGGATCACGTTTGCAAAATCATAATGAAATACTTCACCCTTGAGGGAAGGTATGGTGTGTTCTACTATTATCACTTCCCACTGCTCAACCACTTTCGCAACCATGACACCATTTCTTTTCCTTTCTTTCTGTTTCATGCTCTTGAATCTACTGTCAAAGATGTCTGCAATTGTATGAGTCAAGAGGGTAATTTTACCATCCTCCACCAGGGGCTGATGTTTAGGCTTTACAATTTTCATAAGGCCCTTTTCCCGCATAAACCTATCTCGGTTCAACCCGCCCCCTCCATTCTGGGTCCCCCTGAAGGCTCTAACAAAGGCCTCAAAAAGTCTTCGAAAAAGCTGATGACTCCTTGTCAATCTCCTGACCAAGACCCCCCTACCCCCTCAAAATTGAGGAAAAAAAACATGCAACCCTTTTGTTGCGAAACCCACCTCCAAGAAACCCAAAAAGGAGCCCAAAATCCTCCTTGTTGAGTTTGATGCGGAGGAGGGTATCACCCCACGTAGATCCCACATAAACAAACCCCAGATGAAGCAAATTGTAGTGACAAATAATTATGCTAATGAAGAAGAGGATGATTATGAGAAAGAAGATAGTGAGAAGGGAGAGGAGGATTTTGAAGCCACGGAGGGCTCAGATTCCTCCAATTTGGGCACTAATGTCCCCGACTCGGAGACCATCAAGGAGGATATCAAGAACACCTCCCCTCATTCTAACACTTCCCTGTCCCACACCTCTGAGGGGGATGGTAGACATTCTGATGGCGGGAAGACTACAGCTGAAGAAGGGGAGAAGGGAGAGGTGGTGCAGTGTTCGGGTTGCAATGCTAACTCTAAAGATTTAAATGGTGTTACGAAAAAGGTGGAGCACCTAGAGTCCTATGTCAACAAGATTGGGAAATTTGTTTTCAAAGTGATTCACTCGTCAGCTACCTCTCTGTGCTTTCTCCACCAAAATAAGGCTGATTCAGACGGGCTGGAAAGTGACACCACTAAGGAACTATTCCAATTCTTGGCTGATGACTGGACATGGCTTATGCTCTCTAAGCACATGGGTGCTGATAATTAGGTTGTATGGTTGGTTTCCTTCCTTTTTGCTATAGTTTTTATCGCTGGAACACCTGGTTCCATGGTGATATTTCTACTATTAACAGTTTTTATATTATTGACATTATGATGGTTTACTGCTGGTTATGACGCTTGTTGGACGAGATTGGTTTCGATTTTGGGTTATCCAATAGTGGTAGGCACTTTTTGTTTTTGATTACTAGAGTAGGAATTGGCTGACTGCCACGTGTCTGCGGTGTATGTGCTGGTAATGCTTTTTTCTATCCCTTTTGGGTCAGCCCCCGGTTTTGGCTTCTTTATAATCAAAAACATATTACACAAATTTGAAATATACATTTTTACAATGAAAACTATCTTTAAAAAAAATATCTTTAACCTAAAATATATCTTATAGAAATACATATTAATTAAAAAAAGCTAGAACATGAATTATTTTTCTTCTTAAAGTATTTTAAGTTTCAAAATAAGATTGTCTTTATATCAATTTAGATACTTGGTTTGAACTTAAATAGTGAATTAAAGATATCTATTTTATTGTAAGTTTTAAAGATAAATCATTAAATTGTTTATATTTTAGAGGTCTATTTTTAATTTTATATGTATAGTATAATAATACAAATTTATATTACAAATAGATAATTAGCAATTTTAGAGATGGTTGTTCTATAGATTGTAAATAATATATATTCTTTTATTAAACATGTTATTTTTTAGTATATTAAATCAACTTACATTACATATTCATTGATATATTTATAAATTGTTGTAGAAGGTTGAGATTTTTTTTTAACTGACTTTATTTTTTACTCTATTGAACATATAAACATATTTGACTATACATCTAGATTAATAAAAGAAAATGTTTTGTAATTTATACATATTGTTTAGTATTGTTACCTAAACACTCTAAATTAAATCAAATTTAGGTTTGCATAGATTCCATGCAAATTCTATAAATTGAAAATTATTTCAGATATATAAAGATACAAAATCAACAAAAATTGTGATCTTTATAGGGTTTCTGAGATAAAGTGATGTAGCCAATTAAAACATAACCAATATAACAAAGAATAATAAAAAATAAACACAAGTTTGGATCAATTACTCTTCATTATTCTTCTGCAACTCCAACCATTCTGCCATTACAATGAAAAAGTCCCTATCTTAAACAATCACCAAAAATTTCCTTTTTAGACAGTTTTTTCACAATCCAAAAATTGCCATTTATGGAAATTTTTAGTTTGCAAAACTTTAATATATGTAGATATCAAATATATAATATATATTTTAATTAATTGTAGGCATTGATTACATATGTTTTTTATTCAATAAAATGTTTGCAATTAATTTTATAATTATAAGTTATAAGAAGGGAGGAAAATAATAGATAAATTATGAATAAGTCTTAATATGATTGATGAGAAAATATCAACAATTGATTTCATAATCACAGGTCACAAAATCATAGTTTTGATTGTGAGGTTCTGATACCAAATGTAAGGGCACTTTTCTCCATATCTTAATTAAGTAATTGTAGTGGAATTAATAAATAAAATATTAATGTTAAGATCATTTATTAAATGTTATAAGATTAAAATAGATGTAATTAGTCAAGGTAGTTATACATGTAATAATTTGACAACAATTATAAAGTCAACTTTTTACACAATAAATTATAACAATATAGATTTACATTACAAATACATAAGTAACAATTTTAGAGATGATTGTACTAGAAATTGTAAATAATATATTTTTTTGGTTAAACGTCTCATTTTTTATTATATAAAATGTTGGGATATTAAATCAAATTATATCACATATTTATTGATTTATTTATAAATTTTTGTAGAAGGTTGATAATTTTTTTAATTGATCATTTTGTGTTTTATTGAACATAGAGGCATATTTAACAATACAAACAGATTTATAAAATAAAATATTTTCTAATAAATTTATACATTTTGTTTAGTATTGTTAACTAAACACTCTAAATCAAATCAAAGTTAGGTTTGATACATTCCATGCAAATTATATAAATTGAAAATTATTTTAGATATAGCAAGATATAAATTCAAAAAAAATTATGATCTTTATATTGTTTATTCATTTTATTTTTATTGTATTAATGTTTTATGTATTATAATTGAAAAATAATATGGAAAACATTATTGTTCTTTTTAAGAATATGAGGAGAAGGGGCAAATATAGTAATTTTGGGAGCATGTACCAATTACAATGAATTTTTTCCACGTGTCTATTGAAAAGTGTTTCAAAGATAAAGTTTTAAAGATTCAACCTAAAATCACATTGTTGAAACAATATAATATTCTTATTTAAAATATAATGTATATCAACTTAAATCTTGTTACTTCCAATATTTGTATCCAATACAAAAATGATCAAATAGTTTTGATTAGATTAGATTGGTAGAGGAGAGGCCATACCATTACATATCCAATAATGAAAATGACCAAATAGTTAAACATAAATTTTTTTTTTTTATTATTAAAACCTTGTATACTTTCTATTCTATCCAACTCCCACAATTTTTTTTTTCCTATAACACATTTCCTATATTATGATAAGATATCTGCCATGTGAGATGATTTTGTCATAAATAATCTACATATATAAAGATGTTACAATTAATTGTTCTTTGTTATTTCCACAGTGTACTAAAATAAGATATATCTTATAGAAATACATATTAATTAAAAAAGCTAGAACATGAATGATTTTTATTCTTAAATTATCCTAAGTTTCAAAATAAGATTGTCTTTATATCAATTTAGAAACTTGGTTTGAACTTAAATAGTGAATGAAAGGTGTCTATTTTATTGTAAATTTTAAAGATATATCATTAAATTGTTTATATTTTAGCAGGTCTATTTTTAATTTTATATGTGCATTATAATAATAACTCACATTACAAGTAGATAATTAGCAATTTTAGAGATGGTTGTACTATAAAATGTAAATAATATTATTATTTTTTATTAAACATGTCATTTTTTACTATATAAAATCATGCATATTAAAATAAATTAAAATCATAAATTCATTGATTTATTTATAAATTGTTGTAGAAGGTTGAGATTTTTTTTTTTAATTGATTATTGTGTATTCTATTGAACATAAAAAAATTATAAAAGAAAATGTTTTGCAATTTATTCCATTTTGTTTAGTATTGTTAACTAACTACTCTAAATTGAAGGATCGATGGCATCGTGTGTGCGGGGGTTTGTGGGCTACCAAGCTAGGGCATCGATGCCCTAGCCCGTGAGTGGATGCGTATTCAGGTGCATCGGGGGAGGGAAGTGGAAGACGGTGCAGGGCAGGGAGTAGACGAGGGGGTGGAGGGTGAAGTAGTGGTTAGTGGGTGGGGAGGTTGTTGTGCATGGGGGGGTCCGATTTTGTTGCAGGCCGACGGTTTCTATTGGGGCAAGGGGCTTCAGCTGGTTTTTTTTCTCAGTGGTGTTTGGGAGGGGTGGGGCTTGGGTGTCGTACCTTCTCATGTGCCCCTTTAGGGGTGGGCTCCTTATTTTTTATTGTTATTTTGAGATCCAATGTCGGGTAATGGTGGTGAGGCCTTGAAGGAACCACTCGCCATGGATTTTTGTACAGCGGTGGGCTCAAAGTTACCATCCCTTAATATGAAGACTTTTAACAATAATCTTTTCTCCTCTGAATCGGGGTCTGGGAGTGCTGGTAGCTCTCGCATTATGAAGATTAATGGTCATCTGGAGAGATGCAGTGAGAGGCCAAAGCTGGTTATTCCTCTTGAGATGATAGCTGAAGATGTTGAATACTTTTCAAAACACTAGCTACATTGCAAGTTTTTGGGAATGAGGGTTTCTTTGCAGTTTTTGGAAAACTGGGCGCAGAGTGATAGTTCTGATACTAAATGTTTAGTATAGATGCCAAGCTAATAAGATGAGAGGGGGGGGTGAATCATACAAACTTAACCTTCCATAAAAACAACAGATTCAACCTTGGTAACATATACTTCAGCAATATAACCAAAAACTACTAAACATGCAAACTCATAAGCATATAAACATCATAACACTCATAACACTTGATTTAACGTGGAAACCCAAATAGGGAAAAACCACTGTGGGATTTTGGACCCACTAAGAAATATACTCTTCTAGAGTATGCTCGGTTAAAATAAAATCTTGTTAAAGATTACAAACACATTGCTAGATGTTACCCGGTTAAGGGATTTCCCTCAGATCTGTTAGGATCTTCACCTTGTTAGAAGTGACCTTGTTAAAGGATTTCAAACACTCAATCAAAATGTCACCTTGCTAGAGGGTTTTACAAATAAGACTGTTAAGTCCACTCGGTTAAGAGATTTTCTGTCACTTTAGAAAATAACAGTAATAAAAATCTATCTACAACTTCCCATCTAAAATGCTAAAGCAGATTCTTATTTGCTCAATACAATTTAGTCATAGGACTTATCTTGTCCATCTGCTGGGCTCTATACTCTATTATTCAAACAGGTCTTCAAGCTTCTGTGCTTGGTAATCACTATGTAGCATCCCTGTGCATATACTTGCCCGCATACATTGTTTATCAATAGTTCCTTATTTATAAACAATTTGCCAACTGCTTAATCTCCTTGATCACATTTCCCATGATCAATCATAGCCATCAAATCATCAAACTTGACTGGGTTCAATGTATCCTTCGATCTGAAAACATTTTACATCGCCTTGGAACTTGCATACATTTCTTGGAACTTGTGCTAGGGTATTGCGGTTCAATCTGAGCTGTAGATCTTCCTGCCAATTTTCCTTTGCCATAGATTCTTTAACAAACTTGATTCATAGCATACCTATCATTCAATCATAACCAGCTCATCAACTTCCTTCATTAAATAATGCTTTTATTCATTCAATGCATTCTGTTATTACTCGGTTGTAACTCGATGAATACTAAACTTCACTCGGTAGACATTCCACCTTCATTAACCGATAGCGATAACCTTAGGGTTTACCGACTAGGTTCCTTAGGGTTTACTGACTAGGTTCTTTGCTTGGTAACATAGTATAGTATTAACTTTACAATCAATAACATATGTAGGATATCAAAAACAATCTAAAACATCATGATCTTATCATTGTCTAACTCGGTAATAGTTGCCCATTGAATAACTTATTTCTCCCCTTATTCATCACATTCTTTCTGTGTCTTTTACCGACTTCTTTATACTCATCAAATCATACTTCTCAAGATATGGCAACATCATACTAAACTAGAAAATCAATTTCTTGACATCAATGAAAAAATAATAATATTAAGACAATAAACATCTGTAATCAGTTATATCCATAATCATCAACAACCTTCTCAATATCCTTATTGAAATGCCAACAATCTCTTATTGTAATTGGAATGCCAACAATCTCCCTTTGTTTGTTATAATGCCAAAAATCCCCCCCCCTTTGGCTTTGATGGCAAAACCAATTGATTTGACCTAATGGTGCGGATTCGGATTACTGTGAGATCCTGAAATGCTGAAATGCTCTCTTCCTATCATTAGTCTTCTCCTCGATACATTACTCTTCTCCCCTTTTCTTCAGTCTTCTCCCCCTTTGACAACAATGCCAAAAAGTAAAGAACTTAAAACATAATTTCTTCCTGTATGAAGTGATTTCCTGCTGTTATGTGTCAACTTAGCCTTGGTCAGAGCATTTTGTCTTCAATTCCTGTTCCCTGTATTTGTTTCCTACACAACTTTAGAAAACCTCCTAAAGTGTGTAAAGCAGCATTAACTCCTAAAATATATTATGAAGAGTCATCAAATTGATGCTTTCACCGAACTCAGTTAGTGAATGGAAGATAGGGGTAGGACCCCTAACTGCCTTTTGAGATACTCAAAAGTGTCCCTTGGCAGTGGCTTGGTGAAGATATCTGCTATTTGTTCCTTTGTGCTAACATACTCCAACACCACTTTCTTCTCTTGAGCTTCTTCTCTAAGATAATGATATTTGATAGAGATGTTCTTTGTCTTAGAGTGCATAACAAGATTCTTTGAAATGTTAATAGCACTAGTATTGTCATAGAATATAGTTATTGGCTCAGTAACTTTCTCATTTATAACTTCCAATAGTTGTTTGATTCATGCTATGTTGGTACAATTCAATGCTGCAACAACATATTCAGCTTCTGCTGTTGACTGTGAAACACATCCTTGTTTCTTGCTAAGCCAAATCCCTAGTCTTTCTCCTAAAAAGAAAGCTCATCCACTTGTGCTTTTTCTGTCATCAATGTTGCATGCCCAATTAGCATCAGTATAAACTTTTAAATCAAAAACATTTCCTTTTTTATATACTAAGCCATAATCTTCAATGCCTTTCAAGTATCTGAAAATTCTCTTGATTGTTGTCATGTGTGTTTCCTTAGGATCTGCAGAGAATCTTGCAACTATACCTACTGTATGTGCTATGTCTGGCCTGCTGTGAACAACATATTGTAGCTTTCTAATCATGGACAGGTAAAGTGTCTCATCAACAGATGCAGATTCATCATTCTTTGATAATTTATAGTTGGTAGTCATAGGAGTACTTACTGGTTTTGAATCCTCCATTCCAAATTTCTTCAAGATTTCCTTTATGTACTTGGATTGGGTAATGAAAATCTCATCTTTCATTTGTAGTATTTGTAGACCTATAAAATACTTTATCTCACCGATTAGTGACATCTCAAATTCTTTGCTCATTTCATTTCCAAAGTTCTTGCATAGAGAGTCATTTCCACAAAAGATAATATCATCAACAAATATGGCTGAGATTAGTATTCCATTTTTATCATTCTTCATGTACATGTTGTTGTTTTCACTTGTTCTTATAAAACCAATCTTGATTAAATAAGAGTGTAATCTTTCATACCATGCTCTAGGTGCTTGTTTCAGACCATATAAAGCTTTGTTCAATTTACATACCTGATCTTTATTCTTGTCTTCAACAAATCCTTCAGGTTGTTCAATAAAAACTTCTTCTTCTAATATACCATTCAGAAATGCAGATTTGACATCCATTTGATATACCTTGAAATTCTTGAAAGCAGCATATGCCAACAATGTTCTTACTCCTTCAAGTCTTGCCACAGGTGCAAAAGTCTCACCATAATCAATTCCTTCTTCTTGGGCATAACCTTTGCAAACTAATCTTGCTTTATTTTGAATGACCTCACCTTTTTCATTCAACTTGTTTCTAAAAATCCTCTTTGTACCGATTACATTTTTTTCCTTTGGTCTTGGGACCAGTGTCCATGTGTCATTCTTCTTGATTTGATCAATCTCTTCTGTCATAGCATTTATCCAATCTTCACTGTTAAATGCCTCTTTCACTATCCTCGATTCAAATTCAAATATCAGACATGTGTTTTGTCTCAGTTTGTTCCTTGTCATCACTGGATCATCCTTATCTCCTATAATTTGACTTGATGCATGATGTCTTCTGACATACTTGGCTAATACAGGCTTGGTAAGCTCTATATGATCTTCTTCATCACTCAATAACTGGATGTTCTCTTCATTTTCTTCAACAGTTCTCTTAGTAAAACTTGTCGGTTGAACATAGACAAATTCATCATAATCTTCTGGTTCTTTGGAGTTTCCTTCATCATTTCTTTCTACAAATTCATCAATTCTCACATTTGCACTTTCTACTATTTTGTTAGATGATTTGATCAGACATTTAAATGCTTTACTTCTAGAAGAATAACCAAGAAATGTTCCTTCTTCACTTTTTTGATCAAACTTGCCATTTCTATCATTTTTGTAAACATAGAATCTACTTCCAAAGATTTTGAAGTAACTTACATTAGGTTTCTTGTCATACCAGATCTCATATGGTGTCTTCAAAGTTCCTTTCTTTAGTTGTACTCGGTTCAGTGTGTAAATTGTTTTGCTTATTGCTTCTCTCCAAAATATTTGTGACACTTTCTTTTCAATCATCAGGGTTCTAGCACAATCCACAATAGATCTATTTCTTCTCTCAGCTATCCCATTTTTTTGTGGAGTTCTCAGTGCAGAGACTTGTCTTTTTATACCATGATCATTCCAGAATAAGTTGAACTCATCAGATGTGAACTCTCCTCCTCTATCTGATCTAAGACATTTCAGTTGTCTTCCTGTTTCATTTTCAACTCTTGCCTTGTACCATTTAAACATTTGAAAGGCTTCTGATTTTTCTTTTAAAAACATTATTGACATCATCCTTGAGTAATCATCCACAAATAATATGAAATATTTATCACCATAATAAATTTGAACTTTCATAGGACCACAAAGATCAGTGTGCACAAGATCTAAAATTCCCTTAGAAGTGTAGGACTTACTTGTAAAGCTTGATCTTGTCATCTTACCCATCTGGCATCCTCGGCACATAGCATTCTCAGGTTTTTCAAGACTCGGTAGACCTCTTACTCGATGCTTCTTTCTTATTTTGATCATATTATCAAAATTTACATGACAAAACCTTTTATGCCATAACTAGGTATCATCTATCTTTGCATACAAACACTTGTGCTGAGTTGAGTCAAGGTGAAATGTGTTACCTTTTGTTTGTGTCCCGGTAGCAGCTAATGTTCCATGCTTTTCATGAACTTTGACAATTCCTTTCTGAAATTCTATTCGGTAGCCTGTATTGTTTAGCTGTGCTACACTCAACAAATTGTATTTCAAACCTTCAACCCAATAAACATCATTGCATCTTGCATTATCAAGAAGTGTTATAGATCCTTTACCTTTTACCGGACATGGTGCATCATTACCAAATCTTACATAACCTCCATCATAATCTTCTAATATAACAAACTTATGTTTATCACCTATCATGTGATGTAAGCATCCACTATCTATGATCCAAGAATCATTAGTATTTATGTGAGATATTAGGGATTTTTCTTCATACCTTTCTTCATCTAATCCATCTTTGATAGCCACATAAACTACTTCCTCTGTATCAGTTTCATCTGATTTATCATCATTGAATTCCTCATTAGTTATTAGGAATGACTTTCTATCTCTTCTTCTGAAGTCTCGGTGTCCTCTGTAATGATTATCTTTCTGTTTGTCATCTTGGTAATCTCTCTTTTCAATAGAATCTTTGTCAGGACAATTAGAAGCCATATGTCCTATCTTATCACAATTGAAACATTTCAAAGGTAGTTTTCCTTTATACTTACCTTTGCCTCTCGGTAACCTTCTGGCTAATAGTGCTTCAAACTCTTCTTGCTTTCTGATTTCCTCATATAGTTTGTGCACTTTTTCTATGTTCTTGCGAAATCTTTCACTTGCTCCATTGTGATCCCCTTCAATGTACTTACTCATTCTATCATTGTAATAATCAGATTCACCAATATGAAAAGAACTAAATGCAGATTCAACTTTATTTACCGATGACCCATTGTTATCAAAGTTACTTAATTCAAATGCATGTAGTTTACCAATAGTAGCATCTAAAGAAACTGGCATATTGGGTACAGAACTTAATTCATTGATTGTAGAGACTCGGATTGCATAAGCTGGTAGAAGGGTTCTTAACAACTTACTTGTTATATCCTTTTCTTCAATAGTTCCAACTGCTCCTTGGATTTGATTGACAATCTCCTTTAGTCTTGTACTGTACTGGGTTATGTTCTCACCTTCATTCATCCTCATAGATTCAAGTTGTCCTCTTAGACTATCCACTTTTTCTCTTTGAACATGTTCATCACCACCATACATAGATATGAGCTTATCCCACATTGTCTTTGCATCATTGCAGCCTTCTAGATCATTAAACTCCAAGTCACTCAATGCAGATGTTATTTCAATCATTGCTTGAATATGTTCTTGCTTTGCCTTTATCTCTTCAATTGTCAATGGATAGGTGCTCGGTGTAATGAAATCATTCTCCAAATAATATACAACATATTCTCCAACTCCTGATAGGTGCAACTTCATCCTTTTCTTCCATGTAGAGAAACTAGACTTGTTCAGCTTCGGTGCATCTCTCTTATACATCTTTGGATCTTTGCCTCAAGTACCTTTAAACTTTTCTTCCGGAGTCCAAAGCTCTGATACCAATTGATAGTTCTGATACTAAATGTTTAGTATAGATGCCAAGCTAATAAGATGAGAGGGGGGGGTGAATAATACAAACTTAACCTTCCATAAAAATAACAGATTCAACCTCGATAACATATACTTTAGGAACGAAGAGAGTTAATGATCTTAACACCTTCTTGATAACAACAGGCTCTTTCTTTCACACATTCAGGGATCAATGGAGGGAACAACGTTTGCAGGGGGGAATTTGAATTCAAGAAATGGAGGGAACAACAATGTTGGTTCCTTTGGGTCTGAATCCATTGCAGCTCAAGGACAAACATCTAATGATGAGGATGGAAGACAGGATGGGGACCCACGAACATGGGACCCTCCTCTCGATCCTAAAAAATTAAAAAATATGCAAGATTCATGCCTCGAGGTGGTGCAGATTGATTCAGAAAATACCGAGGGGCGAATACCTAAACCATGGAATAGTCTCTTCGCTAGACATGCATCTGGTAAACCGACTGGTAAATCTTCTCTCCCCTTTCTGAAGGATATATCAGACAATAGAATAGGTAAACTTGCAATTGAGATTCTTGATTTGGTTATTGACCATAGCATTTCTTTAATGACTCTTTCTCTGGTGGGGAAATTTGTTGGACCCCGACCTAATATCGAGGATGTTAGATCCTTTGTTAAAAGAAAATGGAGAATGAAAGGACAGGTTGAAGTTTCTGCCCTGCCTCAGGGTTTTTTCGTGTTCTCCTTTTCATGTGGGGAAGATCTGGAAGCAGTTCTAAGTGGAGGCCCCTAGATGTTTGGTAAATCATCTCTTTCTATTAAAAAATGGACCCCTAACATGGAACTAAATGACTCCTTTTTTGAATCTGCTCCGGTGTGGATTAGGTTGCTTGGACTACCATTGGAATACTGGGTGGAGGATGTTTTCTCAGGAATTGCTAATTCCTTTTGGGAGCTTATTGTGATAGACCCAATGACTGCAACTTGCAAGAGATTGGTGTATGCACGCATCTGCGTCAACATATCCCAGAATATGGATCTCCCAAGTACTATTGATATAAATTCCAAACTTGGGTTATTGGAACAAGCCATTGAATTTGAATCTCTCCCTTTTGTGTGTTTTTCTTGCAAAAAAGTAGTCATTGGGCTAAGGCTTTCCCCAGCAACCCTAAAAGACCTATGATTAAACAAAAAACTATTATTAAACCGGTTTGGAAAGAAAAAAATAACAACAAAGTCTGCAACAGGTTACAAGAAAAAAGTGGAAATCTGGTAAATAAACCAGAAAATCAGGAAAATGATTCCAATGACCTTATTAAAGACCCTACCATGAAGGGGAACAAGAAGAATGAAACCAAGGAATTTGAGATCAAAATAGGCAATACCTTTGAAGCCCTTCAGTCGCAAGAGAAGGAGAATGAAATCAGTACAGTGACACTTGAGGATGGTGAGATTGAGGATATCACTAACTTTCATCATAAGGAACTATATGAACCCATATCAGAGAAAGAAGAACCCTGTTTAGGGAAAGAGTTTCAAGAATAGGAAATAGATATGGAAAGGAGTAATAAGTTTGGATCACCATGAGAAAACTTAAATGCTTTATTCCAGAACATAGAAGTAAATATGACTACTTCATCCCAGAAAAGAGAAAAGCTATGGAGCAACATACAAGATGAATCCAGGGCAGAACAACAAGAAGAAAACACAATAGGAAATGGAAAGAAAATTAAGACCAAGAAGACAGGAGGTCCTAATGGAGTAAAAACCAAAACCAGATCTAAGGTAGATTTTGGGGCCTCAAGATCCCCACCAGGACGCAAAACTATGAATTGGCATAGGGACCAAGAGAGTAAACAAAACATAGCTGATGGAAGGCAGAGAACTATCAAGGAGTTCTACCCCCAGGCTTCCAAATGAAAGTAATATCATGGAACATCAGAGGTCTAAATGGTCTCAATAAATAGGATATATTAAGGAATCTTATTCGAGATCAAAATCTAGATATTATCCTGACTCAGGAAACTAAAATGAGTAAAGAGAAAGTGGAGAAACTAAAGTTTTTTAAAAATGGAGGGGTCTATGGCAATAGCTCGAATGGAGCCTTTGGAGGGGTTGCAATATTCTGGAATAAAAGAACAACCTCTGGAGATATGATAGATGTGGATGGCAATATTTTATCCCTAAAAGCTAGAAATATTTTTGATGAAAAGGAATTTGTTATCACTAATATCTATGCCCCTAATTCCAAATCTGCTAGAAGTAAATTCTAGGAAAAAGTTTAGCATAAAAGGAAAAAATTCTCTATGCATAGTTGGGTTGTTATGGGAGATTTCAATACTCCTCTGCAAGATAGAGAAAAATTTGGAGGTAGTCAAGCTCAACCAGATAGTAGATCTGACCTGATGGACTTTATCAATGACAATGCTCTCATTGACTTGGATCTCAACGGAGCCTCCTATACTTGGTCAAACTGAAGAGATGGTGATGATCTTATCCAGGTAAGACTTGATAGAGCCCTTCTCCCTAATGATTGGATTCTTTCTCATAGTTTTTCCCTTTCTATTATTAATAGAATTGGGTCAGATCATTATCCCATTTCCTTTGTTGCTAAGAACTCTAAGAATAATCAGAGATTCCCTTTTCATTTCGAAAAGATGTGGATATCCCACCCCAATCTTGTAAATTCCATTGTTGAATGGTGGAATCTTGATGTTAATGGAACAACCATGTATAAAGTTGCCCAAAAACTTAAATATGTCAAAACCAATATTAAGACTTGGAACAAGAAGGTCTTTGGTGATATTTTTGATTCAAAGAAAAAATTAAAGGAGGAACTAGACCAGATACAAATTTCCATCCAGAAAGAAGGCTACAAAAAGTATTCCAAAGCCATGGAAGATAAGGTCCTTAACAACATTCACAACATTATTTCTAGGGAAGAAATATATTGGAGACAGAGATCTAGGGCTATATGGCTGAAGACAGGGGACAGAAACACTAAGTTTTTCCACATGACTTCCCTAAAACATAAGGCAGCAAATAGAATCACAAAACTAACTGTTGAGAACAACACTCTTCTTAATAAGGATGACATCAAGGATGAAGCTGTTAGATTCTTCAAGCAACTTCTATCTAGTAATGAGGACCTTGATCAGACCCATCTACTCAATCTGGTTAATAATATTCCTAAAATCATAAACCCTATTCAGAATAAGACCCTTGTTGCCATCCCGTCTGCTAAAGAAATCAAAAAAAGTTGTCTTCTCTTTTCAAGGGGATAAAGCTCTGGGCCCTAATGGATTCCCTATGTTCTTCTTTCAAGAATTCTGGAATATTGTGGGGAAGGATACGATTAATGCGGTGAAAGAATTTTTTGGATCTAGAAGAATCCTTAAGGAATTGAATTCCACTTTTATTGCCTTAATCCCCAAAGTTGCTGGGGCGGATTCTATGGGCAAATTTAGGCCAATTAGCTTATGCAACTCTTTCTATAAAATAATATCCAAAGTCTTGACTACTAGAATTTTGGCGGTGCTTCCCTTCATCATATCTAAAGAGAAAAAAGGCTTTGTTCCTAGTAGATAGATTCTTGACTCAATCATTCTTGTTCATGAGAACATTCACTCCCTCAATGCTGCAAAGAAAGAAGGTTTCTTGATAAAGTTGGATTTGGCAAAGGCTTATGATAGAGTTGAATGGGATGTTCTATTTAAAATCATGGGGGCTTTTGGTTTTGATGATAAGATTATCAAAATAATCAGAGAACTAATCACTACTCCTATGTTCTCTATTTTGGTTATTGGTTCTCCAACAATTTTTTTTAAAAGTTCTAGAGGGCTAAGATAAGGAGACCCCATATCTCCTATCCTTTTTACCATTCTGGCTGAAAGTATGAGTAGAATGATTCATAAGTTGAAACAAAGCAAAACTATCAAAGGTCTTCAACCTTCCTCTGCCAATGTGTTTTGCACTCATCAACAGTTTGTTGATGACACTATCATCATGGGATATTCTTCAATCAAAGAGGCTGAAGCCTTCAAAACAACTCTCAACTCCTATGCTTTGGCAACTGGTCAGCAAGTTAATTGGGACAAATAAGCTATGTACTTTCTCAATACTCCAGTCATAAGACAACAAAAAATTGCCAATATTATTGGATGCAAAGTGGAATCGCTGCCTTCCACCTACCTAGGTCTTCCTTTAGGGTTGGCACCCCCAAATTCCTTTTGGAATATGATCATTGATAAAATTAATAAGAGACTTGCAGGATGGAAAGGCTCAATGTTACCTCAGGCTGGGAAAATGCAGCTCCTCCAAGCTACCCTTCAAAATCTCCCTATTTATGCTCTCAGTCTGTTTGGTATTCTGGCTAAAATTGCTGAAGCTATGGAAATAATTCAAAAGAGATTCTTATGGTCAGGAGTGGAAGAAAAGAAGAGAATACCTCTGATTGCTTGGGACAAGGTGTGTAGACCAAAGAACAAAGGAGGGTTGGGGATTAAATTATAAAAACTTTTAACAAAGCTCTTCTTGCCAAGCAGTTATGGAGAGCCTATGACACTAAAAAAGACTGGAACCAAATTTGGTTTGACAAATACATTAAGAATTAGACTATCCAAGGAATCCTTAATTCCGAGGATATCCCGGCTGGATCCTTCATTTGGTATAGTGTAACCAAATCCATAAAAGTTGCAAAAGCTGGAGCAGGATGGGTCCTTGGAAAAGGTGATAGAATAAGGTTTTGGGAAGACCCCTGGATGAAGAATGAAGCCCTATTTGATCAAAACAATAGTCAAGCTATTGAAGAATGTAAAAGGAGGTTTGGACTGATGGTTTGTGACTATTGGAAGGAGAATAAGTGGGTTAAACTTGCGGACATCCATTGTCATTTTTTCTCTCTCCAGAAAGAGTTGCTGTCCTTTTCCCCTAACAAAAACTATGATGATGTTTTCCTCTGGAAAAGTGATCCTAAAGGTGAATTCACAGTTGCTTCTGCCTATAAAAACACTTTCTCTCAAATCAGCAATCCCATCTGGAGCAAATTCTGGAACAGCATCTTGATCCCTAAAGTCAACATTTTCTTTTGGCTTGCTTCTCATAATAGTACCCTTACTATTGATAATTTAATCCGAAGGGGCTTCAAATTCCCTAATAGATGTGAGCTCTATCAGAAGGAGGGGGAATCCGTTGATCACCTATTTTTTCATTGTTCCTTCACAAGGGAAATCTAGTGTAAAATGTGGAAAAAATGGAAAATTAACTGGGTCATGAACAAAAGCATTAAGGATATTATATGGCAATGGAATTATTCTACCAAATGTCAAATCATTAAGAACCTGTGGTCTTTGACCCTCCCCATGATATGTTGGGGCCTTTGGAAAGAAAGGAATAACGGGATATTTATGGAAGATAAGTGTAATACTTAGGTAGTCTTTGATAAAATATGTAGGGCTATAAAGGAGAACATCAACATACCTCACAAGAATAATCAACAATGGGCTATTATTGATATGAATGATATGGAAAAAGACATTCTTACTGAATGGAACCTAATTCATAAGGTCTACAGATCAGACAACAAGAAGAAGAGAGATAACCTTGTTTGGAGGTTTCCTGATTATAACTAGATAAAGGTTAATTTTGATGGGGCAGCTAAAGGGAACCCTGGAAAGGCTAGTGGAGGTGGAGTTATCAGAAATGCTCAAGGAAGTTGTATTGCTGCTTTTGCTTCCCCTTTTGGAACCCAAAACAACCATGTGGCTAAAGCTATGGCCATGCTTAAGACCCTCCAGTTAGCCCAGGAATTCAAATTTAAAAAAATCTGGCTCGAAGGGTATTCTTTAAATATTATACAAGCTCTCAAAGGTAATAGTTCAGTTTCCTAGAATATTGCCAATATTATTAAAAATGCTAAAGCTATCCTTAATAACTATGTTAGTATTATTATAACCCACACATTTAGAGAGGGTAACAAGGTAGCGGATATCCTTGCCAATGAAGGGGTTAAATTGGAGAAGGGTGTCAAATATATAGGGGAAGATCACATCAAGTGGGAGATTAAGGAACAATTATATTTTGATCGCCTTAATGGATCAAGGTAATATCATGATTGATTTCTGGGGTACGAGTACCAATGACAGATTTTGGAGGTGGATGAAATGCCAGATGATGAGTGTTTCTCGACATCATAACCAAGATCATATGTGTGCGAAAGATAATTGTAATAATAGTCAGGTTCGTATGAACATGAGTGGCAATCTCAAAATTGTGAAAGACTCTTTACAAGGGGAAACCAGAAATTCAGAGTTTTACCCGCAGGCCGAGAGTTGTAATAGAGGATATTGTTACCTAGAAAGTAGAATGGGAGGCAACCTTAACAGGAATGAACCTTCAGGTTGTGAGCACTGGAAGAGCAAAAGAAAGGTGTGGAGAAGACTCCATAGACATGGTTTCATTGATTATATGGAGAAGCTCCATGGTAGTAGAAACTATGTGTCTCACGGGTTCGCTAAAAGCTAGAGCAATAACAAGGCTACCCTATTTGGGGAAATCTGGCAAATCGATGAAAGTTTGATCTCGGAGGTCACGAGACTAAAGATGGAGGGGAAAAAATTCTATAGGGATAGAAAGTACGCCGCTGAGGCCTTCAAAAATTTCCCTAAGATGGAGGAAAAGAAGGGCAACCTAGCAAAGAAGGACAACATATCATACTTCACCCCCCAATAGGTAAAACCTTTCTGGCAAAAAGTTCTTAGGGCTTTAATGGAATATTTAACTATGGATGGCAGGTTTACAAAAATTTATAATTATCATTTCGCCATCCTGAACCACTTCCGCCATGGGGCTAAAATATATTTGCCCTTCTATTTAGCCTCTTCTCTAAATGAGAGCCTGGCCGACCATATTAAAAAACCTAGCTCCTACCCTCTAGCGCACCAGGGACTCATTCTGTTGATTTATGAATATATGAAGGATAAGACTAGGCCTACCAAGGATGACCCTTTAATCATTAATGCTCAGATTTCTGAGAAATGCATAGACTCTGATTCGACTGGGGAGACCAGCACCCCTACCCATAAAAAAAGTAAGGTTGAAATTGTGCAGGAAGAAAAGGATGTGCTTTGTGAGGAAGAAGAGGGAAAGAATAAGGAAAATATTTTTGAAATGGAGATTAACAAGGAGGAGAATTGTGGGGAAGGAGAGGAAGGGGGCAATTCTGAGAATCATCAACCTAACCCTGAAGGCTCAAAAACTGAGATAGAGGCTCTGAAGCCTAAGGAAGGTGAAAACCCTAATGTGGAGGAGATGGAACAGAGGAAGGATTCTGCGGACACCATTCTAGATACCACCCACAATTGCACCCTTGAATTCTTCAATTTTTAGAAGTGGGTGGTGAAAAAAATTACCAGCATGCAGGGTAAACAAAAAGAGCTGGAAGTTAAGATCAACAAGCTGATCAATAAGTCCGACTCTAGGAAGTAGCACGAGGAGATGAAGAATAGTGAAGCGGAGGAGGAAATGGAAATGAAAGACTGGCTGGAGAAAGATTTGATAAAAGGTGACCTGAAACATCTGGAGGACATCATCAAAATAATGAAGGAACAGGTGGAGGAGGATAAGGACAATGTCAATGCCCGGATGGCTAGAAATGAGAAATCCTTGAAAAGTCTTATGGACCATAGCCTCCAGGTTCTTATAGTCTCCTCCTAGAACATGAATGCGCTGGTGAATCATCTGGAAAAGAAAAACCAGGAGAAGAACCCAGTAGTTATTGAAGATGCTCCTACTTCCAGCCTAAGTCACCAGACCCCTAGGCGCAGAACCAGGTAGACTATGGCGGAGAAGGATATGAAGTTGAAAGAAAGCCATATTTTTTAAGAAAATACCGACTTGAGGGAAGCGGCCAAGGCAATGATTCTTTTGGTGCAAGATGCAAAAGAAACCATGAAGAATTTCTAAATTTATGTTTATGCTGGGCTTGGGGCCAATTTCTTGCTAGCCTCTTGCTATCCTTTTCTCTATTGCTGGTCTTTTTACTGGTTTTTTGTAGCCGTTGTGTTTTGTTTCTTTCCTGAATATCTTTCATATGTAACTGGGTTTCGAGTCCCTTAAAACCTATTTTTAATTAATCAAAAACATATACTTCAGCAATATAACCAAAAACTGCTAAACATGCAAACTCATAAGCATATAAACATCATAACACTCATAAGCATATAAACATCATAACACTCATAACACCAAATTTAACATGGAAACCCAAATAGGGAAAAACCACTGTGGGATTTCGAACCCACTAAGAAATATACTCTTCTAGAGTATGCTCGGTTAAAAGCAAATCTTGTTAAAGATTACAAACACATTACTAGATGTGACCCGGTTAAGGGATTCCTCTCAGATCTCTTAGGATCTTCACCTTGTTAGAAGTGACCTTGTTAAAGGATTTCAAACACTCAATCAGAATGTCACCTTGCTAGAGGGTTTTACAAATAAGACTGTTAAGTCCACTTGGTTAAGAGATTTTTTGTCACTTTACAAAATAACAGTAATAAAAATCTATTTGCAACTTCACATCTAAATGCTAAAGAAGATTCTTATTTGCTCAATACAATTTAGTCATAGGACTTATCTTGTCCATCTGCTGGGCTCTATACTTTTTTATTCAAACAGGTCTTCAAGCTTCTATGCTCGGTAATCACTATGTAGCATCCCTGTGCATATACTTGCCCACATACATTGTTTATCAACAATTCCTTATTTATAAACAATTTGCCAACTGCTTAATCTCCTTGATCACATTTCCCATGATCAATCATAGCCATTAGATCATCAAACTTGACCAGGTTCAATGTATCCTTCGATCTAAAAATGTTTTACCCCGCCTTGGAACTTGCATACATTTCTTGGAACTTGTCCTAGGGTATTGCGGTTCAATCTGAGCTGCAGATCTTCCTGCCAATTTTCCTTTGCCATAGATTCTTTAACAAACTTGATTCATGGCATACCAATCATTCAATCATAACCAACTCATCAGCTTCCTTCATTAAATAATGCTTTTATTCATTCAATGCATTCTGTTATTACTCGGTTGCAACTCGGTGAATACTAAACTTCACTCGGTAGACATTCCGCCTTCATTAACTGATAGAGATAACCTTAGGGTTTATCGACTAGGTTCCTTAGGGTTTACTGACTAGGTTCTTTGCTCGGTAACATAGTATAGTATTAACCTTGTAATCAATAACATATGTAGGATATCAAAAACAATCTAAAACATCATGATCTCATCATTGTCTAACTCGATAATAGTTGCCCATTGAATAACTTATTTCTCCCCTTATTCATCACATTCTTTCTGTGTCTTTTACCATCTTCTTTATACTCATCAAATCATACTTCTCAAGATATTGCAACATCATACTGAATTAGAAAATCAATTTCTTGACATCAATGACAAAATAATAATATTAAGACAGTAAACATCCTTAATTAGTTATATCCATAATCATCAATAACCTTCTCAATATCCTTATTGAAATGCCAACAATCTCTTATTGTAATTGGAATGCCAACAATCTCCCTTTGTCTGTTATAATGCCAACACAGAGGACTTGGGCTCTGGAAGGGGAAATGGAGATTATGCTGCTGGCAAACAACTACTTCATGGTTACTTTCAACTGCATGGAGGATTGCAATAGAGTATTTGAAGGAGGCCCATATTTTTAACACCAGGTGGGGTTGTTTATCAAACCTTGGCATGCGGAATTTAACCCTTCGGAGGAGCTCCTGAATAGGGTTCCAGTGTGGGTTTGTTTACCATGTTTTCGAGTGGAATGTTGTCGGGAAGATGTGCTACGGATGCTTTCTGCTCTGCTTGGGAAGCCAGTGGGATCTTCAATGCAAACCCAGGGGAGAAAGGTAATGAACTTTGCGCATATCTATGTTGAAATTGATCTTCATAAACCTTTTCCAAATGCTATAGATATGTGCGCAGGCTCTTATTCTTGGGTTCAATAGTTAGATTATGAGACTTTACCATTTTGTTGTCATCCATGTCATGAGTATGGTCATTTATAGCGTAAGTGCCCTAGATATAAACTAGGGGTGCATCAACCTCAGCAGTTGGACCCGAGCCTAGATAGGTTTGATAAAGGGAAAGCTGCTATGTCGGTCGAGGTTGAGGGTGCAGATGGTTTTGTCTTAGTTAAGACAAAGAACAAGAACCGAGGACAAAAGAGGCCCTTACAGTAGAGACGGGAGGAGGATACCTTTAATAGATTTGAGGCCTTAGATGAGCTTAGCCATCAGGAAGTAAATCCGACATTCACCTCTTTGGATCAACGTGCATCAGGGGGGCTCCAGAAAGAGTAATTGAGGACTCTACCTAGGCCCTGCAAGTGGTTGGAAGTCAACAGATGGAGATGGATCAGCTAGTAGGGGTCCAGTTGGGACTCACTCATAGTTTGGAGGTGAATTCAGTTGAGAGGGAGGGTTCTCCGATAGCTTTGAAACTGGAACTGGCTGGGGGTAAAAGTAATAAGTCCTCCATTCACCAAGGTCTGCATCAGAAAGATGTTAAGAAAAGTGCTTCAACAAAGTACTCAAATGTTGGCAGAAAGAAGGATTTGGATAAGATCAAATTGATGGGGGAGAATTTGGTTGAGTCAAGGTCAGTAAAGACTTTGGATTCTTACTTTTCCAATCCTCCAAAATGATTGTGCTTTCATGGAATGTGAGGGGCTTGAACAGTTGTTTGGGATTTGATTAGGAATCATTCACCTGATGTCCTATTCTTGCAAGAAACTAAAATTTTGGTGGATAGTATGATGGGTCTAGTGCCAAAGTTGTGGGGGTGAGGCGAGTGTCAGTGTATTGGGGAAGCTAGTTCCTCTAGAGGGGTGGCCTATCTTTGGAACCCTTTAAGGTTTTTCCCTGTCTGGTGGGTTGCCTCCAAATCTTCATTATCTGGGATTGTCTCTAGTCTTGAGACTGGGGAATTCATCTTGTTTTCTAACATCCATGCCCCTACTGATTTTTTAGGGTAAGCAAAACTTATGGTCTCATATTTCTTGTATGCGAAGGCTGGCCCCTTTTCGTCCTTGGATTATGGCAAGAGACTTCAATGCCATCCTTGAGTTGAGTGAAAAGAAGGGGGGTGTTATGCAGTTGGAACCTTCTTCTTTCCTTTTTCAAGATAGTATATCTTTGTTGTAGCTTGTTCACATTAAGCCTGGTAATGGTTTGTTCACTTGGAACAATAGGAGGGTGGGAGAGTATTGGATTGTAGAGAGGTTGGATCATTTTCTGGTTTCTAGTTTTTGGATTGGTGGGGGGTGGTCCACAAGTTTTGAGATTCTTGACTAGAGAGGGTCAGATCACTGGCCCATCAAGCCAGTTTCTACTTCGGCTCGGGTAGCTCAGTCTCCTTCATTCAAATTCCAACTTATGTGGCTTCGGGATCCTACTTTGTAGGTTCTTGTAGTGGAGTGGTGGAGGAAAGGGAGGCCGGCCTTTGGCACTACCATGTACACTTTTGCCAAGCAACTGCAATTTGTTAAGTTTCAGCTTAAACAGTGGAATCGTCAGGGTTTTGGGAACATTTTTCATGCTAAGAAAGATACTCAAATTGTGCTGAGTGGGATCACTAGTGAAATCAGAGAGCATGGTTTGTCTGAGGCCTTACTTAGGTAGGAAGATAGGGCTATCAAGGTGGTAGGGGAATGGGAGCTTAGGGAAGAAATATACTGGAAGCAGAGAGCTCGTATTGATGGGCTACAAGCGGGGGACAAGTACACTTCTTTCTTCTTCAGCTTAGTGAAAGCAAGAAGACATGGAAATTCCATCCCTGTTTTGGTTAATGATAGAGGTGAGCAGTGTTTATCCTTGCAGGAGATTTCTAGGGAGTCGTTATAGTTTTTCCAGTCTCTCTTTAGGGAGGACTTTCAGGGGGAAACAATGGAGGAGAATTAGGTTCTTGCTTGCATTCCCTATCTTGTCATGGGGGAGATGAGTGAGAAGCTTTTGGGCCCTATTTTGTTGGAAGAAATTGAGAGGATTGTTTTTCACATGAGGAAAGGAAAAGGTCCTGGTCCAAATGGGTTCCTGGTAGAATTCTTTCAAGAGTTTTCGGATATTATGAAACTGGATTTACTGGAGGTAGTCCAGGAGTCACAGAGGAATAAGAAGATGCTTCGGGCTTTGAATGCGACTTTCATTTCTCTAATCCCCAAGTCAGATGGGGCCGACTGGTTAGGCCAGTTCTGCTCTATCTCTCTTTGCAATGTGATTTATAAGATCATCTCTAAGTTGATTGCGGATAGGTTGAAGAAGTACCTAGGGAATGTTATCTCTGAGGAGTAGAGTGGGTTTGTGGAAGGGTGCCAAATTTTGGATGGTGTGGTCATTGCTACGGAGACCATTCATTCTATGGCAACCTCCAAGGAAAAAGCTATGTTTATCAAGCTGGATATGGCTAAGGCTTACGATAGAGTTCGGTGGTCCTTCCTTCAGAAGATCCTCAGGGCCTTTGGTTTTGCTAATGAGTGGATCCAGTGGGTTATGAGTTGTGTTACATCTACTTCTTTCTCTGTGCTTATCAATGGATACCATACTGAGTTGTTTGGTGCTTCTAGGGGTCTCCGCCAGGGGGACACCCTCTCACCTTATTTATTCATTCTTCTGGTTGAGGGTCTGAGGAGGCTGATTAAGCATAATGTGGGTTTGGATATTATTCAGGGTTGGAGATGGGGTAATGACTTACAGCCGCAGTCTCATTTGCAGTTTGTGGATGACACGACCCTTATGGGGTTTGATCAGATCAGAGAAGCTACTAATCTGCGTAAGGTTTTGGATGTTTATCTTGCAGCCTCGGGTCAGTTGATCAATGAGGATAAATCTTCTATCCTCTTTTTCAACACTCTTGAAACTATTCAAAGGAGGATTTCTCTTATCTTGAGATTCCAAGTAGGCTCCCTGCCCTTGAATTATCTGGGTATTCCTATTTCTCCTGGTAACCCTCCTAGGGAGTCATGGCAAGGTATCTTGGATAAATTTCGCATGAAGGCTGAACACTGGACTCATAGATGGCTATCCTTTGCTAGGAGGGTTCAACTGATTCAGTTGATGGTTCATGCTCTTCTGATCTATCGATGTATGCTTCATGTGGCTCCTAAGTGGTTCTTGAAGGGTTTCGATTCTCTAGCTAGGCAATTCTTATGGGCAAGCAATCTTTCCTCTTCCAAATGGAGTCTTGTCAATTGGGTCTTGGTGTGTAGCACAAAGCAATCGGGGGGGCTAGGTTTAAGGTAGTCTACTCTTTTTGGGGAAGCTCTGGTAGCTAAATTGTATTGGAGGTGGTGTGTTGAGAAAGATCGAGGCTCGGCTAGGATTTTGGCCAACAAATATATGCAGAGGATCCCAATGGAGGAAATCCCTAGATATCCACTTGAGGCAAAGGGCTCAATGATTTGGTATACTCTCAAGAGGGGGGCTTCTCTCTTTAAGGCAGGACTCTTTTGGATTTTCAGGAGGGGGGAAGAGGTCCTTTTCTGGAATGACTCTTGGGATGGATATCCTCCCATCCTTGATTAGTTTCCTAACCTTGGGAATCTATGCTAGAGGTTTTTGGAGGTGGGATGGTCAAGGGTGAGTGACTTCAAGGTTGTTTATAGGTGTGGGCGGTTGGATTTGGAGTGGTGGAAGGCTCCTAATGAGTGGCCGATTGCTGGGATGGAGGAAGAGTGTGTTGAGTTGCATGGTATTTTGGCGAGTAGACACTGTAGCTCCCTCAAGGGTAGGGATGGCCTTGCTTGGTCTCCAAATCCTAAGGGCGTTTTTATTGTTGCTAGTGGATACCAAGAACTGTTATACCAAATACTTGAGGGAAGAGAGGTGAACTGGTGGAAACAGGTGTGGAATATTGTTTCTTGGCTAAAGTGTAACTGCTTTGCTTGGACTTTGGCTTTGAATAGATGCCTAACTTGGGACAATATCCGCAAGCGAGGATTCTTGGGACCTTCTATCTATGTTTTGTGTTGTAACAGAGAGGAAGATTCCTCACACCTGTTCTTCAGATGCCCCTTCTCTATGCTTATTTGGCATTATTGGTGGGGGGTGTGGAAGCATCCTTGTGTCCACGTAAATTCTCTAGTGGAGTTCTGGAGTAGTTTGGGCAGGCCTCCTATCTTTTCCTCCTTCCTCCAGACTGTCTGGTATATTGGGCCCATCTTCATTCTATGGCAAATCTAACTCAAGAGGAACATGAGGATCTTTCGTGAGGTCAGATTGTTTGTTCAACAAGTTTGGAATAGGATCATTGCTATGATCCAGGAGATAGTGGAAGCTAAATGTGAGGTGAATTTTCCTCTGGGTAGAGATGAGGCAAATATTGTGAGCAGGTTTGGTCTGCAGGAGTTGTCTCCTATCTCATCTTGTGTCAGGAGAGGTAGACAGGCTATGAAGAAGGTGCAAAGGGTGGGAAGGTGGATACCCCCTCAGGATGAGTTTATCAAGATTAACACCGATGGCTCATCTAGGGGTTACCCAGGCCCTACTGAAGTTGGTGGTGTTAGTAGGAATAGCATGGGGGAGGTAGTTTTCCTCTTTTCAGTGCATAAAGGGTGGCAGTCTAATAATTTTATGGAGGGATTTGCGATTCTCTATGCCCTAGAGCGTGCTTCGGAGTTGGGACGGAGGAAAGTAAATTGTGAATCAGATTCACAAATTGTTGTTAACTTGTTGACTGAGCAATAGGTGAATGGGATTCAGGGGCATTTGGTAGGGATTGCTCAACAGATTCTCCAAATTAGTTCTTTAATGGAGCAGGTGTCTTTCATCCACATCCCTCATGAATGGAATAGAGCAGCTGATTGTTTGGTCAAGTGGGCCTTAGAACATGGTAGTGATTGAAAAGCTGAAGGTTGGGAGGATCTCTCTGCGGATTACTATCAGAACTTGCAGAAGATTTTTACTGAGGACATGGATCTGGTTATGAAGCTGGTTGATCTGGGGCTGGTTTGGTGGTTCTTTTCTGAGGCCTCGGGGCTCTGGTTATCTTTGTAATTCTTGTGTTTGATTTTCAATAAATTTTTTACCCCTTTATTAAAAAAAAAACAAAAAAACTTACTACTTTAAATCAAATCAAATCAAATCAAAGGTAGGTTTGGATAGATTCCATGAAAATTCTATATATTGAAAATTATTTTAGATATAGAAAGATACAAATTCAAGAATAATTATGATCTTTATATTGTTTATTCATTTTATTTTTATTGTATTAATGTTTTATGTATTATGATTGAAAAATAATAATGAGAAAATTGTTGTTCTTTTTAAGAATGAGGAGATGGGGCCAATATAGTACTTTTGGAAGCATGTACCAATTAAAAGGAATTTTCTCAGTGTGCCAAATAAAATTTTAAAGATTCAACCAAAACTCACATTATTGAAACAATATAATATTTTTATTTAAAATATAAGTTATATAAACCTAAATCTTGTTATTTCCAATATTTTTATCCAATACAAAAATGATCCAATAGTTTTGACTAGATTGGTACGGAGAGACCCAACCTATTACATATCCAACAATAAAAATGACCCAACAATTAAACATAAAATTTTATTTATTATTATAAAAACCTTGTATACTTTCTATTCTATGCAACTGGCACAAATAATTTTTTTCCCTATAACACATTTCCTATATTATGATAAGATATCTGACATGTGAGATGATTTTTCCATAAATAATCCACATATATAAAGATATTACAATTCATTGTTTTAAAAATCTTGTATACTTTCTATGCTATCTTATTAGCACCAGTATTTTTTTTATATAACACATTTCTTATATTATGATAATACCTCCGTGATGTGAGATGATTCCGTAGTAAACAAGGACGCAAAGCGTCAAGTTCCTACCATTAGAAGAATGAGAGTAATGGATAGAAATAAAGAGGAAGAGATAGCTACATATAGATGGAGAAATAAAGCTACATGTGACACTATGATAGAAGGATACAGAGATAGGGGTATAAAAAATAGAGAAGCGGACTCAACTAGAGCGAAAGAGAGATCGTTAGACAAAGAGAAGAGGGGGGAGGAGAGAAGTTATTGTTATCAAATTTTAATTTAACTAGTGAAATTGAATTTAAATTCCTTTTTAATATTTGAAAATGAATATCACAAAATTTTAGTTAAAATATTCTCATGGTTGAAAAGATTTATTTCTGAAAATTTTATCCATAATTCAACTAAAATTATAAAATTATTACAAAATTTATATAATATGTTGATTGAGTTATCATGTCACTATATACATTGGAAGATTTCTAAGTGGATTAAAAAAATAGGTGGAAAACCTAAAACCATGCCAGTAACAATTTTTCCTAAGGTTCATCACTTTATAACTAACAAAATTTTATTAATTACCATATTAAAAAAATATAATATACATATAACAAAAAAATATATCTTTCTAATCTCTAACAATTGTAATAAATATAAATTTAATCTTTCAATTGCTTTAAAAAAAATTATAAAATGAAATTAAGTTAAAAAAATTGAAATCTTATCTAAAATTACAAATTCTTACTTTGTAATTATTCATTTTTAAATAATTATCTTTAAAAAATTCTCTTCAAAATATTTTAATAAAAAAATCGTTATAAAAATCAATATTAATTATATATCCTTTAAAAAATTGATTTGTTTATTAAGAGATAATAATTCATACATTAAAATATATTTTTATTATATTAATTAAATTAGCTTTTTTTTAAATTACTTTCAAATATTTTGTTTTGTAAAACTTAGCGCAAATCTTTGATGAATCTCTAAAGATTTAGATTGTGGCATCTAACTACATTAAAAACAAACCCTCAATGACCGATTACTATTAATATAAATGCATGTTTTTAATTAAAAAAAATACAAATTACTATAAAAAAATTATTTGCATATATTTTTACCGTGAAATCAAATATAATATATAAAATATTTATACAACAAGAAGTTTAAATGAAAATGTTATTATTAATTTGTTTTATATTCTATCATAATATATCTTCAATACAATTTACTAAAGCTATAATTAAAATTATTAAGTAAAATATATAAAATTTAAAATATATTAAAAAATAAAAAAAATATAAAAAAAATATATTAAAAATAAAACTCCCTCCAAATATAAATTATCGCCACATGTCCCCTCCTCTGTAATGAACTTTAGTTTTTCCGGTCATTTTTTCCGCGTAAACTACACGTTAACAGGCCAACCGCCAGCAAAAATATCCGCCGGAAATGCCTGTCTTTACGGCCCAATAGTGAGAGATGCAACTAAGTTTTTGAAAAAACAATTTTTCTGTCAACGGAAAACTTTGGGCAAAATATTTGGATGTCGTGTTGTGCAGCCAAGTGCATTTTTATTTGTTACGGGTACCGTCAATTAATTACAGTGTTTGAACAATACACTGTTTTAGAAAAATAATAATTGCTTATGGGTACAATGCTGTCATAGTAATAATTATAGAAAAATATTGTATTTTTTGTTGATAAAAATTATTTTTTATCCTTACTGAAATTAATGTAGACCAATCAGATAAGAAAAAAATCACATTTTAAAATATTTTTTGTTAAAAATTGTGCATGTCAACTTTTGAAAAAACAAAAATTTATTTTAGTTTGGAAAATATTAAACACTGATTGGTTACCAAGGACAACAACTAATAGCTATTTAACACCATGATGGATGCATAAGTATTCCTGCCATGGGCAGGAACTAACAAGACATAGGGGAAAGGACCCAGTAGTTGAGCATGTTCCAATTGTTGTGAGGGTTGTTGATACCTTTTGTTCCAAAAATTGAACAAATAAAACCTATTGTTTGAAACAAAAAATATCAATTTTTGTTACAGTTGTTAGGAAATGTACCAATAGTTGTTAAAAAATGTACTAATATTGTAAAAAGTAACCAATCAGGTGATGCCACATCGGCTGCACAACTATTGGGGTCTCTTTTGCACGCCTATTGGTCTCACTTTTTTTTGGGGCTGTTTTGGACACCTTGGCAAAAAGCATGCTGATGTGGCATCATATTTGATGATGTGGCCCTGAAACCTTAGTTATAAGCAGGGGACTTGCCAAGTAAGCTGCTGTAAAAAAATCGGAGTGATTCGAAATTTCCAAGTAAGATTTTGAGAAGCGTGAAGTTAGGGTGCACGACTACTGGGTCCTTTCCCCTATATACAAAAATTTGTCATTTCGAGTGTACCCAAATTTTATTTCCCCAATAAAAATGACCCAATATTGTGATAAGACGTCTATGATGTGAAATAATTTCTGAAATAAACAGTAACATATATAGAAATATTACCATTCATTGTTTTTTTGGTTTGCACAATATACTAAAATAATGCTATTGAGAGTAAGCACGTTTCTACTGTTCGTAGAATAGGACTATACCCGTTACAATGAGTTCAAGAACATCATCATAGTATAGAGGATTACCCATCTATTACGTTTAATCGGACTTAAAGGTCTATCTAGATTTAATGCATTTATACTGTTCCTGTAAAACAATCACATATACAAAGATATTGCAATTCATCGTTCTTTGTCGTTTCCAGTGTACTAAAATAAAAGCTGTCAATAATTCAATCACATATATAAAGATACTTGCAATTCATTGTTCTTTGTCGTTCCACTGTACTAAAATAAAAGCTGTAAAAGAATTCACAAAGGTACTGCAATTCATTGTTCTTTGTCGTTTCCAGTGTACTAATTAAATAAGAGCTGTTGAGAGTAAGTACGCTTGTCGAAATAATTACTATTCATAGAGTAGGACTATATCTGTTACAATGAATTCAAGAACGTCATCATAGTACTGAGGATTACCCTTTTATTACGTCTAGTCAGACTTAGAGATCTATCAAGATTCAAGTTCAATGCATTTATACTGTTCCCGTCAATTAAAAACAACGTTGGAAATCCGGCTCGCGATTAGAGAGCCTATGAGCTACTAAGAAGCTTAAGAGACAGACATCCAGCTTTATGTTGCTTCAAAATTTCATCTTGGAGACTAGGAATATGTAAGTATTAATTTGCAATAGATTTTATAAATACGTAACATTAATATATATATACACCCATCGGTATACAATAAAGCATAGATGCAGTGGATATCAAAATACATAAAAAAAAGCCCTAGCAGGCTCGCAGGAAACAAACAATCTCCATACAAAGGATAGAGATTTATTGTTGATAGTAGTAAGAAGTATGCACATAAGTAGAGGCCAGATTGAAGAGTCTTAGTTGGCAGCAACCCACACAATGGAATCGTCTGGCATGAAGTGGCAGATGGCCTCACCCCCTGGTTTCACATGGAGCATCTTGAAGGATACGTGCTCAGGACTCCACTGACTGGTGTCTTCATGACAAAGAGATAACATTTCTGCAACATTTCCTTCATCAGTCTTCAGAGAAAGTTTGTATATTCTTGTGTCTTTTATCTGATGGCACAAGTATACAAGATATGCATATCTAATGGTGTGGCAGGCTACAACTCTGGAAGTGGGTTTGCTTTCGAAGGGAATTGAAGCAAGGGAATATTGTTGCAATCCTGACTTTGTAACCATCGAAACATTGACTACAAATACATTGACATCATTTGTTCCAATTTGAGAGGTACTGTAGTCAATCATGGACTCTAGTGAAGTTACACATTTTTTGCTTTCCCCAATCATGGTAGACTTCTCACAGATTTCTAAAGTTTGCTTCATAGTAAGAGCCATCCCGGAATCTGGGGATATGTGGAGTTTATTTAGAGATACAGAAAGATTTTTTGTTGAGAAAGGTATTTCGTTGGCCAAGACAGCAGGAATGAAATTTAATGTCTCTGTATTTTTCCAGTCTACCATGTCCACACTGAAGTTGCTTCCAATGCCTATATTTTTTTGGAGGAAAAATATTGTTCCAGAAGACACTGAGGTTGTTGAATGGTTTCCCATATTTTCAGAAGCAGTATAACTATAGACGATGAGTTTCGCTAACACGATGCGTACTTGGTTAGGATAAGATGAGGTGTTTGGCTGCAGAGATGAGAGGCGGGCAAGCAAAAGAGTAGGAATGGGAGTTGTGGGCAATTTGTGGTTCCAATAACTTAAAGCTAAGGGCATGGAAGTAGAGGAATCCTTCATCTCAGCCTGGCAGGCCATAAGGCACTGCAAACAACGCAAAAGCATTAGTATCAGCATTAAAAACAATTTGCAATATCTTACTCTAATTTAAAAAGATTTAATGGAGATGAAAAACATACAAGCAGAAGAGCCATGCTGAAAAGAAACTCCATCAGAAAAGCTAGTCCTGCAACAATCAGAGTTCAACCCTACTCAGGATTATATTTCTTTAAGATGTTAATGTGGCCATACAAATTGTAAACTCAAATATACAGCGAAGCAATGCTAAACAAAAATATAACCCAAAAAACATACTCATCAAAGCGCAAAACCAAATTGCTAAGTATGGAAGTGAATGTGCAAGATACACGAAATGTAAGGTATTCTTATATAGAAGCAAAGATATTCGAAAAGCTCTAAGCCACAGAAATGAATGACAGCTGTTAAATATCCATTTATCAGGACGAATATAATAATTGTAAAAGAAAAAGAAAAAATCTAGTTGCCATTACAGTATCGTAAAAACATATATTAAAGGATTTTTATTCTCATCTTGACTTTTTAGTCGACATGGGAATGTTTCCTAAAATATTATGAGCTGGCAAAAGCTTATGGTTACCCGGTTCGTTGAGTGTTATTAACGATAATAAAAATTCACTGTTTTTAACAATTGGTCTCGGAGACTTTTGGTTCATATGCAATTGTTCTAACATTGATTTTAGTAGAAGGTGTTTTAGATGCATGCGGTTCGAAGCTAATGTCTGATAAGAAAGATTTTGGTTATAATTTTTCTTGCGATGGTTCGAGATGGGGTACTTGTGATATTTCGGCCTGGGATGCTTTTTATTTAGCAAATTTCTAGATGTTGAATATCATTGGATGGGTTACTTTGTATTGGCATTGGAAGCATATCATCTTATTGCAAGGAAATGTAGCTCAATTTAGTGAGTCTTCCACTTATTTAATGGGATGGTTAAAAGATTATCTTTGGTTAAATTCTTCACAACTAATTAATGGATACAATCCTTTTAGTATGAACAGTTTATCCTCGGCATATATATGTGTGTGTGTGCATTTTCTATATTTTCTACACACACGCACACACATGCAAACATATACATATACATATACATATAAATGTTATGTTGTGTTTTTTGGATCTTATTTTTATTGTATTTTCTATCTATTCTTCCTTTATTTTTCTTGTTAGCCTTTTTGCATTTATGCGTTGTGTTTTCATTTTTATTGCTTGCTTTGAGTTTTTATTTATTTTTATTATTATTATTTTTTCCTTGTTCTTTGTGCCTTTTCATCCTCCGCCTCTTTTTATTCTCTATCAGGTCTGTAGCTTACTATCTTTCATCTCCTTGGTATTCTAGTTCATCCTAATGATCAGTCAAAGAGTGTGATTCGAAACGCTGATGATAAAAATTGGCTTACACAATCGAATCCGGAAGCAATTATTAAATGTTAATATAGATCGTGGAAATCTGATAGCTCTAATTATTATTTTAATTTTATGAATAAATTTAATAGTTAAATAGAAACCGTAGTATTATGAGATCAATAAGAACATTAGTCATTTTCAAAATGTATAAAAAATAAGATAGCTTCTAAATGAAAAATTAATTTATTCATAAATAATAGATGCTTATATAATTCATATTTTTTATTCCTTCCAAATTAATCTAACTATATACATACATTATTATAAACACTTTCCTCACATAAAGATAAAGAATCGCAAGATTGAAAAAAATATACTAATTTCATGATACTAATTTAGTATTAAGAATATATATTAAAATAATGTGGTGCATGAAAAAGGAGAATCATAAAATAAAATATTGTTTCAATTGAAAACCAATTAAAGAGTTTAATATATTAGTATTACCAACAAATTAAAATTACTCTTCAAAACACCTCAAATACTCAAAAACTCTATTTTAGAAAAGAATTGATTGAATTATTTATACAACTTTGATTCATACTCTGAAAACCAACAAAGTATAAAATTTAAAAAACATTATTTTAAACAAATTAAATTACTATCTTAAAAAAAGACTATCCGCTCTTTTAATTACAATTTAAAAGACTTATCGCTAAGATTCAACTATAACTCCATCATAAGCAAAGCCCAATCGACCAAACGTTATATAGTACTAGTTGGTCTTCATTTTGTGAGGAGAGCGACATCTTATAGGCATAACATCAAAGAAGGGAAATTAAATATTTAATAAATTAATTTTAAAGTGTTTTAGATTCTCATTAAAAATGGATCCAAAGAAATTCCACGATCCATTTAACGGGGGTGCAAGTGGAATAGAAAATGATGTTACAAAGTGCCATTTGGATATTCGTTCTGCGACACATTGATAGTTACTACAACAAAGCGGACCCATGGGCGGCTGCCATTCCTTAAGTATCGCACATATTTGGGTTTAGTGACATCAGCTTTGTCGTCCTCTCTGTTTTGGACACTCACATAAGACTAGGTAGGAAAGTGAAACAAATTCATCTCTATATATCAATTAGTGGATAAGGCAAGTCACCATAAGGTTTAAATCAAAAGTGTCTTTCTTGCATTTTTTCCAAGATTTTATGGATTTGTGGTCGACATATTAGATGTCAGTGATAGAAAGAGGTGAACGAATTTTGGGTGTAATTAGTTATGTCTTACAAATATCTTTATCTTTTTTAGCTCATCATGATAAAGAGGAGAAAATTTTCATATTTCAGTTTTTTTGTTTTGGATATTAGATAAGAAAGTGAAAGACAAATGAATTTGTATCATATCTCACCTTTTTTGTTTTGGACATTCACAAAATATTAGGTAGGAAATCATATCTCAACTTTTTTGTTTTGGACGTTCACAAAATATTAGGTAGGAAATCATATCTCAACTTTTTTGTTTTGGGCACACATAATACTAGGTAGGAAAGTGAAAGACAAATGAATTTGTATCATATCTCACCATTTTTGTTTTGGACATTCACAAAATATTAGGTAGGAAATCATATCTCAACTTTTTTGTTTTGGACACACATAATACTAGGTAGGAAAGTGAAAGACAAATGCATTTGTATCATATTTGTATACATCAATTAGTGGATAAAGGCAAGCCACCATAAGGTTTAAACTAAAATGAAAGATCGAAAGTGTCTTTCTTGCATTTTTTCCAAGATTTTATGTATTTGTGGCCGACAGATTAGATGTCAACGATAGAGAGAGGTAAATAAATTTTGGTTGCGATTACAACAATAACTATAAGTCTACAGTTGTATATGGATCTCATTCAAATTAAAAATTAATTTAAAATCAATAGATACCAAAAAAATAATAAATATGTAGACAATTATTATTATTGTTTTTGATTAAGATAAATGGGTTTTATAGAGACCTGAAACCCAAATCCAACAGCAAAAAGTAAATTCACTAGCAAACTAGAGTCTAAACAACAGCCAACCAACTACATAAATAGGGGATACACCCCACAACTCCTAACACAAAACAACGAGAACCAAGCAAAACAACAACTAGCAAAAACAAAAGGCTAGCCAAAAGCTTTCATGAACTCGGTATTTTTCTAGATTATAATCTTGTTAATATATTCAAGCTCCTCCATGATGAATCTCAAGCTGCTCCTCTCTTGGTTCTTGCTTCTAATCCTGGTAGAGGGTCTAGTAGAAATATACATATCTAGATCCTATGTGTTTATCTCTAAACTCTTCTTACTCAATGTGGTGGCTGAAGGCAAAACACTACTTAGTGGTTGGGCTCTCTAAATCACAATTTTCTAATTAACCCTTTTGAGGCCTTCCACACTATTTTTCATGGCCTCTTTGCTTATTTCCACCAATCTCATGAGGTTTCCCTTTAATTCCTCGATACTTATTTCCAGATGAACAATTATTGACCCATGCTCGGTTTTCATAACCATAACATCTTCCATTAATTTCTAAGTCATCCTGAGGAGCTTGTTAGTTTTTCTTGGCATAGGGTTCTCAGTGAAGGTATTGATATTGTCATTAATGCCCTATTTTAAGAGGGAAATATCATTGTTCACCCAACAGAAATACTTCTCCTAGTTGATATTGTCATTAATTCCTCTGACGGTTGATAATCTAAATCATCAGACACATGGAGGTCATTCTAGTCTATGGCCATTTCACCTACCTCCTTCTCATCAAACTCGATATCTGAAACCGCATGCACATCATGGCTTGCCAAGGACTTCGGGTTTTTCACAACAAGGGAAGGCTTTACCTCATGCACTTTAGCGTATTCCATAATAAGTATGATCAACCCCTCATGAAAAAAATGATTCTCATTGTTTTTGACATGATTTAAAAGACTATGCTCAAGCGAAGAAAGTAGAGAAAAGGGTAGTGAAATTTTCCTATCATGCCTAAAATGATTTAAAATGGTGAAATGATTGGAAAAAATGCTAGCATAGCGGTCATCCAAGGTTATGCACCTCATTATAAACTCCACCATGTCCACCCAAAGCTTCATGAGATCCTTCCTATTGTAGCCCCCATCAGGCATTTTCCTGACTCTGTTTCTTTCACTCTATTTGTCATAGAAGATTGACAGAGATTCCTCCCATGCCTTCCTCTTTGTAGAACTTTTTTCCTTCCATATTTAAACTCATAATCTCTACTATGAAAGGCTCATCAATCCTAAATTTGGTGCCATACACACAGAAAATGCCTCTATGGCAACCCAATACAAATTCTTTTGTCAATCTAGGATCCTGGTCATGCAAAATTCTAAGGTAAGGCTCAAGACCGCCATCCACAATTTCAATCCACAACTCCTTGTTCTATTCCCACTTCTTGCATGAAGACAACTCCATTTTGTTCTTATCTCTCCCATAGAAAGAGTATCTCTAGAACTTTTAATGTTCATAAAAACAATACTAGACCCAAACCAGTAGATACAAAACCAGAAAGGCACGAACAATTTGGAAATTTGTACCCACTCATTTCTAGAAATGACTGTACTCATGTGAATTGATGGCATAATTAATACTTGGTCATTGGGCAAAATTTTTAACATCCCTTCATGTCAGTTCACACAAGTAAACTGGGAAGGATTCCCTAGCCGTCCACCATTTGATTTCATCATTTAGCACAACAAGATTTGCCATGTAATCCGCAGGCAGATTACCTTCCCTAAAGGCATGGGTAATTTGAATTTTGTCCAAGTTGGCAATTATATCGAGGCATTCCTAGATTAAATGTTTGTTTGTCTAGCTGGGAGGCTTCTTTTTAATCAGACAGTTAATGACATTTAGAGAGTCACTTTCTAACTAGACCTTTTTGTGCCCTCCACGAATAGCAATTTGAAGCCCATTTGTAGGCTGCATTTACCTTAGCAAAGAGAATTATTATTATTGTTATTATTTCTAAGGATAAACAAATCATAATTTTTAATTTATTTTTATTTCTATAGTGACATAAGCATTAAGCTTTTGTAAAATAATTTTTAATTTAAAATCAATACATACTAAATTTTTTTTTGTTTTAGCTATAGACATATGGACAATTATTATTATTTTTAATTTTTATAAGGGATCAACATTAAGTATTTGTAAATCATTTTTACTATTAGTTTTATTTTTACAATGTGACAAGAATTAAACATTTATAAAATCATTTTTATTTTTATTTTTCACTTTTTATTTTCATTTTTATAACATATTTGTAAACCATTTTATTTTATTTTTTGTTGTTGGAGATACCCCCAAGGGTCCTCTTCAGCTAAGAGCCAAGGTCTGATAATTAGATAAATAAATAAATAAGAAATATCATTTTTATTTTTATAATGGATAAACATTAAGTATTTGTAAACCATTTTTCTCTCTATGTTTATTTCAATAATGAGATCAAAAAAAAATTAAAAAACATTCTTATTATTTATAAAAAAAAATTTATAATCATAATGTAATATAAATTACAATATAATAAGATATATATTGACATAATTTATATTGATTATTTGTAAGATATATATGCTAGTTAGCTATGATTGACAATTTACAACTCCTTAGAGGATTATTTTCACAATGGTTATTAATCAATTTATGCAAACATCAAAATGGAGAGCAATATACAAAAGTTTACATGAGAGTAGAATGATTACTTCATAGATTTCTTATTTAAATATTCATATTTGAATTTTTTTTTAATTAGTCTATTTAATTATATAATTTTTTAATATATTTATCTACTATACCTTTAAAATTGTGTTCCAAGGTAGATTTTGATAGTTATAGTAATATTTTATTGTAAAAGTATCATTTTTAAAATCTATAAATTAGAATATTTTTATTTTTGAAGTTGTAAAAATGTTGAGCAAATAACTATCAAGAAAATTTTACTTGAAAAATTAATTTTCATTGTCAAATTTAACACATCAAAGAATTTAGACATGACTCGTCTCTTTATTATTGCTTATGTTAAATATAATGTAAGTCCCTATAGAGGTGGATAATTAGGGTTAGTGTTAAATTAAAATAATAAAACCACTAAATGTCCTAATTAACCATTTAAATTACTAAGGAGAGGAATCTAATAGATATAGCCTTGAAAGACCAAGATTATGATCAGATTCTAGGCTCCTTCGATAGGGATTTCTACTCCTAAAATTGAAATGAAATGAATTGAATTATTGAAGATTAGGGCAAGATAGTGAACTATTGAAGAAATTTGATAGAAATAGTAAGCTACAAATGTTGTATGGAGGCTCCAACCTGGAACTAAGAAAAAGTATGTTTTGAATTTGTTCCCAAAAGTTTGAGCTAATTTTTTGGGACTAGTGATGACTTTCTTAAGTCCCATTCTATAGACAGAGAGTTGATATCATTGGCAGAAGACATGTTGGAGAAAATTATACCATCTTTCAAACCAGACTCATTTGATTCCTCCAGTAAGCTTAAAAGTTTTCTAAATTTTGTTAGTTTTCATTTTGAATCCTTGGAGAAGGCAGAAAATACTAAAAATTTGAATCAATTCAATTCTATGAGATTCAAATAATTTTTGAAGATGATTGAAGATGATAGAGTAAGTTTGGAAACTATACTGAAAAGTATTCAAGATGCACTTGATGAAGGTGGTAATATATACAAGTCATGTTTGATTTTGCCAAAGTTCACTATAGACATTGACAAGAAAATAAGGGAATGTGAAGGCCAGCTAGCTAATGTATCTCAATCATATGCACCTCAATTTGCTCCGGCTATAAGTTTTGAGAATATTAGATAAGATTAAGAGTTTGAATCAGGAGAAGGAAATATTTTTGAGTAGAGTAGGAGAGGTGAGGAGTCTTATCACTCTGTGGATAGATTCTTTTATGAGTAGCATGCAGGATGCTAAGGATGCATTGAATAATCCTATTTCGATAGACAAAAGAGGAGTAGAGATGCATGCCTACCTTTTCAGTAGAATGATCAATATTTTGGAGAGTTTGAAGAAGGCATGGGATGACCATTTGTTGTCCCTTAGAATAATTTTTGCAAACACATTCATTTTTTTTGTTAGCCATTGTACATATCGTTGTATATCAATTTTGGTGGATCACTATCTTTGGCATTTGTTGTCAAAGGGGGAGAGAGCATAGTGAAAAATGGTGTAAATTATCAGGGGGAGCTTGTATATTTTTTGTGAGTTTGAAGAGTTTAAAATTTTGAATTTTTGTAGCTTTAAGTGTACAATTCACAAATCACATCCGGTGTACATAGATTTGACTTATTGGAAGTCATTTTGTTCATAAGGCATAAGTCTGGAAGGTGGAACACAGTAACTAGTAAATCATGATATTATGGTGCACATCTTGACATTGGTGTTGTAATTTTGGTTGTGGTGATTAAGGCAATTTATTCAAGGTTCGAGGAAGATTATCTCTTGATCCTGATATTCACTGTTGATTTTATGAGCAAGTTTAGTGGTCCAGTGTCTATTAATTCAGTTAGAGCAGAGTTGTTTTGGTGTAACGTGTGTTGCAGATTTATTGGGTTGATTTCGAAGATCAGTTTCTTGTTCGAAGTGATTGGACCGACTTATGGGAAGCTTAATATCATCTTGTTTTTCTCTGCATTTGGTTTTGTGGACGATTTGAGCCAACTTGGTGATACACGTTTCATGTTGCGTGTTATGCAGGTTTTGGAAGCCGACATGATAAATGATTCCTTTTGTTGGTGTGGATATATAAGATCAATTTTCTTGAACATTTTGATGTTTGTAATGAGCGAGGAAACAATGTATGAGAAAATTTTCAAGTTTGGTAAATGTGATTGTAGGTTTTGATGCTCTGGTGTATAACAAAGAAGAAAGACAAATCAGTTGCAGAAGATAATCTGAGCCTAACCAGAATTGCATTTTGGCATAGTTAGATGCTATACTTTAGGTCATTCATTATTGTAATCAATTGTAATAGCTTGTAATCTAGTGAGCCTTCCTTCGGGTTGTAGCCCTTTTTGTAATTGAGTAGTGAGCTCTAAGCAGTGTGCCTAAATGCAAGTGCATTCCCCTTTTGTAATATTATCATAATTCTGGCGATAGTATAATAATATTGTGGGTTCAAATCCCACTGTGGTTTTTCCCTTTTAGGGTTTTCACGTAAAAATATTAGTGTTATGGTTGTGTGGTTAATTTATTTATGTTTCTTCACTTTTCTTTCTTTCCTAGGCATTCAGTGGTTTAAGAATCAGATTAGCAAGTTTACAACTATTGGGTATTGGGAGGACAAAGAAAGGTGACCAAACCACTGATTTACCACCCCCCCCCCCTCCTCAGTGTTCATTGATTCCAACACTTTAAGTGTATTGTTATCAAGAAGTGACCTAAAAAAGTCCAAATGCACAAAAATATGACCATATGATGTATAGGAGAAAAGGTTGGTATTAGGGTCAAATTTTGATGCAAGTGACCTAGCTTATTGTTGATTGTTTAATAGACAATATTACAGTAGAAGTGGTGGGGGGGTGAGGAAGCCTATCCTAAAAAGAGGAAAACTCAACAAGATCCACCAAAGGGTTCAAGGAGGGTGACCAAGGGCAAAGGGACAGAGCATGAGAACCCCATTTTGAAACACCATGATTACAACAACATCCATATCTTGAGTAGATTAAAATATAAAACAAAAAACTAAGTATGTAGGGGTAAATTTCAACTTTACCTAAAATTAATGGGTTCTAGCACTTGGATATCTAGGAGTGTAGAGTAGGGAGTGATGGTCATAGGTGATTAAATCTACCAATAAGAAATAGCTTCTCAAAATAGTATATGCCCTCAAATGGATGCATAGGAGAGGCATCCTGAAGGCTTAGTAGAAGACCTATTTGAGAGTTTGTGAAGTAGATCTGCAAAGCAATTTTTAAGGGTAGAATTGACAGAGGCATCTGGGATGGTAGTAGTAGGACTAGGAATAGGCAAAATTTTCCCAAAAGGGGACTCAAGGTTCAAGTTGGTGACATCTACCACCAACCTATATGCGAGGGAATTATTACTCCCAGAGAGCAAGGGTAGACGATGAGAATTTGAATTTGAGGAGTGTGAGGCCATGGGTGAGAGCCTCAACATACTTATTATTTTTTATAAATTTTTTTAGAAGGTTGAATCTTTTAATTATTTTATATTTTATTAAATATAAATAAATATTTATATATACAAATCATTTTTGAAAGAAATAATGTTTTCAAATAAATTTACACATTTTATTGAGCAATGTTTTTGATTAAGGATAAAATAGGTTTTGAGGGGACTCGAAACCCCATACAACAAGTTTTGAAGGGACTTGGAACCCTCAGATTTTTCACATATTCGAAACCAACAAAGGAATGTTGTAGAAAGACACAACATAGATATATAGCAGCCCACCTACAACTTAACAATACAAAATAATAGTTCATAGAACAGGTGGCAATAGAAGACGGCCTAAGCCACCCTAGAAGATTTTAGACAAATGTGAACATAGGGAGGAAGTCTTCCTCAACCATAAACATGGGTTTTATCCAAGCTCCCACAACCTTATCCTTGAGAGTGATACCTATTGTGAGCAACATGCTTTTCAATGTCTCCACCTCCAAAGGATATAAATGGAAGAAGATAGCATAAATTCCATCAATATCTCCCTTGCAACCAAATGAATGGGCTTCTTTAGGCTCCCAACAAGACTTCCAAGCATATCTAGTAGCATCCAACTCCACCTCAATAGGAGAAAGGTCACCTCTAGCCACATCCATATCCCTCTCCATAGAAGATAAAACCATCTTAGTAGGAAAACTAGATTAAACCCAAGATGCAGAAAATGGAGGACAACAAATAAAGCCATGGAACCAAGAAAGGGACCCAGGAGTCAAAATATATAGACATGGAAGACTGTACCCCATCATTAGAATAAACAAGGGTTTTAAAAGGGCTCCCTTAACCTTCCTCTCAAACAAAAGAACAAGGGTTTTCACAAGGATCCCATAACCTATATTAACCACACCAAGGGGTTTTAACATGATACTCAAACCAAAAGAACTATGTTTTAGCATGGCTCCCAAAACAATAACAAAAGAAAACTAAAAAAGCCTCCCACCATACGCAAGAAAATAGAGGACAAGCGAGAACCATAGAATCCACAACAACACCCACGACTGCATCGGAGGAGAGCACCACCTCCAAAGGAGTCGCTAATTCAAGATCAAAGAAATAGCCACCCAATACAACTCCCTCCATCCACTCAAAGGTTTACAAGAAAAACACATCTCCACCTCTATAGGAGATGGAGTCACTTCTATAGATAAATCTATAGACAACCCATGAGAAGAAAAACAAAGAGAGTACAAAGGAGAGAAAACAAAGCCAAGTCCTCCAACAGTTGAAGAGGAGGAGAACCAAAGCTCTCTATGACCTCTATTGATCAGCTCACCCAAAAGTGTAGATGGAGGAAATGGATCGAACACAAGATTCAATCTTCCAACATCCAACAATGAAGTTTTTCCTGCAAAACACACACATGCAAATTGAAATCTAAACTAGAAACACACATGCATGTTATCAAACTCTACTCCATTGCTCTCCTATTCCTCAAGATTTCACATTTAATCTATATTTGCTGTCAGAAGCACTTATGAAAAAAGCTATGAGGAAATGGAGATTTGAGAATGCAAAGATAACGGATAAGATGTCAAGCTAATGGAATGCAAACTGGCATAAGTTCGACGCATAAAGATAAGATGCTCAAATAAGAGAGGGGGCTTTGTTTAAATAGATTTTCTCCGAACGAGTTCATGTTGTGGGATGAATAAGGGATAATGCAAAATGAGTGGTATAGGGAAGATGAGTGGTAAATGGGAAATGGTAAGTGGGAAATGGTAAGTGGTAGGAGGGGATATTTAAGGGTTTTATTAAATAAATAGATAAATGTATATAAGGTGAATGCATGAAGGTGTATAAATGAATATGATAAATGTTTTATTTAATAAATTGAATGGATAAATGATGAGATATTAATAATAATAATATAATAAAAGATGGAAATTATGAATAATGAATTATGGAGAAATAATAATCTAATAATAAGGACTTGCTCGATGTTCAGAGAAATTTGAAAATTAAAAGAGGACAAATTAATGGAAATTTTTATGTGTCTACAAAAAGAATTAGAGTCCCAGACAAGAAGCAGCAAGGAGCGACAAGCGAAAAAAACCAAGAACCAAAACAGGGGTGCATAATACCCTTACCAATCCAAACACCAATACCTAGAATGACACCCACATAACCTCTCACCCCAACTGTGAGAGCACCAACCAAAAAGGCATGTGAAGTAGGTTACCATAGCCAAGACCTAGAAAATGGACTGCAAGGGAGAAAAACATGATAAGATGGTGCCACGCCACACACACCCCTACATACCACAAAACACCAAGCCAACCCTAAAATGACCCAATCCACTGGCCAAGACAAGGAGTTGGGACCAATGAAAAGCCCTCTCCATCCATATGAGTCTAGGTCATCTTTGTCTCCAACAATGTCCTCACCTGCAAAAACCCTAATACCACTACTCCCTGGTCTCCCTCTGCGCTCCATCCCAATCCTTTCATGTCTTTATTTTATTGAGCTATGTTAACTGCACACTTTAAACAAAGTCAAAGGTAGATTTACATACATTATGATATGGCCTCGATTCTATATACAACAAATGTTTGGAGGTATGAGTTATCAAACAACTCCTCATATGAGCATGTCTATTGAGAAGTCCTTTTAACATGAATTTTTAAAGATTCAACCAAAACATCATTTATTGGTAGAACGATATCATATTAGTACTTAAAATATGACTTATATATTGACATATATGATTTAAATTTCTTTTCACAATCATAAATCTAATTAATTGTAATATTTACATCCAATAAAAATCAAGTATAGTAATTAAACGCAAAATATTATTTATTATGATAAAAAGTTTCTATACTTTCTATTGTACCCTACTCATAATGTATAATTTTTTTTCACATGAAACGTGTCCCTATCAGAGGTAGTATGATAAGAAATTTGTGATGTGCGATGATTCTGTGGTAAATAGACCACTCACACATAGATATTATAATTCATTGTTTCTAGTCATTTCTTGAGTGTACTAGAAACAAAAGTTTTTCAGAGTAGAAAACTCTTGTCGAATTCGATAATTAATATTAATAAAGTAGCACTATAACTTTTAAAATACATTCAAGAGCATTATCATAGCATACAAGATTCCCCATTAATTACATTTTGTTAGACTTAGATATCTTTCAAGATTCAAGTTCAATGTCTTAACATCTTTAAGATTAAGAATAATCAAGTACTAGGAAAAAGGACCCATTAGTTGTGCACCCTAACTTCGCGCTTCTCAAAATCCTACGTAGAAATTTCAAATCACTCTAATTTGTTTACAGCAGCTTACTTGGCAAGTCCGCTGCTTATAACTAAGGTTTCAGGGCCACATCATCAAATATGATGCCACATCAGCATTCCTTTTGCCAAGGTGTCCAAAACAGCCCCAAAAAAATGTGAGACCAATAGGTGTGCAAAATGGTCCCAATACTTGTGCAGCTGATGTGGCATCACATGATTGGTTACTTTTTAGAACAAATGGTATATTTCATTCAATTAATGGTACTTATCATACAACTATTGGTGCAATGTTATACAAAGGTTGGACATTAAATCAACAAATATAGGGTATTAAATCAACAACTTCTATCACCAGAATTAGAACACGCTCAACTACTGAATCCTTTCCCTAATTTACACCAAATTTCATCCTCTTACAAATAGGCATATTCGAAAATATCTAAGCCACATTAAGAATTATAATAATTCGATTTGCCACTAGCTTTTGTTAAATATCCATTAAGCAGGACGAATACAATAATTGTTAAAAACTATTTGCGAGTTGCCACTACAGGAGGACAGAAACACATATCCAAGGATTTAAATATTCATCTCTATTTTTTCATGTGTGGACGGTTTCAATGTAGTTGTCCCATTCTACAAATAGTTCATTATGATAAAGAAGTCCCTTTACTATAGACTCTTTGGATTATACAATTAGTCTATATAAAAAAATATAATATCTTTTAAGTATGTTGTAATGATTTGATATATGGAAAAAATGCATCTTACAAAAATCTTACCTTTTTCTATTATTTTAAAATCAATTAATACAAATCTATAATCATAAAGAGATAATTAACAATTATAATAAACTTTAAATTAAAATTTGTTTTGTTTTATTTTTTTTAAATATCATTTCTTGTTAAATAAAATGTTGGGTACTAAATGAAACTATATTTCATACTAATTCATTTGTTTGTAGAAAGTTGTTTTTTCTTTAATTTAATTAATTATTTTGTCTTTTATTAAACATAGAAAAATGTTTATGTATAGAAATAAATTTGTAAAATATTAATGTTCTGTAATAAATTTAATCAAAGTTAGGAGTAAATACATTGGATGTAGATCATCTTTAGGAAAGTCTTTGTTTTGAATAGTGAAAGTTAATGTAAAAGTAAATGTGATTATCAACTTTGATCATAATGATAGGTAGAATGCAAGCTTTTGGATTAAATTATGTGTCTTTTTCATTCAACATTTTATATCACACTCATAATACATTATAAGAAAAAAGAATATGTAGAAATTTATTACAGTTAATGTTTTATAAAAGATGTGGATAATAAGATAAATGAATAATAATTAAAAAAAATTGTGACCTATTAAAAGAAAGAAAGAAAAACTAAAATGATATTAAAAAATTGTATTTAAATAGTGGATCTTTGAAAGTTGACAATAAGATATAAAAAATTTGAACCAATTAAATTTCAGAATTTAGAAAAATAATAATAATGTATTTAAGAATTTTTATTGATGGAGAAATAATTGAATAATAGAAAATAATAAAGAACGATTAATTATTTAATCATTCAAATTAATTTTTTTAGATTCTCATGCAATATGGATGAAAAGAAATTCCACGGCCCAGTTAACGTGGGCACCGTCTATTGGGGGGGCAAGTGGAAGAGAAAATGACGTCACAAAATGCCATTTGGATATTCGTTGTGGGACTGACCCAGGTGCGACTGCTGTTCCTTAATTATTGCACATGGTTAGCTTATTTTTAGGTCTAGTGGCATCAACTATACTAGAAGAGTGTACTCTCAACAGCTTTTGTGTTTTGGAAACTTACGAAACTCCTACAAGATACTGAAGTGAAAGACAAATGAATTTGTATCATACATCACAAAACAAAATATCTAAAGTATCTTTCTGATAATTTTCCACGATTTGTGGATGACAAATTAGCTGTCAGTGATAGAGAGAGTTGAACAAACTTTGGCAGTAATTAAAATATCGCTTTTTTGTCTTGTTTTTTTGTGTAACCTTCCCTTTTTCTTTTCAGTCTGAGTCTTGGTCTACATCTTCCAATTTTTATCTTCTTCAGCTCTCTTTATCATCATGATGATGGATCACTAAGTGTAACATTGATGCAAATATTCTTTAACACAATCAAACCTGAAACAAATACAATAATTCACTATGGATTGTGGATACTTGATACTATTAACATATTGACATAGTTTATTTGTAATTAATCTAAAGATTTTAACTCTTTTAAATCATTAAAAATAATAATGGTAAAATGTATATAAGAAAAATTAAAGTTCAAATTTCAAATATAGAAGAAATAAAAAAAATCACACGAGTAATATGATAAAAACAAATTCTTAAAGAAAAAATAGTTATTAATAATATTTTCTTATTGTATAAATTTGACTTTATTAGTTTTTGTAATGGAATTATAAGGGTAGGAAATTTTTTAACTGGTGATTAAATCTTTTAATTCTAGTCAACTAAAATTCATTATTTTCTTTTCAAACATTATATTTTAGTTTTCATATATATATATATATATATGACTTTTCAGTTTTCTGAAATTATTTTGCATCTATCTCATTCACTAAAAAAATTAGGTGATAAAGACAACTTTGTTCAAATGATGGGTGTAAGATATGTTTTTTATTGTTTTCATGTCATAAAAAAAATCAAAGAATATGCTAAAGTGCCATAAATTGTGTTTGACACTAGGTTTGAAACCATTTTGGTATATGTGCCTAGTTTACATATAATTGTGCTCATTTTTGCGATAATTTACATGAAATTGTTTCATTTTTGTATTCAATTTTTTTTTGTGTGAGGCTCATTTTGTTAGGACTAGGGTATTGGACACCCCTATCTATCATTCAATTTAGAAATCCAATTACAAATCTACATTCGAAGAGTAAATAATTCAAGCATACAAACATGTTACAACAATCATCCTCAAATATATTGTGTTTCCCCATGATGAATGTTTGTCCTTTGTCCTCCCTCGAACCTACATGCCTCTTAATAATCATAGTTATTGTGTAGGTGGGAATGCCAACAAGGCTTTGACATAGGCAAACCCATTTACAACATAACCATTTGTCCTTGTTTTTCATGCATGTAGGTTCAGATCGAAGACCAAATGTGGTAGATGAGTGTAGAGAAAATTATTATAATTTGAAATATATTTTGAATAGGAAAAAAATATTAGATTAATTTACTAGGCATCCTTGTCTAGCTAGTCTTGGTTGAATTTATTGGAGACAACATTTCAAAACCTCATGACTACATTTTTCTCACCTGCTTCATTTTTAGAAATGTTTAAACTGGGAAGCCCAACATTCACATTATCTAACACTTTTTGCTCCAAATCTTAAATCTAGGTTCCTGTTTATATCACTTTTTTTTAAATGCCTTACTATGTCTATCATATTTTATATATCTATTTTTTATTATTGAAATTAATCATTTCTATATTATTAACTCTAGATCTCATACACACACTTCACAATCTCAATTCCATTGCTAGATAGGAATAGAATCCTAATGTCTATCTCTTCCATCAGGGATTTAGCTAAAACTATTTGTTTTTTAGTTTTATGCAAGGGAAACTTAAGATATTAGTTTGCATTCATAGGCTTAGGATCTCAATTCTGGACATATAATTTTGATTTTGGATTGGTTCATGTTCTTGCAATCATTTTTAATATTTATTGCTTATGTACAATTGCATTTAATTAATTAGAGAATTAATTACATTATTGTTCTTTCATATCACTTAATTATTGGTTAGTTAATTGTATCATTGTTATTTCATATTACATTTGCAATAATTTTTTTTGATAAACCAAAGTATTAAAAATGCATATAAACATCCTTCTTTCTTCTACTATCTTTCTTCCATTGCCTTCTAGGGGAATATGTGTGTTTATGAATCTTACATTTGTTTATGGGTTTCATAACCCACTATTCTAAATTTGATGTTCTTATAAAAAGAAGTTGTCAAATCACATATTTATATTCTTTAACTAATAGTATCGATGAGCTTAAGTTATATGTTAACTTTTTCTCTTTAAGAATCTCAAGAAAGAAATAGTCCCTAAACCCAACACACAAATTGCTTAATATACTTGAAAAAAATTCCCCTCATGGTTCCCATGACAAGGATGACCCTATTTATAAAGTGTCTAGTAAAAAATTGAAGAATTTGGACAAAGAATTAGAAGGATTTAAACATGACATTGTGTTATTATTAAAAACAATAAACAATATATATATATATATATATATATATATATATATATATATATATATATATATAAAACATTTATGTTTCAAGAAATCTAAGGGTAATAGTCAATAGAGTAAAGAGAGCTTCAAAAATAATCTGTATTTCTCAATTAAGGAAAATTGTGTTTTCATATTCTAAATCTTATTTTTTATCATTATAGCAAGAATAACTTCTTCTTTTCCTATATTAGCCATATCCTTAGACGCACAAGTAAAAAGTTTAGGAAACGTGGAAGATTTCAAAATGCAATGATAATTATTTAAGAGAAATAAACTCAACCAATTTTAATGACTTTATTAGAATTGAAAGCATTCACAAGGGCATCTATAGTATCCTCTACAATGAACTTTTCATCACAATTTTAGGGGCATTTCCTTTGATCGTAAGGGGCATTTCTTCATTGGTTGAATAGGAATTAACATAGAAGTTTGAGTTTGTGGTTGCTTTGGTGTTTCTTTGCTTTCTTTCGAATTTTCTTTTCGACACTTCCAATATATCTATATATACACATTATTATAAACACTAGTACTTGTTTAAGACTGAGAACAGATATTTAAACAATATGATAAATAAGGAGAATCCAAAAGAAAATATTGTTCCAATTGAAAGTAAATGCATTAGCGTTACATGCTAATACTACGTACAAATTAAATTTATCGTAGTCTATTTTTTATTTTTTTTAAAATTATCTATAAATCTATGACGTATACTCCCACCAAGAAACTATAAAAATATAAAACATTATAAACAAATTAAATTTAATTACAATCTTAAAAAACCTCTTACTAACAATCAACTCATAACTCCACTCATATGCAAAAGGCTTCTTGTACATCCCCAATCGACCAAATGTTATCCAAAATGTATCCACGGGCGGCTGCCATTCCTTAATTATTGTACATGGTAACGTAGCCTTAACTATACGACAAGAATGTCCTCTCAAACACCTTTTCCTTTTTGTGGGGAGACTCACGAAACCATCAATGAATTTTGATCATATATGCATGCATCATTTTGTGGCTATAGGCAAGCCGCCATAAGGTTTGAATTAAAAATAAATATCCAAGGTGTCTTTCTTGCAATTCCTGAAGAATTTATGGATTTGTGGCCCACAAATTAGATGCAAGGGATAGAAAGAGGTGACCAACTTTTGGCTGTAATGAGCAATGGCTGGAAAAATATCTTTATCTTGCCTAGGTCATAATGGTAAAGAGGATTATTTTCATAGTGTTTATAATTGTAGCTACAATAAAATTTAAATATAATTGAAAATAAAATAAATATAGTTTAAAATAAAGTTAATTAATTTTAAAATAAATAAAAAATTTCAATTGCTATCTATCGAAATTTCTTTAGATAGATGTATTTAAGATATCTATTGTAGTTTGTAATAAAATTGAAGACTTCATTTTTTAAAAATAATAGTGATAAAATGTGTAGAATGAGAAATAGAGATTCAAAAGATGAAGTTGTAGAGCAAGATCGCAGGAAAGGATGACAAAGATATAGCATTGAATTGGATAGAGGAAAAGGAGGATTGTTTTTGTGATATGCACATAGGTCTTTAGAGAATAAATCTTTCTAAAGAGGTGATCATTGGTAAGGAATAGATAAAGAATCAGGTCACCATATGCAGAGTAATTAAGGTTAAGAAGGATAGGGCAACAATCAACTAGTGGATAAAAGAAGTATGGAAAATAGATTGCATCATAAAGTTCTTGGTAAAAAACTTCTTCATCACTATTTTTTCTCTCAAAGAAGAGAGGGATGGAATAATGAAGGAAGGGCTTTGGAAATTAATGGGAGACCCACTATATATACAAATATGGGCCCCCGATTTTGATCCATTTTTCTATAATCCATAGAAGTGCACCCATTTGGATTCATCTATACAATTTACCAATTGAATATTGGTCTAAAGATTCCAAGAGAAAATAGTTAGATCTTTGGGGACCTTGATAGAAATTGATTATGACTTGGCTAATGTGGACTTGTACATATATGCTAGAATGAAAATAGTGTAACTAGAATAGTCCCAAAGGAGATACGATTACATGCCTTGAATAAGCATTGGACTGAAAAGGTAGAAGTTGAAGAAAAAAAATCTTGTCTGAAATATAGAAGAAGGGACCATATAGAATCCAATTGTCATATGGTTGAGTGTATGGATGTTAGATGGACCCCAAAGAAAGCGAACCCCCCTACTGCTACTAGGCATAATAATTCAATTATGATAATTATAAAGAGGGAAATATAAGGAATGTTTCAAGTTTCAAGTGTTTGAGGTGAATTCTCTAAAAGACCTAAATCATTAAATCTTGAAGGCTTTGAAGCAGGGAGATCAAGGAATCCTCTTGGATCCAACTAGAGGAATCTCCAAATTTTATTGCCAGAGAATGACAAGGTCAATTCTCAAGAGGACAGACTCAAGGAGAAGAAGGACAAGGATCCACCAAGCCCAATGGTGTTAAAGGAAGGTAAGAATTGGGTAACAAAGGAGAGATGCAAATAGAGGATGTTCAAGGTGGTATGATCTCGGCAAGAGAAAATCCAGAGGAATTTTTGTTCTTTGCAAGTGATTGGTATGGAGAAAACATTTTGGACAATGTAGAGACTATGTGCTTAAGCCAATGTGCAACAAAATAGTTAGGGTGACAAAGAAGAGAAGAGGGAGGAAAACTAATAGACAAAAGATGAAGGATTGTTGGTGTAATTATTTATTCATCTTGGATATAATTACACTTTACTTAAGTTTACTTAGGTACATGCAACTCATTATACTAAGCATATGAAACACTTAGGGAGATGTGCTACATTGAGAGTGTGTATGTAGGAGAATTTTTACCTTTTATGGTTTGATCTTGTTGTTACACCATCATATCCACTTATTGTGGGATGATAATTCCACCTTTTTTTGGTGATCCACCTCATGTGGAATATTTTACTATTTCTCCTACCTTCTCCTACCTACCCTTGCATCTCATTGAGCCGCATGTCATCATTGTGTGCTCTCTTGTCTGTTAGCCTTGCCTTTATAAGCAGGCTCATCTACATTGTATGTGAGAATTCTTGATGATCTAGTTGATATCTTTTGCATCTTGATAGTTTATTCTTGTCATATTTTATCTCTCTTGTCATTGTGCTATCTTGTGGCCTCTTTGATCTTAGCTGCATCAAGCATAATCTTACATGGTATCATAGTGGTTGTGCCATTGCATAGCCTTTGGAGAGATTTTATTGCACCTTTGAAGGAGGTCAAGAGGCAGATCTGAGGAGAAAAATCTTATAGAGGGATCCTAGACCAGATCCGACCTCACCATTGCCTCTAGCTGGCTGTTTCAATAAATTTTGACTATAAATTTAGCCTGTTTTGGTGAAAATCAAATTTGGGGCTTTAGAGGAAAAATTCAGCCTATTAGACTATACGATTAAAAAAAAAATTAAATGAAAAAAATAAAACAATAATTTTTATTTTCTGCGAAACATTTAATTAAAATCCCATTTTATATATTCGTAGTTTTTATATTGCATTGTAAAAGTTCTTTTTAAAATAAAAAATATTATATATTTTGGGGAGCTACTCCCCCCACGACACCGTACTATACCTATGATTCTGCAGGTTCTACTGCCCACTTCTCGATACTCCCCCATGATGTTGCTGCTCCGGTGGCTCTATCTTCCAGTCAGTATTCCATCCCCTGCCTCGTTAGCACTCTCTGGCAACCTCCGACCGGGTGCCACTTTACCGGTTGTAGCGCGCAGAACTCATTAGCCGACCCCATGTTCTCGGCTCCTAGATTTCTACTACCGGTCCTTTGCGTCACTGGCCACTCCCGACACCACGACACACCACATTTTTTTTGGAGAGTTCCCATCGACCAAGCATAGTCTGGGCCACCTGGCAACCTTACATAGGACTATCAATGCCAAGTGTCAGGTTTTAATTCGACCATTGCTGCACAATTGAGCACCATGCGAACAGTTTGAGTGCGTTCTACGTGGAAAAGTTTGATTCGGCCACACAGACAAGTTATACATAGTCACCACCAACATGGCCTTCCCAATCATCCTTTATACGGTTTGCACAATCATAAAACACGTCAGCGTGCCACGTGAGTGCACCATGTCAGCATCTGCGACAGCATCCGGTCACTGCCACATCACCGTACGGTGACACATCATCGGTCTAGTCACTCTACCATGCGACCAGCCTATCAATAGTTTGTATGGTGCCACATCATCATCCACCTCAGCAGTTTCGTATGACATCTCCTTCATATGAACCAACTAGATTTTGCCATATCATCAAGTCCATACAGTACGGATGTCAAATCAGACAAGGAGGTGAATTTTTGGGGATGGCCATATGACCATCAAATTTAAGCTCATAGTTTGATGACATCATCATTTAAAAAAAAATTGACACCCTCTCATTGAGGTTTTTAGTTTTGTTGTTCAACTTCAAATGGTCATATCTTGCTCATTTTTCCTCATTTTCTGGTGTAATTTTTTTTTGAAATGGGCTAATTTTTTAAGGTAATTTCACATGGTGGTGTTATTTTCTGATTTGGGTGGACAGAGTTTTCAAAAAAATCATTTTTTGGTGACTATACTTGTCTAGTCCCCATTTCTGCAACTTTCGGAAATTTGTTCGGGCTCATACAAACTCTTTTTCAGGTATCATTTTTTTGAAAGTGTACATTTTTTCATATATTTTCATAATCTACCATGAATTTGTAGTGATTTTGAGTGGAAATTGTACTTTTAGCATATGGTCTTTTTTGGCCAATTTGGCACTTGTATTGCATAGATCTATCTTTTTGATCTTTTGCATTGTAGTTCTAAGCCTATTGAGGCAGTTTTAAAACAAAATCAAGAAGTCCACATTTCCTCTATTTGCAAGTGGCCTACTGTACACACTCTACATATAATGTGCCAAAATCATCATTTTTTTTTTTGGGGTGGGGGGGTACTTTGATTGAGTGAATTTGGGGTGGTGTTCTTTGTGCTCTTGCTCTCTTGTGTTCTTTCATTTTGCTGTTATGGGTTCTCCTAATTTTCCTCTCTTAACTCCACATAATTATGCCACTTGGAAAAATGATGCATAGAGTAAACTAATGGAAAAGGGGTTAATTCATTACATTGATGGAACTATTGTTGCTCCCATTGATCCTAAGGCTGATCCTAATTCTCACTTGGATTGGCTCACTAAGAACATCATGGCAATTGGTACCTTAAGAAAGTATGTATCAAAAGATCTCATATTTCATATTGAAAAATATACTTTAATTAAGGATTCTTGGAAAAAGTTTCAAGACTTGTATGGTCAAGTTGATGAGATTAGGCAATATCAAATTGATAGTGATATCACCACGTTAGATCCAAAGAACTTTGATACAATACAATATTATGTCACTATGGAAAAAGAGTTCAGGGAACAACTCAAAGATTGTGGCATTGATAAGAAGGATACTCAATTGATCTTCAATTTTATGGGCAAGCTTCCACAAGAATATGCAATATTTGTTTCTAGTTTCCAAACCCATAGGATGGAAATGGGTTCAAGCTACACAATGCCTACATTTGATGCTTTCATCGACATGTTGATGATGGAACAAACTAAGTTGATAAGCATGGGCATTATTAAGACTTCTAAGTGTCAGGCATATGTGGCAACTCAAGGGAACAAAGGAAATCAAGGAAAGGACAACTCAAACAAGAAGAAATGGCAATACAAGCCTAAGGAAAAAGCACCACCTTCTCCACAACAAGGAGATTCATCCTCTTCCAAGAAGGACAATTCACCAAAGAAGGAGAGACCTACTTGTGCCTATTGTAAAAAGGTTGGTTATGAGGAGCATCGTTTCCACTCTAAGAAGATTGATGAGCTCCTCCATATCCTCAAAAAGAACAACATTGATTTTCTTCGAATGGCTACAAGAAGGAGGATTCTTCACCTTCCACTTCCTCATAGTCAAAGGGGAAAGGAAAAGCATTCATGGCCTCAATAAGTGGGATGACTCACTCTTTTGGGATAAGAAAAGGACAAGATCTTTGTGTTACTACAAGTAATGATTCAGGGAGACGACTTCTAGATTTAGGGGCTTCTCATCATATGGCATCTTCACAGTCTATGTTTTCTACATTTAAGCATTGCACCATGCCACATATTTGGATGGGAAATCATACATAAATGGATGTGATAAGGAAATGACCTATTTCCATTGGGGATAACTCCTTAAATGATGTGTTCTGTGTACCCCATTTGACAAACAATCTTCTTTCCACCTATCAAATCACACATAAGGCAACAAAAAAAATTGTGGAGTTCATACCTGAGTCAGTTATCATTAGACACTTGGAGAATAGAGCTATCATTGCGACTGGGGTTGTGAATCATGCATCTTGGTTATACTCCTTTACAGATTTTGTTCCTATTGATGAGGATGATTTTACATATGATGATTCTTCACATGATGATTCTACATATGATTATTCAAATTTTGAGGAGAACTTTGGGTACTTGAATTTGGGGATTCTCACATGTGATCCTATTCTCGAGCCTTGCATTTCTTCTCCTCCTCTTGATATCACATCGTCTATTGCACCTGATGATGTAGATGATACAACAATTTTGCCTTCTTGTGATTTGGTGCAATAGGGTATGCCTTGTCTTCCTGCATCAGTTCATTGGGATGACTACTTGATAGACATCGCAGGTTTGTTTGTGGATTCCTACATTCCAGATTTGGGAGACATCATTGATGACATTCATCTTCTATTTGATGAAGATGTTTCTTCTTCAATTGTTTGAAAGGGAACACTCTGACCCTCTTGTTCATTCTCTACATGATCATTCTTTCGAGGTTGACATGATTGTGGATTCTTATGTACAACAGTTGAAGGAGGCCTCTTTATCTTTAGAGGAGACATGTGAGTCTTTGGATCTTGATCTACATTAATCTCCACTAGATCTTGGAGTTCCTTTTTCAGTAGTGTGAATCAGTTCACCACCTTTGGAGGGGGTAACTTTCAACATCAACATGGGGACACTTGAACATTTTTCAGAGACTTCATTCATCATGAGTTGTTTTCCTACATTTCCCCTTCATGATTGGGGAGACTTCATGGATACACCTTTGTTTTTATTTCTTCCCAAGGGGAGGAACATTGTTCGATGATCGTGGAGCAATTTCTTAATTTAGTTTTGAGCTTCTACCATTGGTGTAGATTCTACATTGAAGAGAGGCTACTTAGTATCTCTTCTTCTTGTCTCATTTGGGTAGAATTTTTCCTCGCATGGGGTTTTGTCCCTCACATGCTTCTTTGAGAGTTATTTATATAGTTTTCATCTCTCTTTTTGGTGGAGAGTTTTTTCCCATTGGGTTTTTCTCTCTTTCCCCACTTTATGGGAGATTGCATTATCATTTGTACATGGGTACCTAACATGTCCTTGTAGCCGAGACCCATCTTGCATTTCTTAGTTGCATTGTAGACTTAATTGCATTCCCTTAAGTTGCACTTAAGGAGGGGTGTTGGTGTAATTATTTATTCATCTTCGATATAATTACACATTACTTAATTTTACTTAGGTACATGCACCTCATTGTAGTTTGCATATGAGACACTTATGGAGATGTGCTACATTGGGAGTGTGTATGTAGGAGAATTTCCACCTTTTATGGTGTGATCTTGTTGTTACTTTAGCATATCCACTTATTGTGGGATGATAATTCCACCTTTAGTGGGTGATCCACCTCATGTGTAATATTTTACTATTTCTCCTACCATCCCCTGCCCACCCTTGCATCTCATTGAGCCACATGTCACCATTTTGTGGTCTCTTGACTCTCAACCTTGCTTTATAAGCAAGCTCATCTACATTGTATGTGAGGATTCTTGATGATCCAGTTGATCTCTTTTGCATCTTAATAGGAATATTGTTTACTCTTGTCATATTTTATCTCTCTTTTCATTGTGTTATCTTGTGGTCTCTTTGATCTTGGTTGCTTCAAGCATAATCTCACAAGGATGGGGCAACAAAGAAGGGGCTAATGAGCATTTCTAAATTTTTGAAAATGTCCAAGGGAGACAAGGACTCCCTTGGAGGGAGATGAGGATTTTAACATTGAATGTTAAGGGCCTTTCGGACCCTGACAAAAGGCACATGGTGAAGCGCTATTTAGTTAAAGAGGGAGTAGACATAATTCTTCTACAAGAAACAAAATTTAATCAAGAATCAAGGAGTTTTTTAATCAATATTGTAGAAGATTGGAGGGTGTTTTTCAAGATACGTGTGGTCAATTGTGAGGATTAGGAGTGTTGTGTAATTACAACCCATGTGATTTGGTATTGGTAGGGGTAGGCATGAATTGGATGATGTGCAAGGTTTTATTCCACACTTCTGGGTTACTGATGTTCAATCTTAATGTATACGGGCCTACCAAAATGGAGGAGAAAGTAACACTTTGGAACACACTTAAAGTTTTAATGGAAGGATTATTTGATAAAAAATTCATAATTGGAGGATACTTTAATGTCATCCTTGATCTAAAATAAAAAAGTGATCGCATTCTAAAAAGTAGTAGGGTAAATACCTGAGTTTAGAGAGTTTGTGTAGTCCAATGGTCTTCTAGATATTATTCCTAGCAATGGAGTGTTTACATGGACAATTAGAAGAGAAGGTTCCACCAATATTTCAAAGAGATCAAATCATTTCTTTCTAGGTAATGATTGGATTAGAAATGGCCTCCCTTTTTCATCCATCATTCTTTTGATATTCATCTAAGATCATTTCCCAGTATTATTGCACATTGGTCTGGGTGAGAAGCCTTGTAATGGATATTCCAAATTTTAATCGATGTGGTGGAGGGATAATTCTCTTGCAAAACTTTTGGAATCTTGGTGGAAGGAAAGTAATGTATATATAGAGTTTCAATGAATTTTTGTTTTATTTATAGATTGAACTTCATGAGAAAAAAGTTGAAGGTTTGGATCAAAGATTGTTTCAAAAACATTTTTTAGGAAATGGTGATGGTGGAGGCCGAGCTTAATATCCTAAATGAGAAAATCATAAGTAAAGGTATGTTCCTAGAAGACTTTAAAAAGGAAAGATAATTAAAAGAAACTCTATCACAACTTTTGGTCAGAGATGAAATGTACTAAAAGTACAAAGTGAGGTAATCTTGGTTAAAGGACAACAATTTAAATTAAAAAATTTACCATCCCTCTATTAAAACAAAAGGAATGAACAATAAAATAGAAATAATGAAGTGGGGAACGAAGATTGGTGTGAGGGAGAAGATGAAATTGGGAGAGAAGCAGTCAGTTATTTGTACTCTATACTATGGTGTTCCTCCTAACCAAATAGGAGTTCATGGGACATCATTCTTGAGACAATTCCCAAATTGGTCACTAAAGTAGACAACCAAATGTTAAGGGAGCAATTTTCTCAGAAGGAAATCAAAGCAACAACATTTCAACTACACCCAGATAAGGCTCTAGGGCCTAATGGATTTCTTGATTTCTTTATCCATAGGTGTTGGCACTCTATTGGTAGGAACGTTCTTTGTTTGGTAGAGGATTTCAGAAAGAGTAAGAAATTTTTTCATGATCTGAATAAAAAAGTGATGGTCCTTATCCCAAAGATGGAAGTCTATGATTCAATGACAAATTTTAGACTCATTTCTTTGTGTAATTCAATTTACAAAATCATATCAAAAGAACTAGCTAATAGATTGAAAAAAATGTTGAATAAAGTTATCTAGAGGAAAAAAATGGATTCACTTCAGGTAGGGATATTGCCAATAGTATTATCATTTCTTCAAAGACTATTTATTATTTGAAAGGTATGGAAATCAAGTTGTATTTTAGTACAACTTATGACAAAGTATCTTGGGAATTCTTGATGGAAATTCTTAGCAAATTTGGTTTCTCTTATTTCTAGATTGATATTATTCATGGTTGCATTATGTCTCAAAGATTCTCTATTTTGGTAAATGGATCACTATATAGTTTTTTTGAACTTGATAATGGTCTCCTTCAAGTAGAGCATCCAAGATTTGGAAAGGAATTCTGGTGGATGAAGAGATAGAACCAATTACCTACTCTTAGTTTGTTGATTATACTATACTCTTTGGTGGGGCATCGGTTTCTAAAGTAGAGGTGATTAATAATACTCTAGAAACATGCCCAACCATCTCAGGTCAAAGGATGAATAAGGGTAAGTCTTAAATCTACTTTTTTAATGCTAATAAATATTTGTAGAGAAGAATAGCATGAGTGTTAGGATCTCAGATTTCTTTTCTTCTATCTAAATATTTAGGAGCACCATTGTTTGTGGGGCCAAAAATAAAATTTATTAGGAGGAATTTGTTAAAAAATATCAGTCTAAGGTAGCCTCATGGAAGAACAAGTGATTGTCACAGGGAAGAAGAGTTATTATGATTAAAGTAGTGTTATTAGCCATCCCAATCTATCTGATGTCATACTTCAAGTTGACATATAGTGCTTCCTCAAAAATAGAAAACATTCTTAAGTAGTTCTTGTGGACGAGATCGAATGAAGATAGGAAAATTACACTTATTAAATGAGAGGTTTTATGTCTTTCCAAAAAAAGATAGTGTGGTTGGGTTGAGGAGACTTAATGTTCAAAATTTGGCCTTGGGAACTAAGTTGTCTTGGAAGATGTATAGACATCCTAGTAGATTTTTGTGTAAGTTGATGAGAAAGAAATATTTGGATGATTGTGATCGATCTGAATTCTTCACTTTAGCCAATCTCATTGGTGGGTCTTCTATCTGGAGATTTATTTGGGAGAGTAGGGAGATCATAACCAATCACCTCACTTGGAAAATAGGAAATGGAAAAAATTATAAGTTCTAGAGAGACTCATGGAATGGGGAAAAGGTGTTAAAAAAAGGTTTTTGGATAATTTAGTTTGGCTGGATATGGTAGAAAGACAACTCGGGGTCTATGTTGCTGATTATGTGAGCCGCAATGTTGATAAGGATAAATTTTCCTTTTCCTAGAAACTAGTGGAGTCATTTGTTCTACAACATGTGGATTTTTGTACCTTTAAGGAAGCTCTATTTAGGCATATGGTTGTGCTATCATGAGTGGAGGATGAGATTATTTAGTGCACAGGTTCCATGGGAGAATATGATGTTAGAGTAGAGTATGAGCTTCTTCAAAGAAATGTTGGGGATTCTCCTTTGCCATCAATTTTGTGTTGGCACAAGAGTGTTGCCCATAGGGTAGGTTCTTTTATGTGGATAGCCTTAGATGGCAGGATTTTGATAGGTGGCAAGTGGAAATAAATAGGTATTTTTGGACCAATTCTCTCTTTACATTTCTCAAGTCTTGATGAAGGGTATCCAACTTTTCTATGAGAGAGGTATACACTTGTAAACCATTCTCAATGAAGGACAGGTTGTTGACGATGAATTGGTTAGCCCAATTATCTACTACCATAGTGATGACTTGGCATCTTTTTAACTTCTCAATTTTATTTGGAAAAATATAATCCGTAATTAGAGCATTGCATGAATAATTGACAGTTTGGTTATCTATAGACAAGGTAGATGTAATAAACAAAGCCAAGGCATTAAATTTCTATGTTAACCCTTGGTTTTTCTTCTTTGTTCTTTTTTCTCTCTTCAACAGGTTCCCCATAAAGAACTTACCATGATAAATATCTCCCTTAGTAGTTGAAGGGTCCATATCAATATGACTTACACTAAAATCTTCTTCTATGATTTCATGCTCATTCTTATCCACTATGCGATTCACAATCTCCAAAATTTGGTGTGCTATATTGGGATCAATTATAGTTTTTCCCATTCTCCTAACCCTCTTAGGTTTTGTAAATTCCCCTAGAAATAAACTCACTCTATCAATCCGAATTTCTACAATAGGGGTGTATTGTTTCCTTTTTTTCTCTAGAACCTTCTTTAACCAAGGAGGAGATGAGATGGAAATTGTGTCACGGGTCATATTTGATGCAAAATTAGGGGTAAGAACATTACATGGTGGGTGAACAATTCTTGATTGAGTAACTTGTGAAACCGAGTCATTGAGCAAGGAACCCAAAAAGATTATCTTCTCCCAATTGATCAAAATTGTGGGTATCCTCATCATCAGCATCAACAATCTAAATTGGTATTTGTTGCTCTTAGGACCTTCTCTTTTGGATGGAATTGATGTGTTGGCTTCACAAATAGACTTTAATTTCTAAACTCCTTAAGGAGGATCTTCATCACCTCTACATTGTGAATTGGCATTTTGAGAAGTTGGCTTTATTACATAACTAGCCTTTATATTCTGAGATTTTTGAGATGAATTTTTAGCTCTCAGAGGTGTAGCCTTTCAAGAAGGAGAACCTACATGGGATTTCAATTTATCTTCTATCCATTTATGTGTTATATCTAAGACATCAAGGGTTCTAGCTTTAATATCTATGCATTCCTCTTCATTGGACCACTAAAATCGAGCCTACACAACATTTTGATAGGATGCATCAACAATATTTGATCCATCAACAATCACCTCTTCTAGTAGTGGGCGAGATAGTTCAAAGGAAACCATTTGATCAAGAGAAAGCCTGATCAAGTCTCTTATGAATTTCTCCTTATCATCTACACAGTCCTCCCAAAATTCCTCAAGATGGGGTACATGAAAATATTGAGCCTCCCCGTCAATGTTGTGTCTAACATAACCCATACTATCAAAATTGTTCTTCAAAAGTAAATAATGGAAACCAAATTCAATGAGCATCTTGTTAGAAAACCTAGTGGCTTCATTACTTTTACGAGAAAAATATGACAAACACAAGCAAAAAATATATCCCTTCTTTCCCACGACAAAATATTTAACATTCCCAAACGTCATTTGGTAGAACAATTCTAAAAATCAAATATAATCAGAAACATACCTTAGATTTTTTAATGGGGCCTTTTCATAATCTCCAATTCTCAAATAAGAGAATTTGTGGAACTAAATGAAGCAACTTTCAAACTGTGTCACAAAGGAGATGGCTTCCATTGAAAACCTTATCTCTAATGATACTTTTGTTCTTCTCATTAGGGTGATGAAGAAATCATCATGGGCCCTGGAAGCTTATCTTAAACCTTCTTTCATTTTTTATTTTAGGAAACATTCATATACACGAACACCATCTAGGATAGGGTGTTGTCTTCTCAAACTAAGATAAAATAAAATTTCAATAGAAAGCACATAGAACATCACATAGCACAAATGAATTACTATTTTTTTTCCATAATTTAGTAGCTGCTCATGCATGCTCTCGCTTATTAAATTCACATATTGGTTTTCACCACAAATGCCTAGAATAAACTGACACATACAGGGTTCAAAATATTTGACTTCTGGCCTACCCATAACATGGTACGATAGCATAATCATGTCAACAATCTCTTCTCTAAACAATTAAGTTTTAATCTGAGCAAGTAACTCAAATTTTTATTTCTATTCCACCTTCGACCAACCTTGAGATATATGGGAGAGACACCGATCAACTCAGTTATGGAACAATTCCCAGCCCGTCTGCAAAGAAATATTAATATATTGCTCTCTCTCATGTAACTACAATGCTTGCATTACAACATCTGCATCAATCCTAGCTACTATAGACTAATCTAGGCTTCAGATTTCATAGGAGTTGAAATGATCATTTTGAGTGCATGCAAGAATTAAGTCAAGAAAAGGAAAGGTGGGAGGGTAACCTCTAGCTTGCAAGAGTCCATTTTCCATGATTTTTTGTGTGATACGAGAACTGCTTTGGTTCTGCAATCTCTTGTTAAGATTGTCCAAGGTAAGGTCCCCAATTTTTGCGAACTTTATGTTTTCTAAGTGGCTTTCTATTGGGCACGGGGTTTTTGGTATCATTTGGTCGAAAATAAATAAGATTAGGGCTTCACGAATCAGTGGGTGAAAATAACTTGGAAATAAAATATCATGAATATAGTGTGGATGAGTATTCATGAGCTCTAGAAAAGAATAAATCTTTGCATTCACCTAAATAATCATAGTATAAGAGAGAAATTTGAGAACAACTTCTTTCAAACCTGCTTCTTAGATGACTGAAATTACCGCTTTTCTCTCGCTCAACTACAACAAGCTAGTACTTTTCAAATATGAGCGAAAGTTGATAAGCATATACATGCCTAGGTAATTTAATTCATTAACTCTTGATGGCCATCTATACTACCTCAAAGTTATAGATAGTGGGATATCGTGGTTTTCATTAAATGCTCCAATGCATAGTTCTTTTTAACATCATTATAAGATATATTTTATAAAAACCTCCTTACTTCTTATGAAGTCGGGGCATCAGTAGAATTCAAAACCGTAGAATCATTTCAAATTTGTGTGCCACAATTCCCTAAAAGTATGATTGGTCGATAATAAGACACATGAGGACTCCTTGACAAAATGGTTTAGTTCATAATCAGGTGATCAGATTAGACAGGAGAATTGGAAATATGAAAGCGTCTAGAGTTAATGTTCCAAACGAATGTGTGTAGTCAACAATACAAAAGGGTGGAGTCCTTTCCTAAAACACTAATTGAAATTATTTATTCTATCACGAATCGACTAATCGGTGGTCCCATGGACTAAAGAGACCATGACTTAGTTCTGTCGGGCTGGAGACAGGCGATTGAACACATGAACATCAAAACCTCAAATAAATAAAGGAGGGGTAATAGAGATCGCTCTATATTATATATTGGTCAATTTACTTATATCTTTTTTTAATTAATGTCAGTGGGAAGTGGTTCCAAACCATAACATAATTGAAATATACCAATCAAAATGACAAGTTAGTCAAGCACAAAACAATAAGGTTACCCAAAGGAAATCAAAAGACAACACAACATAGCTAAATTAGACCTAAGGATTGTAAAAAGGTTAATGGAGATTAGATTTGGGACCTAGAAGTGGGCCTAATGGAACAATATAAATTTTCTAGGTTGAGAGAAATTGACTCCATTAATTACAGTGGTAGACAATGGCCCAAGGAGAAAAATATTACTCTAGAGAGGGTAAAGGAGTATTACTAGAAGAGCCATTAGAAGAAGCATATGAAAGCCACAAATGGGTCACTAAACCAAGAAGAGGAGCCTAGTAGTTCAAGGATAATGAGTCTAGGACCATTGATAGAATGAGGCTAGAGCTTGAATGAGGGCCACATAGAACCATTGAACATTATCAACACGAATAGATGAAAGAGGGGCTGCAAGAGAAGGGACCATCAAATTAAAAATATCACAAGAAATCAAAATAAGGGCTATAGGACTAGGGGCCATGAGAGCATTGGTGGCACACATCATTGAAAAATCTATAACAGTTGGAGAGGGAGTTGCAGAGTTTGTACGGTAATTTGAGGTAGAGTCCAAATTTGTAGCAAACATCACAAAATGACACCATTTAGTGTCCTTCCACTAGGTAGGAGAGGAGTGAAGGTGGGAAGAAAGTGAGAATGAAAAGACTAGATGACTAGTAGTGACATAGTGTTTGCAATAGAAAAAGATTCCTTCATAGTTTAGAATTCTTTTCCAATATAGCTTGACAACTTTAAGTGTAATGCTAATAAAAAGCAACTTCAAAAGGCCTATATATTAATTATTTTAAATATAATATTTAAATTCTGAAATATTTATAATTTTTTAATAATAAAATAAAAGAAATAAAATAATAATAAAAATAGCATTAGAATTTTAAAATAAGATTTTTCATAAAAAACATTTAAATATCTTCAAAATAAACTCTTCAATATTTATAAAATAAAATTATGAACCTAAATATAAATTTATGGAAACAATAAGTACACTATATATAGAAAATTTGTGTAGCTTAAAATGATTTCTTTTGTAATTCCCCGCCAAGAAACCCTAAAGGATTCAACTAAACAAAATAAAGATAGGACCCACAAACCAACATTGGAAAGATTGACAGAAGACTGACAATGCTCACTATCAAGCAAGGCTAGGGATGATATTTAAGGCCTTAAGACTATCTCCTCTAATTCCATTGGGTTAATTAGGTAGCTCAAACCTATGAAACCAAGTGGAGTCAGTACCTTGTACCTGCAATTCCTGCATCACTGAACCAAACATACATACATATATATATACATATATGTATACATATATACACATATGTATACATATACATATACATATACATATATATATCTATGTGTGTGTGTATACATACATACATACATACATACATTCATTCATTCGTACATACATATATATATGTGTGTGTGTGTGTGTGTGTGCGTGCGTGTGCGTGTGTGTATGTATGTATGTATGTTCATACATACATACAGACACACACACATGCGCACACACACACACACACACACACACACACACACAAATATTCAAACATAGTATGCACACCGGTGAAGGAGAATCATGGCATTCCATGTCTCACCAAAGTGAGTGATAGAAAATCATCTCCTTGCACCCCATACAGACTCCACACATACATGAAGATAGATACATAATGCAACTCATACATAAGGTAAATGTGTTAGTCCATGGTCAATAACATATAAATACAGTTAACATCTAATCATCCATAAGGAAATAAAGAATAATCAACATTCACTGAATCACACATCAAAGCATAGTCCATCATAGCATAATATCTGAATAAAAACATCACCACATAGTGTATCCATATAATCACTGAAAAGTCAACCATAGTCAAAATGAGTATCGAAAAATTTTGATCAAGGGAGGGGTACTACATCTTCCCCCCCAAAACTAGGCTTACTCCTAGAAGCCTAAAATAGAAATGGATAAAGATCTCTCATCTTCACTACATCCTCCCACATAGCTGAGGTCTCATCATTTGGGTCCTATAGGACCCTTACCTAGTCGATGATATGACCCCTGAGGATCAAACCCCGACACTGAATAATGCACATGGGCTCCATGGAAAGTTGCCCATCCTCAACCTGAAATGCATTCCAATCAAGAACATGGGTCACATCAGGATGATATGGTCTAAGAACATAAACATGAAAGACATCGTGGATGCGGGATAGGCTCGGTGGCAAGGAAAGATAGTAGGCAACATGTCCTATCCTCTCAAGGATTTCAAAAGGGCCAACAAAGTGAGGCATGAACTTAGAACCCTTTCCATTATGGATCGGACTCTTTCATGGATGCACTCTCAATAATACTCAGTCTCCAAAAGAAAAATGATGATCCACTCAGTGAGCATTGGTATACTTATTTTGCCTATCCTACGCTTCTACCAAATGCTCACAAATCCACTCAACTTGTTGCTCCATCTCTTGAAGCATATCCGGACCTATACACACCCTGTCCTCTAACCAATCCTAGCTCAAAGAAGTATGGAAAGGATGACCATACCATGCTTGGAAGGGAGACATACCTATGGAGCTATGATATCCATTGTTATAAGAAAACTCCATAAGATAAAGATAGTCCTCTTAGCGCGACTGCTAGTCCATAACATACATGCGAAGCATGTCCTCCAAAACTTGATTCACATGCTCTATCTGACTATTGGTCTCTAGATGATAAGCTGAACTAAAGTTCAACTAGGTCCCTAAAGTATGCTAAAGTGATGTTCACAATGCTGAAGTAAAGATAGGATCCCTATCTGAGATGATCCACCTAGGAATCCCATGTAGTCTCACCACATCCTCCATGAAAACTCATGCCACCACTGCAACTATATAAGAAGATCGTATAGGGAATAAATGAGCAACTTTGGTCAATCTGTCAATAATGACCATGATGGCATCGTGATGATGTGAAGAAACTAGCAACCCTACTATGAAATCCATGGAAATGATGTCCCATTTCCAATCCGGTACCAAATTAGGTTGTAAAAGCCTTGCAGGATGTTGATGCGCAACCTTAACCTGCTCACTTCGACACAAAATTAGCAATATCACATTTCATGCCATCCCAATGATATATCTATCTTAGGTTTATGTTCATCTTCTTGACACTAGGATGTGTAGAATAAGGTGCATGATGGGCCTTAGTCATGATCAAAGTACAAAGTCCATCCAACGGAGGTACATAGATTCATCCAAGATGTTGAAGAAGACCATCTGCCTCAAGGTTATATCCATAATATCTACCCTCTAATGGTCTTCTAGTCTCGGTCATGCTCTAACCTCATAATACCAGGTGTCCTATAGAAGAACTCTCTCTCAAATCCACCCCAAGGGACAATGCTGAAATCTCATGTTGTCTGTGACTAAAAGTGTCCACCACCACATTCTCTTTCTATTGAATATATCAAACCTTAAAATCATATTCACAAAGGAACTCCATCCATTAAGTTTGGCAAAGGAAACATATACAACAAGCTATGGTGATCATTGTGCAGCTCAAACTGACACCCTAACAGAAAATGTCACCACCTAACTAAAGCATGAACTACAACTGCCAACTCTAAGTCATGAATAGGATATTTTATCTCATGGTCCTTGAGTTTGCGAGACTCATAGGCTACCACGCAACCATCCTACATAAGAACTACGCATATGCCTTCTAGAGAGGCATTTATACAAACCATGAAGTCTCTAGATGGATAAGGAAATACCAAAATCGACACACTAATAAGGAGTTCCTTCAGAGTACAAAGGCTTCATCACACTGCTCCGACCAAATATATTTCTTCCCCTTCCTCTGAAGAGAAGTGATCAGGTGAGATATCCAGGAAAAACTCTGAACAAACTACAGTATTATCCAGCCAAGCCCATAAAATTCCAAATTTCAGAAACATTAACCGGTGTTGGCCAATTTAGTATGGCTTGGATCTTAGAAGGATCCCTAGATACAGCTTCTCCTGAAACCACATGACCAAGATATTTCACCTCATATTAGAAGAAATCACACTTAGCCAAGTTGGCATAAATTTGATTCTCCCTCAAACACTGCAAAACCTACCTTAAATGGTCCTCATGCTCCTCCATGGTTCTAGAGTAAATCAAAATATCATCCAAGAACACAAGGATGAACTAATCTAGATAGGTGCAAAAAACCCCATTCATGAGGCTCATGAACACTGAAGGCACATTCATCAACCCAAATGGCACTATTATGAACTCATTGTGACCATAACGGGTATGAAATGCCATCCTATGAATGTATGCATCATGGATACATAGCTAATGATACTCGATTTTCATATCGATCTTAGAGAACACCTTGGCTCCCTTTACTTGATCAAAGAGATCATCTATACAAGCCAATGGATACCAATTTCTGATGGTCACCTTATTCAACTGTCAGTAGTCAATGCATAACCAAAGGGAACCATCCTTCTTCACGAAGATAACTGGGGTACCCCAAGGAGAAATACTAGGATAGATGAATCCCTTGGCCAATAATTCCTCAAGCTGCAACTTTAGCTCACTCAACTCCTGAGTGGTCATCTGATACAGTGCTCTCGAAATAGGTTCCACTCTAGGAACTAAGTCCATGCGGAAGTCTATATCTCACTTCAAAGCTATACTGTGAATGTCACTAGGGAACACATCAACATATTGTCAAAGAAGAGGGTGACTCTCAAAAGTGACTTCCCAACTTTTCTCCTCATCCAAGTCCTAAAGAGAAACTACAAAAAGTTGGCATCCCTGATACAAAGATCACTTAAGATGCATAGAAGAGATCATACAGAGGGTTATCGGTTTATCAATCCCAACTATCTCCACTTTCCTACCATGGTCATATAAATACTCCAATGTCTTCTAACGATAGACCACACTAACACTATGTGATGCTAACCAATCCATTCCCAACACAACTCCATAAGACCCCAAAAGAATGACTCGAAGGGTAACGATGGTAGGAAAGGGTCCTAGGTCCAACTCACACCTTGAAATGAAGGAATCTAAAGCCACATGATAATCAGTAGCCAACTCTACTTGCCACCTATCTGCCTGTCTAGCAGATGCGGGCCCACACCGCTCCACAAGGAAAGAAGCTAAAAATGAATCAAAAGCACCCAAATCAAATAGTACTAAAATAGATATACCATCCAACACACTTGTGGTCTCACTAACGTTGCCCTGATGCTCTACTTGGTGGTTATCAACTATTGCAAATACTCTATGAGATCGGCCTGCATCCCCAATAGTGGACTCAAAGAAGAAGTTCTTTGAGTCCCTATCTGACAAGACCTATGTAGACAATGAGAAGCTATGTGACCATATTGGCCATAGGAAAAACACTCCCCTCTACCAAAACCCTTGCCCCTAGAAGGCACAGTGGACTACTGAAAAATACCCCTACTAGGGGCCTGTGAAACACTTTGCGAAGACTAACTCGGAAAAATCTTCCTAGCTCACTGCCAGTTCCTATTCTTCTTGTACTAAGGATTACCCCCATGATGACCCTAAAATTAATGTTTCTACCTAGGTTGGAACTTATAATGCTACTGTTGTTGTTGCTGACCACCCTTGGCAAGTGTCTAAAAACTCCTAAAAGGTACAACAATCAGAGACTGGCCACTTCTATCCCAAAATCCATTGGATGGTGTACTACCAATTTGATCTCATAAAATCTATGTTCATATTGCTCTACAATCATCCCCATCTGGTACAACTCATGGAAGTTGTCTGCATGATGCTGCCTCCACTGAACTAAAAGGAAATGAGTCTTGAACCTCTCCAGAAATAAATCCCAAGAAGCTAAACCTATGTCCACATTAATCTTCTGCTCCTCAAGTCTCCACTAGGTGGAAGCAAAATCTCTGAGATGCATGATGCACATCTCTTCTTGGTGTTGTTGCCATATAGATGCATGAAAAAATACCATTCCAAATCAATAAGCTCGGTCTCAGCCTCTAGTCTACTACCTGAGCCATCAAATATAGGAGGGTGGGATCTCAATAAATCTCTCATGTGACCAATAGCTATAGCCTCCTGATCAACTATTTTTTCTCTCCTCCTAGGAGACCTCTCTCTATCTCTATCCACATGTTTAAACTGGTGACATTCCCCAAATTGCATATTACCTTGCTACTCAGCCTTAGGTCTAGGGCCTAATCGAGCCAAGACCTCCTGAAACATTTGATGCAACTCATCCCTCTCAAGAACCTATTGAACACTAGCCTCGTCACTATGCTAACTCACATCCCTCTATTCACTCAGGTGATCTGACTAATGTTGCTCTACCTCAACACTCTCATGAGCATCCTGAAGTGAATGATTCTAACGGGTAGCTCTACGACCATGTCCTCTACCTTGACCACGACCATGGTCGCGACCATGACCTCTACCCCTACCAGGCATAATCCTAACTACAACACCACAAGAATAAAAGTTTAGATCTCCAACAAGGATACTAACAAGAAAGATGCATGCACTAAGTCTTAGAAATTGGACTAGTTAGATGGGCTCATATGAAACCAAAGTACCCAGTGTTGAAACTTGTGCTTTGCTACCAAATGTAATGCCCTGCCAAGAAACCCTAAATGATTCAACTAAACAAAATAAAGACATGACCCATATACCAGCATTGGAAAGGTTGACAGAAGACTAACAATGCTCACTATCAAGCAAGGCTAGGGATGATATTTAGGGCCTTAAAACTATCTCCTCCACTTCCATCAGGTTAATTAGATATACTTAGACTTGTGAAGCCAGGTGGAGTAAGTACCTTGTGTATATGATGAAAATGGATAGCAAATAACAACAATATTGAAAGACTAAAATGGATTCAACCACTAAACCCTAGCCTAACAATGAACAAAGATCCACCATAACATATGAAGATAACCTAAGACAATGCAAATAACTCAAAATCACAAAGATTATACCATCACATGTCCACTAGGGTTTTGATCTCCATTCTTCCTATCTCCATTGATCTTGTTTGATATGCTTGCTCTCAGATTTTTGTATGCACAAGAGCTCAACAAAGAACGGAATGTGGTTGCAAGTAGAATTGTAGTGTAGTCAATTGATCAAGTAGTTAGCATGAATAGTGATTAGGGTTTGATAATGAAGGAAGCATCTCCTTAAATAGAAGACACAATAGAAAATGGAGGGTTAAGATTGAGAGGTGTAAAAAGAGAGGTCGGCTAGGATTAAAGGGTAGGTATAAGAAATACCAAAATAATGAAAGAGGTAGGTAGTGTAGGAACTAAGAGATGAATGACATGTGTCATGTGTAGAAAAGGATAATGAATTAATTAAATAAATAAAGATTTATTTAATTAATAGAAGAAGTAGGACAATTAAATAAATAAAATATTTATTTAATTTAGGAAAGGGATATTTTAAATAAATAAATGTATTTATTTAAATGAGAAATAAGGCTAGAAGAGGATAAATGAATTAATTAAATAAATAAAAATTTATTTAATTAATAGAAGAATTAGGATTAGATAATTAAATAAATAAAATATTTATTTAATTAGACATGACAATTTTGAGTGTCTACATTTTGCCCCTCTTTGAGACAATGCGGCTTGTCGCATTGTTTCAAAGAAAATAAGATGAACTGATACAGAGTTGCCCCAAGATGGGAATTATATGCCCCCTTGAGAGATTGGATGAAAATGTCTGAAAAGATTGCAGACAATCTCTCGATAAGAAAGACGGGATAGAATGGACTGAGTGGATAATGTGACAAAGTCACAGGATGAAGAATACTGACTCGGGAAATGAAGGCCAGGGCTAGGGTAGGCTATAAGATAGACCACGGGCAAAAGACATCCTCATTGTCATCCACACCCTTAGAAGATCATAGTGCAGAGCGAGAAAAGAGCAGCAGCAGTCAGCAGCGATGGCATTCATTCATAGATTTGACCGTGTTCGTCGATTCCAGCGACCAGCCGATGCAGGAGAGCTGGTAAGTACCCGAAAATCTCCTCGTACTTTCACGCATTTCGAGTTTTGTCATAAATGCATGTTTAGGAGCAATAAATGCGCTAGGAATAGGATAGTTTAAAAGTGCAAAAACGCGCAACCGCGTCTGTGTCAGCGCCAGGCGCGTCTGTGTCCAACAGGTGCGTCTGTGTCGGATCCAGGCGCATCTGTGCCTGGAACTGTGTTTGTGTTGAATGCGGACGCATTTGTGAAATGTAGCAGCGTCTGTGATTTTTAATAGCGTTTATGTCATGTAGGGACGTCTGTGTTCCCTGGTCGCGTTTGTGTCTGGCATAGGCACGTTTGTGTTCAGAAAGCGCGTCTGTGTTGCAGAGGCGCGTGTATGCAGTCTATAAGCGCGTTTATGAGTTAAAAGCACGTGTGTGTTGAAAAAGTGCGTTTGTGTGTTTAAATGCATGGTTTTAGTCTTTTAGGTCAAATCGGCAGTTCTGTGATGAACATACGCTGTCGATTGGATAAGCTGCTGAGAGGATACACTCAAGCAGGTCCTCTAGGAAGATTAGGATAGATTAAGGCACTTTGTGATGAACAGGGAGCACCAGGATAGGCAGCACTTTGTGATGAACAAGGAGTGCGAATGTGAGTGACACTTTGTGATGAACAGGGAATGTCACACACGTAGTACTTTGTGATGAACAGTGAGCACTACTAGGATAAATAGCAACACTTTGTGATGAACAGTGAGTGTCACTAGGGTAGATAGCCATATGCATTTAGGTAGCGAGTAGCATTTTGTGATAAACAGTGAATGCCATGATAACTGACATGATTGAGTTGTTTGACTGCAGGAGTATTTGCCGATGTTGGAGTCACGGGAGAGATTCCCATCGACTCAGAGACTGCGACCAGAGTTGTCGATTCAGGACATGATTTCCATTGAGGAGATGGGTCTCACACATATGCTCTATGTGCCCGAGTTTCGGGCAAACATGGGGTTGCTGACTGCGTTGGCTGAGAGATGGCACTCAGAGACATGCACGTTTCACCTACCGCTGGGTGAGATGACAGTGACATTAGAGGATGTATATAGGATTCTGCATGTTCCTATTGATGGAGAGTTGATCCCCTACGACCGTGACGGTGACAGGGAGGCATTGAGACGGGTTTTTCAGGATCCTGAGTTGGAGATGCGAGCAGGTCATGTAGCCTGGGACACCATGACTGCCACAGGATTAGCATTGCCGGCAGTTGTTGGGGGAGTCATCAGTGGATATTTGTGTCCAGACAGGGCCACATGAGGATTGGCGGTGGGTTGGGGAGGGGCATTGGAGACGCTGATGGCAGAGCACACTAGGTATGCATGGGGGCCATGTGTCCTAGCACATTTGTATTATGAGCTGCATCAGTTTGTATACCATGGATCAGAGGGTTTGGGCTGCGGTGTGACTCTCTTGCAGGTGTGGGCCTATGAGCACCTTCCCATCACACGACCGATTCACTTTAGAGGCAGAGGACAGGGACAGAGTTTCGTGCACCTGTATGCCATGATTACATCCCAGCCTCGGATTGAGAGATTGGAGCACTGGAGGAGAGTTATTGATGATATTGACATGGTGATCTGGAGGCCGTATCTAGGATGCGAGGAGTGGGAGGATGACGCAGTGGAGCTGCCCTACACCTTTCGGAGTAGGTACCTGATTGGGCGGACGCCCTATATATTAGAGAGACAGCTGGTGGACAGGGTATGCAGGCAGTTTGGGCGGATCCAGCGGATGCCACGAGGCTCGGGCATGTATGCCCGTACGGTCAGAGATCAGGTGCAGTTTGGCCCACTGCTATCATATGATCAGGCAGTGATGCAGCTAGCGGAGATGATGCCGATGCCATGGGACATGTGGCCAGAGGTAGATGATCCAGGGATGGACGCAGAGTACTCTGCGTACTGGGCAGAGCATCCATTTCCCAGATTGACAGATCCAGCAGAGCCACTAGATGGAGAGGGTGGAGGAGAGGATGATGATGGAGGAGGGGATGGAGGTAGGGGCCAGCGGAGGCGGAGGGGAGTGGTGGGAGAGAGACGGGTAGCACCTCGAAGGGAGGGAGGACAGGAGAGAGCAGCTCCAGTGGTGAGAGGACGGGGTGGACTGCCCCTACAGGTGCCAGCAGCACAGGGTCCCAAAGAGGGACAGAGACAGGTGCAGCCAGAGGGACAGAGACAGGTACAGCCACAGGTACCTATACAGGCACAGGGACAGGTGCAGGCAGAGGCACAGGGACAGGCACCTGTAGAGGAGGAGCCACAGGCAGGGACGGAGAGCGGAGACTCTGAGGAGGATGAGGTGGTGAGGCTGCGAGAGATCTGCCAGGGCCAGGCAGATGAGATTGAGGATTTGGTTCGAGAGAGGAACCACCTCAGGATCAGGGTCCGAGACACAGAGCGGGAGAGGGATCAAGCCATCCAGAGATACATAGAGGCCGAGACAGCTCTGAGGGCAGGTAGGCGAGCAGCAGAGGATGCAGGGGTAGGCTACGCATATGTTCTGCAAGCCGGAGAGGAGATCACCTACTGGAGGGATCTATACTATGCAGCCGTGCCTACAGATCAGCGGGCTAGGAGCTTCCAGAGATCGTCGCGCACAGCGATGGCTACGGGAGGGAGTCGCAGGAGACAGGCATCCAGCGGTGGGGTCATGGGGCCTCCACCACCACCAGAGAGACAGGGGGATCCTGGGGCGGGTCCATCTACAGCTCAGACTCCGTCGAGGTGAGGCGGCTCCGAGGGAGGGAGTTCCTCATAGCTATAGTGGGCTCCCATTGTATCAGTATATGTACCATTATTGTATTGTAGACACCTGCGGGTGATTCTTTTGTAGCCATATGATTCTTTTGACATCATTGTATTATGACACATTTGATTATATATGAGATGATTCATTTTTGCGGCAGCTATATGCATGTGTACCTTATGTGATGAGATGTTCTTATGTGATACCTGTTTTATGATATAGATGCTTATATGATGCAATGCAATACATCTTTGTTCTTTTATGTTGTATATGTGATGCATGATGCAAATGTAAATGTATGTAATGCAAATGAATATGATAATGCAAATGATTATTTACTTAATGAAAATGTGAGATGTGCTAACATGTGTTGTATGCAGGATGTGATGCAATTGTGATATCTATATGTATGTATGAAATGCTTATATGTGGTGATGCAGGTGCAACTACATGAAATGCAAATGTTTTTGGTGTGTCATTATACTCAGTCATGTGATAGCGGGCTACGCAGAGTCGAGAAGGACAATGGAAGTCAATCAAGAAAGGGGGATGGAAGACAGAAGATATGAACATGAAAGAGCTTCTTGTGCGTTATCATCATTGAGCTTTATTATGGCAGAATAGGTTATGACAATCGAGGCATTTGTTCGGCCCAGAAAGTCATTGTACCTGTTTGCATGGAGATAAGACAGTCACAAACAAGGAATGCCCCAGTTCATACTAGACTCACAGTGTCCTCATATCCTTGGACAAGTCATAGCATTACTAAAAGACAATCCACAGACAGCAAATGCAAATAGGTGACGATACCCCATCCTCGCCTTTCTAGTCAAAGACATCCTGGAGATAGAATCTCTAGTCAAAGACATCCTGGAAAAGCTAAAAGACATGTCACCAAAAGATAAAATCAAAAGAAAACCAAGACTCGACACCAACATCCACTGTAGTCCTCAAGTTTAGTGTCTCTTGTCACTTGTTTAAGTCTTATTCGATTGTGGTCACAATGTTCACTTTCACAAAAAGGATCGATAGCACTGAACCATATGTTGTCTGAGTCTGTTAAAAGATTCGATTTGTTGAAGCCCATTGTTGCTGCTGTGTCTCATCTGAAACTGATACTTTATTGTGGAGAAGATGGAACTTTATTGTGGACTGGCAATGCAGATGTTGCTTTATTGCGGATTGTACGTGGATAGACTTGAAGGAAGCTGGAAGAAACTGTACTCCTCGAAACATGTGATGTTCTCAGTTCCACACCCATTACTAGACGTAGGAATTGGCCGTAGTCACAGATAGGATCTGATTTAGTATGGATGGAAAAAGGAGTGAAAGGGGAGGGTTATGGATGGCTAACCAATCTTAGGTAGATCAATAACAAGCCATGATGGGAATGGGCAAGTTTATTGTGATCGAATAAGTTGTGAGTGTGTGCAAAGTGAAAGGATGAAAGTGAATCCTGAAGGAGGGAGGAGAAAAGTCCCTACGCATGGCGCTGGGAACCCAGTTTTCACCATGGTACTTGCCCAGGGCGCCACCGAAGTGGTTTTCACCGTTGGACGAAATTATTTCTCTTTACTTTTTTCAATTTTTTCAATTTTTTTGTTGTCACAAGGCGCCTGTTTGGCAGGTTTTCACCAAGTAACGATTTTTTTGTTTTTATAATTTTTTTTTGTATTTTTGAAATGTTTTTGATTTTTTTTGTATTTTTGAATTAGGATATTCCAAAGAGCTATGTGTAGAACCTGCGAAGGTGCATGCTGTTGATAGGATCCTCCAAGGGTTCACCTTCTGTAGTTGAGAGCTGATATGCCCCAGATCCATATGCTACTGTGATGATGTAAGGACCAAGCCAGTTGGGTTCAAATTTGCCCTTCTTTTCTCTATCTTGCTGATTCTTGGGGTTCTCTCTGAGGACTAAGTCACCTACCTCAAATGTGCGAGGCTTGACCTTGTGATTGTAACTGCGACTCATTCGTTGTTGGTAAGCCTTGAGATGATTAAAAGCAGTGTGTCATCGTTCCTCCAGTAGTTCTAGTTCTTGTAAGCGAGAGACCCTGTAGTCTTCATCGTTGATTATGTTTCTCAAGGAGACCCGTAAAGAAGGTAACTCGACCTCAATAGGCAAGATGGCTTCAGCACCGTAGACAAGTGAGTAGGGTGTAGCTCCTATAGGTGTGCGGACACTGGTACGATAGGCCCAAAGTGCTGGATTGAGTTGGACATGCCAGTTACGGCCAGCGTCGTCGACTGTCTTTTTAAGGATTTTGAGAATTGTTTTGTTAGACGCCTCAGCTTGGCCATTACCTTGGGGGTAGTATGGTGTGGAGAAATGGTGAGAGATATGGAAGCGCTCACAGAGTTCACGAACATCCTGGTTCTTGAAAGGACGCCTGTTATCGGTGATAATGGAAGTAGGAATCCCGTATCGGCAAATGATGTAGTTCAGGATGAAAGTAGCGATTTGTTTCCCAGTAACTTGTGTGAGAGGCACAGCTTCAATCCACTTTGTGAAATACTCTGTGGCTGTGATAATGAATTTATGTCCGTTGGAAGAAGGAGGGTGAATCTTGCCTATGAGATCGAGTCCCCACTGACAAAAGGGCCAAGGAGATGCAAGTGGCTGTAGTTCTTGTGCTGGTGCATGTATAAGGTCTCCATGAATTTGACACTGCTTACACTTCTTGACAAACTGATATGCATCTTTTTCCATAGTAGGCCAGTAGTATCCAGTCCTGATGAGTCTCTTGGCCAAGGTAGGACCACTAGTATGCGGACCACATATCCCTTCGTGTACTTCTCGTAACGCAATTTGAGCTTCGTCACTCTCTAAAAATCTAAGGAGGGTGCCATCTAGACCTCGTCGGTATAGAATATCAGCTAGGATAACGTATCGGGAGGATTGGCGAATGAAAGTGCGGCGTTGGTTGTTCGATAAATCGGGAGGTAAGATGTTGTCACGAAGGTATGTGAATATGGAACCATATAACTGGGATTCAGGACCAACAACACATATCATTTCCGTAGGAGTGATCTCATATGACGGAATCAGCAAGTTGTCAACCAGGAACTCATAACGAGTCTCATTTTGCGGCAGATCAATGAGCGAAGCAATTGTAGCCATGGCATCAGCAGCATGATTCTGTTCTCTTGGTATCTATTCAAACTCTATCTTTGCAAAGTGTTGTTTCAGATCATCTACCAGTTGTTTGTAAGGCATTAGCTTTTCATCTTTTGTTTGATAATCATCAGTTGCTTGACGGATGACAAGTTGAGAATCCCCAAAAACACGAAGTTCTTGGATCTTCCACTGAACTGCAATTCTTAACCCAGTTGTTAATGCCTCGTATTCCGCTATATTGTTGGTACAAGGAAATGATAAGCGGTATGAATATGGTATAGAATCGCCTTGGGGAGTTATAAAGAGTACACCCGCTCCTACCCCGTGCTGTGTGTATGAGCCATCAAAGTATAGTTGCCATGGCTTTGCAGGTGATATTGTTAGAATGGACTCATCTGGAAATTCTGACTGTAGAGGAACATCATCTATCATGGGAGCATCTGCCAGTTGATCTACGATGGCTTGTCCTTTTATGGCTTTTCTGTCCACGTATTCAATGTCGAATTCACTCAAAATCATTACCCACTTGGTCAGCCGCCCAGTAAGTGTAGCTTTATTGAGAAGATATTTTAGTGGATCAATTCTGGCAATCAACTTGGTCTTGTGAGTAAACATGTAATGTCGTAATTTTTGTGAAGCGAAGACCACAGCGAGACATGCACGCTCAATTGGTGTGTAGTTCAGCTCATATCCCACCAATGTGCGACTGATATAGTAGACTGCTTTTTCCTTGCCGTCAGGTATTTGCTGTGCTAGGAGTGCCCCCAGTGCTGTTGGAGTAGCTGATATGTAAAGTAGCAATGGTTGATCCGGAATTGGTGGCATCAAAACTGGCGGGTTCAAAAGATAGTCTTTGAGTGCCTGAAAAGCCTGTTGACAGTTCTTATCCCATTTGAATTTGATGTTTTTGTGTAGCAGGCGCTGGAAAGGATTGCACTTATCTGCAAGTTGTGCTATGAATCTTCGTATGGACTGGAGTCTCCCTTGTAAAGACCGAAGTTGACTGATATTCTTGGGTGGCGGCATGTCCAAGATAGCCTTGACTTTTGCTAGATCCGCTTCTATTCCTCTTTTAGACACAATGAATCCTAGGAGCTTCCCGGAGGTTACTCCAAAGACACATTTCTTTGGGTTTAATCTTACCTTGTATTTTTCCAGCCTATCAAAAGTAACTGAAAGTATATCCAAGTGTGTATTTTTGTCTATTGATTTAACCAAAAGGTCGTCAACATAATCTTCCACTGTTATATGCATGAGATCATGGAAGATAGTAGTCATGGCTCGTTGATACGTGGCACCTGCATTTTTCAGCCCAAAGGGCATGACATTCCAGCAGAAGGTTCCCCATGGACAAGTGAATGATGTTTTATGTTGATCTTCAGGTGCAATCTTGATCTGATTATATCCAGAAAATCCGTCCATTAAAGATAACATCTCATGGCCTGCTGTGAGATCAACAATTAAATCAATGTTTGGTAATGGGAAATCGTCCTTCAGACAAGCCTTGTTGATATCCCTAAAGTCTGTACATATTCGGATGCTGCGATCTGGTTTGCTGACAGGTACTAAATTGGAAATCCATTCAGGATAATCAATTGGGCGTATGAATCCGACATCCAATAATTTCTCCAGCTCTGCCTTGACTAGCAATGCCACCTGTGGATGCATTTTCCTCAATTTCTGTTTTACTGGTTTTGCCCCCGGTTTGACTGTTAAATGATGCATTACTAAGTCGGGGTCTAGTCCAGGCATATCAGCATAAGACCATGCGAAGTTGACTTGTCGTTCCTTAAAGAAGCTTATGAACCTTGCTTTCTCGGCCTCTGTCAATGATTGAGCCAAAAATATGTTGTGTGGAACCTCTGCTGTACCAATGTTTGTCCTTATAGTCTCCTCTACCAACATGGATGATTTTTCCTCGTATGATGCTGGGAGAATGTCAAGCCTTCCATCTTCGGGCGCCTCAGAGAGGTTTTCACCCTCAGATACGTCCTTTCTTTTTACTTTTTTAGAGTCAGAGAGCGCCACAGTGTGGTTTTCGCCATAAGACCCTTGTTTTATTTTTATTTTCACATTTTTGCGACTAGAAGGCCCGACACCCTCACCAAAGTATGCCATGTTATTAAGCTCTATGGCATATCCTGCTTTATGGTCTCCAAGAGGAAGATCATCGCGAATGCCAAGATAATCAACAATAGCTTCGTCATTTTGAAATGTATCAAACTGTGGTGGTCCATCCTGATCCCAGTCAATGAGTTGGGGGTGAACGAGGGGAAGGTCTTTAGTGTTTTTAGAGTCCGCAAGGCTAATAGTGAAGATGTGGTTATATTCAGGTATGTCAAGGTAGTCATCGAGGTCGTCAATGGCACTCTCCTCATCAGTGTCGATCGTGAGTGAGTCCAAATTATCATCACTAGTAGCACCCTCAGGGACAGGTGTCCTCAGCCTATGTGATCCTGACCTAGGGCCTTGAAACGAAGCTTGTGCGGGATCCTTATGGGTCGGTTCTTGACCGACTCTGAATTTCTTGTAAAACTCCTCCTCCTCTGTAGGTTCATCTGGCTCTCTAAATGTCTCATTGAGTTCATAGTCGCTAGAGGATTTGTCTGAACCCCATTCCCACTCATTGGAGTCTGTGGAATAATTATCCTCTTGTTGAACTTCAGCCATTTTGACTCACCATATCTGTTTTTTTCTCTTATTTTGAATCTTGGGATTTAGAAAACCAAGCCCCTTAGAGCGTTCCCTTCTTGTAGTTAGCTCAGGTTGTAGAGGCTCCATGACACCTTCTTTGCGTAGTCCGAGAGGACTCTTTCCATCATACCCAAATCTTTGTAGAATTTTGAAACCTTTGCCATAGTTCTCACAGGGTATTATAATTTGATCACATGTATCATCTTCAGCGTCCTTATATAGCATTTTATATAAAGTTTCTTCCTCTAGTTCGCCCCATTTTTGAAAGACGGTGGGATCCCATTTGAGTAGCATGATGGAGATTTGCTTATTAGGATGTGGCCTCCCATATTCCTTGGGGGAGTTCATGACTTGTCGTAAGAACATTGTTTGATTCAGAGTGTATTCTCCCATGCCTTTGTCTTGAAACTTGGCTCTAAGTTCACCTTGTTTGGATGTCGAGGGCTTTAATGACTCAGGATCAATATATGCTGAAGAAGGAGTAGCCTCACGATTGCTAGGAATGATAGTCTCAGTATGTGATCTTAAGTTATTGCAATATATGAATGGATTTGGATCACCATTGACCGTTACCTCGACTCCATTATGAGGAAACTTTATGCACTGATGGTACGTTGACGGGACTGCCCTCATTTCATGAATCCATGGACGTCCTAGCAATATGTTATACGTGAGGTCTAGATCTAGGACTTGACAAACCACGTCCTTCGTGACTGGCCCTATTCTTAGTGGTAAGATGACCGTGCCCTTGGACGAATGCTCTTCATCATCATAAGCCTTAATAGTGATTTGGTTTGTAGAATTTATAGCTTTGTCAGAATATCCCAATTGTCTGATGGTGCTCAATGTACAAATATTAAGACCTGCTCCTCCATCTATCAGGACTCGTTTTATTCGGTGTTTATGTATGAAGGCTTCAATGTGTAGAGGTGCATTATGAGGCTAACTTATGGAGGCGTCATCGGCTTCTGTGAATGTGAGGGAGTGTGGAATGGATAGGTATCCCACCATGGCTTGAAACTGATCCACGTTTAGATCAGTAGGGACAGCAGTATCTCTCAAGGTTTTGTCAAGGACAACTTTATGTGCAGGAGATATACGTAAGAGCTCAAGAATAGAGATGAGTGCGGGTGTTTTCCCTAATTGCTCTACAAGGTCGTACTCAGGCTTAGTTGACGAAAGATTGGTATTCTTAGTAGAGGTACCTGGCAATGTGATCTTACCTCGACGGGTTGTAACATGACATTCAGAGGTAGATGTGGACGAAGATCCCACACCTTTTAGGACAATTTTAGGTCGCTGAGGAGGATTCTCAGGATTTTTATTTTTGATAGTAATGGTAGAAATATGATTGTCCATTGAGATGTGATTAATAGTGGAATCATAATTGTAAGATGCTCTAGTGTAATTGGCTTGATCATCTGTGACTTTGCCTTTTCCCTTGTCATGTTTTGGGAATGGTTCCTTAAACACCTCATGCTCTTGATTAGATGAATGTCCCTCAATCTCAATATCTCCTCTGTCAATGAGATCTTGTACAATGTTTTTCAATCGATGGCAATTACTTGTCTTGTGACCCTTGCTCTTATGAAATTCGCAATATTCATCATCATTCCACCAATTCGGTTTGACCTTTGGTTCATATGGAGGAAAGTCTGGGACCGTGATCACTTTGTTTGCTACAAGCTTTTTGAATACTGATTCAAGTGGTTCTCCTAATGGAGTATATTTCCTTCGTGGTTTAGCAGCCATTTGATTGTTCACTTGATTGTTGGTAGAACTTGATCCAGAAAAGACGAACTTTGGTCTCACTGTGTTGGCATCAACAACACCATCATTAACTGTGTTCTTGTTCTTGTTCCAAAATTTTGGTTTGTCCTTTCCCTTAAAGTCCTCTTTGTTTTCTTTGAATAGTTTGATAACTCCTTGTTCAATCAAGACCTTTTCTGTTGCTAGGCCCTTTTCAATGACATCCTTGAATGTAGACAAACAAGCTTTTCTGAGATCATAGCCAATAGCCTTGTTAACATTTTGTGTGAACATCTCCACCATTTGTTTCTGCGGGATTTCACAAGAGCATCTGCTAGCTAAGTTTCTCCATCTTTGTAAAAATGACGCAAAAGATTCTCCTTCTTTTTGTTTCGTATTGCACAAGGTAGTAACTGAGACATCTGTTTCAATGTTGTAAGAAAAATGCTGAATGAATGCTTCTGCTAAGTCGCCCCATGACTTAATACCAGGAGGTAATTGAGAAAACCATTCCATAGCTTGATCTCCTAAGCTCTGTGGGAACAACCTCATCAAGTATGTTTCTTCTGCCGCTACCTCAATGCAAGCTGTGAAGAATTGTCTTATGTGTGCCTTGGGGTCTCCTCTCCCTCTATATTTGTCAAATTTCGGCGTTGCAAAGTGCGGAGGAAACGGAGGCATTGGAATGCTCTTATCGAAGGGATAAGGGCATATATCTCTCATAGTATATGTGGGTTTTGATGTGCCCATGTCTTCCACTTTCTTTTGTAGATCTCTAATTTGTTGCTCCAAATTATTTTTGGGAGGAGATGGATTTCTTGTAGCATGTCCCATGTTTGAAACACCCATTTGAGGAGGAACTTGTTGCATATATGGATGATACTGATCGTAGACATGTCCATATGGAGGTCTATATTGTTGCGACATATATGGAGCACTTGGCATAATTTCTTGTTGAGGGACCCCATATCTGTTTTGTGTGTATAAACCATTTTCAATAGGCCTTTCATTTTCCATTGTGTTGCCCCCAATTTTGACATGAGGTCTCCTTGTGTCAAAATTTTGAGGATGTCCTTGTGTATCCACTTGTCTTAATTGACCCATATCTTGAGCATGTGTTTGAACATAAGGCCTCCATGATGGTCTTTGGGTGTAAGTATCATATATTTGAGCTGATATATGTGGGATTGCTGGTTTTTGAAGCAAAACTGATGGTGACTCCAGCATCATATTATTGGGTCCTCCACTATTTGGTCTCCTTTGATCCATGTTATGTTGAGTTTGTTGTAAAGGTCTATTTTCCATAAGTTGAGATAAGTCAAAATCATGCGGTATTTTGGCTCCACTTTGTGCCATCATGTTTAGAAAGTATTGACGATCTCTCCTCATTATCTCTTCAACCAATCTATTGAATTGAGGATCCATTATAGATTCTTGTATGTCTGCTGATAGTATTGAAGAATTGTCCACATTATCATTGAGTGTAGCATTGTTGTTTATAGTGTTTGCGCTTTCCACATTTGGATTGTGTCTATAAACATTCATGTCTGGTAATGTAGTGTGCTCAGGATTGTAGAAGACATCATTGTCATACTCATAAGAACTCATGTTTACGGACCCTTGAGCTTCTTTAGCTTTTCTCCTAGATTTTTGAAGACGGGTTTCAACCATGAACTAGGTGTTTAGCAATATGTGAGAAACTAGATGAAGAATGACAAGAGTATGTAAGACCAAGAGTTGTATGGAATGTAAATGAATCTGAAGTTTACTTGCAATGTCCAAAGTGTAAGACCAAGTATGTATGTAGTAGAGTAGGTGTGACTTCCAAAGAGAGGATAGTTTCTCTTGATGAGGTAAGCTGACCTTGACTCTAAGTAAGACCAAATGAGACCCAAAGGTAAGAAACCTTGATGAGGGACCACTTAGCAAAGTGTAGTAGTATGTAGTGTGTTAACAAAGTATGATGAGGACAAGCAAGTGACCTTTTGACTCAAGTTTAGACAAGTATGAATGTAAAATGAGGTGTGAAGCAATGATGGACTATGTGAGACCTTAGAACAGGCTGAATGCTAGATGAAACCTGAAGAGACAACCTAGGAAGCTCAAGTATGCCGAAACTGATTTTCTTTGTTTGCTTGACTGTTAAACTTTTCAAATCCTGACACAGACGCCTCTGTATACTTCACAAACGTGGTTTTAAGACACAGACGCTACTCTGTTTGACGCAGACATGATTCTGAGATTTTCCTGTTGATGTTTGCTGGGACTGTAACAGTTTTTTTGCAATTGTGGACACAGACGCGCCTGTATACTTCACAGACGCGATTTCCAGACACAGACGTGTCTCTGTTCGACACAGACGCTGATAAAAACACAGACTCTATTCTGTACTTCACAGACGCGTTTATCCAACACAGACGCGGTTTTAACAGACACAGACGCGTTTCTGTAACCTTAGTGCGATCTTTCCTATCTGTGAATTTGTTTTGCTGTGACCAAATCTGATTTTTCAACTGTTTTTCGTGACAAGAGGACACAGTGTTGATGACCCAATGTTTGCAGACTGTTTAGACTCCAAAAAGTGTGTTGTTTGATGTAAAAAGTTTTTGCATACACTTGAAGACACAAAAGACACAATGTTTTGCTGTTTTGTCTTGATTGTTTGAATGTTTATCATAAGTCAAGCACAATTCTTATGGTTGGCCAGGACAATAATTGTTGATCCCACATGGGGTTTTACCCCCGAGGCTACGCTATTCAGAGCGGATACTTAGATGCTTGACCTCACTGGCTCCACCCTCGGCACTCACTTCTCGGGTCAGCCAAGCATCAGTCCCCATGAAAACTCCCCATGGTGAACTTTGTATCTCTACTAAGAACCGTATGTGTGTGGGCCGCTACCAGAGGTCCGACCTCCAGCCTCAACAACTAGAAGGATTTGGGCATCTAAAACAATGAGGTGCTAGTAAGGGCATCCGCTCGTGTGGCCATACATGCGGCACTTTTAGCTCTGTAAATACAGAAGGCTCCCAGCCGGTAGGGGTTACGCCCTACAAATGATCAAATAAATTTGATCAAACGGGTTTATGGGGAGACATAGTGTCGGTATGAACTAATCAGCACACGTTATTCATAGTTTTCACCATGAATACATTTGATTATAGTGGCTTGGAAGAAGATGGCTTTTCTTTTGCTACCACTTGGGTCGTTCTCTTCTCACTAGTAGTCCTAATGACCACACGGGAAGACAGGCCCTCTAAAGAATAAACAAAAAGAGCCTATTGCTCAAGACACAAAAGACAATGGTTCAATTTTAGTGCACCAATTGAAGTGTTTGCTAAGCTATGAAAACAAGGCACACAATAAAATTACAAAAACCCTAGCCAAGGCCCTGTAACAAAATTGTTAGTAGTTTGGGTTGTTTCAAATGATAACCCCTTCCTGCAAGCACACAAGTTAGGTAAATTTTAGAAAACCCAAAAAGACTTTGTGAAAAGGGGCCTTCAACAAAAACGTATTTGCCTCCAAAGCAAGCTGCACAAATCAGGTTAGCTAGATCTGAAAAAGGTTAGCCAAAAATAAACCAGATCTGGAACCCTAAGTACAAAATCCGAAAACCTGAATCGAAAAACTTGAAAAATTTGCAAAACAGAATGCACAGACACTGTTATACCAGACACAGACGCGTCTGTCCGACATAGACGCGGTAATATGATTCGCAGACGCGATCTAAGAACACAGACGCCTCTTTCTTCTACAGACGCGATAATATGATGCACAGACGCGATTCGGAATCACAGACGCGACTTTCGGAAACCTGCAAAAATAGAAAATGACAGAAACACAGACGCGATCCAAGATATCACAGACGCCTCTGAAATACAAAAACGCGATCCAAACACTCGTAGACGCGGAAAAACCTAAAATGTCATCGAAATCGTCCGATCTGCAACTTCAAAAATGCAAAATCTGCAACAAAAATGTTAAATGCAAAGGGACAAGAGTCCCACCGGGCGTGCCAAAATGTATATGATGAAAATGGATAGCAAATAACAACAATATTGAAAGACTAAAATGGATTCAACCATTAAACCCTAGCCTAACAATGAACAAAGATCCACCATAACATATGAAGATAACCTAAGACAATGCAAATAACTCAAAATCACAAAGATTATACCATCACATGTCCACTAGGGTTTTGATCTCCATTCTTCCTATCTCCATTGATCTTGTTTGATATGCTTGCTCTCAGATTTTTGTATGCACAAGAGCTCAACAAAGAACGGAATGTGGTTGCAAGTAGAATTGTAGTGTAGTCAATTGATCAAGTAGTTAGCATGAATAGTGATTAGGGTTTGATAATGAAGGAAGCATCTCCTTAAATAGAAGACACAATAGAAAATGGAGGGTTAAGATTGAGAGGTGTAAAAAGAGAGGTCGGCTAGGATTAAAGGGTAGGTATAAGAAATACCAAAATAATGAAAGAGGTAGGTAGTGTAGGAACTAAGAGATGAATGACATGTGTCATGTGTAGAAAAGGATAATGAATTAATTAAATAAATAAAGATTTATTTAATTAATAGAAGAAGTAGGACAATTAAATAAATAAAATATTTATTTAATATAGGAAAGGGATAATTTAAATAAATAAATGTATTTATTTAAATGAGAAATAAGGCTAGAAGAGGATAAATGAATTAATTAAATAAATAAAAATTTATTTAATTAATAGAAGAATTAGGATTAGATAATTAAATAAATAAAATATTTATTTAATTAGACATGACAATTTTGAGTGTCTACACCTTGTACCTGCGATTCATGCATCACCAAACCACACATACATATATATGTATACGTATATATACATACATACATATATACATGTATACATACATATATATATACAGATATATATGCATACATATACATATACATATATACATATATGTGTATATACATACACATATATATGTATATACATATACATATATATACATATATACATATATATACAGATATATATGCATATATATGTACATATATATAGATATATATGCATATATATATACATATATACATACATATATATACATATATATATATGCATATATATCTGTATATGTATGTATATATGTATATATATGCATATATATCTATATATATGCATACATATACATATACATATATACATATATGTGTATATACATACACATATATATGTATATACATATACATATATATACATATATACATATATATACAGATATATATGCATATATATGTACATATATATAGATATATATGCATATATATATACATATATACATACATATATATACATATATATATCTATATATATAGATATATATGCATATATATATATACATATATACATACATATATATACATATATATGTATATATATATATACACACACATATATATATATACATACATACATATATATATATACATACATACATACATACATATATATATACACACACACACACACACACACACATATATATTCAAACACAACAGACACACCAATGAAGGAGAGTGGTGACATTCTGTGTCTCATTGATGTGAGTGATGGAAAATTATCTCCTTGCAGCCCATACAGACTCCACACATACATAAAGACAAATACATAATTGCAACTCATACATAAGATAAATGTGTTAGTCCATGGTCAATAACATATAAATAAAGTTAACATCTAATTATCCATAAGGAAATAAAGCATAATCAACATTCACCAAATCACACATCAAAGTATAGTCTATCATAGCATAATATCTAAATAAAAACATCACCACATAGTGTATCCACATAACCACTGAAAAGTCAACCATGGGCAAAATGAGTATCTAAAAAGTCTATGATGATCAAGGGAGGGGTCCTACATCGTTACAAAAGTACAAGAAAGCTTCAAATAATTATAATGTATAAAATAAAACTTTGAACTAATATATTTGTTCAATGAAAAAAAATTAAGAAAAATTTGTCAATTCCAAAATTAGTTTTGTTAGTTGTAAAAACTAGCTTAGTAATATATATAGTAATTGAGTATTATTTTTTCAGACAATTAGCAAACAAAAGAGATCAATAATTTTGTAACTGTAACTTTAATTGAATTCTAACCCTAATCAAGTTGTAATCTATTTTAACCCTAACTATAATAATAATTAATTTTTAATTATAAATTTACTTGAATCCTAAATTTAACGCATAATAATCCCTAGCTTAAATTGAACACTAATATTAACCCTTGCCCTAACCCTATTTTTATTCTAATAAAAGTACTCTCTTAATTTCCATTATAACTCTAATCTTAATTGAATTGTATTCCTAACCTCTTTGAATCCTAACCATAATTTAACCCTAACCCTAAATCAAAATTTTTACCTAGAAGCCTAATTGATCCTGAACCCTAACTCCAATTTAACTTTATACCTAACCTTTACCTTAATTAAATCCTTACCCTCTATAACCATAATTTAATCCAAACTCAAAAATTTATTTTATAAATTTAATTAAATACTAATTGAATCATATTCCTAACCCTAATTGATCCCTCCTCCTAATTAAACTATAACATTAACATTAAGCTATAAATCTAATCCTAGTTGAACCATAATCCTAAATTATACTTAAATAGTAGTAAAGAAAATTTAAATATTTACTAAAGAAAAAGAGATGGAAGTGAGAACAATTTTATTTATATTACATTGTATTAATATTCATTATATTATTTTTTTAAACATTATTATTTTTTATTATCTTACATTAATATTTATTCAATGAAATGATCTTCAATCTTAAAAATAATCTAATCTCATATTTTATTATATTATTAAAATGTTAATTTAAGATTATTATTTTTTATTATTCTAATTGCTAATATATTATATTGTTGACTTATTATATTATTATGAATATTAATACTTTAATTATTACAATATTTTTTATTTTAAACATTATATTGCTATTTTATAATTTTTATGACTATATCAATAACGTTTTATATTATATTATGTTATTATTCTATTATTGTTTTAATAAAGATTTAAAGATTTAGATATAGATTGTAAATAATTTGAAAATAAAATTAAAACATACTAAATACTATTTAATGTACCTAAAAATTTGTCTAAAAAAATTCATGTAAAAGTGGAAAATCTGGTAATAAGATACAAATTATTTGAGCCAATTCCATTGAAGTAAAACAATTTTTGTAATTTGAAAACTTAAAAATTATGCATCTTAACTATTTAAAAATTAGAAAAAAAACAACGAAAGAAAAAAATCATAGATATAATTGGTGGAAAAGCAATTGAATAATAAAGAGTTAATAAGCCATCATCAATGTGTCTATTGCACCTTAATATGATAAATTGATTAAAGATTAGGCACCTTAAATATATATTATTAAATATATCTATTTTATTTTATTTTAAATATATACAAAACCTTGTGTTAGGGGCATGGCTCAATTAGGGTTCAATCATTTATTAAATTTATTTAATGCCTTCCAATAAAATTAATATATGATTGAACCCTAATTGAGCCATGTCCCTAACCCTTTCCCTAACTTTTATCTAACCCTAACATTAACTAAACCCTTTCTATAATGGCTATAATTCAGGTTAGGGTTAGTGTTGGTATTAATTTTAAGGTTTGGGCTATAGTTTTAATTAGGATTAAGGTTAGGGTTTAAGTTTAGCCTAGGGTTTTAAACATAATTATGGTTAGAGTTAGAGTCAGGTTGGGGTTATAGTTAGAATTGGGGTGATGATTACAGTTAATTTTAGAGGTTAAGTGGGATCAGGTGCATAGTTCAATCAATTTTGTTAAAACAAATATATAAAAATGATATTATTGAACTAATTCTCATGCAACAATTAATTTACATCGCTTTCATGAGCTGCACTATTCAATCACCCATTCTTTCACAAACGCATTATCCATGAAAACAACATAAGTAGACATATATGGACACAACCACACTAGTAGACATCATGCAAAAAAGGATTTGCAGGCTAACAAAGATGGAATAGAGGTTTAAAAAAATATGTTGTAGTACACAAAACTAGAGTAGTATGAAATTGAATTGTGGAGACAGGAATGTGAAAACAAAAGGGGGATTTGAGCCCTATCTACGACATGCGTCCAGAATACAGAGTATCACACCCCTTTTCAAAATTGGTGTGATCCTGTCAATAAAAAAGCTTAAAAACTGTTCAAACCCGAATACAAAAATCTGAATGTAAATAATATTTGGGTCTTCAATTTATGCCTTCCTGTAACGCCCTTAGCTACACTCCAAAGTATCTATTGTACTCAAATTTATTGAATAACTCACTTGGTTCACTTTCCAAACGATTCATGTTTATGAAAGTTTATGAAAATATATGGAAGACAAGAGCTGTAAGACAACATGAGTCCCAGTCTTTAGCTAAAAACATGCTAGCAAAGTAGTGAAGTGTTGAGAACAATTAAGTAGTATAAAGTTATTTTGAGCATGTAAAAATGTATAAAAATAAATAATATTATATATAAAAAGGAAAGACTTTTCTCATTTTACTGGTTGCAGGAATCTTTGTTATAAAATATGTATTTCAAGTATACGAGAGAGAAACATAATAAATTTTAAAAATTTGGGTGAGCTTATATTTGACATAATAGGAACTTTTTCTTTTCATATAATGTAATTTCAAAAACAATTTACAACTGAATTCAGTGCAAAAATGATAAGTGGTTGTAGTGTTCTAAGAACGAGTTTTCAAAACTAGTAGAAAGTGACAGTTTGGAAAGTATGGTGTCTAATACTATGCATGTTCTGAATGTAACTGAACAGTGCACAAAATTTGCATTTACAAAAACTAAGCATAATATCAAATGTTTGTTGTGAGAAATAGTTAACTAGTTATTTACAAAATAAAAATAATATAGATATTGCTTTCAAGATTATATGTATATCCAGCTTCCAGTAGTTGAAGAAACTGGCTTTTGATTGTTTTCATCTTCTCTTTTGCGAACCTGCAAAATGAAGAAAATTGAAATGTTATTTATAGAAGTTTGAGAGTAGTTGAAATTTGGAAATGTACAATTTTGTATCATATAAACAAATTTAAGAATATGGATAAGAAGACGAAATGCAACACATGCACACTTCATAGACAAAGCAATAAAATTATCTTTACCAAAAAAAAAAACCAAATTGTGTCAAAGTTGTTGAGGATGCTACTTTCAGTGGCAAGTTATGAAAATTAATATTTATCATATAATCTGCCCAACCAACCAACTTCAAAATCACATTAAAAAAAAGAGTGATAAACACTTGGTTCCATAAAAAGTCATTATGAGGAGACTATAGCTATGCATGGGTTCTTCTCCTAACCCCACTTTATTCATCTCATGGAAATAAATTTTATTCAATCGATTTTAATGTTACAGGGTGGAATTCAAATGTTTGGCACACAATTATATTCACAGTCAAATATGATGCATTTCTTATATCTATGCTAATGATTCTAGTGGACTTTTTATTAATAAGCAACATACTTAATCTGCACTTTTGAACAACACTTGCAATTTCTGAAACTGAATATCAAAACCCTGTCAGACCAATTACAAACAAACTATTTAGTGGCAAACCTAGGAAAAATTTGTAGGGGTTTTTACAGGTTTGTCCTAAGTCAACTATTTGTAAAGCTTGCAAGTAGTTTTTTCAAAGCCATCTTGTTTTCAATTATCATGGAGTTGTCATTCTTCATGGCACTATTTTCTTTTCTATTTGTCAATGAAATTGAAAGTGATTGGACAATTATTTTCCACATACACCTTATTTTCAGTATATAATTATTTTTATTTAAATTAAAACGATCAGAAATGAATTTTGAATTTATGTATGCTTTTTTTTTCTTATATGGTCCTTATTCGATGTTGATATTACTTCTCTGAGTGCGTCTAATATTGGTTCTTGTACTTTGTCTTGATAATTAAAACATGTAATTTTCAGCAGATGAACATTTTATATTATCTACTTTGAAACTTGAATTTATATTATCTACTTTGAAACTTGAAATTGTTGGCATGCACTGATGATAAATGTCATATTCTGATGCTGGAGTCCACAAATTATGTGGAATAATAGTGGTTGATGAATATTTCTTTGAGATAACCTTGAGAACATTATAGCTCATTTATTGGATCTATATTATAAACTCTTGAATGTGCTAATGGCTTTGAAGTTCAATCTGGAAGTGTTCCGGTTAATCATAAGTCCATAAATATTGTCTTGCCAAAATGTTAAAATCTCAGTACTCATAGAAAAATAAATAGTTAATTGGTCTTAAACATATATTTCAATTTCACACCTTTCTATTAATGAATAGTTAAAATGACATATATTTCTATCATGTTTATAAAAATCTAACTGTACCAATAGCTCTCTATTAATAGTCTTTTAAAACACTACATCTTTCATAAGCATATATTATTGATATATGTTTTATCTTTAAAATTGTAAGGAAGAGATGTATGATTGCATCAGACGGGAATTTAATAGGTTAAAAGAGATGAGTTAAGAGATATGCTGAGAGAAGTGTATAGAAAAATTAGCTACACATTGCCAAAGTAATAAGTGTTGACAGCATATATTTACAAGTTGCATCGAAAATTAAGGTGTTTTAGCTTTGGAAGTGGAGAAATATGGTGGTTACAATGCAAGAGATATTAATGCAAGATAATATCGGTTACTACTAAATGTATATACCCTGCGACTATCAATAAGAATTTCAGGCATTTCATACACACGTGGCTTACACATAAGGGTTGAGTAATTTGGGGTGCATGTGTAGTTAGAAATTTTTATTTGACTCTAGTTAATGGTAATTGGGTAGATAGAAAAGTAGGTCATAGTTATTGAGGGGACAAAATATGGGCAGGAATTAATAGATATTAGATTCAGGTCAAATTTCTATAGAGGCAAAACAAGAAACCTTTATTTGAGTTGAAAATGTTTTTAGGAATTGGAAAAATAATTTAATTTGTCTACTGTTTTTGAAAAACACTGAGATACAAATAAATTAACATTGTAGGAGACATAGAAATTAATTAATGTGTTTGGGATAGTTGGCATTACCTTGAGTAGTGTGAAGTGAACCAAAATCTTCTTGAAAATGGGATGGTTGTTTTATACACTCTGCAATTTACTTAAAAAAAAATAGGTCAATGTCAAGATTAGTTGTAATAAATAATGTTTTTTAGATTGTAGCAATGCAAAAGAGTGGTTTTCAGAAAATTACACTGCTGGCTTTTTGTGCAATGGCAATGATGGAATTGTTCATTGAAATTGTGAATGTTCCTCATATCTCGAACTTGTGCATGAGGTAAATGGTTGTAAACCTGTTTTTCTTATAATTTTCAAATATTTTTGTAAGCTCAAGAAAGTTTTGTTGCAAGAGTTTGGTGTGTAAGTTGCAGTTAATAGTTCCATCTTCAGTTTCAATTATGCATTTCAAGTAGGGTTGGTACGCAAAATTTGTGGTTGATGCACATGTGGTGCAGTGAGTAGTGTTGTTGGTTGACATGTGAGTTGCAGAAACTATGTTGTGGCACAAGCTGCAAAGTGGTTGGTATGGTGGTAGGTACACGTTCTTTGTTTTCAATGTTCCAGCAACTTGCCATTGGAAGAAAGATTGTAATGTAAGTGTTAAATGCTTTTGGAATATAGTGAATGGTAATAATTGTAATGTTTTTAGTATTGAGTGTTTTAGTTGGCTACCTAGATATTGGAGGGAGCAAGTGTTTGCAAAAAATCTTTGGTGCATTCGTCATTCAATTCATCAATGTAGGTGGAGAGACTTGATCTGATGTCACTATGTTATGAGAAAATATCTTACATAGCTATATCAGATGGCAATTCTCCATCTTTAACCTGTAGTTGAACTTCATTTGGTTCTTGATTGTGAGATGCTACAAGGATGCCTAGTTTTCCAATTGAATAGTTGTTTAGTGAGTGGATTAATTGTGAAATGGTTGTATTAGGTGTTAGCTTTTGTTTCTTGCATACTTTACCAATACTTTCAATTGTTGTTTTAGTGGTTAGCTAGTTACAATAAATCAACATCTCTTTCATATTGTGATGTTGAGCTATTTTTGATAACAAGGCCCTACACGAATAGTACATCAACTTCAAAAGCAATGGCAGATTGTGTTGTACATATTTCAATTATGCTTGATAAATGAGGTATTTCCAAACTTGACCTGTAAACTATTGTGAAAGTATGTGCAAGTAGAATTAGAACAGAGATATGAGAATAACTGGATGAATAGCAGTAAGAAAAAGAGGAGAGAGTGATGTATTTCACAAAAAAAGGGCATGTATTTCTAGAATTTGAGGAGAACACTTGCCTTTTTCTTCTTGATTGTTGTTTGAGTTGGTTGTATTGTCATGGGGGCTGCTTATTTGTGAACTGCAAAACAATGCATGAGATGATTTAGTATGGATATTGTTAATACATAGTAGCAAAAAAAATATAGTTTTTTTATAATTAAAGATAATTGTATATTGGTTATACATATTTTCATTATGTGTGCATTTTTTTGGTGGCAAGTTGTGGTCAGACGTTATGTCTTGCATTTTGACTTGTGCAAGAGCTGTCATCTACAACAAAATGCTGCAACAAATTTTCAAATGCAAATTAACACAAAAACATGTAATTGTTTGAAGAGGATGAGTTAAACAGTGACATAGAAAATGCATACTATTATCTATTGACTTTTCTTGAGTTTTTAGTTAACTAATAACAATCTACATAATGAAATGATGCATTTGTAGAGAATTCATTCAGATGAAGTACATAAATATGAACTCTAAAGCTTTACTAAATTCATAACAATATCTAGAATGTTGTCTTTCGGTTGTTTCATAGACTTAGCTAATCTTTGATCTTAGACTTAGACAACTATTTGGTGTATTTTATGTATCCTTTAAAAAAATCAATTTTCCAATGTAATAAGTAAAATGAATATAAACAACAAAAAATATTGGGTCACTTCAAAGTTGATTGTACTTTAACTAAATTTTGAATAGTAGCTAGGTTGTTGTATTGTAAGTTTTGATCTATGTTGGTTTATAGATTGAGCTAACATTTGATCTGAGTCTTAGACAATTATTTTGTAGTTAAGGTTTATATAAAAAAGACTAGTAAATTGTTTTCTAAAGACAACTGCATATTAATTAGAACTTTAACATATACAAGTACATGTAAAGTTTTCATATATAAAGTCAATAAGCAATTAGATAACAAGAAGCATAATCGCGAATTGGGTCAGTGCAAGAAGATGAGTCCACTTTTTGGCCAAAAAGTGGAAGTGTTTTCCCTGATTTTCAGATTTTGTCTCATTTGAGCTTAAATTTTGAAACACTTAGAGATTGAATCTTGGAAAAAGTCAGTAATATAAAAGATAGCCCTCTGAGTTTAGTTTCCAAATATATAATTTATTTTAATACCCACATAATAAAAAATAACTTTTTAAATGGAGTTCTGAAAACTATGTTTTAAAAATGCCTGTTTCAGAACCATACCATGCATGTGTACGACCCACACTTTTTGACACAATTAAAATTATTTTCTCAAACCGTTTTGGGAAATGGTTTGTAACACATTGAAGATTGATGAGCATATTTTTTTGTATTTTTTTTTCTAATATATTTTTTTTAATTAATTTTTTAATTGCCGTAATTATCTTTTTAAAAATTTGACGTGTACGACCCACATAATTTGATGTAAACTTAACATTTTTTGATTTTTTTTTTTTTTAAATACAAAAGAATTTTGTGTAGATTGATGACATATAATTTTTTTTCCAAAATTCTTTAAAATAAAAAAGTTATTAAATTAACAAAATTAGTTAATATTTCAAATTTATGGACCTGATTTAGTATAAATTAAATGAAAAATAGTTAAAATAATCAATTTTTAAATAAATTTACATATTTAGAATCTAGACAGGATAATCTGAAATGGGTTTTAATTTCGTATAAAAATTCTCTAATTAGAGGCGTGTAAACTATTCTTGAAGTTCATATTTGTGCTTTCATTCATGGAGATTTGAATTTGCAGGTCCATGTCTCAGGTGTGGCCATCCCAGGCCTATCCCGGGCCTAATCCCGAGCCAAGTGGCGGGTTGTGGAATCAACTTCCACAAAACGGGCCCCCGTTTTCAAACAAGGGCGGATTGTGGAAAAAAAGGAAAAATGCCATTTAGAAACGGGGGCCCGCTTTTAAACAAAACGGGGGCCCGTTTTTAGAAACGGGCCCCCGTTTTTTAAAACGGGCCCCCGTTTCTAAAAAACGGGCCCCCGTTTTGTTTAAAAGCGGGCCCCCGTTTTATAGCAAAACGGGCCCCCGTTTTATAGCAAAACGGGGGCCCGTTTTTAAACAAAACGGGCCCCCGTTACCTTTCGGCTCGGGAGCCCGAAGCACAAACGGGCCCCCGTTTTTTGAAAACGGGCCCCCGTTTATAAGAGCGCATTTTCCAATGCGCGGACTTCCGCGAATTTGTGACTCATTACCTTGCACTTGCCCAATTAGAGGGGTGAATTATAACTTACTAGAATTGTAGCTCAGGTAATTGTTGCTTTTGATAATGACTTTTCGTTGACCTTGATACAAGTTCTAGATGTGCGAAATAGGTGCAACACTATTTTGTTTAGCTAGTATTTAATAGGTTGAATAGTAGCCAATTATTGCATATCTGTAAACATTGAACAACATTTTAAGCAATAATGAGTTTTTAAACTAAACTTGTAGACTGTATTAAGTAATTGTGATTACTTTCTGAACATATTGTGTAAGATGTAATAGTAATTTAGAATTTTGTATGTTATAGTTGAAGTTGTAGAACTATTACAAAGTGGTATGTCCAATATGTATCCAGTATAGTGAACTGTACAAGTGAAATATCGATATTTCCTATCCAAAAGTGATCCAATAAACTACATGCATGCATTGTTGGCTTGTCAATAACGAATGACAGTTTGTGTTGTTGCATAAATTCAAGTAGCATTTTTTTTGTTTGTATTGAATTTAGCATATCAATTGTAAAGCGGAAAAATCGAACCCTAGTTGTTCTCCCCTACCCAACTCCAAGGAGAGAGAAGGGAGAGTCACTAGGGTTGATGGTTTTCACTTAGGGGAGACTATACATTCAAAAGAGGGGTTGAAACCCACAAGATCCAATCCCACGCAATGCAGGATTGGATTCTAAATGAGTTTCAAGGGTTGTGATATCTAGGATACCCTCTTTTGTAAAGAATGTAGATAGAATGATTGAACTAGGAATGCATGTAAAGTAGGAAATATTCATGTATAAACAGAGATAGGGATATGGGATGAAGCTACGGACCTGGAATTAGCAGTAAAATGTCGAGATGGTGCTGTTTTGCAAATTTGAGCGAAATTTGATGGGACGATGGCGCCCGACGTGCACACGGTCCTCCGAAAAATCCGTGAAATGAAGGTGGATCTGTTCGTCTCTGCACAAGGATTCCAGATCTTCAATTACAGTCGCGTACCTGCAACCTACACACAGAAAAGAGAGGACGATTGGGCGGTTAGGGATGAGGGGTTTGCCTTTAGGTCAAACCCCGGTTTTGGAATTAACCAAGAAATGAGAATGTTGTAAATGTAAATGTTTGTAATGTAAACAAGTACTGATACCTTGTTGTAAGAATGTTTGTATTCTTACATGCAAAGGTGTAATGTATGTAGTATGTTGTATGTTGTATGTGATCTCCTCTTCAATGGTTGAATCCTTGTCTTGATTGCAACACCTAGCCTTGAATGGAGACTTAGAATGCTCAATTGCTTGAAGGAATGCTTGAATGCTTGAATGTTCTAATGTTTGAATATCGCTTTCGCGTCTTGCTCACATATGTCCTCCTCTCTTTTTGAGAGAGGGAATGTAGTTTATATACTTGTCAATTAGGGCTGATAGACTAATTTTCCCGACCTTAGGCCGACCAGGAAACATTATTTCCTGAATTGCAAACTTAAAGACCCGATGCCCAAAAGAGACCGGGCCCAAAATAGGGCCAGGGACCAGGGCGCTGGGCGCCATGGTCCCACCTCCCGGGATAGTAGGGTGCAAGGAGGGATCAGGCCAGGGTGTAGAAAAATGCAGTTTTTGGTGTCGTAAACAAGTTTCGGGGTCTCCATTCAGGTTCAACGTTGTGCCGCCATCGTGAAGACCCAAATGCAGTCGAAATTGCAAGTGTCCCAATTTGAGGACGCTACATTTAGCCCCCACTTTAGCAGGAGTATAAGCGTATGCTCATACTTCCGGTAAAGTACAAGGAAACAACATTGAAAAAATTTCACCACGTCAAGGAGGCAAGATACACCAAGCCCCCAGTGGACTAAGGATCTTATGAATTCAATTGACAAAGTAAAAGGGAAGATCACGAGGGAGAACCATGACTGTCAGTAGTAAGGTTCCCTCACTATGAGTCATGCCAGAAAGATATAAAAAATTTTCAAGGCAAAGCTAAATTTGTCAAGAATTTTCAAGTATCTTGAAAAGATATGAACGGGATGTATGCTCCCCTATGTTAAAGCGATCGCACACGCCTCACCGGGGGTGATTTCTTTAAGGTAGTGATACATATAAAAATGAGAAGGGAAAGGAGCACATTATCACAAGGATTTAGCCCCCAAGTGTGAGATAAGCCCAAGGATAATAGACACAAAACACAAAGCACAAGGTGACTTCGCTTTCCTCGGGGTCAGTATGCTGTATGATAATTCATGTATATCATATGTATGTATGCATAATTGTTCTTCATTCCCCAATCAAGGAAGGTCACCTAGAAGAAGGGAACACATGTGTCTTTTGAGTCAACATGAGAGAGACCAAAAGAGATCTCAATGCTTTGCATCATCCTCAAGTAGACAACACTAAGGACAACAAATAGAAGAATGAGAATAACACATAGAAGAAATAACAAAAGAGATCAAGAGAGGAGGAGAGAGTCTGTTATGCTAATGTACTAGTCTAGCACGTCATCTACCCCCCGATCTTGCTGATCAATATTTTGGGAAGGTAGGAAACACGCTAGAGGAGGAACATCCAACACAGCAGATGGAGCTATCACAAGATCCAAACAAGGGCTATGTTCATGTTTCGAGCCACGTTGTTCTTGTCTAGGAGCTAGGATAAGTGCTTTAGAAAATTCGTTAGATAAATGGTTATCAACATCAACATATTCATATTCACTATCAGAATGAACAGGAGTAACATTTTCATCATGAATAACATTTTCATCTATGTCATCATCAAGATTTATAAAAATAGGATCTTTAACTCGCACAGGATCAAGACCATCATGCATCTTATGTTTAGGAGATTTCGGCTCAATCGTCGGCTGAGGAGAAAATGGAATAATACTGGCTGAAGGTGTTTTTGGGGATTGCAAAGTTTGAGAAGCAACTGCCTGAGCTCTAAGATGACGCTTTCGTCGGCGTTCACGTGTAGAATGATTTCGTCTAGTCTTAGTAGGAAGTTGAGAAGATTGAGGAGGAGGAATGTTCTCATCCTTATCACTTGGGTGTTTAGGTTGTGGTCTCTTAGGTTGAACAATAGGAGAAGAGGAAGGTCTCTTCTCTCCATAAGAGGAAGGAGGAGGAACTGCTCCATATAAAGGAGGAATATTTGGTTTAGGAAGGAGACCAAGTCCATCATGACGAGGAGGTATAGGTCTACTTTTAGGAAGTTTATTAGTCATAGACGTAGTCACATTCATAGGGATGGGTTGGGAATCTTCTTGAGGAAAGACATTAGTTTTATCTTTCAAAGGAAGAACTTCCTTGTCAAGAACGATAGGAATGTCAAGTTTGGGTGTTCTAGGTTCACTTAGAGATAGGATCATATCTTTTTTCCACTTTTGAGAAGATTTGAAAAGATGATCACTTCGCGGAGGAAGAGATTGGAATTGTTTAGGCCAAAAGTAATCAATAGAAACGCTAGAAGTTCTTTCAGCTGGTTTAAAGAGACTATGATTGATAGTAACATTTTCACCATTATGGGAAAATTTCAAACACTTGTGAATAGGAGAAGCAATAGCTTTCATGGAAGATAGCCAAGGATAGCCTAGCTTCACACGAAATTGTTCGGACAATGGAATAATAGCAAAACTCACATCAAGAGATTTGTTATGGACCTCAATAGGTAATGTAATAGAACCAATTGCAGGAGAAGAAAATGCATCAAATAATTTCACAACCACATTTGTTTCGTCATAGATCACTTGATTCAATTGCAAAGTAAAAAGAAATTCTTCAGTAATGACATTAACCATACAAGAAGGATCAATAAGCACTCCACGGCAAGGTGTATTCTTGACTTTTGCAACTATATATAAAGGAACATCAGGTGCCCTGATAGTTTCACTAGAATCAAAGGTGATGGAAGGTTCTTTAGGGATTTTCTACTGCTCTACAAAGTTAATCACATTCAGAGCCATAGACACAAGATCATTAGGTGAGACAGATGAATCATTAGTATCAATCGCATTAGAGGTATGAGAAGGTAATGGATCAGTAAAAATCTGAAGATTTTGGTTTGGGGGAGCTACAGATTTGTTGCCTTTATCATTCACACCAGAAACAGAGATAGTATTATTATCAATCAAATCTTGAATTTTACCCTTTAAAGCAAAACATTTTTCAGTATCATGCCCAGGATGACAATGAAATTGACAAAAATATTTGTTATCAAAATAGGGTGAATTAATCTTTGCAGGATCTATTTGCCTTATAGGGGGAAGAGTAAGCACATTTTGTTCCAATAACTTATTCATAATACTATGCAATGATTCATTCAAAGGAGTAAACTTTCTTTCTTTCTTGAAAAACTTAGAAATAGGAGGCACACCTGATGCCGCATTCACATTGTTGTTGATGATGTTTTCATTGAATTTAATGGACTCTCTGTTCGGTTTAAACTTCCCAAATGGTTGTTGACTACTATCACCCTTATCACTCGGAGCCATCGGATTTGCTTGTTCCATTTGACTCACAATCAGTTGATAATTGTGAAGAGTTGCACACAACTGTTGGAAAGAAGTAAACTCAGAAAACAGAAGTTTTTCTCTAATATCTTTTTGTAAATTAGAAATAAAGATTCTTTGAATATCATTGTCAGGTACTGGAAAAGAAATTTGAGCATACAAATGCTTATATCTACCAATGAAATCAGTCACTTTTTCTTTAACACCTTGTTTACAATGCATTAAATTAATCAAAGTAACTTTAGGGCTTATATTGTTTTGAAATTGTTGAATAAAAGCATTTGCAAGTTGTTTGAAAGAAGTAATAGAATAAGAAGGCAACGAGCAATACCATTGTAGGGCTTTATCTCTTAATGTTCTAGTAAACAGTTTTGCAAGCAACCTTTGGTCATAAGCAAAATCGGTAAATATTGTTTGAAATGTCTTAACATGTGTTAGAGGATCACCCTTACCATTATAAAGCTCCAAATGTGGAATTTCAACATGTTTAGGGGGAATAGCTCGAACAATGTCAAGAGAAAGTGGGCTTGCAACATCAAATGTGGGCACACTAAACTTAGATTGATTCATAGAGGTAATTTGTTGTTGTAAAGAAGAGACAGTTTGTGCAAGATTGTTAATGGTTGCTTCAGTCGAAGAGTTCATATTAGACGTGTTAGATTGTGATGGAGGTGTTATGTTATTGAAAGAAGGTAGAGAGTAAGGTGGTGGGACACTATGATAGTTAGTCATAGGAGATGATTGGAAAGGAGGAACACTACAAGGAGGGATGGAATGGTTAAATGAATTGCCCCCTTGCATCATGTTTATTTGTGGAGATGTAATAGGGACACTCATTGAAGGAATGAATGAAGAAGTCGGATTGAATGAAGGAAGAGGGTTGATTGAAGAAGAGGGATTTCCCCCATGACTGGTGATCATAGGCGGAATGTCTTGTATTGAAGTAGTCATTATGTTTGATGTAAAGGTAGGTATACTAGCAATAGAAGTTGTCAGGAATAGACTGATTGACTTGAGTAGGAGGTTGTGTATAACCTAAGGTTTTGGCACAACTCTTCATAGGCATCACATTCAAATCCACAATGTGTGCAATACCACGCAAAATATCAATTCCATTCTTATCACTTTGAACCATACGTTTTAGACCCTCAATTAATGAAAGAGCTTGACTATCAGGGTATTCTTGAGACATCCATTGTTGAAAATCATCAAATTGGTTATCCAATTTCGAAAGTTGTTCTACAAAAACCTCATGGAGAGCTTCTTCATCATTAAGAGGATTAGAGGAATTACCCATGTCCTCGTTAAAAAGGCCATTCAAATTAGGTTCCATCTCCTCGGTAATTACACCTTGGAAGGACTTAATTCTAAGGCTTCGTCTAACAGGAATAGTGTAAGTAGGGCTTATTGTTGTAAAACTCATGCACTAAAGAGAGAGAGAAGATTTTGAATTTTAGAGGTAGCAAATTTCAATAAAATCAGCCAATCTCCTAGATTTAAGCTATTAAATGCAATCAGGACAATCTCCCAAAATTTCAGAAAAAATGTCAGGGACCGTGGCGAACGGAGTGCACACGGTCCTCGCAACTTTTTTAAAAATTTTCAGGGATGAAATTTATGATGATTTTAAAGCTAATCTAAAAAAATTGAGTGATTTTATGATCTGTAGATAGGCCAAATTAAAGTTGCAATCTCAAAATTGAACCCTACCAAGATTGTTGAAAAATGTAAAATTTGAATCTTGAAAAAGAGGGGGAAACTGAAATTTTGAATTTTATGATTTTAGAGGGAATGCTGAAAGCAATGCAAGTTTTGAAATTTAAAAGTTGACTCGATTTCATGCAAAATTCGAATTTGAAAGTGGAAATCAAAGTTGTTACAATTAAACACTTAATTTCAAAAGTCACAAACTGCAAGAATTTGAATAAAGCACTGAAATTTTGAATGAATTCCAACACACTTTTCAGATTTAGGACTGTAAGAAACACAATTTTAACACAAATTTCAATTTCAATGATTTTTGAATGATTATAAGCCTTTATCCGAGCAATCACTAGACCAACTTTGACTTTAATTTTGAAAGTGTTAAATTTGATAAAATCAGCCAAAATTCTGGATTTTAGCAGAAAAATACAGTAAGATCTAGCTCCCGAAATTTCGGAAAAAATGTCGGGGACGATGGCGCTCGGGGTGCACATGGTCCTCGCAACTTTTTTTCAAATTTTCAGGGATGAAAGATATTGTGATTTTATTGTGGAATCCAAAGTTACAGCCGATTTGGAGGTGTTTTGATCAGTGAAATTATCAGTCAAAGGTTGAATCAAGAAGGTCTTAAAAATTAGGGTTTTGACATTTAACCACTTAATTTTCAGAATTAAAGCACAAATATGAATTGAAAATTTGCAATAGAAGGGTAGATCTGAAACAAGCATTAACAATTAAACATTTCACAAGTTTAAATACTAAAAAGAAAATTTTAGGGTTTTTATGCAATTAACCTCTAAAATTTGCAAAAGATCAAACATGGAAATGTAATTAAGGAAACAAAATTTTCAGATCTAACCATGAATAATCAGAATGAGGATGTTCACGTTGGGTTCACCAAAACGTAAAGCGGAAAAATCGAACCCTAGTTGTTCTCCCCTCCCCCAACTCCAAGGAGAGAGAAGGGAGAGTCACTAGGGTTGATGGTTTTCACTTAGGAGGGACTTTACATTCAAAAGAGGGGTTGAAACCCACAAGATCCAATCCCACGCAATGCAGGATTGGATTCTAAATGAGTTTCAAGGGTTGTGATATCTAGGATACCCTCTTTTGTAAAGAATGTAGATAGAATGATTGAACTAGGAATGCATGTAAAGTAGGAAATATTCGCGTATAAACAGAGATAGGGATATGGGATGAAGCTACGGACCTAGAATTAGCAGTAAAATGTTGAGACGGTGCTGTTCTGCAAATTTGAGCAAAATTTGATGGGACGATGGCGCCCGGCGTGCACACGGTCCTCCGAAAAATCCGCGAAACGAAGGTGGATCTGTTTGTCTTTGCACAAGGATTCTGGATCTTGAATTATAGCTGCGTACCTGCAACCTACACATAGAAAAGAGAGGAGGATTGGGGGGTTAGGGATGAGGGGTTTGCCTTTAGGTCAAACCCCGGTTTTGGAATTAACCAAGAAATGAGAATGTTGTAAATGTAAATGTTTGTAATGTAAACAAGTACTGATACCTTGTTGTAAGAATGTTTGTATTCTTACATGCGAAGGTGTAATGTATGTAGTATGTTGTATGTTGTATGTGATCTCCTCTTCAATGGTTGAATCCTTGTCTTGAATGCAACACCTAGCCTTGAATGGAGACTTAGAATGCTCAATTGCTTGAAGGAATGCTTGAATGCTTGAATGTTTGAATGTTTGAATATCGGTTCCGCGTCTTGCTCACATATGTCCTCCTCTCTTTTTGAGAGAGGGAATGTAGTTTATATACTTGTTAATTAGGGCTGATAGACTGATTTTCCCAACCTTAGGCCGACCAGGAAACATTATTTCCCGAATTGCAAACTTAAAGACCCGATGCCCAAAAGAGACCGGGCCCAAAATAGGGCCAGGGACCAGGGCGCTGGGCGCCATGGTCCTGGGGGACCGAGGTGCTGGGCACCCTAGTCCTGAAGGACCAGGGCGCTGGGCGCCATGGTCCCACCTCCCGGGACAGCAGGGTGCAAGGAGGGATCTGGCCAGGGTGTAGAAAAATGCTGTTTTTGGTGTCGTAAATAGGTTTCGGGGTCTCCATTCAGGTTCAACGTTGCGCCACCATCGTGAAGACCCAAATGTAGTTGAAATTGCAAGTGTCACAATTTTAGGACGCTACATCAATGTTGAAGTCTCCCACAATAATCAATTTGCAACCAAGGGTGGTTGTGACTTGATAATTTTTTCGATTAGATTGAATATCTCATTAATTGGTGCAATTGGTGTTAAATAAAGATTTGTGAATCGTAAAACAGTGTCACAGTGTAACAAGTTAGTTGTTATTGATTCCAACTTCTTTGTTGTGAATGTTTCAATTTTTTGTAAGGTGATTGTTTTTGTGCAACATGTTAATAGGCCATGAATAGCAAGTGAGGGATAGAAATTGAATTTTTTATTGAGCAAAGTAAGATGTTCAAGAGTCTTGTCTCTTGTTTCTTGTAAGCAAAGTACAGTTTCACTAAGCAAATCATGGTCATGGGCTATTTCTTGTGCATGGAATGCAAAGCTATGTGTATTCAATGAGCATAGACTAAAATGGTTTGATGACGTAGAACAAAGGTTGTATTGCAATTTCCATAGTGCTTGTGTTCAAAGGTGTTCCATCTTATTGTCTATCTTATGTGATACTTTGAAATTTTGGTGTTGCAATTTGTGAATCAAATACAATGATTCAATGTTCCATACACGTGATAGTGTGGTGTATGCAAGACCATGTTGATATGTTGTGCAAGGGTCAAAAGCAAGTGCATCAATTGTTAGGCCTTATTCTCTATGAATGGTTCTTGCACATGCTAGTTGGAAAGGGAATTGCATTCGAGTGACTATTTTTGTAGGTATTTTGACTTTTCTAGCAATTCTTGTTGTTGGTGTCCAAGAAGGCAAAATACCAATTGTATATAGAATTTTCATTCTTTGACAATGCAACTTTCCAATTGTGGGGTCAATGAATTGAATCTAGACAATTTCTTCTTTCTCAGTTGTGTGTAATTGGAAAATGCCATCAACACCATTGACTAGACCATCTTGTGTATCAAGGTTGCCAGGAATTAGCTCAACCAAAATTCTTGGTTTTACACAGATTGTGCTAGGCAATGATGACTTTTCAGTTTGATAATGCATATTGTCAATGGGTGTATCTTTTTTTTATCTTTTCTTATTCTTCTTTATCCTTTAAGCTATCCATCAATTCCTTTCTCGTTTCTCTTGATGTGCTGACTTGATATCTCAATGTCTCAATGAAATCTTCAGCTACATTCAGGTTTCTTTTTAGGCAACTTCCTTGTTTTCTAGTTGCATCAAGATCTTCAACTGCCACATGAAGTTGTCTCTACAAACTAGAGTCCATTGATTCAATCTTATGGATCTTCCTAAAGCTGTTACAATTATTTTGAGGTACTAGGCTCTGATACCAATTGTTTGAGTCAATGAACATTGAGAGGGGGGTGAATCGGTGTTTTATAATTTGCAAACTTATCAAGTTGATTCTTAAACCACCAGATGCATAAGAAAGTAATCAAAGTGTAGAAACATAAAAGAAACAACGACACAACCATAACACCAAGATTTTTACATGGAAAACTAGAAAGGGAAAAACTACAATGGGATTGAGTACCCACAATATTATTATACTATGGCCTGTAGTAGAACAATATTACAAAAGAGGAATGCACTTGCATTTAGGCTCACTACCTAGACTACACTACTCAATTACAAAAGGGTTACAACCTAGAGGAAGGCTCACTACCTTACAGGATAATACAAAATGATTACACTGATAAATGAACTAAAGCATAACATCTAACTATGCTAAAATACAATTCCAGTGAGGCTTTGATTGTCTCCTGCAATTGATTTGACATTCTGCTCTATAACACTACTCTCCCACTTACCAGAGCACCAAAATCTTCACCAAACTTACAAAATCTCTCATACAGGCTTCCTTTTCTCATCACCCATGACAACATGATCAACCAAATCAAACTTCAATATTCATATCATCAAAAAGAATCATTTACTAAGTCAACTTCCAAGAACCGCATAAAACACACCATGAAATGTGTAACACCAAGTTGTCTCAATCCGATCATAAATTCAAATATGGACCAAAGAAAAATGATAAAATACTTCCCATAAGTCAGACAAATCACCTCAAACACAAAACTGATCATCGGAAATATGCCAACAAATCCGCAACACACGTTACACCAAAATAGCTTTGTCCTAACTGAATTGTTGGATACCGGAGCTCTAAACTTGGACACAATTCAATATCGGCTATTAGAATCATGATGTAATTTGTATTGAACCTTGAATTAACTACCTTGATCAATGGAACCCAAAATACATCACAAAAATCAAGATGTGCACCAAATCTCATGCTCTACTGGTTATTTGGTTCCATATTCCAGACTTATGCCTTATGAAGAGTATGACTTCTGGTAAACCAATTCTATGTACACTAGATGTGATCTGTGAATTGAGTTGCCATCAATGAAAACCCCTAAACATCTATCAAGAACCAATCATCACCAAAATAGTGTCTCTTACGAACACTTTTTTTCTTGAAGGCCTCCATGTTGATGTTTCTTAATAAGAGTTAATACATGCCTTCATTTATAGAGGAAAATATAAACTTTATCATGAAACTAAACATGAATACTTGAATGCTTGACTTTAGATTTGTCCTCTCAATCCCTAAAGGTTCCTAATTTATTTGTTCAATTGGAGTTATAGAAATTGAATTCTTGTAGAAATATATTAAAATCAAGGGGTCGAAGTTATATTTATACACAAATTAATATATTTCATCTTTAAATTTTGAAGAAAGCCAATATCAAGGAACACTTTCCCACTCTAATATTTTTTACCATTAGAGGTTCAAATTTGAGCCCAATAGGGTTGGACTAGTGTTCTAGGTACCATAGTACTAGAATTTTGAGCCAAATTTGAGGTCAGTGAGTAAGGACTATGTTGGGCATCTAAATTTGGCCATGGGATGAGCACAATTAGTTAGGAATCAAGAGCAAGAGGGACAACCACAAAAGTGACCCCAAAATGAGATCAAAATTGTATGAGGATATAATATATAATGCTACATGCCTATACATTGTTATAGATTTAATTGATATACATTAGACTTATTCATATTTCCATATTCCTAAAAATAGATTTTTTAGAATGAATCATGATATTATTCTATCTCGTTTTATACATACAATTATTATATTTAATAATGGGTATATACCACATTATAACTATTATGATCTATTTAAAGTTCATAGTTTCCTTCATGTCAATCCATAAGTGACAACCTCATCATTCCATCTAATCAATGTAACACCTGCATAGAAGAATTTAATATGATCATAGTTTAGTATATGATGTATATGCACATTATAGTGTTGCATTAAAAATGATTTATTCTAACATTATAAACACTTGGGAGAGATTGGGTTACCTCTAAAAGTGTTGTTTAGGAAAGTGAAAATAATATTTATAATTATTCACTATCAAATAGATTCATATTTCACATGAACTCTACAATTTGGTCATATGCTTGTAATGATTATAACATAGTCTTGATTGTGCTTAGATACCTCTATCAAGTATTTATCACTACTTTTATGGCCATTTTGGGAACAATATTTAAAACATATTACTACCTATAATTGTATATTCTTTCATGATTACACTTTTAATATCTTAACAAAATGTCACTTGATGTTATTTTTGTTCTTATTTCCATTTTGAAGTTCATTTCATATTACATCTCATTCTTAATCTCATCCAACACAACTATATTCTCCACATTTAATTAATTAAGGGGTTATATTAAACATAGTTGTTGTTATTATTACATTCATTCGAAAATTTGTTTTAGATAGTAGTATATTTCATCTCTGCCCAAATATAGTGTCTAGGCTATTTCGATAAGGGGTCCACCAAAAGTAAAATATGTCTTGATCTTTTGGACTCTAGTTTTATTTATATGAGTTATTTTTTTTATAAATGATTCCTATATGATAAATACTATTGGTTGAATTGCATTTTCTATGTATTCATTCTAAGGAATTATATTAAAAAAGTAAAATGCACATCATTTTTTCCAAGTGTTTGACTAAATTTAATTTCTATTTTGGCTATTTGATTTGATTTTATCATGCATTCACTATAATTTATATGCAATTTAAAGTTGTAATAAATTGTATAACGCAAATTATATATCTTAAAGTTTTCCCTTTTACTTTAGATTTACTTTAACATATATTGACATATATATTTATTCCTCATGTAATGAAAAAAATACAAATGCTATGACATTTTCTAAATCCCATTATATAACCCAAACCTTATTTCAACCCATTTGAATTTGAACCTTAACGGTATACCATATTAAACCCTAATCCTAAATTAAATTAATCCAAAATCTTCAACCAAACTCAACCATAACTCTAACACTTAACCAAAATGAACTGTAACTAATTTGAACTATGAACCTAACTCTAAACTAAGTTAATTGTCAACTATTAAACTAATTGAATCTCATAAACCATATTAAACCCTAACTGTATACCAAATCTTTCCCTAACCCTAAACCTAACCTTGATGACCTTCCCGTTAACCCTAACCCTATAAAAAAATCAATCTAAATATAATTAATTGTAGAAAATAATAAAATAAACACTCAAGAAAAAACAAATTGAATCGTAACCCATGCTACTAAAAATATTAATAAATTTTAAACCTAAATTAAATTGCACCCTAACCCTAAGAGTAAATAAAAAATGACAACCCTTAATTATTTAAAATATCTTAATTATAGAATAGTTTATTCTTTAAAAATTAAAAAAATTAATAAAAATTTAATTATTGAGCTTATAAATTAATAAATGTTTTTTTTTATTTAATTTATTTTCATTTGTGGTTGTGGATGCTACTAACTTATACATATTAAATTATATAGAGAGAGAAAGCTGAGAGAGAGATATTGAGACTTTCATTTTGTATTTCTAATTAAAAATAGATATTTATTAAATTAAAAAAAGAAAGCGTCAACATCTCTACGCTTTCTTTATATATATAATTTAATATATATGCTAGTAGATAGTATTATATTTCTTCTATGCCCAAATATAGTGTCTAGGCTATTTCCATAAGAGGTCCACCACAAGTAAAATATGTCTATTTTAATTTATACAATTTTTTTTTTTTTTTAAAGATGATTTCTATATGATAAATACTACTCATTGAATTGCCTTTTCTATTTTATAGGTTTCAAATGTAGGGCATTCTTTCTAAGGAATTGCACATCAAATTTGCAAAGTGTTTGACTAAATTTAATTTCTATTTTTACTATTTCATCTGATTTTATCATGCATTCGCTGTAGTTTGCATGCAATTTAAAGTTGTAATAAATTGTATGATGCAAATTGTATATCTTATGGTTTTCCCCTTTACTTTAGATTCACTTTAACATATAAATTTATTCCTTACTAAATGGAAAAAATACAAATGCTATGGCATTTTCTAAAACTGATTATATAACCCAAACCTTATTTCAGTGCATTTGAATGTACTCAGATTTAATCTTATTCACTATATCATGTATCTACGTCTTGAGATTAGAATTACAATTACACAAGTATCTTAAATCAAATCGATAGTTGTCAAAATGATATTAATTTGCATTGAATCAAAACATTTATTAATATTTTTTCAATTGCATTACTATCTAAACAATCTAATAATTTAGCTGTGAAAATGATACCTAATAATTTAGTTATTACATTCATTTGCACTGAATCAAAGTATCTATTACTATTGTTTCAATTGCATACTCATTTATTGTATTTGATCGTTTCTAAGTTATTCACTTGTTAACCTTATAGGGTTGACAAAGAAGATACCGTCCCTCTCACATGTAAAACCTTCTACACACAAAACTAGATTTTTATGCTAACACAAATATCTATATATTTATAGAGATCAAATATATGCATAGAGGAGATCTATACTTGTGTCTCAAAGTGGATGAGGTGACACACATTGAACCACAACATGTTTGGATATTCCAAATCATTTTTGAACATCACAAAATATTTAATAAGTTAATAAATAATTTTTAATTATTATCAAAACATATCTATATCAGATATTTAACTAAACATCTTTAAATAATCATTAAATTTTGAACACATTTGTTTAAATAAATTGATTAATCCAATTCTTATTTTTGAAAATATTTATTTATGAATACTTTGTTTATTAACTTGCCCTAATAACTTATGTAAAGAACCATTTTTTCACTAATACATTATAAATTTTAAAATATTTCTTAAAACACTGAAAACATAAAAAATGAAAACCCTCAGATTGTCACAATAAACTGAAAAGCAAATCCTTTGGAAGCTATAATTTTCCCTCCCAACTTTGGAAACAAGTTTCTGTATTAATAATTTTATCTCCCAGATAATAAGCTTTTAAAAATTTACAGAGAACCACAGAAACAAACAGCTCCAGCAGGAAAAATCGTACATGGTATTGGTAGCTTTTTCCACAATTTCATTTTAAGATGAATTTCAACTCGACATAGTAAATTTCTTTTCTAATACTTGGAGTATAACTCAGCTCGAAGGGGAAAAGAGTTAAAAAAAGCAAGGTGGGAAATAAATTTAGTCAACAGTTGGAACAATTCAACGTAGCCGCTAGAAAAACAAAAGCACACTAATAATTTTCAGTATGAAATATAACCTGGCTTCTAAAATTATGTCTCTATTATGTTTTAAGTTTGTTGTTTAGTACTTTGCATCTAACGAAATTTAACATTTATGGGCAAATAGAAATATGTTCCAAAGTGTTATGGGATTTTATTTAAAATAATAAAGTTTATTGTTGAGGTGTTAGATCAAAGCCTATATAGTGGAAGACTGGCCTTTGACATGTTCTCACTGTTCGAGAAAATAGACCAAATATTGAGCAAAGTAGCTTTGATTGTTTATGAGTTAAAATATAACTATCCAGTCTTTTCAATCAAACAAGAGTGGTGGTGCGGGAACCTCATTGTCAGTTGAAAGCATGTCCAACACCTTTGATGCTGTTGGCCTGACGCTGGGATCAGTTTGAATACACCACAGGGCTGTCATTATAGTCTTCATTATAGGCTTTGGATCAAATTCTGGACTCTTAACATTGAAGAGGCTATTTCATATGACCTCACCTGATGAGGAATGAACTCAAATTTATCACCATCTTTATAACGGAAAACTCTTCTACACAAGAATCCTAAAGCTATAAATGTCCCCTCTCGGTGTCGCTGAACTGCCCAGAAAATACTCCGGATCGATATACCCACTGAAAACAGGTAAGTGTGGTACATAAATTTCTAAAAGGAATATAAAAATTAAATACTTATAAATAAAAATATCTGTTAGCGTCAAGCTCTATACTCTGAACTACTAGTAGTAAAAAGCACATGCATATATGATGACACCTTCTCACATTGTTCTAGAGACGCGTCCATGCTTTTTATCTTTGCTAGCACTAAATTCACACTGTCTATGGTCTGTCAGTTCAGAAGGAAATACTTTTGCGACCCTAAAATCTGCAATCTTGGAATGAAAATTCTTGTCCAGAAGAATGTTTGCTGGCTTGATATCCCTGTGTATGATGCATACATTGGTGCCCTCGTGAAGGTAATCTAATGCTCTTGTTATTTTCAGTATAATTCTCTGTCTTACATGTTGGAATGTGAAATTCAAATTGGATTTTTAGCTAGCAGTGGTTGAGTCATCATAATCATTTTACCATGCAAATTTTTTTGAGATTCTTTTATAAATTTTCTACACTTACTATTTTTCTCACATTACGCTCCATAAAAGGAATGACTTTCTGTCTTTGTTGTCTGTACTTTTGAAATTGAGATATTCGTTTAGGCATCCTTTCAAATTATTAGAAGTATATAATGGTTACAATAATAAGAGGAGATTCTTACGAGTGGAAATATAGTCTGCAAAGGCAAATTGGCATGTAATCATAGACGAGCATCGGGTGGGCCGCTTCCATACAATTTCAAATTAGCTTTATGATTTTCCTATGACAGAGAAACCTTAGTAACCCCGATTCAAGAAGAAAGGTACGGTTTTATTTGTCCACGAACAACTTTTTATTGGCGACTTCCCTTCAGTCTTTCAAAGCTCCCTTCACATTAGAACCAAAGTATTGTTCCTTTTATATAAGAAAATGCGAAGTAAATAAATATATAAAAAACTCAATGCAATATATATGAATAGATGTCACAGATAACAAGTTTGGTTTTAAAGTTTACCTTATAGATCAACTCATAACCGCCTAGACCGATCCTATGCTCGAAGTCCAAGCTAAATTCCATTATTTTCCATGGAGAAACGAGTCTGCTTTCAAACGACCGGATATCGTTTTCCTCTGCATGAAACAATATTTTAGGGGCCGCCTCGAAGCCTTCAGTTGCCGGCTGTATTTTTCCCATCCTAAATTCTATTGGTTTGCATAGAGAATTGAATGTGCTTGCAAATTGGCCGATATCATTTTCCTTCACCTGATTCAATATTTTAGGAGCCGCCCTCGTTACGGGTATTTCTGAACAATTTTAATTTCAAATATGTAGATAAACATAATCGATCAAATTGAGAAGGAAATGCTTAGCATTATGGTCGTCTTCTTTGAAGATAGGAATGACGCTGCATTGGAGATTGTATATCTCTGTTGTTGTTTTTTGTTACATAATAAAACAGCAGATCTTTGCAGTTTTAAGTTTTATAGATTTTTGTATCTAGGCTAGCAGTTTATAAAAATATTTTTGTTATTATAGTTTTCATTTAAGTTTTTCATTTGTAGTGATCTTTGTATACAGTTCAGTTTTTTAGCAGTTTAAGTTTTTTAATCTTTCAATTTGTACTAGAACAAGTTCAAAAAGAAATTATTGTGTAGTAGTAAATGCAGGAAAACAATTATTTTCATATGGTTAACATTAACTTATCATTTTAGTTTCTATTTTTTATTAGAGACAATTATGATTATTAAAGTATCAAAATGAAGACCCAACTATTATCTCAAGGTTTCTAAAAATTATTAGAAATGGGATACATAGAACATTTAGACCAGAATGCATTGAATCCATTGACACTGAATCGAGAAAATCAACTAAAAGAAGACAAAAAGGACAAAAAAGCTCTTTTCACCATTCACTCTACCTTGGATGTTTTAATTTTCCCTTGAACCGCTAGTTTGCCAAAATCAAAGAAAGTTAGAGAGGCTCTAGAAATTGTATAGTAAGGTATATACAAAATAAGATGGGTAAGACTTCAGAATTTTCAAAGAGAATTTTAAAATTTAAGAATGAAGGAAGCCGAGTCCTTTCAAAGAATTTACTACTAGGACTCAAGGGGAAGTTTTAATAGAATGGAAAATTGTAGAAAAAATTCTAAGATCTCTTCCTCCTAAGTTTTATCTAGTGGTGATACCCATTGAAGAAAGTAAAGATCTAAACACTCTCAAAGTTGTAGAGTTGATAAGTTCTCGACAATATCATGAGGAGCATATGCAATGCTCTACAAAAAGTTTGGTGTAAGCTTTTCAATCCTCTGCAACCATTGAAGAGAAGTCAAAATATCTTCCCTCTCACACTACTAAATACCAAGGTGAATCTTCTACTAATAGAAAAGGATGAGGTAGAGGAAGAGGAAGAGGATGAACTTTTGTATATCATAGGAGTATCTAGTGCATGTATTGTGAAAGGTATGCACACTATGAATCGAAGTGCAGAAGAAAGAAATTTGTCTTCAGTAAGTCAAGAGCAAGTTAAACCAAAGAACAATTCATAACATTCACAACAGTAACATACAATTTAGCAAAACAACACCAAGAGAATGTGTGGTTCTTGGATAACAACTACTCAAATCATACGAAAGATAAATCCAATCTCTTTGTCAAATTAGATTACTTAGTGAAAAGTCAAGATAAATTTGGGGATGATAAAGAGGCTAATTTAATGGGAAAAGTTACCATTGTAGTCAAGACTAAGCAAGGAGAAACTTCTCATATTTATGATACTTTCTGTGTTTTAGTTCAAGATGGGCAAGTGGAGTTTTGAATGATAGATGTAATTCATTCATTTTATGCCCATCCACTATGATAGTTTCATGATCAATTAAGTAATAAATAAGGTGCTTCAATCTTTGAGAATCATTGGTTTGGTGTCCTTTGTTTCGATGATAGTTGCAAAAATGATTGTCATTCCACCAACTCGGTTTGACTTGAGGCTCATAATTTCTTGCTTCTGGTTAGGTAATCAATTTGTTTGCAAGAAGAGTCTTCAAAGTTGATTCCAATGGTTCCCAAATGTTTATGAATTTCCTATGGGGATTTGAGAAGAAAGACTTAGGTTTACTATTCTCATGATTGTTGTTGTTTGGTACTTGACTTGATAAGTTGAAATTGGTTGTTGTTTGGTAACATTATTATTTTCATTTCCTCCATTGGTAGCATTCCTATTCTTTGACCAGAGTTTAGGTTTATCATTGTTATTGTTACCATTGTTGTTGTAGTTGTTGTTGTTGTAGGAACTATTGTAGAGTTTTAACTCTCCCTTCTCTACCATTGCATCCTCTATCTTTAGACCATTTAAAATCATTTTAGCAAAAGAAGGACGACATTGCAGTTTGAGACGATAACTCATTTCATTGGTAAGGTTATCAATGAATATGTCCATTTTCTCTTGATCTGGTACATATCTTGGATATCTATTGAACATTCATCTCCATTGTTGTAAAAAGGCCATGAAAGGTTCACCATTCTTTTGCTTGATATTGCATAGATCTAGCATTGTTATCTTATTTCGTATGTTGTAGGGGTATTGTGAGATAAATCTGTTCACAAGTTCTTCAAAAGATTTAATCCCAGATGGTAGTCTTGAGAACCGTTCCATTGATTGTCCGCTTAAGCTTCTAGGAAATAAACACATCAGGTAAGTTTCATCATGTGCAAATTTGATACTCATGGTGCAAAATTCCCTAATGTGATCTTGAGGATCAGATTTCCCATCATATTTGTCATATTTAGGGATTTCACAATGTTGTGGGAATGGTATCATGTTTAATTTTTTATCAAAAGGATATGGACATATATCCTCCATTGAATATTTCTTGAAACTTGTTCCATTCTGCATATCTTGTATTTGTTGTTGCAAGGTTTGCATTTGTTGAGTGAGAGTTAACAAAGGATTATCAATACGGGTTCTCCTTGCATCCTCATAAATTCTTCTTTCACTAAGCTCTCTTCTTGTTTCCTCTTGGTTCCTTGCATCATCATGATCTCTTCTTGTTTCCTCTTGGTTCCTTGCATCATCATGATCTCTTCTTGTTCTATCTCCTCTTGTTTCCTCATGATTTACTCAATTTACATCATCATCCTTGGGATGATCAGTGTTTTGATTATTACTTGTTCCCGCATCTTGTTTAAAACTTTTCACATTAAAATATTGTGGCAATTTAGCTCATGAATTTCCCAAAATTAGGATGTACTTTTGGTTTTGTTTTTCCAATAGTTTTTCCATTAGTTTGCCAAATCTAGAATCTTTTTCAAGGCCTCTAATGGTGTTAATGACTACTTCTTCATCAATATTTGTGTACCCAAATTTTTGAAATATTGAATTATCGTCATCCATTTGTTTTTGTCTTCTCTATTGCCATTGTTGAGCTCTAGTCCAAACTGGCATGTGATTGATTTGAAAACTTCCCAACTTTTTTTTAAAAAAGCAACTCAATAGATGATCACTAGTTTAGGAAGATAAGCTTTGTTGATTTTACTACTGTTATTAGTGCGTTATCATAAGACATCTTTTTGTTAAGAAACACATGCTTGTAAAGTTTTTTAGTCAAACTTTGGTCCGTAACCACATAAATAGTGACAAAAATGGTGTAGGAATATTCTATGTTTTAGCAAGATTTTGCGATTGATATATAAGAATTTCCTCTTCTTCAAGATAGCCTTCCAACTTGGTTTCCTTTTCTTGAGGAGATATGTAAAATTCATATAAGCGTTTAATGATTTATAGGTTGTTTGATTCCAATGTGAGTGCAATCTTGATTTTGATAAAACCTAGGTCCAAAGAGGAATGATGTATCCAAGATAATAAACAAAGGTTGATATGATGTATCCTGATAAGAAATTGATAGTGATGTTTATTTGCACTTGAGATGGTTGAATCACTAACTTATTGGATGCTTATGGTTATAAAAAACTTTGGAAAAAACCTATTTGGTTGATAACCTAATCATTTGACTAGTTTGAAGATCTGTGATAATTGAAGATGAACCTCCTTGAAAAAAGGTATCTGAAAGTGATGTTGAAATTTTGGTCTGATATGTGGAATTGCTCATAGTTGCAGATGTGGGAAAACAGATGCGTTAACCTATTGATAAAAAAAATTGTTTTGCGTGTGCTTCTCATTTAAACAAAAGTGTTGTACTACATCGTAAAAGCGTGAACCTAATGTGCAAAAGCGTTGTTTTAGTTGTAAACGCGCAGTTTTGTTGAGTAAATGTGTGATCCTAAAGGTCAAAAGAGTTGCACTATTGCTCAAAAGTGTTGTTCTGCATTGCAAAAGCATTGTTCTGCACTGTAAAAGTGTTGCTCTATGTTACAAAAGTGTGATTTTCACTGTGTCAAATGATTGTTTTAGTTTTTCAGCAAGTTGTTGGATTTTTGACTCATTTTAGAATGATGATTTTTCATGTTTTTGACAATTTTGAGAATATTTTGCAGACACAAAAGACACAATGTTTAAAAATTAAAATGCACAAGAAAGAACAAGTCATATGGTAGGCCAAGACAATAATTGTTGAATCTCACATGGGGTTTTCGCCGAGGATACGCTATTCTAAGTGGATATTTAGGCGCTTGACCCCACTAGGTCCACCCTCGGCACTCACTTCTTTGGGGCAGCCAAGCACCAATTTCCATAAAAACTCCCCATGGCAAACTACATATATCTACTAAGAACCGTATGTGTGTGAGCCACTTTAGAGGTCCGACATCCTACGCCAATAATTAGAAGGATTTTGGCAACTAATACTAAGGGTTTTTAGTAAGGGTTTTTGGTCATGTGGCCATACATGTGGCACTTTAAACTCTATAAATACAGAAGGATCCCAACATAGAGGTTGCGCTTGATAGGGTTTATGGGGAAACATAGTGTCGGTATGAACTAATCAACACATGTTGTCCATGACTTTCATCATAGACATGATTTAATTAGAGTGGATAAGGACTTGGTATTAGCTCGTTTCCACTTGGGTCATTCTCCTCTCACTGGCCCACTCAAGGCAGCTCGGGAAGGCAGGCTCTCCAAAGGTAAAACATGAAATAAAAGTAGGTCTATCTTTCTGATTATTGTATTAGCATGAGAGCATACTCACCTACTACTTTCAAACAAACATGGTAGACAATGGTTCTTTTACCCTTTATATTATCTAGGTGCAACTACCTTACTGAAGACACATGATGCAAGTTGCATGTTGTTCATTTACCCCTTAGTTAAACTAGGTGAAACATGTATGATTTTTTACTTCCGAAAAAAGTCCTAGTTAAACTAAGTGAGAAAATGAATTAAAATTGCTAAAAAAAATCCTGCATGCACACAAGTCAGTAGTTTGCAAAAATCAATCTTGGATGGTCAGACTTGCAAAGATCTGTTAGATGTTAGATTGTAAAATTTCTAATTTTTGTAGAAAGGGAGTTTGAAAATGCTAAAACGACAAAAGCGCTATCCTAGACAACAAAAGTGCTAATTTGCATAACAAAAGTGTTAACCTCGCAATAAAAGTGTTAAATTGCATAATGAATGCATGATATCTCAAGCAAAAGCGCTAACCTAGGAAACAAAAGCACTAACCTGTGCAATGAAAATGCTAACCTATAAAGAATAAGTGCGAAATTGAGAGTCAAAAGTGCTAACCTTAGATGTAAAAGTGCTAACTTAATTCACATAGGTGTGAAAAAGGTTCACAAAATCATTAATTCATTGTATTAGCGAGAATTAGACAAGATATTAGAAAAAAATTAAGTGTGAGGCCTCGAGCCCCATGGTGGGCGCAAAAAATGTATCAACTTAAGTTTCACCTAAAAACATAAACCTACAAACTCATTAGTCTATCATGCAAATATAACTCAAGTTTAAACCAATGAAACAACATGAAATGAAAAAACAAAAAAAATATTATACCTTCATGATTTATATCTCATTGTGTCCTAATCCCATTGTTCTTGGTTGTAGATGATTTTTCTCTCAAACAAGTACTGGTAGCTTCCAAGATGGCAAGTGTAGAATGGATTGATAATTGATATGATATGCAAAGCTAAACTATGATAATTATTTATGCTAAATTTCTCAAAAACTCTAAAAATGCTATACAAATGAACTCACAGATGCAAAGATAAAGACTCCTAATTGACTATAAGATTAGCTATTAGTTTCAAAAATGGCTTAGGAGACCTCTAATTATATATTTTTGAGTGCATAAGCTTAGGTGGCAGAGATCAACAGTCTTGATTAAATCTTGTAAATTGGATGGCTATGAGCAAGAGGTTGAGATGTGAGAGAGAAAGGTGGAAGATGTTCCTCCTACACCTACATGGTGGAGGAAAAGGTGGAAGGAGAAGCCAAGTGTCATTCCTCTCACCTTGACTGAGAAGAAGACTTGAGAGAATATAGGATAGTTGGAGAAGATTTAGGGATTAAAGGACAAGTTGACTCAACTCCCTCCAAAGATCTAGGAAGGTTGGAGAGAATATAGGGAGGTTGAGGAATGTGTGTACGTACACATTATTTAAAGAATAAATTTGGAAGTTGAAGATAATGATGCATATTAATATTTAAAAATATTAATATCTTTATTCACATGATTGATGAGTTGGCAAAGAAAAAGTGATGTGGAGATGAGGGTGAGTTAGAAAAAGAAGATTAAATAATTAAGAAATTTTTTAATTGATGAGACTATAGAATAGTGGACAACAAGAGTACTTAAATATTAGATATTTAATTAATCGGGTTAGAAAAAAGGGATATAATGAATGAATTAATTAAATATTTCAATTAAATTAATTAATAGAAAATATTAAATGTTAAATAAATATAAAATATTTATTTAATTGCTCATAGCCAATTTTATGTGTATACACATTGTAATGAAGTTGACAAAGGAGATTGAAGATCAGAATAAGAATTAAGACACCCTGACTTAGTCATTGAAGGACATATCTAATGAATGTTGTAGATTGACATCTGAAAATGATTAGTTGAAGCTTGAATTGGTGCAATGCAAGAATGGTGGACAAGAACTTGAAAGGCAGATCATAATTATGAGGGATGAGCAATTAGATGAGATGTTGGAAAGTCAAAGGCATGGGAAATACATGTGAGGACTTGGATTTGAGAAAGGAGAATCCTTCAATCTGGTCAGAGCAATCAGTAGAAGAACAGGAAACCTCCAGTTGTGGTAAATTCGGTCATATGGCAAATCAATGTAGAAGTAGGATGAATAATGGGATGATGAATAATGTGATGAATAATTGTCCTACCTTTACCGGTCAGTGTTTCATATGCAACAACTTTGGTCATAAGTCAAACATGTGCAGAACAGTGATAAATAATTTTTCAGAATAAGAGATGCTATGCTTGTGGAAGTTTTGGGCATATTTCTAATCAATGTAGGATGACACCAAATCAAATGAACTTCAGGCCTATGCAGAGAAATGTTATTTGTCATGCATGCAACAAATCTAGTCATATTGCAGGATATTGTAGAAGCAAGAATACTCTAGTAGACAAGAATAAATCATATGAAAAGAGAAAAGCTAAAGTGGAATAGATCAGAGATTAGCATTAGAAAGTGTGGGTTAAAAAGGAAGATTCAAATGTTGAGAATGGCTCCACACCTGATTCCGGTGTTGGAACCTCATCTAGAAACTAAGACATTTTGGCCTTAAGGGGAATCTCTTCATGCATATCTTTAGAAACCCCCTTTCGGAGATCTATAATTGGTCAAGGATGGTTTGCAGATGATAAAGATTAGCTGTGCGAATGATATCTAGAAGATTTCATGGCGATTTGAGATTCCGGTGAGTGAATTCATGAAAAACATAGTATCTGAAAGTCTTTACAGTTGTGCATTTATTACAAATTAAAATTAGGTTTTTAATGGATAAAATGCCATTTCAATAGTTCATTATTCACACTACAAACGAAGAGTAAGAGCAGAGCAGCAAAGTGAAAGAGATATTGTTGCAAAATCTAAGCTTGTAGCGACTGGACAGAGATTCCTTGCATCTGGTTGAGAATCAAAAGGTATTTATCCATTTGAGAGCTATCTTTTCATACCCTAATTTCAAAATGGCGTCCTCATCTAGTGTTGCGAGTCCACTTGTCATCAAGATTATTGAGAGAGAAAGGCCCGTATTCAAGAGGCATCCATTTAAATCTATTGAAGATGAAGTTGTTAGATTATTGAAGCTTACCAAGGATAAATTTAAAAGTAAGAAGAGGGCAAATAAGCTTATGCTCAACAAGATAGATGAGGTAACCAAAGAGATAAAGACAATTTTGAGACAGTTTTTGATAGATCAAAGAATTAATGTGAATCCAGAAGAACCATCTCAGGACAAATTTGTTCTGGAAGTACCAACCACTAATTATGACAACCAAATGTACCAAACATCTAAGAAATCTATTCTAGAAGAGCAACCCAGGGTGCATACCACAGTTGCTGATGATAATGTCAATGTTGATATCTCTAATGAAGTTGTACAGGAACCTTCGATAATTGAAGTTGCTTTAGAAAAGACAACTAAGGAGATAGTTGGTGTGATAAGGATGAGGATGATAGTGAGAAAGGTGAAAAGGATGAGAGTGCAGTAGTTGTCAAAAAGGAAAAATGAGAAAAGCAAGTAGGTCAGGCTTCGGAAACAGTGGCAAGAGACACTAGTGCTGATAAAGGGAAACAAGTTGTTACTATTTAGATGACTTTGGTGAAGGACCTATTGATCTGAGCTCACTATCTCCAATTCAAGCACTAAAGTCGACAACTCTCTCTCAAGCCAAATCCAGTGAGCACTCTCTTAAGTCACATTCTACAGATAGAGAGTTGATATCATTGGCAAAAGACATGTTGGAGAAGATTATGCCATCTTTCAAACTGGACTCATCCGATCCCTCCGGTAAGATTAAAAGTTTCCTAAATATTGTAGGTTCTCATTTTGAATCCTTAGAGAAGGCAGAAGACACAAAAATTACAAATCAGTTCAATGCTATGAGATTGAAATAATTTTTGAAGATGATTGAAGATGACATAGTCAGTTTGGAAAGTACAATGAAAAGTATTCATGATGCACTTGATGAAGCTGGTAATATATACAAGTCATGTTTGATTTTTGCAAAGTTCACTATAGACATTGACAAGAAAATAAGGGAATGTGAAGGCCAGCTAGCTAATGTATCTTAGTCATATGCACCTCAATCGGCTCCGGCTAGTAGTTTTGAACCACAAGTTTTTATCATATTAGATAAGATTAAGAGTTTGAATCAGGAGAAGGAAATAATTTTGAGTAGAGTAGGAGAAGTGAGGAGTCCTATAACTCTATGGATAGATTCTTTGACGAGGAGCATGTAGGATGCTAAGGATGCACTGAATAAGCCTATTCCAACAAACAAAAGAGGAGTAGAGATGCATGCCTACCTTTTCAACATAATTATCAGTGTTTTGGAGAGTTTGAATAAGGCATGGGATAACCATTTACTATCCCTTAGAATAATTTTTGTAGACATATTGAAAAAAATTTTAGCCACTGTACATATCCTTGTATATCAATTTTGGCAGATCCCTATCTTTGGCATTGTTGTCAAAGGGGGAGAGAGTAGAGTGAAAAATGGTGTAAATTATTAGGGGGAGCTTGTATATTCTTTACGAGTTTGAATAGTTTACAATCTTGAAGTTTTGCAGCTTTAAGTGTACAATTCACAAATCACATTAAGTGTACATAGATTTCAATTATCGGAAGTCATTTTGTTCGTAAGGCATAAGTGTGGAAGGTGGAACACAATAACTGGTAAAGAATGATATAATGGTGCACATCTTGACATTGGTGTTGTAATTTTGGTTGTGGTGATTAAGGCAATTGATTCGAGGTTTTAGGCAAATTATCTCATGATCCTAATATCCAGTGTTGATTTTATGAGCAAGTTTAGTGGTCCGGTATCTAGTAATTCAGTTAGAACAGAGTTGTTTTGGTGTAACATGTGTTGTGGATTTTTTGGGTTGATTTTGGAGATCATTTTCATGTTCAAAGTGATTGGGCAGACTTATGGGAAGCTTAATATCATCTTGTTTTGGTCCGCATTTGGATTTGTGGACGATTTGAGCTGACTTGTTGATACACAATTCATGTTGCATGTTATGGAGTTTTTGGAAGGCGACATGATAAATGATTCCTTTTGTTGGTGTGGATATATAAGATCAATTTTCTTAAACATTGTGATCTGTGTAATGAGCTAGGAAAGCATGTATGGGAAAATTTGCAAGTTTGGTGAATGTGACTGAAGGTTTTGATACTCCGGTGTATCATAGAGAAGAAAGACAAATCAATTGCTAAAGATAATCTAAGCCTAACCAAATTTGCATTTTGGCATATTTAGATGCTATACTTTAGTTCATCCATTATTGTAATCAATTGTAATAGCCTGTAATGTAGTGAGCCTTCCTTTGGATTGTAGCCCTTTTATTAATTGATTAGTGATCTCTAGGAAGTGTGCCTGAATGCAAGTTCATTCCCCTTTTATAATATTATCGTACTTTTGGCCATAGTATAATAATATTATGGGTTCAAATCCCACCATGGTTTTTCCCTTTTAGGGTTTCCACATAAAAATATTGGTGTTATGGTTGTGTGGTTAATTGCTTTATGTTTTTGCACTTTGCTTTCTTTCCTAGGCATCCGGTGGTTTAAGAATCAGATTAGCAAGTTTGAAAATTTTAAAACACTGATTCACCTCCCCTCTTAGTGTTCATATATTCCAACACTTTAAGTGTAATGTTATCAAGAAGTGACCTCAAAAGGTCCAAATGCACCAAAATATGACCATATGATGTAAAGGAGAAAAGGTTGATATTAGGGAAATATTTTGATAAAAGTGACCTAGCTTATTGTCGATAGTTTAATAAGAAATATTACAATAGAAGTGGTGGGGCAAGTGGGGAAGCCTATCCTAAAAAGAGGAAACCTCAACAAGATCCACCAAAGGGTTGAAGGAGGGTGATCAAGGGCAATGAGACATAGCATGAGAACCCCATTTCGAAACACCCATAATTACAACAACATCCATATCTTCAGTAGAGTTAAAATATAAAACAAAAAACTAAGTATGTAGGGGTAAATTTCAACTTTACCTAAAATTAATGGGTTCTAGCAATCGGATATCTAGGAGTGTAGAGTAGGGAGTGATGGTCATAGGTGATGAAATCTACCAATAAGCACTAGCTTCTCAAAATAGTATATGCCCTGAAAAGGGTGCATAGGAGAGGCATCTTGTAGGCTTAGTAAAAGACCTATTCGAGAGTGTATGAAGTAGATCTGCAAAGCAATTTTTAAGACTAGAGTTGACAAAGGCATCTGGGATGGTAGTATCAGGACTAGGAATAGGCAAAATTTTCCTAGAAGGGCACTCAAGGTTCAAGTTGGTGACATCTACCGCCAACCTATATGCAAGGGAATTGTTACTCCTAGAGAGCAAGGGTAGATGACGAGAATTTGAATTTGACGAGTGTGAGGCCATGGGGGAGATCTTCAATGTACTTATTATTTTTGTAAATTGTTGTAGAAGATTGAATCTTTTAATTATTTTATCTTTTTATTAAATATAAATAAATATTTATATATACAAATCAGTTTGTGAAAGAAATAATGTTTTCAAATAAATTTATACATTTTATTGAGCAATGTTTTTGATTAAGGATAAAAAAGGTTTTGAGGGGACCCAAAACCGCATACAATAAGTTTTGAAGGGACCTACAATGCTCTGATTTTTCACATATCTGAAACCAACAAAGGAATGTTGCAGAAAGATACAACATAGACATATAGTAGCCCAGCCAAAACCTAACAATACAGAATAAGCATTTATAGAATTGGTGGCAACAGAAGATAGTGTAAGCCACCCTAAAAGATTTTAGACAAACATGAACATAGGGAGGAAGGCTTCCTGAACCATAAACATGGTTTTTATCCAAGCTCCCACAACTTTATCCTTCAGAGTGATACCTATTGTGAGCAACATGATTTTCAATGTCTCCACCTCCAAAGGATATAAATGGAAGAAGATAGCAGAAATGCCATCAATAGCTCCCTTGCAACCAAACTATTGGGCTTCTTCAGCCTCCCAACAACACTTCCAGGAATATCTAGTAGCATCCAAATCCACCTCAATAGGAGAAAGGTTACCTCCAGCCACATCCATCTCCCCCTCCATAGAAGATAGGACCATCTCAATAGGAAAAACTAGATTAAACCCAGGATGCAAAAAATGGAGCACAACAAACAAAGCCATGGAACTAAGAAAGGGAGGGACAGAATAACCCTAATCATAAAGAGATCCAGGAGTCAAAATATATAGACATGGAAGACCAGACCCCATCATTAGAATAAGCAAGGGTTTTAAAAAGGCTCCCTTAACCTTCCTCTAAAACAAAAGAACAAGGGTTTTCACAAGGATCCCATAACCTATATTAACCATACCAAGGGGTTTTAACAGGCTCCTCAAACCAAAAGCACTAGGTTTTACCATGCGTCCCAAAACCATAACAAAAGAAAACCAAAAAAGCGTCCCACCATACACAAGAAAATAGAGGACAAGCAGGAACCATAGAAACTACAACAACACCCACGACTGCATGGGAGGAGAGTATCACCTCCAAAGGATCCACCAATTCAAGATCAAAGAAATAGCCATCCAATACAACTCCCTACATCCACTCAAAGGTTTACAAGAAAAACACATCTCCACCTCTATAGGAGATGGAGTCAGTTCTATAGACAAAGATATAGACAACCCATGAGAAGGAAAACAAAGAGAGTACCAAGGAGAGACAACAAAGCCAAGTCCTCCAACAGTCGAAAAGGAGGAGAACCAAATCTCTATATGACCTCTATTGATCAGCTCACCCAAAAGAACTAGAGGCCCATGCAAGAAGGAACAAAGACTGACAAGCAAAAAAAACCAAGATCTAGAACAGGGGCACATAATAGCCTTACCAATCCAAATGCCAATACCCAGAATGACACCCCCATAACTACCTGCAAAACCTCTCACTCCAACCACGAGCAAAAAGGCATGGGAAGAAGGCGACCAAGACCAGGACCCAGAGAACGGACCACAAGGGAGAACAACACGAGAAGACGTTGCCGCCCCACACACACCCCTTCACACCACAAAACACCAAGCCAAGCCTGAAACGAACCAACCCACTAGCCAAGATAAGGAGTTAGGACCAACGAAAAGCCCTCTCCATCCATCTGAATCTAGGTCATCTTTGTCTCCAGCAATGTCCCCACCTGCAAAACCCCTAACACCGCTACTCCCTCCGTGCTCCATCCCAATCCTTTCATGGCTTTATTTTATTGAGCTATGTTAACTATACACTTTAAACAAAATCAAAGGTAGATTTACATACATTGGATGCAAATAATATAAATTGAAACATATTTTATATATAGAAAGACATAAAGTCAAGAAGAACTTTGAATTTTTAAATTATTATTTATTTTATGTTTAATACATTATTGTCTTGTGTATTTCAATTGAAAAATAACAAGAAAGCAATATAATTCTTTTGAAGTTAGGGTCGAGTGGTCAATAGTCATGTAGGCTAAATTTGCAAACATGTAACACTTACGTGGGATTTCCTAGGACGTCTATTTTTGTTCAGAATTATGATATGGCCTCGAATCTATATACAAATAATTTTTGGAGGTATGACTTATCAAGAAACTCCTCATGTGCGCATGTCTATTGAGAAGTCCTTTTAACATGAATTTTTAAAGATTCAACCAAAACATCATTTATTGGTAGAATGATATCATATTCGTACTTAAAATATGACTTATATATCGACATATATGATTTAAATTTCTTTTCACAATCATAAATCTAATTAATTGTAATCTTTACATCCAATAAAAATCAAGTACAGTAATTAAACGCAAAATATTATTTATTATGATAAAAAGTTTCTATACTTTCTATTGTACCCTACTCACAATGTATAATTTTTTTTCACATGAAACGTGTCCCTATCAGAGGTAGTATGATAAGAAATTTGTGATGTGGGATGATTCCGTGGTAAATAGACCACTCACACATAGATATTATAATTCATTGTTTCTAGTCATTTCCTGAGTGTACTAGAAACAAAAGTTTTTCAGAGTAGAAAACTCTTGTCGAATTCAATAATTAATATTAATAAAGTAGCACTATAACTTTTAAAATACATTCAAGAGCATTATCATAGCATACAGGATTCCCCATTAATTACATTTTGTTAGACTCGAATATCTATCAAGATTCAAGTTCAATGTCTAAAAATCTTTAAGATTAAGAATAATCAAGTATTAGGAGAAAGGACCCATTAGTTGTGCACCCTAACTTCGCGCTACGTAGAAATTTCAAATCACTCTGATTTTTTTACAGCAGCTTACTTGGCAAGTCCCCTGCTTATAACTAAGGTTTCAGGCCCACATCATCAAATATGATGCCACATCAGCATTCCTTTTGCCAAGGTGTCCAAAACAGCCCAAAAAAATTGTGAGACCAATAAGTGTGCAAAAGGGTCCCAATACTTGTGCAGCTGATGTGGCATCACATTGGTTACTTTTTACAACAAATGGTATATTTCATTCAATTAATGGTACTTATCATACAACTATTGGTGCAATGTTATACAAAGGTTGGACATTAAATCAACAAATATAAGGTATTAAATCAACAACTTCTATCGCCAAAATTGAAACATGCTCAACTACTGAATTCTTTCCCCTAATTTACACCAAATTTCATCCTCTTATAAATACCATTACCATTACCATATAAATATACATAAAAAGCATAAGGTAGAAAACATACCCATTGAAAACCAAAAGCAAATTGCTAGGATATGTCGGTTGAATGTGTACGTTGCAAAACATAAGTTATTCATATTTGTAGGCATATTCAAAAATATCTAAGCCACATTAAGAATTATAATAATTCGATTTGCCACTAGCTTTTGTTAAATATCCATTAAGCAGGACGAATACAATAATTGTTAAAAACTATTTGCGAGTTGCCACTACAGTAGGACAGAAACACATATCCAAGGATTTAAATATTCATCTCGATTTTTTCATGTGTGGACGGTTTCAATGTAGTTGTCCTATCCTACAAATAGTTCATTATGATAAAGAAGTCCCTTTAGTATAGACTCTTTGGATTATACAGTTAGTCTATATAAAAAAATATAATATCTTTTAAGTATGTTGTAATGATTTGATATATGGAAAAAATGCATCTTACAAAAATCTTACCTTTTTCTATTATTTTAAAATCAATTAATACAAATCTATAGTCATAAAGAGATAATTAACAATTATAATAAACTTTAAATTAAAATTTGTTTTGTTTTATTTTATTTTTAAATATCATTTCTTGTTAAATAAAATGTTGGGTACTAAATCAAACTATATTTCATACTAATTCATATGTTTGTAGAAAGTTGTTTTTTCTTTAATTTAATTAATTATTTTATCTTTTATTAAACATAGAAAAATGTTTATGTATAGAAATAAATTTTTAAAATATTAATGTTCTGTAATAAATTTAATCAAAGTTAGGAGTAAATACATTGGATGTAGATCATCTTTAGGAAAGTCTTTGTTTTGAATAGTGAAAGTTAATGTAAATGTAAATGTGATTATCAACTTTGATCATAATGATAGGTAGAATGCAAACTTTTGGATTAAATTATGTGTATTTTTCATTCAACATTTTAGATCACACTCATAATACATTATAAGAAAAAAGAATATGTAGAAATTTATTACAATTAATGTTTTATAAAAGATGTGGATAATAAGATAAATGAATAATAATTAAAAAAAAATGTGACACATTAAAAGAAAGAAAGAAAAACTAAAATGATATTAAAAAATTATATTTAAATAGTGGATCTTTGAAAGTTGCAATAAGATTTAAAAACTTTGAACCAATTAAATTTCAGAATTTAGAAACATAATAATAATGTATTTAAGAATTTTTATTGATGGAAAAATAATTGAATAATAGAAAATAATAAAGAACAAGAGCTGTGATACAGCTGGAGTCCCTGCCAATTGCAAAAAAATGCCAAAAAAAATATAGTGAAGATTGATAAAAAATACTGATTTCTAGTATGGAAATTGCAGTTGAGATGAATGGTCAGAAGACTTTTGTTTGTTTTCTTGATTATACAATAAATCTTTAAGGTTATAAGAAAGCTGTAATCATTTTGCAGTATCCTGCTAAAACATTGTGAAATAATCACCATCTTTGAAAGAGCCAAATAAAACACTATATCAACCCCTCTTGCCAATAGAAATTCACAATTCCAAAACAAAAACAAACACAGACTCTTATCTTTAGATTGCAACAAAGAATTTAATCTTATTCTCCTCAAAGCTGTAAAAACACTTTTACCACAATGGCCTTCTAATGGCCCCTCTCAAACTCGCAGACAAACAAACTTCTCTCACGCTCTGCCCCTCTTTCCTTCATGGGTCACTGCTACTTTCCACGATTCCCTTCCCTATTTACACAACCATACACCCGTTTCTTATGTCCTGCACACCTTCTTACTTCACATGGGTTACTTCTACCATCGACTCTCTATCCTATCAACCTTCTCTTATCATTCTCAGCCGACTCTTTAACTTCTCGATGAGTCGTTTCTACTTCCTCTATCCCAACAATGCCTCTTGTTCTCTATTAATCGCATTGTTCTATTATCGAGTCATTTTCTTGTAACACATGCTATGTCTCTCGGTATTTTACCTTTGAACTTGATAGAATGTGATTGCAATTTAAATTTTACTTCTGCATCTATTGACCATACGCATTCCTTCACCATTGACTGTTGTATGTACCAAAAGGCTGAATAGCCTTCGACAGAATTTTATATTTTAAAATAAACTTGCTTCAGGTTTAAAAACTTCTAAAGTTTGATAAAAAAATCCATTTTGTGCAGCCAACACTCATTGAATTCCACGTGAGGATATTTTTTGATGCATTCTGTCATATCGACCAAAGCATCAAATATCTAACAAAAATCCCCTCTCCTTATGCTTTGATAGATGTCTAAATACTGTTTCAAAGCCCCCACTTTGGCACAAGTTGGGAAGATGTTCTCTAAGATCTTTGAAATTCCGCTTAATGCCTGCCAATTTGCACTTGCTAAAAATGTATTGAGACAAATTTTTTTTAAGGCTTTCAGTCAAACAGTTCATACACTTTATCTGAGCTTCAACATTTTGCATACACAGCTACCAGGGCAGTCACAACTACAACATCTGACAAAAATTTTATGATTTGATGAACATTCATGCCCTGATCACAAGCCGAGCAGAGAACATACTTAACTCTTTGTATAGTCACAAAATACAGCTGATTTTTGAAAGAACATGCTGCCTATTGACTGTTTGGATGATCATCTAACCAACTTGGTAATAAGTAAAAATCTTGGTCAAAGATTGAACTGATCTCTTTTTAAAATTAGTGCCATTTTATACGAGTATATAATAATGGTGTGACTATATTAACTTTCGAATATACTTGCTGGAAATGTGAGTACAGATGTGTCTCTGATGCCGAGTTTCCTGGTGACTATGGGCAGAAATGTATGTTATATGCATGGATAGGTGCTGGTTAAAACATCTGGCAGTAAATAAAAATTGGCCTAAAGCAGTTTCTATGTATTTGGTATCTATGTCTCAGGGTTTGCCAAATTTCTAATATAAAGTTTGAAATCTGACGGACTTAAAGAAAACAGAAAAAAAAATCATTTCAGTTTGCCCCAAAATTTGTATGGAAAAAGGCTTAGCGTTTGTTATTAAAATATAGTTTAAAAACATATTTTTAATTAGGTTTTTTCAGATTTATTCTTGTGGGCCTCACTCTTATTTTGGTTTGCTGTGTGAGTCATTGTCTTGTGAATGTTGACTCGTGGGAAACTGGGTGTTTAGTGTTGATAGCCTTCTGTTTGTTGTTTGCAGATGTGGTGGCTGCTTGTTTTATTCATGTTGACAGTCTCAGGTTCACCATTGTAGAGATGGTAGCTGCTCATAGAGATTTTATTGACATAATTAATGGAATGTGAAGCAATTTGATTTTGTTTCAATAGTTTAGCAGCCAAGCGCATGTCAGAGGCATATGTTATTAGACAGGAGGGTTGTTTGTTGACTGTTGAGTGCAATGCCCTGTGTGGAAGCTGTAGCTACAGGAGACAAAAGCCCTACCACACTCAATAGCATCTGTTTTAACAAGAATAGACCTGTGTCATAGAGACTGAATAAATATTGACAGGCATATAATTCCCAAAAATTTGCTATTAAATACTGATGCATTGCAAAGAATACCAAATAGTTACGATAAATAATCCACACTTTTATAATACTATAAACCAATGAGTTCGAAAAATATCATGCATTGTTAATCTTAGTGATACTAATTAACATAAATTCAACTGGCATCTTCCAGTAATATAGCTGGAGAAGACAAACACATCAATGATATGAGTACGTTCTTTGCCAGTCTAAAGCTGTGGTTTTCCAAAAAGTTGTGTGATTAACCATAAAAACAACATAAAAATTCAATTGGCATCTTACAATAATATACCTAGAGAAGACAAACACATCAATGATATGAGTACATTCTTTGCCAGTCTAAAGCTGTGATTTTCAAATAAGTTGTGGTTGCTCATAAAGATTTTATTGATAGAATCAATGGAATGTGAAGCAATTTGATTCTGTTTCAAGAGTTTAGCAGCCAAGCCTATGTCAGAGGCATATGTTATTAGACAGGAGGGTTTGTTTGTTGAGTGTTGAGTGTCATTGCAAAGTTAACTTCAGCTCGTTAAATCCAGGTGTATTGTGGCATATGATAAGGTTATTAATCAATTTGCAATTCTAATTGCAAAGAGTGGCCTGAATTTTCCCTACAATTTCTGTACGGAAACTTTTTTTTTTGGGTAATTATTAGTTTTATGGTAGCTCTAAGCACCCTCAAGTTCTCAAATTCAGTTATACTCTGTTCTATTGTAAGAAAACTATTTGCAATCACCATTGCAAACAGAGCCCCAAATTTTCCATGTAATTTCCTTACTGAAAGCCCCTTGCCACTAGGCAGTGGATGCTGTAGTGAAATCCTCTAAGGCAACCTTCGACTCATTCTTACTCTGTGACACAGCTGACACAGCTTGCATGGGGTAGCTATTTGTTTCCAGAAATTATCTATTTGGTTGTAATTTAAGGATTTGATCTAGAATTTTATTTGGTTGGAGGAGCATGGCAAAATGACCTACTGAACTGTTGATTTCATTGAAGTTCATGCAAATCTAACGTTGGAGTTAAAGACTAGATGTAGCTATTTGCAAAGGATTCAGAGTTTACCTTCTCTCTAGCTTTACATAGGCAACACCTGTGTCGCTATGGTCATGTTTTCAATTGAACATGTGGTGAATGAAATGTAGACATCTTTGTTTCAATTTGACAAAGTTATCATAGTGAATTAAGGCATCCCTTGTGTAAGAAGCTACAGGGGTTCCGTATCTATGCCTGTATTTCATTTCCTGATGAAATCACTTACCTGGGTCAGAAACTAATTCATGGTTTAAGACCCCTAAATTGGAGACACATTACCAGGCTTTGCTCAATGGACATGCAAAACAAAGAACTAGTCCTACGCCCAGTACACACAGATGCTAATTTATGAGCTTATCATCAAGACATCAAATTCTTATTTGTCTGACCATTAAGGCAAAATTAACTTACAGAAGCGGCAACGATGAAGGCTGGCTGAATGAACGACGACAATAAAGCTGGTTGAATGAGCAACCGCTTGCAGGGGACATGAGGTCTCTAAAGAAGAGGAGTGGAAGAACGTCGTTATTGGCTGTAAAGAAGGGAACATGGTCCGCAAAGAGTTTTAATTTCCTGCACCACCTTCTTTAATGGTGAAAAGCAATCTGGAGGATGCTCACGGTTAATGCCCTAAATTCCCATCGTCATATAGAGACGTGATAACAATTCGTAGAACGCCGCATAACCACCAAAACCTTCGGAAACTAAACATTAGGAATTTTTTTCAATTTTTTTCTGTTCGTTTTTCATTGGTCACGAGATTTTTTCCTTTAATTTTTAATCGAAAAATAGAAAAATCCCTAAGGAAAAATATGGCGGGCCAATCATAAAAAGAAGAAAATTGTCTAAAATTTTATTTTTAAATCGAAAGTTGCAAACCATAGAAAAAGTTGTTTATTTATTTGTTGGTGTGCTTCCCTTGGAGAGACTAATAGAGCGAGACGAAAACATAAAGTCTCTGCCTATACAGGCAGGGACTAACAATTAATTATTTAATTACTTATGCCTATACAGGCAGGGACTAACAATTAATTATTTAATCACTCAAATTAACTTTTCTAGATTCTCATGCAATATGGATGAAAAGAAATTCCACGGCCCAGTTAATGTGGGCAACGTCTATGGGGGGTGCAAGTGGAAGCGAAAATGACGTCACAAAATGCCATTTGGATATTCGTTGTGGGACTGACCCAGGTGCGACTGCTGTTCCTTAATTATTGCATATGGTTAGCTTATTTTTAGGTCTAGTGGCGTCAACTATACTAGAAGAGTGTACTCTCAACAGCTTTTGTGTTTTGGACTCTTACGAAACTCCTACAAGATACAGAAGTGAAAGACAAATGAATTTGTATCATACATCACAAAAAAATATATCTAAAGTATCTTTCTGACAAATTTTGGCCGTAATTAAAATATCGTCTTCTTGTTTTTTTTTTTTTTTTGTGTAACCTTCCCTTTTACTTTTCAGTTTGAGTCTTGGTCTACAATTTTTGTCTTCTTGAGCTCTCTTTATATCATCATGATGATGGATCACTGAGTGTAACATTGATGCAAATATTCTTTAACACAATCAAATCCGAAACAAATACAATAATTTACTATAGATTGTTGATACTTGATACTATTAACATATTGACATAGTTTATTTGTAATTAATCTAAAGATTTTAACTCTTTTAAATCATTAAAAATAATAATGGTAAAATGTATATAAGAAAAATTAAAGTTCAAATTTCAAATATAGAAGAAATAAAAATAATCACACCAATAATATGATAAAAAAAATTCTTAAAGAAAAAATAGTTATTAATAATATTTTCTTATTGTATAAATTTGACTTTATTAGTTTTAGTAATGGAATTATAAGGGTAGGAATTTTTTTAATTGATGATTAAATCTTTTAAATCTAATTATTTTCTTTTCAAACATTATATTTTAGTTTTCATATATATATAACTTTTCAATTTTTTTGAAATTATTTTGCATCTATCTGATTCAATAAAAACATTAGGTGATAAAGACAACTTTTTTCGAATGATGGGTGTGAGATATATATTTTTTTGTTTTCATTTCATAAAAAAAATCAAAGAATATACTAAAGTGCCATAAATTGTGTTTGACACTAGGTTTGAAACCATTTTTGTATATGTGCCTAGTTTACATATAATTGTGCTCATTTTTGCGATAATTTACATGAAATTGATTCTATTTTGTATTCAATTTTTTTTTTTGTGTGAGGCTCATTTTGTTAGGACTAGGGTATTGGACACCCCTATCTATCATTCAATTCAGAAATCCAAATACAAATCTACTTTCGAAGAGTAAAGCATTCAAGCATACAAACATGTTACAACAATCATGATCAACTATATTGTGTTTCCCCATGATGAATGTTTGTCCTTTGTCCTCCCTCGAACGTACATGCCTCTTCATAATCATAGTTGTTGTGTAGGTAGGAATGCCAACAAGGGTTTGACATAGGCAAGCCCATTTACAACATAACCATTTGTCCTTGTTTTTCATGTGTGTAGGTTCAGATCGAAGACCAAATGTGGTAGATGAGTGTAGTGAAAATTATTAAAATTTGAAATAGATTTTGAATAGGAAAAAAATCGTAGATTAATTTACTAGGCATCCTTGTCTAGCTAGTCTTGGTTGAGTTTATAGGAGACAACATTTCAAAACCTCATGACTACAATTTTCTCACCTGCTTCATTTTTAGACATGTTTAAACTGGGAAGCCCAACATTCACATGATCTAACACTTTTTGCTCCAACTCTTAAATCTAGGTTCCTCTTTATATCACTTTTTTTAAAATGCCTTACTATGTCTATCATATTTTATATATCTATTGTTTATTATTGAAATTAACCATTTCTATATTATTAACTCTAGATCTCATACACACTTCACAATCTCAATTCCATTGCTAGATAGGAATAGAATCCTAATATCTATATCTTCCATAAGGGATTTAGCTAAACGTATTTGTGTTTTAGTTTTATGCAAGGGAAACTTAAGATATTAGTTTGCATTCATAGGCTTAGGATCTCAATTCTGGACATATAATTTTGATTTTGAATTGGTTCATGTTCTTGCAATCATTTTTAATATTTATTGCTTATGTACAATTGCATTTAATTAATTAGAGAATTAATCATATTATTGTTCTTTCATATCTCTTAATTATTGGTTAGTTAATTGTATCATTGTTATTTCATATTACATTTGCAATAATTTTTTTTGATAAACCAAACTATTAAAAACACATATAAACATCCATCTTTCTTCTTCTATCTTTCTTCCATTGCCTTCTAGGAGCATATGTGTGTTTATGAATCTTACATTTGTTTAAGGGTTTCATAACCCACTATTCTAAATTTGAGGTTCTTATAAGAAGAAGTTGTCAAATCACAAATTTATATTCTTTAACTAGTAGTAGCGATGAGCTTAAGTTATATGTTAACTTTTTCTCTTTAAGAATCTCAAGAAAGAAAGAGTCCCTAAACTCAACACACAAATTGCTTAATATACTTGAAAAAAATTCCCCTCATGATTCTGATGACAAGGATGACCCTATAAATAAAGTGTCTAGTAAAAAATTGAAGAATTTGGATAGGGAATTAGAAGTATTTAAACATGAAATTGTGTTATTATTAAAAACAATAAATAAAAATAAAATAAAATATAAAACATTTATGTCTTAGAGAAATCTAAGGGTAATAGTCAATAGAGTAAAGATAGCTTCAAAAATAATCTCTATTTCTCAATTAAAGACAATTGTGTTTTCATATTCTAAATCTTATTTTTTTTATCATTGTAACATAAAAAATAAACATTAGTATGAATAACTTCTTCTTTTCCTATATTATCCATATCCTTAGATGCACAAGTAAAAATTTTAGGAAACATGGAAGATTTCAAAATGCAATGATAATTATTTAAGAGAAATAAACTCAACCAATTTTAATGACTTTATTAGAATTGAAAGCATTCACAAGGGCATCTACAGTATCCTCTACAATGAACTTTTCATCACAATTTTAGGGGCATTTCCTTTGATCGTAAGGGGCATTTCTTCATTGGTTAAATAGGAATTAACATAGAAGTTTGAGTTTGTGGTTGCTTTTGTGTTTCTTTTCTTTCTTTCAAATTTTCTATTCGACACTTCCAATATATCTATATATACACATTATTATAAACACTAGTACTTGTTTAAGACTGAGAACATATATTTAAACAATATGATAAATGAAGAGAATCCGAAAGAAAATATTGTTCCAATTGAAAGTAAATACATTAGCATTACATGCTAATACTACGTACAAATTAAATTTATTGTAGTCTATTTTTTTTTTTTTTTTTAAATTATCTATAAATCTATGACATATACTCCCACCAACAAACTATAAAAATATAAAACATTGTAAACAAATTAAATTTAATTACAATCTTAAAAAACCTCTTACTAACAATCAGCTCATAACTCCACTCATATGCAAAAGGCTTCTTGTACATCCCCAATCGACCAAATGTTATCAAGCATCTAGGCATACCATCAAATAATGGAAAATTAATTATTTATTCAACTAATTTTTGTTGGCATTTTTGATGCTTATGTTGTGATTGTCATTGATGGACACACACTTGTATTGAGATCCCCTTTATATGTATGAGCTCATGCTCAACCAGTATGTTGTACTCTTGTCTTTAGACTAGTAGTGATTTTGCAGAATGTGTTTTCCCGATCTGAAGCGGCATGTCGACCCCAAGCAGTTCGCAGATCACAAGTGGTACAAGGAAGCAAAGCGGCACAACACATTCTTACCAGTCTTCATTTTTGTCAAATCGGCAACTGGCATTTTTGTCAAACCGGCAATCGACATTTTTGTCAAACTGGCAACCGACATTTTGTATCAACCGGTAACATTTTGTGATGAGTTACCAACTGGCATTTTGTGATGAGTTACCAATCCACTAATTGTTTGACGGTGCTGACACATTGACGGTGATTCTTGTGTCATGTTACTGAGTATGTGTAGATTCACTGAACCTAGGAAATTGTAATGTAATCCTATTGGACCGACATGAAATCAGATTCCTTTAAAAGGACATCATGTCTAGGGTTTTAAAAGTTGTTGAAAGAGCTACGAATAGGGTTTATGTTGAGCTAGGGTTTAAGGTGAAAGAATAGAGCGATCTTATGAGAGGAGATCGAGTTGTAACTCAAAAGTGAGATAGAGAAGACTGAAGTAATGCTGGAATGCATTAGCTGTGAGCATATTGGATCTAACCAAGCAGTTTGTGCTAGTAGATAGATCAAACACTTGTTGATTACTCACATCTTTGACAAGTTTGTAGCCCTTAACCAGGTAGGCCTCAAAGTCTTTGTAAAATCCTCTAACAAGGTGGTTCACACATGTGAATCTAAAATCCTCTAACAAGGTAGTCTTTAATCGGACTTATCTCCTAACAGAGATTGAGATTCTTAACAGGATCTATTCTGGTGAAGAACATTGTAAGACCTTAACCAGTCTGACCTTAACCGGTCTGGTTTCTATTCTGCAGATAGTGACTTGTGAGTTCCATCTCACCATGGTTTTTCCCAGTTGGGTTTCCACGTCAAATATCTTGTGTTATGGTTGTATTGCTTTTGTGGGTGAATGGTTTATTCGCAGTTTGGTTTGTATGTGTGATAACCGGTTTGATTGTCAGACTGCTTTATCGGTTTATCTCTAGACTGTGTATGTGTTTTAGTGCAAAGATTTTTGGCATACTAATTCACCCCCCCTCTTAGTATTCATCAATTGGTATTAGAGCCAACCTTTCTATAAGTTTAACCACTTGGAAAGAGATATGGGAGAATACACATTGAGGGAACTTACTCAATGGCTCATTAAGTCTGAGAAAACCTATGATGATCTTATGGTCAAATACAAGGCATCTCAAGCAAAAAGAAGAGAACATGCAGAGAGGCTGATGGAACTATCTGAAAGTAGTTCTGAAGATGAAGCTAACATGGAAGCTATGATTGCTGAAGTGAATAAGCTGAATGATTCAAACTCTAATGTGAGAAAGGAGTTGGAAGGGCTAACTATTCGGTTTAGACAAGAACTTGAGAACCGGAGAAAGGCTGAAGATCTGGTAAAAGATAGAGATCATGAGATCTCCAAGTTGAAACAAGAGATTAGTGCACTAACTGCTCACCTTCATGAGAGCAGAATGGAGAAAGAAGACATGCAAGGAGAACTGAACATTGCCATCTCAGAAAATGCAGGTCTTATGGAGACAAACACTGCTATTTCCAAAGAACTCTTTGAATCAAAGGAAATACTAGCTAAGTTTGGCAAAAGTACAGTCAGGCTAGAGCAAAAGCTTGAATCATCTAGACTGGCAAAGAATACCAATGGTTTTGGTTTCTCTGAACATGAGGAAGGAGAATCCTCAAGGACAAATGTTGAAGCATCAAAGAAGCAACTGACACTCAAAGGAAAAGGTAAGCAAAAATTCAAACCTGTTTTCTTTAACTGTCTTAAAGGACACACTGCTAATGTGTGTAAGAGCAAAGCCTACAATAATCTTCCTTATTTTATCAACAATATACCTAGATCTAATAAGTTCAATGGTCATTGTTATGCATGCAACAAGTTTGGGCATAGAGCATTTGAATGTAGGTCTGTAATGGATAACACTGGAAGATATCCTCAGATGACCAAAGGAATTGGTCCTGAATCTTATATGAACCGGAACCACAACTGGTTTAATGTCCTCAACCATCACTCAAGAAGCGGTGGTCATCAAGCAGCAACCGGATGGAGAGAAAGTTGTATGATCTTTCATGGTCATGGTCACACTGCTGCAACATGCAGAAGGAAGAATGGAAACATGTACAATGGACCTTGGAGAACACCTGGACTTGTTTGCTATCACTGCAACAAATTGGGTCACATTGCAAGATTCTGCAAAATCAGAAAAAGTATATCTGATGATATACCGGTCACTCAGGAAGGAGAAATAGATGTTGAAATAGTTTAAGAAGACATGAAGAAAGTATGGAAGAAGAAACCAGTATTATTGGAGGAGGAACCGGTTTCTGCACCCAGTGTGGAAATATCTAAACCGACAAACTAAGCCTCAAAGGCTTAGGGGGACCAAACGGCAAAATTCTTTCGAACCCCCAGTTAACACCGGTATGCCAGACCTGTCACCTAGCAGAAGATCGGAAACGATAAAAAGGTAAATTAGGTTTTATGCCCTAATATAGGAGCATTAATGATGGTAGGTGAGAGACATGTATAAATGCAATTTTCAAATCATTTCTCACCATCTATTTTTTGAGCGAAGAAAAGTTTTCAAGTGTAGAGAAAAAAGAAGGCGATTTGAGCTTAGATCTTGAGGAATTGGAGAGATTTGAAGGAGATTCAAGTATAGTTTGCAATCAGAAGTGGAGAACTAAAAGCGATGATTTGGCATCTGACGGAGAGCAAAGCAAAGTAGAATCAGGAAGCCCTAAATTCACGTTTGAAAGGTATTTTTTGTATTCTTGAAATACTCTTCAATGGCTTCCGCATCTCATACGAGTTCAAGCACATCCATTGAGTCAGAAAATTTCATTCAGAGGAAGTCCAAGTATAATGCTTTATCACAAGTCCAAGCTGGAGTCATAGTCGAAGAAGGAATTTTTGACTATATTGATTGCAAGATAGAAGACATAGGGTCCTTGGCCATTCACACTCAATTAGGTCTATTTTGCGAAAAGGATAAAAGGATCAAACCGGAGTTTAGTATCTTAGAGAAGAAGAAACTCCATAATGCAGTGTATTTTCTGGAAGACTTCATAGAGGATCACATCAGAATCATCCTGAGCAGAGGCCATGGTGACAAGATGTACCTGGAGAGAATGCATGATATCATGCCTGAGGCAATTCATGCATTCACCGATTTCTGCAACATAGGGGAAGTACCGGCCCTGAGAACGGTAAGCAAAATGGAAATGACCAAGCTCACCAGTTCGACAAGTGATTCATGAGGTATGACAGTTAATTCTATCAAGGATGAACTGGTAAAATATGCCTGCATGGTGGTAGGCTACAGGACATTCTCAGCCAGCAGGATTAATTCTGTATCTGCTGTAGCGGTAAATGCCGCTTACCGGATGATTATAAAGGATAAATCATTTGACTTATGCATCGGTATGCAAAGGCAACTCCTGTCAAATCTCAAGGCAATCAAAAAGGACAATTCACTAAGATTTAAATTTGGACAACTACTGGTAGGATTGTTTTTCTATTTCCAAGGCTACTTTCCAGGTGTAGGAGATGTCTAGTGGTTCCCTGACCAACCGGTAACCAAGCAGATAAAGGAAAGTGTGCAAGCTATTGGAACCGGCTACCCTGAGATCCTGAACAAATACTTTGATGAGTTCAGAAGAAAAATGAGTCAGAGGATGCGAATCTCAGGTAACATAGTGAAGAAGTATGAAGATGATATCTGTTTCACTATTTAGGTGGACAAATGTCTAATGGAGGCTGTTGAGCCTAGAATGGAGGAAGTGGAGCCTATGGGCTATGAAGTCATGTATGACATGCTGGAAGGGCATGCTTCAACCCTTATTGCCTCGCCTCTTGATCCAAAGGCGAAGCAAACTGGAACCTACTTGGAGAGGATCACACCAGTTGAAGAACCATCGGTGAAGAAGAGAAAAGAACCGGCAGCCAAGAAAGCTAAGGCAGTGCCTGCGGCATCAGCACCAACTACCACTGAGACTCCAAAAGTGACCAAGCGGTCACCGGCAAAGAAGAAATCGGAGGCAACACTGGCAAAAGTCTTCGAAAGAAAGAGGAAGACTAAGGCAAATGAACCAGACTCCGAAGAAATTGAGTCTGATGAACAACCAAAGAAGGCTAGACAGACCAAGAAGGTGAAGAAGAATGAACCGGCAACATCCACACTGGTAAATATAGATATCTCCTCTTACAAACCTTTGACACATTGTCAAAGAATAGTAAATAATATTAGGAGAAAGTTACTTCATGATTTAATTGATTATTATGATGATTTCAATAGTGAGGAAAAAGATGAAGTACTGCAAGAGATTATTCTTTATTTATGTAGAAATGACCGGTCACCATCAAAGATTAAGTCTCAGACACCGGATTCATTGTATAAAGCATTGGATAACAGATGGCGCATTTCCATTGAAAGGAACAAGAGATTAGGGAGAAAGTATTTGCACATTACTTCCCCGAACTCTCAAACTTAGAATTCTTTGATGTATTAGATCAAAATAAAGGTCTCTTCTTCACAAGGAGAAGAAGACTCTGGTTGTTGGAAGGGAGAGTTGATGATGTAGAAAAGGATACACATCAACACATGGCCCATGCTATCTGTTCACACAAAGCTCGAATGGCCAACGTCCAAGCGGAAAAGGAACTGGTTATTTCCAAACCGGATGAAGTTTTTGATGAGGAAGGAAACCTGGTGGAGGAACCAATCGACACCATAGATGTCGATGCCCTGGATATAGAAGATGTCACTCAGGGAACTAAATAGGGGCAATAGGCCGATCAGGGTGGTGAACAAGCTGTGGACACATAGCAAGCGGCAAAAGACAAAGAAGAAGAGAAAAAGAAGAAGGATGAAGATGAGAAATAGAGAAAGGAGGAAGAGAAAAAGAAAGAGGAAGAGGAGAAAAGAAAAGATGAAGAGAAAAAGAAGCAAGAAGAAGAAAGGAAAAAGAAAGTAGAAGAGGACAAGGAAGAAAAGAGGAAGAGGGAAGAAGAAGAAAAGAATAAGAAAGAAGAGGAGAAGAGGAAGAAGGAAGAGGAAGAAAAGAAGGAAGAGGAAGAAAAGAAGGAAGAGGAAGAAAAGAAGAAAAAGGAAGAGGAAGAGAAGAAGAAGAGGGAAGAAGAAGAAAAGGAAGAGTAGAAGAGGAGAGCAGAGGAGAAGAAAAAGGCAGAAGAAGACAAGGAAGAAAAGAAGAGAAGAGAAGCGAAAAAGAAGAAAGTTGAAGAAGCCAAGGAATGTGAAGCGGCAAAAAGCTCTTAGGTGGAGACTCCGAAGGCAACCAGAAGTCAACCCTCACCGGTTGATCTCTCTAGTCCTATCGATCTCCAATCTACAAGTGAGTCGAAACTTATGCAGAGCATCAAGGTTGCTCAAGAGCGCCTTGAGATAATCCATAGGAAAAAGGAACAAGACATCATTCAGGCAGCTATAGACACACTCACCGGTTTAATCCCCGATACTAATCTTCTTGACACTGATTCATTACTAGCACAACTCAAACTTCTATGTACTGTAGTGGATGATCAGCTGCAGAGCCTAGAAGAAGCAGCTGACGCCAATGTAAAGAAAGAGCACCAAAAGGCTCTTAATGTTGCTCTGGTGAAGAAACTGAATGAGCTTAGGACTGAACTATCAAAGGATCAAAAGGACATAAGGAGTGCTTTGGATGAGGGAAACTTGCTACTCAACAAAATCTGTCAACCTCATCTATTTTGTGATGATGTGCTAGCTAAGAAGCAATAGCTTCAAATGGACTTATAGTCCTACTTAAGCACATTCAAGACTCCTTACGACTCCTTTGCGGCATATGGGCAAACCGTTCACCGGTTCCAGATCCAGTCAGCCAAGATAGAGCAAGAGATCAGCACAAGATCTAGGGATTTGCAAGAACTTTAACTGGTATTACTTCCACGACTACAAATTCTTCAAAAATGCTATCTAAACCTGGAAACACTGACAGTCACCCAAAAACTGAGCACAATAGAGGCCATGGAGGAACAGGTATCACAAATGCAGACAGAGAAGGAAGTGGCAACCTCCCTACTTGAGTCCTGGTCTCTCTCCATGAAACAATTTTTGTAGGACTACAAGGCAATTTTTGACGAGTATTATTCATTATTGTCATAAACTCTTTTATATATATGGAAACAGGTTTTTGTAGTGGTACTTTGTCATTGTTGGCAAAGGGGGAGAAGTACATGGTTTTAATTAAAATTTTGATGGTCTTAAATTTTGAAATTTTGGTATATCAGAGGGAGAAGTTTTTTTTGAAATTTTGATATATGCTATGATATTTGCTATATGCTCTGATGATTATGCTCTGAATGCAAAATTGCTATACACTCTATTGATTAAGGGATAGTGTATATGCTTAGGGGGAGCAATTTTGTTAGTGGCAAGCTTTTGTTGTAAAACACTTAGATGTCAAAATTTTATTTTCCTAAGTGTTGCCATCAATGCCAAAGGGGGAGATTGTTGGCATTTTTGATGTTTATGTTGTGATTGTCATTGATGAACACACACTTGTATTGAGATCCCCTTTATATGTATGAGCTCATGCTCAACCGGTATTTGTTCCAACCGGTATGTTGTACTCTAGTATTTAGACTAGTAGTGATTTTGAAGAATGTGTTTTCCTGTTCTGAAGCGGCATGTCGAACCCAAGTGGTTTGCAAATCACAAGCAGTACAAGGAAGCAAAGCGGCACAACACATTCTCACCAGTCTTCATTTTTGTCAAACCGACAACCGACACTTTTGTCAAACCAGCAACCGGCTTTTTTGTCAAACTGGCAACCGGCATTTTGTATGAATCGGTAAAATTTTGTGATGAGTTACCAATCCACCGAATGTTTGATGGTGCCGACACATTAACAGTGATTCTTGTGTCATGTTACTAAGTATGTCTAGATTCACTGAACCTAGGAAATTGTAATGTAATCCTATTGGACCGACATGAAATCAGATTCCTTTAAAAGGACATCATGTCTAGGGTTTTAAAAGTTGTTGAAAGAGCTGTGAATAGGGTTTATGTTGAGCTAGGGTTTAAGGTGAAAGAGTAGAGCGATCTTATGAGAGGAGATTGAGTTGTAACTCAGAAGTGAGATAGAGAAGACCGAAGTAATGCTGGAATGCATTAGCTGTGAGCATACTGGATCTAACCAAGCAGTTTGTGCTAGTAGATAGATCAAACACTTGTTGATTACTCACATCTTTGACAAGTTTGTAGCCCTTGACTAGGTAGGGCTCAAAGCCTTTGTAAAATCCTCTAACAAGGTGGTTCACACATGTGAATCTAAAATCCTCTAACAAGGTAGTCTTTAATCGGACTTATCTCCTAACAGAGATTGAGATTCTTAACAGGATCTGTTCTGGTGGAAAATATTGTAAGACCTTAACCGGTCTGACCTTAACTGGTCTGGTTTCTATTCTACAGATAGTGACTTGTGAGTTCCATCTCACTGTGGTTTTTCCCTGTTGGGTTTCCATGTCAAATATCTTGTGTTATGGTTGTATTGCTTTTGTGGGTGAATGGTTTATTCGCATTTTGGTTTGTATGTGTGATAACCGGTTTGATTGTCAGACTACTTTACCGGTTTATCTCTAGACTGTGTAAGTGTTTTAGTGCAAAGATTTTTGGCATACTAATTCACCCCCCCCCTCTTAGTATTCATCAATTTTATTTTAATATTTTAGAGTCTCATCCAAAATGTATCAATAGAAATTCTATTGATTGTTGCCACGCAAAATGGACCCATGGGCGGCTGCCATTCCTTAATTATTGTACATGGTTACCAATTTCTTTGGTAATGTGGCCTTTACTATACAACAAGAATGTCCTCCCAAACAACTTTTCCTTTTTTGGAGACAATGAATTTTGATCGTATATGCATACATCATTTTGTGGCTATAGGCAAGCCACCATAAGGTTTGAATTAAAAATAAATATCCAATGTGTCTTTCTTGCAATTCCTAAAGAATTTATGGATTTGTGGCCCACAAATTTGATGTGAGGGATAGAAAGAGGTGACCAACTTTTGGCTGTAGTGAGCTATGTCTTGGAAAATATCTTTATCTTGCCTAGCTCATAATGATAAAGAGGATTATTTTCATAGTGGTTATAATTGAAAATAAAATAAATATAGTTTATTTTAAAATTAATTAATTTTAAAATAAATAAAAAGTTTCAATTGATATTTATCGACATTTCTTTAGATAGACGTATTTAAGATATCTATAGTAGTTTGTAATATACTTGAAGACTTTAATTTTTAAAAATAATAGTGATAAAATATGTAGAATGAGAAATTGAGATTCAAAAGATGAAGTTGTAGAGCAAGATCGCAGGAAAGGATGACAAAGATATAATGGTGAATTGGATAGAGGAAAAGGAGGATTGTTTTCATGATATGCACGTAGGTCTTTAGAGTATAAATCTTTCTAAATAGGTGACCATTGGTAGGGAATAGATAAAGAATCAGGTCACCATATGCAAAGTAATTAAAGTTAAGAAGGATATGGCAACAATCAACTAGTGGATCAAAGAATTATGGAAAACAAATTGCATCATAAAGTTCTTGGTAAAAAACTTGTTCATCACTTTTTTTTCACTCAAAGAAGAGAGAGATGGAATAATGAAGTAATGGTTATCGACATTAAAGGGAGACCCACTATATATACAAAGATGGGCCCGAGATTTTGATCTGTAATCTAAAGAAGTGCACCCATTTGGATTCATCTATACAATTTACCAGTTGAATATTGGTCTAAAGAGTGCTAGGAAAAATAGTTAGATCTCTAGGGACCTTGATAGAAATTGATTCTAAGTTGGCTAATGTGGACTTGTACATATATGATAGAATGAAAATAGGATAGTTAGAATAGTCTCAGAGGACATATGAGTACATGCCTTGAATAAGCATTGGACTCAAAAGGTAGAAGTTGAAGAAAGAAATTCATTTCTCTGAAATGTAGAAGAAGGGACTATATAGAATCTAATTGTCATATGGTGGAGTGTAAGGATGTTAGATGGATCCCCAAAGAAAGGGAACCCCCCTACCACTATTTGGCATAATAATTAAATTATGATAATTACAAAGAGGGAAAGATAAGGAATGTTTTGAGTTCCAAGTGTTTGGGGGTGATTTCTCTAAAAGACCTAAATCATTAAATCTTGAAGGATTGGAAGTAAGGAGATCAAGGAATCCTCTTAGATCCAGCTAGAGTAATCCCCAAAATTAATTGAAGGAGAATGACAAGGTCAATTCTCAGGAGGACATACTCAAGGAGAAGAAGGGAAAGGATCCACAAAGTCCAAGGGGGTTGAAGGAATGTATATAATTGGGTAACAAAGGAGAGATTAAAATAGAGGATGTTAAAGGTGGTATGAACTCGGCAAGAGAAAATTCAGAGAATTTTTGGTGCTTTGAAGGTGATTGTTATGGAGAAAACATTTTGGACAATGTAGAGACTATGTGTTTAAGTCAGTGTGTAGAAAAATAGTTGGGGGTGGCAAAGAAGAGAAGAGGGAGGAAAAATAATAGACAAAAGAGGAAGGATGAGGTAGCAGAGAAGGGGCTAATGAGCATTTCTAAATTTTTGAAAATATCCAAGGGAGCCAAGGACTCCCTTAGAGGGAGATGAGGATTTTGACATGGAATGTCAAGGGCCTTTCAGAACCTGAAGAAAGATACATGGTGAAGCATTATTTAGTTAAGGAGGGAGTAGACAAAATTATTCTATAAGAAACACAATTTAATAAAGAATCAGAGAATTTTTTTTATTAAATATTGTAGAAGATTGAAGGGTGTTTTTCAAGATGCATGTGGCCAATTGTGATGATTAGAAGTTTTGTGGGATTCAAACTTGTATCATTCGGCATTGGTAGAGGTAGGCATGAATTTGATGATGTGCAACGTTTTATTCCACACTTTTGGGTTGCTGATGTTCATTATTAATATATATGGGCCTACCAAAATGGAGGAGAAAGCAAAACTTTGGAACACACTTAAAGGTTTAATGGAAGTATTAGGTGATATAAAATTCATAATTGGAGGAGACTTGAATGCCATCGTTGATCTAAAAGAAAAAATTGATGGTATTCTAAAAAGTAGCAAGGTAACATACTTGAGTTTAGAGAGTTTGTGTAGTCCAATGGTCTTCTAGATATTACTCCTAGCAGTGGAGTATTTACATAGACAAATAGAAGAGTAGGTTCTACCAATATTACAAAGAGATTGGATCATTTTTTTCTAGGTAATCATTGGATTGAAAATGACCTCCCTATTTGCTCGACCATTCTTTTGATATTCATATCAAATCATTTCCTAGTATTACTGAACATTGACCTAGGTGAGAAGCCTCGTAATTGATATTCTAAAATTTAATCAATGTGGTGGAGGTATTATTCTCTTATAAAACTTTTGGAATCTTGGTGGAAGGAAAATAATATATATAGAGTTTTGGTGAATTTGCATTTTATGTGTAGATTGAACTTCATGAGAAACAAGTTGAAGGTTTGGAACAAAGATTGTTTCAAAAACATTTTTATAGGAAAATATGATGGCAGAGGCTACAATTAGTATCCTAAATGAGAAAATCATAAGTAAAGGTATGTTCCTAGAAGATTTTTAAAAAGGAAATATAATTAAAAGACACTATATCACAACTTTTGAGTCAAAGAGGAAATGTACTAGAAGGACAAAGTGAGGTAATCTTTGTTAAAGGACGATGATTTCAATTCAATTTTTTTCCATGCCTCTGTTAAAACGAAAAGAATGAACAAGAAAATAGAAAGAATGAAATGGGGAATGGAGATTGGTGTGAGGGAGAAGATGAAATTGGGACTGAAGGGGTCAATTATTTCTACTCTATACTATGTTGTTCTTTCTAGCCAAATAGGAGTTCATGGGACATCATTATTGAGTTAATTTCCAAATTGGTCACCGAAGTAGACAACCAAATGTAAAGGGAGGCATTTTCTTGGGAAGAAATCAAAGAAACAATAATTCAACTACACCCAAACAAGGCTCTAGGGCCTGATGGATTTCCTGATTTCTTTAACCATAAGTGTTGGCACTTTATTGGTAGGAGCGTTCTTTGTTTTGTAAAGGATTTCAGAAAGGGCAAGAATTGTTTTCATGATTTGAATAAGATAGTGATGGTGTTTATCCCAAAGATGGAATTCTATGATTCAATGAAAGATTTCAGGTCCATTTCTCTACGCAATTCAATTTACAAAATCATATCAAAAGCTCTAGCTAATAGATTGAAAAAATAGCTGAATAAAGTTATTCTAGAGGAGAAAAATGGATTCACTTTAGGTAGGGATATTGCGAATAGTATTATAATTTCTTCAAATATTATTAATTGTTTGAAAGGTATGAAACCAAGTTGGATTTTAGTACACCTTATGACAAAGTAACTTGGGAATTCTTGATCGAAATTCTTAGCAAATTTGGTTTCTCTTATTTCTAGATTGATATTATTCATGCTTGCATTATGTATCCATAATTATGTATTGTGGTATATGGATCACTATATCATTTTTTTGAATTTGGTAATGGTCTCCTTCAAGGAGAACAACGAGGATTTGAAAAGTAATTGTGGCGGATAGAGAGTTTGAACCAATTACCTACTTTTTGTTTGTCGATGATATTATACTCTTTGGTGAGGCATCGATTTCTGAATTAAATGTGATTAATAGTACTTTGAAAACACACCCAACTACCTCAAGTCAGAGGATGAATAAGGATAAGTCGTAAATCTATTTTTTCATACTAATAAATATTTGTAGAGGAGAATAACATGAGTGTTAGGTTTTCAGATTTCTTCTCTCCCATATAAATATTTATGAGCACTATTATTTGTGGGGCCAGACAAAAATCATTATTGGGAGGAATTTGTGAACAAAAGTCATGTTGTCAAAGGATCCATAATCAATCACACAATTGCTCAACTTAAAACCTAAAATATATAGTGATATGTAAAAGGGTTTTGATTTTACATGAGAGTCTTTTGGATTAGGGAGATGTAAATATAAGGATGATCTTAGACAACTGGGATCAATCATGGATAAGGAATCATCTTTAGAGAATTTAGTGGTAAGAGATGAAGTTTACGGTTCATTCCTAAAAAAATTTACAAGCCTATCAAGCATAGAAGGGTTCATTCCAAGATATTTAGACTAAGTAATTTGCACTTTTATATTTTACATGATTCAACAATATCAAAAGTAACTAGGAAATTCAACATCTAAAAAAACAAAAGGTACTTCAAAAGAAGTATTTTTCAAACCATGTGACTTTGCCTTCTTAGTATTTGAAGTTCCTCCTCTATTCATAATGTACTTAGGACTAAAAGAAACATTATAAAACTTATTCTTACTTTCAAGTTCCTTCTTCTGTGCATATTGACTTATTGTTGTTAGCAGTTTCTGGATTTGATTGTGTGGGAAAGTTTTGCCATCAACGTTTTGAATCACGGAGTGTGATTCATTTTTCAACTCCTTGAAGTCTTTGGCATCCTGCTGATGAATCACAGAGTGTGATTCAAAACATTGATGGAAAAAATTTCCCACACAATCAAATCCAGAAACTGCTAACAACAATTGACTCGATTGTAGAAATCTGATAGCTTTCATATCAACTTATGCTGATTACTACACAGTTACAATTATCAATTTCAGTGTACAAGTCATCCCCCTTTCTGAGTCAAATTTATATTCATGGAAGTTCACTCTTGCATCTTTTTCTTGTGGATATTATTCATCTTGATTCTCTTCTTGCTTATATTTTACAATCATTTGAAGTGCTCTTGAAATTTCTAGCTAACTTACACTATCATGATCTATGGTGAGATTAAAATTATATACCATATGATTTCCCTTCCTTATTGGGGAAGAAGGTCCTTCTATAGCAAGTCTCAGAGATGGACCAGCTATGGCAAAAGGTTTAGGTAGCTCAACATAACCATATTCTTTCCTTGTTAAGTCCTTATAAAGAGGTTGATGGGTGTTTTTAGGAAATTGTCTTTTCAAGGTTATAACATCATTGACCAGCCTCTGAATAATCGGATCAATGGATCTTCTTTCTAAGGTTTTTTCTATTTGCAACTCTTTTTTCTATTTTTTTGTAGTGATCAAATCATCCTCAATTAAGACCGTGTCACATTAGCTTGCATCTAGAGCAACTAGAGTGGTTGTTTCAATAAGAAAGATAATATCTGATGGAAGACTATTAATAATGAAATGTTTCAAGAAATATCATTTGGCCTCAAATTTTGTGGGATGCAATTTTCCAACCTATTGGGTTTAGCCACAAAATCACACATATAATCATGAATTTTTTTTTTCATGGAGGACAACTAAGCCATCAAAACATGTTCATTCTAAGCTGATTTAAATATTTCTTCAAAATTATGTCTAATATCGGCCCAATTATTAATCAATCTATTATGTAAATGATAGAACCAACTAGTCGTAGCATTGCTAGGGATTCCACAATCTTTTTGACATCAACATCTTCATGTTAAACTACCAAGATGGAACAAGTTACAAAGAATACTTTAATATGCTCTTCTGGAGTGACTTTATCATCTCCTTTGAACTTTAGAACAATTTAACAAGATCAATTAGGTCAGTCATGGAGAGGTCCTATTAAATTAAGAGAACCAATTGCTGCTCCCCCATGGAATGGCTATCCTTAATGTTTGAGGTAAGACAAAGTTGGTTTACAAAGGTAAAACAATACCTACTAAGACAAGAGCTTGACAATTGGTTCTAGAAGAGGAAGGCTTTGGACGAGGTGGTAAGGATACCCTACTCAAATAATTTTATTTTCGAGTAGTTGGAAAGGTAGAAAACTTAACATTTTTTAGGAAATCAAAATCAGGATCATGAACACCTTTCTTCCTATCACTTCTAGTATAACTTTCAAAAGCCAATTTCAAGAAATTTAATGATGGATAAGGAAATAGAGTCACCAACCTCTTAATTATGGTTCTATCTATTGTTTCATTATTTGGCCAAGTCTTTCCATTATAGGCTCAAAAGGTTTACTAGGTGAGGATGATTGATAGCTTTTCTAGTCTAAATATACACCCTAGAAAAAGGATCAATGATTCAACAAATACTCTATGATATTGAGACAATTCTTCTACATCCAAAACAACTTGTATATGATGGTATTCTTGTTTGTCTCTTCTACACCTCCAAGCCAATGTATTTAGGCTAAAGATAATATATTTGTGATCATTTTTCTTGCCTAAGTTTGGTTATTGAATAGGGAAAAAGGATTCATGAGGTAATAAAATCTCTAAACATAGCTTAGATGAGTCTTATTCAATTCATTCCCTACTAGAGTCACCACAAATCTATTTGTTGATAGGTTTTATTGCATAACTCTATCTTCTAACACCCAAACAAAGCAATAAAAAGTACAAATAGTTGAGTTGATGTGATGCCATTGTATACCTGCTCCTTGGTTCTTTTACAAAGTTCAACTACCTTAAAAGATTTATAATGAAGAGTTTATATGATTCTTTAAACCAAAAAGAAAAGTGAAGACAAAGGCTTTAACCAAAAATCCTTACAAGGCATTTAGCATCTAGAAAATATGAAGCAAAACTTAAAAGATAAGAATCTCCCAATCAAGTCTCACTCTTACCACAAAGGGATGATGGGGATTAGGAGAGAATAGTTAATAATTCAATGATATTTGATTCATTGGTATTCGAAGTCTATTCATAGATAAAAATCTCACAACAATCAAGAATAATAACATATAAGATTCTAAGCTACACAAAATCCCCAAATATTTTGATAAATCAAATTTAGACCATTAGCATAGCACTATTCTCAATATCAGAAGACAAATACCTCAACACAACACATAGTCTATGTTTCAGAGAAACTATACCATCAGTATCATTAGAATTTATTGTAACTTTAGAATTTGACAAATATTCAACTTCTAACAACACAAAGTTTGCATAGAAATAAAAATCCTTTTTCTAAGCAGTTTCTAACAATTTTTAGCTCTATCATTCCCTGAACAATCAAATCGATTGGCTTTTAATTTTTAAAGCAAAAACACACAAATAATTCAAGATAAATAAATAAATAGATTCTTGAAAAAAATTATTTTTAAATCCAATTTTAAATTCACAATTAAAATAAAATGATTCACAAGAGCCAATAGTTTGAGGAAAAGATCATAAAGCAACTAAAAATACGAAAATAAACCTAAACTAAACAACCACGTCATTATCTTCAATTCCCTTTCTCTCTGCCCCTTCATTTCCCACTGTTTTATAAGCTATCATTCTCTAATATGTCATTTCCAAATCTATTGCAACTTTCAAAAGTTCTATTATTTGTGCTTTGACCCTTTTCTTGTATGCTTTGTACTTTGTGATTATCGGTTTCAACACATTGGATTCTTGAGTACCTATTATATCCACCGTGATCTTAAATTTAGCAATCCTTTGATCTAATTCTATTATTTTCTTAGGAACATCCTAAATTACATTCTTAAAATAGATAATAAAAGTTGTAGCATCCCTTAGTTGTTCCAAGGAGTGGGTCCCTACAATGGTTAATGAGAGAGTGTCTTCACCCTTCTTACGGAATTATTATTATGACATATTTTTCAATTAATTCTTTCCCTCCTTTAAAATTTTTAATGCCCCTTGTAAAGAGGTCATTCTTCAAATCTCTTAAAGTTATGATGTGTTGGGTGATGGTTCTCATTTGATGTGTTGGGTGATGGTTCTCATTATCTGTGATTGTCATTCATTTAGAACCTAAAGTTTTCATTCAACATATCTCTCCACATCATAGAGTTGTTCTCGGCATGATCATTTATGATTTGTTCAAATATCAAGACAAGGTAATGAATTTTTCCAATCTCTCACACCTCAATGATACTTATTGATAGACTCATGGATTCTCTCTTTATATTTCTCAAGCCTTGACGAATGGTGTCCAACTTTTCTATGAGAGATGTATACACCTATAAACCATTCTGAAAGAAATATAGACCATTGAGGATGACTTGGTTCAATTTGTAGCCTTCCATGAAGGAGAACCTGCATGGGATTTCAATTTGTTTTCTAGTGATTTATGTGTTCTATCTAAAAAATCATGCGTTGCTTTTTTTTAATATCTATGCATTCCTCTTTATTGAACCACTAAAATGGAGCCCACACAATATTCTAAAAGGATGCATTAGCAATATATAATCCATCATCAATCACCTCTTTTGGTAGTGGTCAAGACAATTCAAAGTCAATCATTTGATAAAGAGATAGTGGTGCAGGGGCACTTAGCAATTTTTTGTAACTTTGTTTCCAGGATGTTGGAATCATGTTTTTAATTTTGTAATAAGGCCAAGAGGCCATTAAGTCTATTCTCAAATGATTGCAATGGCCCTAAGAGTGTTTGTTTGACCAATGTTGTCTTGTGAGCTCTTAAGGGTGCCAGGTAGAGTACTTAATAGGATAAGTTGTTTTTGGGTTAATGTAGGTTGGTTGACATTTTTTTAAGTTTTTTAAGGTCATATGAGTCATTTTAAAGTAACCGAGTTTGGGTTTGAGAAAAGTTTCTCACCTATGCAACAAATTGCAAAAGTTGCAAAAGTTGCTCATAGAAACTTTGCAACATTTTCATGCACCAATGGCTAGTTTGTTGTCACAGTTGGTTATGAGCATGTATAACTACTCCAAGGATAATATAAATGATTTTAAATACCAATGATAAAAAATCTTAGTTGTTGTTTTTTTTTTTTGAAGATCTGAAGCAAATAAACTAATTTGGTTTCCCATTTGATATGTTTTTTCCTGAGTTACCGCCCATTCTTTGCAATTTTGTACGACCTATACAGATTGACACTTCCAAAATAGGGAAATTGATTGTTATCCTAGTGTATTACCTTCATTTTATTTTTTATTTGGATTCTTGAAGTGTTTTAGTTTGTGAATAAGCTTCATTTTGTTGTAGGCGGGTTCAAGAGCCCTAAAAATCAGGGTTTTGAGAGCAAAATGGCTCCAACCTAACGTGCCACGGTGGATACCCACTCCAAAATCTTGTGAAATGTTAGGTTTAATTTTATACTATGTTTCCTTTTGGGTTTTGCAGTAGGGGAATCCAAATCAAATATTTTCCACCATACCCTAAGCTTGGCACGTTCAGTTGGCAACCATTAGGAATCATGGATAACAGGCCCTAATTGGGTGAATCTGGGGGGTGGAGGTGAAGTATGATTGGATTGTAATAAAATGTGGAGGTACAAACATTCAATCAATATTATTTCACAAAGGCAATCAGACCGGTGAAGGAGTTTTGACCAATCCCTACTTTCTAGGCCTAGGAAGGGGCAATTAGGCCTAATTAATCGGTAAGGGTTAGATATGTTAACAACAAAACCCACCTCCAGTTTTGAGATATTTAATGAAAGCCCCAAAAGGGTTTCTAGAATGTAAAATATTTCATAGGGTTATTAAGGGTTATTAAGGAAGTTTAGTAGATAAATGTAGAATACCTCGTTGACAAGGGTACTGGAATTAGGTCTTTGGTTAGGCCTAAAAGTGCAGTTTGTTTGTAAAACACCAAAATGGTAAGTGTAAAATCTCTTGAGTAAGGAATAGGGTTGATAATCCTTCCAAAATCATCCATCCTAATGTGTTTAGTGTGGGGAATGAGGATCATGTGGTAGAGGGGTTTAACTCTCTGGTTGAGTGTGAAAGGGAGTGGGAAAACAAGGTCTCCTAACCAAGAAAATGGAACTTACAAACCAACAAATGCTTATCCTAGCCTAAGGACCTTGGAAAGGTCAGAGAGGGTAAGTCTTGTAGATGCTTGGAGGGTGTGAGGTGTAGAATCATTGGATGGTTATTGTGCTGCTTGGAGGAGATACCTAGACAAGGTAGCACAAACCAATCAGAGACAACTCACTCTACATCAGATAGCCTCATCAAGTCTCTTATGAAGATCTCCTTATCATTTTCACAATCTTCCCAAATGTCATCAAGATGGGGTACATGAAAATAATGAGTTGCATCGTAAATATTGTGTATAAGATAACCCTTACTATCAAAATTGTTCCTCAAAGGTAAATAATGGAAGCCAAATTTAGCGAGAAACTTGTTAGAAAACCTAGTGACTTCATTATTTCTACAAGAAAAATATGACAATCCCAAGGGAAAACTACATCCCTTCTTTCTCATGGGAACATATTTAACATTCACAAATACCATTTGGAACACAATTCTTAAAATACAAGATACTCAAAAACATAAATCAAATTTTTTATTGGGGACTTTTTATAATACTCAATTCTCAAATAAGAGAATGTGTAAAAATAAATGTAGAAACATTGAAATTGTGTGACCAAGGAGATGGATTTCACTAGGAATCTTATATCTAATAATACTTCTATTGTTCACATTAGGGTCATGAAGAAATCTTTGTGGACCTTGGAAAATTATATTAAACCTTCTTTCAATTGCAATTGAGGGAAGAAATCATATACATGAACACCATCTAGGACAGGGTGTTGTCTTCTTAAACCAACCCAATCTAACTTTCCAACATAATGCACATAGAATAACACAGAGCACTAATGAAATTAGTGTTTTTTTCCATAATTTAGCAATTTCTCATGCATTCTCTTACTTATTTCATTCACCCACTCCACATATTTATTTTCATTACAAATGCCCAGAATAAACTCACATGTCCAGGGTTCAAAATATTTGACCTTAGGCTTGCCAATAACATGGTACAACACCACAATCATGTCCACAATATCTTCTTTGAACAATTCAATTTAAATTTGAGCAAGTAACATGGATATTCATTTCCATGCCACCTGCAACCAACATTGAGATATATGAGAGAGACATAGGTCAACTCATTTATGGATGAATTCCCAGTTCATCCTAAAAGAAATATTTATATATGGCTCTTTCTCATGCAACTACAACACTTACATTACAACATCTGCATCAATCCTACCTACCATAGACTAGTGTAGGATTCAAATTTCATAGGAGTTGAAATGATAATTTTGAGTGCACGAAGGAATTAACTTAGGAAAAGGAAAGGTGGGAGGGTAACCTCTAGGTCGCAAGAGTCCACTATCCATGATTTTGTATGTGATGTGGGAACTACTTTGTCTTTACAATTTCTAGTTAAGATCATGCAAGGTAAGGTACCCAATTTTTGAGCCCTTTATGTTTGCTAAATTTATTTCTATTGGTGGGGTTTTTGGTTTCATTTGTCCAATAATATAGAAGATTAGGGCTTCAAGAATCAGAGGGTGAAAAGAACTTGGGAATAAAATAGCAGGAATACAGTGTAGATGAGTATTCATGAGATCCAGAAAAGAATAACTCCTTACATTCACCTATAGATGCCTAAAATAATCTCAGCATAACAAAGAAATTTGAGAACTTCTTTCAAACCTGCTTCTTCGATGCCTATGAAATTACCACTTCTCCCTCACTCAACTACAATAGGCTAGTTCTTTTCAAATATGAGTAAGTTAGATGTAAAATGTGATGGAGATATGCACACCCAAGGCATTTAATTCATTAACTCTTGATAGCCATCCGTACTACCTTGAAGTTCTAGATAGTGGAATGTCATTTTTTCATTAAATGCTCCAATGTATAGTTCTTACTGACATCATTATAAGATATATTTAATAAAAACCTCCTTGCTTCTTATGAAGTCGGGGCATCAATAAAATTAAGAACCATAGAACCATTTCAAATGTGTGTGACACAATTCCTTAAAAGTGTGATCCTGGGATAATAAGACACATGAGGACTCCTTGACAAATTGGCTTAGTTCACAATCAAGTGATTAGATTAGACATATGAAATATGAAATAATCCAGAGTTAATGTTACAAACAAACTTTTCTAGGCAACAATACAAAGGGGTGGAGTCCTTTCATAAAATAGTAAGTGACATCATTTATTCTATCAGGAATCGGTTGATCGGTGGTCCCATAAACTAAAGGGACTATGACTAAGTTCCATTAGGCTAGAGAGAGGTGATTGAACATATACATATAAAAACCTTAAAGAAAGAAAGGAGGGATAATATATATCAATCTATATTATATATTGATCAATTTATTTATAATTTTTTTTATTTAATTTAAGTGGGAAATGACCCCAAACCATAGCAAATTTAAAAATCACTACTTAAAACAAGAAGTTTTTTAAGAACAAAACAATTAGGCTACCCAAAAGGCAACCAAAAGACAATACAACATAGCTAAATTAGACCTAAGGATTGTAAAATAGGTTATTGAAGAATAGATTTGGGACCTAGGAGTGGACCCAATGGAACAATCTAAATTTTCTAGGTTGAGAGAATTGACTCCTTTTCTTGTGGAAAGTAATGGTCCAAGAAGAAAATCTTTCTCTAGAGAGGCTAAATGAGGAGTGTTGGAAGAGCCACTGGAATTATCATATGAACCCACAAATGGGTCACTAAACCTAAAAGATGAGCCTAGTAGTTCAAAGATAATGAGTCTAGGACCATGGAAGGAATGAGGCCAAAGCTTGAATGAGGGCCTGATGGAACCATTTGAACATTATCAACATAAATACATGGAAGAGAGGCTGCAAGAAAAGGGACCATCAAATTAGAAATATCACAAGCGATAAAAATAGGAGCTATAGGAGTAGGGGCCATGAGAGAATTGATAAATCCGCAATAGTTGGAGAGGGAGGTGCAAAGTTTGTAGGATAATCTAAGCTAGAGTCCAAATTTGTAGTAAACATCATAAAATTGCATCATTTAGTGACCTTACACTAGGTAGGAGAGGAGTGAAGGTGGGAATAATGATAGAATGTAGGGGCTAGATGAATAGTAGTGACACAGTGTCTATAATAGAAAAAGGATCCTTCATAGTTTAGAATTTGTTTCCAAGGTATCTTGACAACTTTAAGTGTAATGCTAGTAGGAAGCAACTTCAAAAGTTCTATATCTAGAAGAATCCAATTGTAGGAATTTTTATTAATAAACCTAGCTTATTGTCAATAGCTTCATAGGCATCATTGCATAAGGAGAGGAGGGGGAGGTGGGGAAGTTGAACCTAAAGAGGGGAAAATCAATGATATCCACTAGAGGGTTGAAGGAGGATGACCAAGGGAAGAAGGGTAGAGTATGAGAACCCAATTTACAAACACTAATCATGATCAAAACAACATCCCTATCTTTAGTAGGATCAAAACATATAACAAAAATTCCAAGTATGTAGGGTTTAATTTCAACTTTAATTATAATCAGTGGATGCAAGTTCTTAAATATCTAGGAGTGTAGAGTAGGTAGTGATGGCTATAGTTGATAAAATTTTCCAATAAGCACTAGCTTCTCAAAATAATATATGCACTCCAAATCCTCTTGTCTAAGGGAAACCTATAGAATAGAGGATACACAGAGGAGGCATTTTTGTAGGATTAAAAAAAGACCCATTTGAGGGTTTGTGAACCATATCAACAAAACAATTTTATAAATTTGAAAGAGGCATTTGGGGTGGTTGTATTAGCAAAAGAATAGGAAAATTTTTCCCCAAAGGCGACTCAAGGTTTTAGTGATGTCTACCATCAACCTGCATATAGCAGAACCATTACTCCCAGACACCAAGAGTGGGAGCTGAGAATTTGAATTTGGATGGCAGGAGTCAGTGGGAAGGACCTTCAACATACTTATTATTTTTGTAAATTTTTTGAGATGGTTGAATCTTTTAATTATTTTATCTTTTATTAAATATAAAAAATATCTATGCATACAAATAATTTTTTGAAAGAAATAATGTTCTCAAATAAAGTTAAGGATTTTTATTTAGTAGTATACTTTAAATAAAGTCAAACGTAGATTTACATACATTAGATGCAAAGTATAATTAATTGAAACATAGTTTATATATAGAATGTTATAAAGCTAAGAATAATTCTAGATTATTAAATTGTTTATTTATTTATGTTTAATGCATTATTGTTTTGGATATTTCACTTGAAAAATAACAAAAAAATCAATTTTATTTTTTTGAAGTTAGGGTAGAGAGGTCTATAGTCATAGAGGCTAAATTTGGAAACATGTAACACTTACATGGGATTTCCTAGGACCTCTATTTTTTTCATAAATTTGATATGGCCTCTTATCTATATACAACTAGTGTTTGGAGAAATAATGTGGGGAAAAGTGAATGACGGAGAAATCAAGAGGAAATATTTTTTTCCCTCCAAGGAGAGATGAAATTTTCATTGTGGATTTCCCTTCAAACACTTTATCCACATTACATTTAAAAGAGGGGGGAGGATTCACTAGATCCAATCTTTGAGGAGAGAGTTTTAATACTAAATGAATTGGTAATGAGATATAAATGACAAACTAACCCCTCTTTTAGAATGGGTAATGTTTGAATTATGTGTAAAAGGTAGCAAAGAACTAATTAGAATGACATAGAAGCATGAGATGAAGTTGTGCACTTGGATCTAGTTATAATATGTCGAGATGAAGTCGCCCTGCGAATTTGCGAAAAAGTAGTTGGGAAAAATCCGCAAAATAAAAAGAATTTTTTCGCCTCTACGAATGGAGTCCAAATCTACAAATACGGCTACCCACCTACAAAGTACACACAAAAAGGAGAGGAACATGGGTTGGGATTGGGGTTTTTCCTTCAATTCAAATCCCTGTTTTGGAATTAACTAAATGATGAAAGAAAGTACTTGCAAGTAAATGTAAATGAAAGATTGAAATGTAATTCACCTCAAGGGAGATTGTGATATAAATGTAGATAGAATTTCTTGTGTGTAATTGAATGTTGAAATGGATCTCCTCTTCAATGGTTAAATCCTTGACTTGAATGCAACACTTAGCTTTGAAGTGAGACTCAAGAATGCTCAATACCTGAAAGGGATGCTTGAATGATTGAATGCTCTTGAATGCTTGAATGCTCACTTATGCAAACTTTCACCTTATTCCACTTATGCAAATAGCAGGGAAAATGCAACTTAAATATATTGGTCAATTAGGGTTAATTGGACTGATTTTGGTCATAGGTCGACACGGGGAAAGTTTTCCCACTGAAAATGCAAAGTTCAATGCATAATTTGAATGAAGGGGCCCCAAAATAGGGCAAGGATAGGGGCTTGTCCTAGGGGGGATAGGGGCACCACACCCCTGTCCTGCCCTTAACTCGGGACATGAAGTAGGTTTAAGTAGTGCGGGGGAAAAAATAAGGGCAGTTTTAGGGGTTGAGAAAGTCTCGGGTCTCGGATCAGGCTTGGGGATCCGATTCACCAACATGAAGACCCTAATGTGATCAAAAATTGCAAGGGTCACAATTTTATGACACTACATTTAGCCCCCACTTTAGCGGGAGTATAAGTGTACGCCAATACTACCAGTAAAGTACAAGGAAACAAGATTGAAAGACTTCTACCATGTCAAGGAGGAAAGATACACCAAGCCCTCAATGAACTAAGGATCTTACGAATTTGATTGACAAAGTAAAAGGGAAGATCGAGAAGGGAAAACCAAGACTACAAGTATCAAGGTTCCCCTCACTATGAGTCATGAAAAGAAATGATACCATAATTACAAAGCAAAGCCAAGTTCACTGAGTAACTTTAAGTATCAAGAAGGAAAATATGAGCGGAGTGTATGCCCCCACATTAAAACAATCGTGTAGGCCTTACTAGGAGCGATTGCTTTAAGGTGGGATACACCCAAGAGAGAGAAAAGAGAGGGAGCACATTATCACAAGGATTTAGCCCCCAATCAAGGAATAAACCCAAGGATAATGAACACAAAATACGAGGTAGTTTTGCTTTCCTAAGGGTTAGTATGATGTATGATAACTCATGCATATCATATATATATGTGCATACAATAATCATCATTCCCCAAAGAAAAGAAACTTCCTTGGAAGAAAGGGAGTAGAAGGTGTCTTTTGAGTCAACATGAAAGAGACCAAAAGAGATCCCAATTCTTTGCATCGTCCTCAAATAGATATCAAGGGAAGAATAGAAGAATAGGGATACACATAGAAGTATAGTAAAAAAAGAGCAAGAGAGAAGAGAGGGAGAAGATCTATGGTGCTAATGTTGCTAATCTAGCATGACATCCACCTGCCAATCTTGATGATCACTATTTTGGGAAGGCGGGAAACACGCTAGAAGAGAGACATTGAGCATAGCAGATAGATCTATCAGAAGATCCAAACAAGGACTATGCTCATGTGGTAAGTCACTTTGTTTGAATCTAGGAACTAGGATTAGGGCTTTTAAAAATTTTGTTGATAAATACTTATCAACATCAACATATTCATAGTCACTATCAGAAGCATTAGGAGTTGTATTACCATCATGAATAACATTTTCATTTATTTCTTTATCGAGATTTATAGAAAGAGGAGCTCTCACATGAATAGAAGTAAAACCATCACATGTTTTTTGCAATATACGATTTGGAGATTTAAGTTCAACATCTTGTTTAGGAGAAAATGGAATGATGTCAACTATTGGAGTTTCAAGAGATTGAATATTTTGATCAACAACTTCACGATCTTGAACACAACTTCAAGGCTGAGAAGAAGGAGGAACATTTTTTGAAGGAGGTGGAACTCTGCCATATAAAGGAGGAATATTAGGTGTAGGAAGGAGACCGAGTCCACTATGAGGAGGCGGTACAGGTCTAAGCCTAGGAGGAATATTGTTGTTCTTCTTAGGAGAAGGCATAGTTACATCCATAGGAATAGGTAAAGGATCTTCCCTAGGAGGAAGATTAGTTCTATCCATTAGGGGAAGAACTTCATCTTCAAGAACAATAGGAATGTCAAGTGTTGGGAATCTAGGTTGACTTAAGGATAAGATCATATCTTTCTTCCATATTTTATAAGATTGGAAAAGAGGATTGTTCCTCGGTGGAAGAGATTGAAATTGTTTAGGCCAAAAGAGATCAATAGGAACACTGGGGCTTCTTTCAGATGGTCGAAATAAGCTATGGTTAACGGTTACAATTTCTTCATTGTGGGGAAATTTAAAATACTTATGGATTGGAGAAGCAATAGCCTTCATGGAAGATAGCCAATGGTAGCCTAATTTCACATGGAATTACTCGGAAGAAGGAATGATAATAAAGTTGACATTCATAGATTTAGTGTGAACTTTGACGGGAAGGGTAATAGAACCAATGTTAGGACAAGATAATCCATCAAATAACTTCATAACCATATTAGAATCATCATTTATTGGTTTATGCAATCATAAAGTGAAAAGATACTCCTCATTGATGACATTAACCATGCAAGAGGGATCAACAAGAGTACCATGACAAGGTATATCCTTAATCTTCGCAACTATGTATAAAGGGACATTGGGTGCTTTAATGGTCTCACTAGGGTCATATTTAATAAGAGAATCCTTAAATGTCTCTTGTTTCTCTATCATGTTCACCAAATTTAGAGCCATAGAGGTGAAGTCATTAGGAGAAAAAGAGGTATGAGAAGGCAAAGGATTAGTGAAAATCTTAAGATTTTGATTAGGAGGAGCTACTGATTTGTTTGCCTTATCATTCACACCTGCCACAGATATAATATTATTATAAATCAAATCTTGAATCTTACTTTTCAATGCAAAATATTTGTAAGTATCATGACCAGGCTGACGATGAAATTGATAAGAGGAAATGTTGTCAAAATAAGGGGATGCAAGCTTAGAAGGATCAGCTAGTTTAATAGGAGGAAGTTTGATAACATTTCTTTGTAACAATTGAGACATAATACTATGTAAATATTCATTCAAAGGAGTAAATTGTCTTTCTCTTTTGAAAAATTTAGAAATAGGAGGCACACCTATTGTAGCATTTACATTGTTGTTGTTGATTGTATCATTGAACTTGATGAAGCCTTTTTTTTTGTTTGAACTTCACAAATGGTTGTTGAAGACTCTCCCCCTTATAACTCAGAGCCATAGGAGTATATTTCTTCATTTGACTCACAACCAGTTGATAATTGTGGAGTGTTGCGTACAACTATGGAAAGGAAGTAAACTCATACAAAAGAAGCTTTTCCCTAATATATTTTTGCAAATTAGAAATGAAAATTCTTTGAATATCGTTATCAGGTACATGAAAAGAAATTTGAGCACACAAATTCTTATATCTACCAATGAAATGAGTCACCTTTTCTTTAACACCTTGTTTACAATGCATTATATCAGTCCAAGTGATTTTAGGACCAATGTTGTTTTGAAATTGTTGAATGAAAGCATTTTATAATTGTTGAAAAGATGTGATAGAATAAGAAGGCAAAGAGGAATACCATTGTAAAGCCTTATCTCTTACTTGTTCTTGTAAACAATTTTTGCAAGCAATCTTTGATCATAAGAAAAATCAGTACACAAGATTTGAAATATTTTGACATGAGTTAAAGGATCACCTTTTCCATTATATAGTTCCAATTGAGGGACCTCAACATGTTTAGGTGGAATGACTTTAACAAAATAAAGATAAAGTGGTCTTGCAACATCGAATGTGGGCACTCTAAACATGGATTAACTCATGGAAGCAATTTGTTGTTGTATGGAAGACACAGTTTGTGAAAGATTATTAATGGTCACTTCGGTAGAAGAATTGATGTTAGACATGGTTGATTAAGAAGGTGGTGTGATATTATTGAAAGAAGGTATTTATTGAGAATAAGGTGGTGGGACATTATGATAGGTAGGCATAGGTGATGATTGATTAGGAAAAGGGACACTGAAAGGGGGAATAAAATTATCGAAAGAATTGCCCCCTTGTGTCACCTTGATTGGTTGGGGGATAATAAGAATACTTATTAAAGACATAGGTAAAGATGGAGGATTAAATGAAGAAGAGGGATTGCCCCCATGACTAATGGTTGTAGGGATGACCTTTTGAGTTGATGTAGCCATGATGTTTGAGGTAAAAGTAGGAACACTAGTCATAGGAGTAGTCAAAGGAATAGAAAGATTGACTTGTATTGGAGGTTGTGAATAACATAGGGTTTCAACACAACTCTTTATAGGCATGACATTAGAATCAACAATATGAGTAATACCATGCAATATATCAATTCCATTCTTATCACTTTGAATCATGCATTTAAGGCCTTCAATTAATTGAAGAGCTTCATTATTAGGGTAATCTTGGGACATCCATTGTTGAAAGTTATCAAATTGATTGTCCAATTTTGAAAGTTGATCTATGGAAACTCTAGTCAAAGTTTCTTCTTCATCATGGGATTCATCAATTGGAGAGATAGGGACATGATTAGGATGGGAAGAATTAGCATTATCCTCATAAAAGAAGTCACCCAAATTAGGCTCCCTCTCCTTAGTAATTAAACCTTGGGAAGCCTTAATTATAATGCCCCATCTAACGAGAATGGTATAGGTAGGACTAATACTGGTAAAACTCATGCACTAGAGGGAAAATTTGAGATTTTGAATTGAGATTGTGGGAACAAAGTTTACAAAATTGAATAATGCAAAATTTGAGAAAAATAATGATTAAACAATTTGAACTTTGTTGAAGGGAGAAAATGACATAATTTCCAAAAATAATTTTATGATAAATGCAGGGAAATTAGAATTTTAAAATTAAGGTCAATGGGATACCACTTAATCTTAAAATTGACAAAATCAGAATTTTTAAAATTAGGGCAAATTATAATTAACCACTTAATTTTAAAAGTTTTCTTGAAATTTGAAATGTTGAATTTTGAAGGTATTTTTTATTTTAGAGGGATAAAAAATCAACAAAATCAGCCAATTTTCTGGATTTAAGCTAAATACAGTCATAACAGTGTCCCAAAATTTTGGGAAAAAACTCGAGGACTATGTTGAAAGTGCACACTATCTGACCAACTTTTTTTGAAATTTTTAGGGATGAAAGTTACGATGATTTTAAAGATAACCCCCCAGAATTGGTGGATTTTGCAATCTCTAGATAGACAAAATTAAGGTTTGAATGTGAAAATAGGACCCTATTAGGGCTTTGAGAAAAAAGAGGAATTGAATTGTAAATTTGGAAAGGGTAAAACCTAATAGATAGGGACACCTTGAAAAATATCTAGAAAACTAAAATTAATTGAAATTGATTGAGATCTCCACAAAATCTAAATTAAATTTGAAAATTAGGGTTTTAGGACCTAACCACTTAATTTTTGAAATTTTGAATTTTGAAAAAGGAGGGAAATTGAAAATTTTGAATTTTGGAAAAGAGGACAATTCTGAAAAAAGTCACAAATTTGAAAATTGAATGGAAATTCAATTTTTGCACAAGTTCAAGATGATTTTTCAAAATTAGGGTTTTGACAATTAACCACTTAATTTTGTGAATTTGTTTTTTTAATTGAACAAGACAATAAAGAAATAGAATTTGACAAATTATGCAATTTTTCAGATCTAAGATAATAGCAAGAAATTTTTATAAATCACTAGTTTAATTTCAACTTTAAAAACTATGGCTTTGAATGAATTAACCACTAAGTTTCCAGGAAAATTAAACTTGTAAATGAAAAATATGCAATGATTTTCAAAAGAAAGCATGCAAGATGTCGGGTTCACCAAAATGTAATGTGGGAAAAAGTGAATGATGCAGAGATCAAGAGGAAAGCTTTTCTTTCCTCCAAGGAGAGATGAAAGTTTCACTACAGATTTCCCTTCAAACACTTTATCCACTTTACATTTAAAAGAGGGGGGGAATTCACTAGATCCAATATTTGAGGAGAGAGATTGAATAGTAAATGAATTGGTAATGAGATAGAAATGACAAACTAACCCCTCTTTTAGAATGAGTAATGGTTCAATTATGAGGTAGCAGAGAACTAATTATAACTCGAGATAGAAGTGTGAGATGAAGTTGTGCACTTGGATCTGGTTATAATATGTCGAGATGAAGTCGCCCTGTGAATTTGAGAAAAAGTTGTCGGGACCATGTTGAAAGTGCACACAGTCCTCTGAAAAATCTACGAAATGAAAAGGGTTTTTCTGCCTTTGCAAATGGAGTCCAAATCTACAAATACATATGTGCACCTGCAACCTACACATAGAAAAGAGAGGAAAAGGGGTTGGGATTGGGGGTTTTCCTTCAGGTCAAACCCCAATTTTGGAATTAACCAAATGATGAAAGAAAGTACTTACAAGTAAATGTAAATGAAAGATTGAAATGTAATTCACCTTGTCGTGCTCTGTGAAGTGTACCTGTACCTATAACCACAATGCACTCAATAAATCATTATAAGCAATGGTTAGTAAATTGAATCAATGAAATGAAAAACCATAGCTAATCGACTTATTGCCTCCTAGTAAATGTGAGTATGCAAAATGCTCTCAGATTGGATTATGCAAAATTCAGTGACTTGACTACACTTAGATGGAGGATTTGAATGCTGAAAATGCATGATCTAACAAGAATAGCATGATTAAGCTATATGAATGCATTGATGATCTAGAAAATGAACTAAGATTAAGATGCAATTAAGCTAAAATTGAGCATGATAACATTGCTAAAGAATGAGAAACAATAAGCTAGATGCCTATAATAATAATGCATAAGATGAAAATGAGATGGGATCCATATTGCTCAAAAATGAGGTCTATTTATAGGATTTTCCAAGGCTAGGGGTGAGTTGGCATGAATTAATGGTTGAGATTTATCTGAAGATATCAATGGTTAAAATGGAGGAGGTTGGCAAAGGGGGTTGGATTAAAGGGAACACTTCGTGACAAGTGTCACAAAGGTTCTAGAAGATGTTGGATGAAAGGGGACATGGTGGTAGGTAGAATGGGTTAGGTTTAGGAATGGTTAGGTTTGGGAGTGGTAGAAGTTAGGAGAATTGAATTTAGAAATTCAAATAATAGGAAAATGGCTAATTAATTTCAACAACTCATTGATTTGATTTGTTTTAATTAATTATGGGATTTAGAAGAGTGAATTTGGATGGAGGGAATTAATTAATTTGAATTAATTAATTAAGGGGATGAAATGAAATGAACCTATTTAATAAATCATTAGATTTATTAATAAGTAGATGAAAGGGGAAATTTAATAAAATTTCTTAGTGAATTCAATAAATTGGGGAGGAGGATTAACTAAATAATTCTTTATAATTTAATTAATTATCTTCAAACCATTTTTAGGTGTATGCATTTTGCCCCTCTTTGAAGCGAGGTGTGATGATGCATTGATTCAAAGAATAATCTCATTTTGATGCTGATATTGATTCGATAGGATGCCCCAGCTCTTGATTGCTAAATCTCGATGTGATGATGCCCCCTCGGGAGATCAATTAAGATAATGTATCTTTGGAGTTTTGTGAGATTGATATCCTGATAGATTTGATTTGATTTGTGTAACTATGGTTGATGAAAATGTGAGTTCTTCGATTAGCTTGATTGTTTAGATCGATAAGATTGAAAAATCTTGATCGATTAGATTCAGTCTGGTTTTAGGAAGGATTCATCCTGTATAAGAGAAAGAATGATCACAACATCTGGTTTCAGGAAGGATTCATCCTGTATAAGACATGATCAGAACATCTGGTTTCAAGAAGGATACATCCTGTATAAGACATGATCAAAATCAATTAGGTTGGACTGATTGATTTGATTTGATAAGGTCGATTAGATAAAGAACTGACATTTTGTTGATATCAAGATGTAGAAATATTCAGATATGCTGATGTTGATTCTGTTGAGAGGGATAGCATAAGATTTGGGCTAGGTTGATAATATCTGAAGAGATATGAGTCATCATTCTTATTGCATATACACTTTTGATGATACTTTGATGATTCTTGTGATAAATTTAACCTTGGATAAAAGGAGCTTTTAGGATCCCGTGCAAGAATGAAATGCAATCTAAATGCAATAAAAATGTAATGGATGCAAACTATGACTAGACCAGTGACTGGATTATTTTGCATTTTTGTCATCATTGAGCTTTTGAAATGTGGGAAGTGAGTGCAAACATCGATGGTATAATTAAACCATGATGACTTGAGTACTATTTTCCTAGATTCTGATATAGCAAGTTAACACAAGCATCGAGGTATAATTGAACCGAGATGACCTGAGTGTTTCTTGCATAAAACAGGTAGTATTAATCATTTCAATATGCAAATCGGAAATATCTTTAATGATACTTTGATAATCATGTCCGAAGACAAATTTGCACATATTAATGATTAATTTTCAGACAGCAAACAAGAAAAATATCATGTTCCTTCCTTATTCCTCTAGTCAATGACATCCTGGAGTCACTCAGAAATCATGATAGTGAAAATCAATATAGAAAAGTTAAAAAATCATGTTACAATCATTATTCAAAAGTTATTATGTGTGATGTGCTTAGATTGACTTCGTGATAACTTGATAGTTGATAGTTTGATCTTGTGTTCAATGTTGGATGTGTCTTACTTTTCTCTCTATAAGAGTTGTCTAACTATTTGTTCTACCTGTTTGATTAAGCTCAAAATGATCAAGAGTTTTACCCCCATCTAGGTGTAGAATTTTTTCCCAAGCCTAGAAACAAATTTGTTATGATATATCTAGTGATCCAAACCATGGCGAGAAGCCACCTGGGATGCTTGCATATGTACAAATGCTTATGATGGTCAGGGTTGATGGAAAATGCATGGATGCAAGTGGAAATATGCATGAACTAATAGATGAAAGAGCTAGCAGACAGATAGCGCCTGTTTGCCAGGTTTTCACCATCTGTTTTTATTGCACTTTTTCTGATATTTGATTTTTTTTTCTATGTTTTTTATTTTTCTGCTTTTTCACTGTTTTTGATTTTTTCTCTGATTTTTCAGACATAGAATTTCTTCAGGTGCATGCTATTGATGGGTTGCTCGAGCTGATATCCATCTTGTGTTGATAGCTAATATGCTCCTGATCTAAATACTGTTGTGACCACAAACAAACCTAACCAGTTTGGTTCAAATTTTCCTTTCTTTTCTCAATCTGCCTAGTTGCATGGATTTTCCTTTAGCACTAGTTCTCCCACTTGAAATATTTGTGTTTTGACCTTATGATTATATCTCCTGCACATTCTTTGTGGATATACCTTTAGATGATCAAAGGCATTTTGTCTTCGTTCATGGATCAGTTCTAACTCTTGTAGTCTAGATACTCTTTGTTGTTCATCTATGATGAGACATTTTAGTGATACACATAGAGAAGGTATTTCTACTTCGATTAGCAATATGGTTTCTGATCCATATACAAGAGAGATAGGTGTGGCACCTGTTGGTGTGCGGATACTGGTGCGATAGGCCAAGAGAGCAGGGTTTAGTTGGATATGCCAATCTTTCCCGGTATCGTTCACTATCTTTTTGAGGATTTTTCAGAATAGTTTTGTTTGATGCTTGTGCCCGCCCATTTCCCTATGGATAATATGGTGTAGAGAATCTGTGTTGGATTTTGAACTTCTCACATAGCTCTTGTACATCCTGATTCTTGAACGGTTGCCCACTATTAGTGATAATGGTCATTGGTATTCCATAGCGACATATGATATAGTTCAAGATAAATGTAGCAATTTCTTTTCCAGTGATGTTTATAAGAGGTACTACCTCAATCCATTTTGTAAAATATTTAGTAGCTACAAGAATGAATTTGTGTCCATTAGATGAGGAAGGATTTATCTTTCCTACCCGATCAAGTCCCCATTGACAAAAAGGCCAAGATGTTGCTAAAGCATGTAGTTCTTGTGCTGGTGCATGGATCAAATTCCCATGGATCTGACATTGTTTGCATGTTCTAGCTATCTTGAAAGAATCTTATTTCATAGTTGGCCAATAGTAGCCCAAGTGTATGAGTTTTTTCGAAAGGGTAAGACCACTTGAATGAGTGCCACAAATGCTGTTATGGACTTCATGTAAGGCCTTCTCAAATTTTTCTTATTCAAGACATCATAAGAGAGTATTGTCTAGACCTCATTTAAACAGGGTATCTGCGACGAGAGTATAATGAGAGGATTGGTGAATAAACTTTCTCTTTTGGTTCTTTGATAAGTTAGGAGGTAAGATATTATATTTCAGGTATGTGTAGGTTTGGCCATAGTGGGAGGAATCATGTCCAATAAGTTAACAGATGGTTTGGGAATCAGGACAATTAAAGGCGGGATGAAACAACTTTTCAACCAGGAATTCGTAACATTGTTGATTTTCTTGTGTCTGTAATAGAGAAACAAGTGTAGCCATGGCATCTACTGCTTTGTTGTCATTTCTTGGAATCTGTTCAAAATTTATTTCTACAAAGTACTTCTTGATATCATCCACCATCTTTTTGTAAGGCATGAGTTTGTCATCTTTTGTTTGATAGTCATCATTGATTTGATTAATGACAAGCTGAGAATCTCCAAAGACCTGAAGCTGTGTTATATTCCATTCTACAGCCATTTTGATACCTGTTACCAATGCTTCATACTCTGCTATGTTGTTTGTACACGGAAAGCTTAGTTTGTATGCTTTCAGGATTGTATGCCCTTGTGGCATGATGAATAGAATTCTTGTTCCTGATCCATGTTTTGTATATGAACCATCAAAGTATAGTTGCCATGCTTTTGTTGTGACTGTTAGGATATCAACATCAGGAAACTCAATCTGTAGAGGATGGTCATCTTGAAGTGGTGTTTCTGCTAGTTGATCTGCGGTGACTTGTCCCTTGATAGCTTTTCTATCAATATATTTGATATCAAACTCGCTTAGAATCATGATCCATTTTGCTAGTCGTCCTATCAATGTGGCTTTGTTGAGAAAATACTTTAGAGGGTTGATTTTAGCTATCAACTTGATGGAGTGAGATAGTAGATAGTGTTGTAGTTTTTGAGAAGCAAAACCCATTGCCAAGCATGCTTTTTCTGTTGATGAATAGTTGACCTCATATCCCACTAGTGTTTTGTTGATATAGTAGATGGCTTGTTCTTTTCCTTCCTTATCCTCTTGTGCGAGAAAAACTCCCAATGATGCTTCGGTAGTTGATACATAGAGTAATAATGGTTTTCCTGGAATTGGTAACATTAGAATAGGTGGTTGCATGAGATATGCCTTGATCTTGTTGAGTGCTTCTTCACATTGATGGTCCCATTTAAAATTAACATGTTTGTGCAATAGGTGAGTAAATGGTTGACATTTATCTGCTAGTTGAGCAACAAATCTTCTGATTGACTGGAGTCTTCCTTGTAGTGATCTTAGTTGATTGATATTCTTGGGAGATGTCATTTCCATGATTGCTTTTACCTTACCTGGATCTACTTCGATTCCTCTTGCTGAAACAATATATCCCAATAGCTTTCCTAAAGTAACACCAAAGGCACATTTCTTAGGGTTTAGCCTTACCTTGTATTGTTCTAACCTATCAAAGATCTTTTCCAGTATGTCCATATGTTCTTCTCTATTGTAGGATTTAGCTAATATGTCATCCACATAATCTTCCATGAGTGTATGCATCATGTCATGAAATATAGTTGTCATAGCTCTTTGATATGTAGCACCTACATTCTTTAATCCAAAAGGCATGACGTTCTAGCAGAAAGTATCCCATGGGCATGTGAAAGCTGTCTTTTCTTGATCTTTGGGTGCTATTTTGATCTAATTAAATCTAGAGAAACCATCCATTAAAGAAAACATGGAGTGTCTAGCTATTAAATCCACAATGATGTCAATGTTAGTGTAGTCACATAAATCTGTCCACTTAATTAAATGAATATTTAATAATTATTTGATTATTTAACCATCAATCAATAATTAATTAAATTAATATATTTAATTAATTCATCTTAACCCTCTTCTCCTATTAATTAAATAAATTATTCAATTTATTTGATTTAATTCACTTAACCAAATTCAGACCATTAATTAAATAAATAAATCATATTTATTTAATTAAATCTTCTCTCACATTTAAATAAATTAATATTTATTTAAATTCCCCCAAAATCCCACCTCTCACATTTAAATAAATTAACATTTATTTAAATCACCTTTATCCTCCACCCACTTGTATTTTCCTACAAATGCAAGTTGCACAACTATTTTAAATAAATCATTTATTAAAATCACCTTTATCCTCCACCCACTTGCATTTTCCTACAAATGCAAGTTGCACAACTATTTTAAATAAATTATTTATTTAAAATCCTATTTATCCTCACCCACTTGAAACCTTTAATGGTTTCCCTTAAAGTCTTCAAACTTAATGGCTTTAAAGTCTTCAAACTTGATGGCTTCCTTCTATAGTCTTCTTAAGACTTTAATTGCTTCCCTTAAAGTCTTCAAGCCTTTAATGGTTTCCCTCAAAGTCTTCAAGCATTTTAATGCTTTATCTTCCTTTTTCTCATTTAAATAAATTAATATTTATTTGAATATTTATCCAAATGCAAATTATACCATTTAATTGAAATAAATGATTTTCTTTTAATTGAAAATACCAAAATTCCTCCCACTTGCATTTTCCTACAAAATCCACTTGCATGCCTAAACCCCTTCTAGATTCTTCTAAACCCTTCCTAATTAACCTAATCCATCCCCTAAATATTGTCACATTCCTAAGCAAATTGAAGTCACTTCTCAAAGACTCCAAAGTCTTTGAAAAGCAATTAATGATTTGTGTGTTCAACAAATTAACCTCTAAAGTTTTCCAAACCACTTATGGCTCTTACATGACCATTAATGCTTAATTCCACTAGCACCCATGGTTAAGGACTTTGACCCCTAACTTAACCCTCATGTAACCCATGTGTCTCTTCAAAGCATTTATTTCTTTGACTAGGGTAACCATCATGTCCCCTCAAGCATTGAATGCTCCTTATCTCTCCTCTCAAGCCTCCTCATGGTGACACTTGTCAACATGGGATTGGGTTGAAAGTCTCACATGGATTGAATATCTTTCAATCCTAACCCTTGTTAAGATTACTCAATCTTAACCCTTCATTTCCCCATTTCTTCTATAAATAGAACCCTTCTCCTCAAGCAAAAAAAGAAGCATTAGAGTATTCTTGTTATACTGGCATTAGCATAGAGCTTTCTCATAGCATCACTATCTACACTTGCATAGCATTTGCTTATCATATCCAACCATTTTGAATCTCCATATGGCATCCATGGCTGGTGCTAAAAGTTGAGAGCTACACTCATTTGGGACTTGGAGAGGAGAGGAACAAGGGAGGAGCAACTATGAGCATCTTGATTAGCTATTTTATTCTATGTTTATATGCTTTCTATTTCATGCTTAATATCTCTCTTGATATGCCTATTTAGGATAATATTTTGTTGCTAACACTAACGTTTGTTTCTTGTGCTCTTGTGTGTGTTGCCATCAAACAGATTTTCTAATCCTTTTTGCAGAGCATCAGTTAGGCAAAGGAAAGTCATCCTTTGGGCATGCATTATTAAGATCTCTGAAGTCTGCGCATATTCTAATGTTTTTATCTAGTTTTGAAATAGGAACAATGTTGGACACCCATTGAGGATATTCTACTAGTCTGATGAATCTGACATCCAATAATTTCTTTAGTTTTGCCTTGACTAGAAGAGCAATATGTGGATGCATTTTCCTTAACTTCTGTTTAATTGGTTTGTCTCTTGGATTAACATTCAAGTGATGCATAATAAGCTCTATATCTAACCCTGGCATGTCTGCATATGACTAAGCAAAATTGATTTTCCATTGTTTGAAGAATTCCATGTATTGTTGCATTTCTTGCTCAGACAAAGAAGTTGTTGGATGAAGAATCTTTGGTTGCTCTTTTGTGCCAATGTTGACTGCCTCTATTGGTTCAATCAAAATGGAAGATCTTTTTTGATAATGCTCAAGTAAAGTGTCAAATCTCCCATCTTCCCGTGCCTTGAGGAGGTTTTCATCATTAGATGCATCCTTTATTTTTACTTTTTCTCAATCTAATGTTGCCAATAAATGGTTTTCAGAATTAGACTTGATATTGTTTTCTTTATTTTCACTTTTGCAACTAGGAGATTTGGCACCCACTTGATTGGAAGATGCGTTGTTGACATTCCTGGTGAGAGTTGTTATGGGTTTAATTGCATTAAGATATACAGATATCACCTGGTCATTTTGAAAAGTATCAATAGCGGTATGTCCCTCATTTTCCCTGTCAATAAGCTCAAGGTGGATTAGAGGTAAGGGATCTTTAGGTTGGTATGTTTCAAGGGTTTCAAGGGTCATGATGGATGTATCAAAGTTTGTGATATGTGTGTCGATGTCTATAGCGGTAGTCTCATTAGAATGATCTTGCATAAGAAGTTCCTGATCGTCCTCGGTTAAGTCCAAGTTAGCCGAATGTGATTCTAATTCAAGTGAACTAGTTCCTTACGTTTGTCCTGCATACGTGTGAACTACATCGACTCCTACATCTCCTTCAAAGCATTTTTCTTCAGATGATTCTTCAGAGTGATATGAATCCCATTCCCATTCATTAGAGTCTGTATCACTTGCAGCTTGCAATCTACAGATTTGTTCATATAGCATTTCTTCCGCTTTTCTGGCTATAATTTTCCTTCTTTCATATTCAATCTTCTTAGGATTGTGATTGAGTTTTGTCAACTTTTCTATGAGCTCTCCTAAAGTAATATTAGCTTCATATTTGTTTTGATTGAGATTTAAGGCTGCTTGAGAGATGTTTTTAGTTTGTTACTCTCCCTGATTTGAAGCTTGCTTCTTTTGCCATTTCAGGTTTGTTTGTGCTTGCTACTTAGCCAATTTTTCTTCCTTTTCAATTGCAAGTTGTTCTTGTCTATTTTCATATTCCTCTTGTTGTGTACTAAAAGATGTGTTTTCTAGTAGATTGACTTGTCCATACCCTAATCCTGTTTTGTTAGTTTTCTGCTGAGTATGAGGCTCAATAGGTTCTGAGATACCTTCTTTTCTTTTTCCTATAGGTCCTATTCCAGTGTATCCCATCTTTCGAAGAATGTTGAATCCTTTTCCATATTTTTCTGTAGGAATTCTGACATTGTTGACCTTTTGTTGAACTTCTTCATCTTTGTATAGCCATTGCAGTACATCTTTGTCTTCTGTCTCCTCTGATAAGGTTCCAACACTAATAAATGCTCCATCAAATATCAGAAGATGTTTCATAGTTGATTGTTGTTTAGAGATTGATGGTTTTCCCAAGGATTCAAGAGAAAGTGGTAATTGTGATATTGATTATTCCCCATTCCCTCGATCTCTTAACTGCATTTGTTTTTCCATAATTGACAGAATAGAGGCAAATGATTTTTCCTTGGATTGTATGTTCGAAGATGTTGCTTCCCTGTTATGAGGAACAATTAGTTCCTGAGCCATTTTTAGATTGCTACAATATTAGAATGGATTTGCATCTGCAGAGATTGTGATTTCTTGTCCTTCGTAGGGAAATTTGACACATTGATGATAGGTTGATGGGACATCTTGAAAATCATGTATCCACGGTCTCCCTAGGAGCACATTATATGATAGGTCTAAGTCTAGAACTTGGCATGCTATGTCTTTTTGTAGAGGTCCCACTCTGATTGGCAGTATCACAATTCCCTTGGAGGAACGTTCTTCTTCATCATAGGCTTTTATAGTGATCCTTTTATGAACATCAATTGCATCTTCTGAATATCCTAAGGCACAAACAAGAATTAATGAACAAATATTAAGGCCAGCTCCACCATCTATTAGAACACGCTCGACTCTCATTTTGTGGATAAGGACTTTCATATGTAAGGGAGCATTGTGAGGGTGTTGTAAGGACATGTCATCCTCTTTAGTGAATGACCAGCAATGCGGAGTTGTAAGGTGTCCCACCATGGTCTGGAATTGGTCGATATCAAGATCCTTGGATACGGTTGTATCGACTAATGCTCGTTCAAGAATTTCCTTGTGCGCTAGTGAAAGTTTTAAAAGTTCCAAGATGGAGATTTGCGCGGGTGTTTTTTGTAGTTGCTCCACTAGATTGTATTGTTTTGTTGTAGTGGATGATGTGTTCATTGTAGGACCCGGCAAAACAACTTTGGCTTTGCTTCTTGTTATAGCATGAGCATGTTCTTGATTTTGTTTTTCTTTAACTACGATAATATTCACCACATTGTCATATGTATGAGCATAGTTTACCTTTGCTTTACCCTTACCATTGTTTGTCATTGATGACTCACCTTTCTCATAGTTTGGAAGTGGAGTTTTAAAGGTTGTATGAGATTTATTTGTTGTATGTCCATCCACAGTGATTACTCCGTTATCAATTAAGTCTTGTATGACATGTTTCAACTTTTGACAATTATCTGTGAGATGTCCCTTGTTTTGATGGAAATCACAATATTGATTATCATTCCACCAAGGTGGTTCAATTTGAGGTTCATAGTTCCTTTCTTCTGGTAAAGTGATCAATTTGTTTGCGAGAAGTGTCTTTAATGCTGATCCCAAGGGTTCACCAATGTTTGTGAATTGTCTTCGAAAGAAAGTTTTGATAGTTGCTCTTTGGTGATTGTTGTTTTGTTGTGTTTCTCCTGAGTGAGTAGATAAATTGAAAACCGGTTGCTTTGGTTTCACATTGTTGTTATCTACTATTCCATCATTGCCAACATTTCTATTTCTATTCCAAAACTTTGGCTTGTCATTGTGATTGTTGTTATTATTGTTGTTAGGAGGATGGACTCCTTCTTTGTATATTTTCAACTCACCCCTCTTTATCATGGCTTCTTCCATTCTGATTCCATTATCAACCATTTTTTCAAAGCTTTGATTTCCTTACATTTTTAAGTAATAACTCATTTGATCATTTAAGTTGTCAATGAATATATCCATTTTTTCATTCTTTGGCAATGTGTGAGGATACCGTGATGCTAGGTGTCTCCATCGTTGTAAGAATGTCATGAAGGGTTCTCCACTTTTTTGTTTAGTGTTACAGAGGTCTAGCATGGTCACTTCATGTTGTATATTGTAGGAATATTGTGAAACAAACTTATCCACCAACTCTGAAAATGATCTTATTCCAGGTGCAAGTTTGGAAAACCACTCCATAGCTAGTCCAGTTAAGCTTTTCGGAAATAGTCTCATTAAGTAGGTATCTTCATGTGCAAACTCCATAATCATGGTACAAAATTCTCTTATATGATCTTGAGGGTCAGAGCTTCCATCATATTTTTTGTATCTCGGAGTTTCAAAACCTATAGGAAATGGTATCATATTTAGATTCCTGTCAAAAGGATAAGGACATATTTCTTGAAGTGAATATCGTCTAACATTTCCTCTTTGCATCTCTTGGATTTGTGTTTGCATTGCTTGCAGTTGTTGTGTAAGAGTCATGATAGGATTATCGACATGATTTGTTCTTGCATGACCATGATTTTGCGTTCTAGTAGGATCTAGATCTCGTCTTGTTTCATCCCTAGTCCTTCTTGTATTCTCATCGAATTGAATGTTATTCAAAATTTCTACTTCATCTCTTTTGGGGATGTAAGTCTCTTCATTGTTTCTAGTGTTAATAGGGATTGACATGTTATTCATTTTGATACCAAATATGTCCTCATGTTGTTCGTTATTAGGGGGAGAGTCACTTTTCTTTTGTGTCAGTTTATTCACATCAAAATCTTAGGGAAGTGTAGCACCAAATTTGGCTAACATTAGAAAGTATTTTTCTTTTTCTTCCTCCAACAATTTTTGCATAAATTTGTCGAATTGGGGATCTTTCTTGATGTCTATGAAGTTTTGTTTTGTTATTTCTTCTTTGACTTGTAATTCATTTTCATGTTCCATGGTTATGTTTTCTTCCAATGTTTCGATTTTCGTCTTTGCGATCTTTCATCTTTGAGCTCTAGTTAGAACAGGAATACACGTGTGTTATTTTGTTTAGAATTTGATTGTCCAAAAGGTTGTTTTGGGTAAGTGAGCAATTGTCAATTTCAAGGCAATAGAGTGATATGACACTAAAAGAAAATTCAAGTGTTTAAAAGTTTGCAAGTTTTTTGATCTTCGGTTTAGGAGTGCAATGATGATGATTTGATAAGAACCAAGTCCAGTAGGAACGATATATCCTACGATGTGGGACACAATTATCCTGACCAAACGTTTCAGTTTCATGATAAAGGATGATTGATCTTGATGAAAAACTATGTTTGAGTGATCAGTTTATCAAAGAGGGTGATAATGCACTTTGAGATGTTTAGATCATGAACTTGTTGAGGGTAACGACTTGAAAGTCTTAAGGTGTTTATGTTCTAGAGTCTGATTTTGACGAGTGATAACTTGACCAAGCAAACCAAGTAGACAATTTAAGCATAGATTGACAGATAACAGGTGTTTATGTTTACTGCAAATTGATCAGGCAGAAATGACAAAGCTGAACAAGGCATGTAAGACACAGTTTTGGACTAACAAATGCAGAGTTTCGTACGACAGACTATGCAGCATAGGATGATAAGAGATATAAGACAAAATGACAGACTAGTGACTTCATGTGAAAAGCATTTATTTGTACAACATAGAACCTTGAATCATACGACAGAAGATCAAGCAATACGACAGAGACTCCTGATTCGTACAATAGGTATTTGAGCAGTTATAAAAATTGCTTGCTTGTTTGAGTTTTGATCACTGTATTTTGATGTTTTACATTGGTTTTTCAGTTTTAAGTGTCTGATTTTGCAATTTAGGGATGAATACACAACAAACACATGATGTGATATATGACTCTCAATCAAGCTAAACCCTAAGGAAGTTGGCTGAGAATGAAAACCTTTGCTTGCTGACTTAGGTACACACCCAATAGCTAATCAGAATACGGTCGCTAAGTCTCATGCAATGGATTCTCAATGCTGTATTATCTGACTCCAAATGATAATGGGGGCATGATATGGCAAGTGTCTTGGGAGAGTTACTAGTAAGGGATTCGTTCGGCTCGTCGGGGTATAAACTCAATTAAGAGGTCTCCCAACCTTGAAAACCAAGGTTTGATATACCCGAAGGTATGGAGGAGAGCTATTCCCGAGCACTTTCGTTGCTTTGATTTTCATCAAAAACACATTTATTTTATAGTGGGTTGGATTACTTGGCGTTAGCCATTCCCACTTAGGTCATTCCCCTCTCACCGGCTATAATGCCTCGGGAGGGCAGGTCTGCTAAAGAGATGCACTAATTAAAGCAAAAAGATGAGTCTATCTTTCTGATCACCTAAGAAAGGTGAGAGAATACTCGCCTATCATCACAAGCACATAAGACATGATAGTTCATTTCTTTAAGCCCAAATTGAAGTGTGCCTAAAAATCTTAAAGAATACACAAAGTTTTTGTTGTTGAATCCTTAGGCAACCTGCAAAATAGATCCATTAGTAGTCATGATTGTGTTTTGAATTTATCTTGAACAAGCGTATCTTTGACAAGCGTCCTATGGAAAAGAGTTAGGCTGCAAACATCTCATAAACAGATTAGAGTTAGCATTAGTGATCCGAATTATGAAATTTCAAAAAAAAATTAAATAAAATTTTAACCTAACTTCAAATAGACATAAATTTCTGTTTGGGACTCAAAATTACAAGTCATTTACATCATTGGAAAGGTCTCCAAGAGTTGTAGATGAAATTTTGAAAGAGCATTTATAGGCCTAAAAATGACCAGAAGGCCATAAAAAATGCAAATTACCAACGTATAGGCAAACTTGAAAATTCTAATTTGTAGTTTATCAAAAAAAATCACAGAACCAGAGACTCGTAAGAAATGCTTTATTAGACACAATGAAAAATATTTAGATTTCGTACAGTAATACAAACAGACTCGTACGGCATAAGATTTAATAGCTAGAAATTCGTACAAAACATAATTAGCTCTAGTACGATAGTGAAAATCAACTCGTACGACACAACATCAGCCTAGTACGAGTAAAGAATTTGCAGTCTAAAACCTCGTACGACACAGAATTGTACCTTGTACGAGTCAGGATGAGGTATCGTTCGGGACTAAGAGGAAGTTCGTACGAGCTGAAAAGGCAACTCGTATGAATTTCTGCACCAGAGCCAGATAGAGATGAAGTTTCTTGAAGATTAAGAGGCCAAAAGTAATGATTTCGGCCCCACGGTGGGCACCAAAATGTCGTGCTCTGTGAAGTGTACCTATACCTGCAACCACAATGCACTCAATAAATCATTATAAGCAATGGTTAGTAAATTGAATCAATGAAATGAAAAACCAAAGCTAATCGACTTATTGCCTCCTAGTAAATGCGAGTATGAAAAATACTCTCAGATTGGATTATGCAAAATTCAGTGACTTGACTACACTTAGATGGAGGATTTGAATGCTGAAAATGCATGATCTAGCAAGAATAGCATAATTAAGCTATATGAATGCATTGATGATCTATAAAATGAGCTAAGATTAAGATGCAATTAAGCTAAAATTGCGCATGATAACATTGCTAAAGAATGAGAAACTAGAAGCTAGATGCCTATAATAACAATGCATAAGATGAAAATGAGATGGGATCCATATTGCTCAAAATGAGGTCTATTTATAGGATTTTCTAAGGCTAGGGGTGAGTTGGCATGAATCAACAGTTGAGATTGATCTGAAGATATCAATGGTTAAATTGGAGGAGGTTGGCAAAGGGGGTTGGATTAAAAGGAACACTTAGTGACAAGTGTCACAAAGGTTCTAGAAGATGTTGGATGAAAGGGGAAATGGTGGTAAGTAGAATAGGTTAGGTTTATGAATGGTTAGGTTTAGGAGTGGTAGAAGTTAGGAGAATTTGAATTTAGAAATTCAAATAATAGGAAAATGGCTAATTAATTTCAACAACTCATTGATTTGATTTGTTTTAATTAATTATGGGATTTAGAAGAATGAATTTGGATGGAGGGAATTAATTAATTAAAGGGGATGAAATGAAATGAACCTAATTAATAAATCCTTAGATTTATTAATAAGTAGATGAAAGGGGAAATTTAATCAAATTGCTTAGTGAATTCAATTTAATTGGGAAGGAGGATTAGTTAAATAATTGCTTATTTAATTAATTATCTTCAGACCATTTTTAGGTGTATACACACCTCAAGGGAAGTTGTGATAGAAATGTAGATAGAATTGCTTATGTGTAATTGAATGTTGAAAGGACTCTCCTCTTCAATGGTTGAATCCTTGATTCGAATGCAACACCTAGCCTTGAAGGGAGACTCGAGAATGCTCAATGCTTGAAAGGAATGTTTGAATACCTTGTTCACTTTTACAAATAGGAGGGCAAATGCAAGTTATATTTTCATCAATTAAGGTTAATTGGACTTATTTTCATCATAGGCCGACATAGGGAAAGCTTGCCTGTTGAAAATGCAAAGCTCAATGCATAATTGGAATGGAGGGGTCCCAAAATAGGGCAGGGATAGGGGGGACATGCCCAGGGTACCACGCCCCTATCCTGCCCTTAACTCAAGACAGAAAGCAGCTTTAAGCAGTGCGGGGGGCAGAAAAAAGAGTAGTTTTGGGGGTTGAGCAAGTCTCGGGTCTCCGATCATGCTAAGGGATTCGATTCGCCAACATGAAGACCCTAATGTGGTCGAAAATTACAAGGGTCACAATTTTATGACACTACAGGAAGTATGACTTTTCATACAACTCATCACATGAACATGTCTAATGAGAAGTCATTTTAACATAAATTTTTAAAGATTCAACCAAAACATCATTTGTTCTTTGAACGATATCATATTCTCACTTAAAATATGACTTATATCTACATAAATGATCCACTCTAATCTTTACATCCAATAAAAATCAAATACAATAGTTAAACCTAAAATTTTATTTATTATGATAAAAACTTTCTATTGTACCCTACTCACAACGTATAAAGTTTTTGTTCACATAAAACGTGTCCCTGTCAGAGGTAGTATGACAAGAAATTTGTGATGTGGGATGATTCCGTGGTAAACAGACCACTCACACATAGATATTAACAAGATGATCAGAGTCTGACCCAAGTGGAACTCCTGCAAGTCGACCCATTGGGTTAACAGTATGCTGCATCGACCTTTATCAATACTGGAAATCCCTCCGGTTCAATTCATTGTTCTTAGTCGTTTCCTGAGTGTACTAAAAAGAAAAGTTGTTCAGAATAGGAAACTCTTGTCGAATTGGATAGTTAATATTATTAAAGTAGGACAAGACCTTTTAAAACAAAATCAAGAACCTCATCATAGCATACACGATTCCCTGTCAATTACATTTGGTCAGACTCGGATATCTATCAAGACTCAAGTTCAATGTCTTAACATCTATAGTAATAATCAAGTACTAATTTGCACCAAATTTCATCCTCTTATAAATAACATTACCATTACCATATAAATATACATAAAAAGCCATGGGTATATATGCACTAAAGCCCGAGCAGGCTGGCATGAAACAAACAAACGATCTCCATACAAGAGACCTTTATTGTACATAGTAGTAAGTAGTATGCATATGTGTAGAGGCCATTTTGAAGACTTTTAGTTGGCAGCAATCCACAGAATTTCATCTTCTGTCATGAAGTGGTAGATGGCCTCGCCCCCTGGTCTCACATGGAGAATCTTGAATGATATGTGCTCGGGGTTCCACTCACTGGTGTCTTAATGACAAACAGCTACCATTTGTGCAATATTTCCTTCATCACTCTTGAAAGAAAGCTGGAACATTCTTGTGTCCTGTATCTGATAACAAAAGTATACCAGATATGGATACCCTATTGGGTGGCAAGCTACAAATCTGGAAGTGGATTTGCTTTCGAAGGGAATTGAAGGAAGGGAATATTGTTGCAATCCTGATTTAGTCTTGGAAACATTGGTTACAAAAACATCGAGGTCATTGGTTCCAATTTGAGTGGTAGTGTAGTAAATCATAGACTCTAGTGAAGTTAAACACTTTTTGCTTTCCCCAGTCATGGCAGAACTCTCCCATACTTCCAAAGTCTCCTTCATGGTAAGAGCCATCTCAGAATTTGGGGTTATGTGAAGTTTTCCTAGAGATGTAGAAAGACTTTTAGTTGAGAATGGTACTTTTTCAGCCACAACAACTGGAAGGAAAAATAATGTCTGTGTACTTTTCCAGCCTACCATGTCTGTACTGAATTTGGTTCCAATGCTTAATGTTTTTTTGAAGAAAAAACATTGGTTCAGCCGTGACTTTTGGCTGTTTTTTGGTAGCCAGTGGATTTGTGGAGTTGCTAGTACCGGTGTTTCTGGTATATGTGATATGCACATTATAATTTATTTTATCGAGTGCCTTTATGGAGGTGCTAGTCTTTTTAAAATAAGATGGGCTATTTGGCTCCAGAGATGAGAGGCGGGCAAGCAGAGACTAGGAATGGGAGTGGTGGGCAACTTGTGGTTCCAATAACTTAAAGCTAAGGGCATGGGAGAAGAGGAATCTTTAATTTTAGCATGGCGTCCTGTAAAGGACTGCAAACAACCAGAAATACATGGAGTATTAGGATCAATCAAAATTTCGAATATCTTACTCTACTTACAAGATTTAATGAAGATGAGAAACATACAAGAAGAACAGGCAAAATAACAAGAAACTCCATCTGCAAATCTTGTCTTGCAGAAGTTCAACGTTAATCAACATTATACTTCTTTAATTGAAATGTGGCTACACCAATTGTAATCCCAAACATACAACGACGAGGGAGAAAAAGAAGCAGCATAAGCTAGAAAACGTACCCATTGAAAGAAGCAAAGTGCTAAGATATGTCAGTTGAATGTGTGAGTTACACGGAACATAAGGTCTTCATATATATAGGCAGAAGATACTAAAAAATCCCTAAGCCACAGTAAGAATAGTTGTAATCCGACTAACCAATTTGTAAGAAACTGTTTGGACGTTGCCACTACAGTAGGACAATAACACATATCAAAGGATTTGGATTCTCATCTATACCTTTTAATTCATGTGCGGATATCTTCAAAATAATTGTTCCATCTTACAAAAAGTTCATTATGATAAAGAAGTGCCTTTAGTTATGAGTCTTTGGATTATACATTTAGTCTATATTAAAAAAATAAAACATCTTTCTGTTATCTTTGTAATGATATGGCGCATGGAAAAATTTCATCTTACAAAATCTTATCTTTTCTACTTCATTATGATAAAAAATTATTTTCATAACAGTCACAAATCAATTTATACAAATCTAAAATTATAAAGAGACAATTAACAATTATAAGGAAGTTTAAATATGAAATTTGAACATCATATATATTTTTTTACATATGTCATTTCTTGTTATATCTTAAATTGTTGTAAAAAAAAGTTGAATCTTTTTAATTATTTCATCTTTTATGCAACATAGATAAATATTCGAAATAAATTTCTCAAAAAATTAAAATTATGTAATGAATTAAATCAAAGTTAGTTTTAGATACATTGGATACAAATCATCTTTAAGAAAGACTTTGTTAAGTGATGAAAGTTAATGTAGATGTAAATGTATTAAATTGTGTATATGTTTCTTTCAACATTTTGGATCAGCCATCCATCATTAGAAAGAGGAATATATAGAAATAGATTGAAATTTAAGTTTTATAAAAGATGTGGATGATAGGATAAAATAATTGGGATGTGGCTGATTTATTTATTATTGCTTATGAGACATGTTATAAAAGTCTTGTTTTTAACTATGATGCATTGAATATATGAGCAAAATGAATGGTAGTGGACATTGACATAGTTTATTTGAAATTAACTTGAATATTTTTTGATGGAGGTTCATACCTGCGAGCTGCAGCCCAGCAAGGGCATGAAGTCTGCGAACTTGAAGATTTTAAGTTTTTTGAATGATTAAAAATAATAACGGTAAAATGTATTTAAAAACTATTTTTCCCATATTATTTATTAGCAGCTGTTGTTTCTTATTATTGTAGATGATGGTTAGCAATTTTTTCGGTATAGGCTTAATCAATGTAGATGGTTAGCAATTTTTTTGGTATAGACTTAATTTTATTAAAAAATAAAATAAAATTTGGTATAGTGGCATCAACTCTAGATAAGAGTGTCCTCTCAATAGCTTTCTTTAAAAGAATATATTTAGTTAATTTTTAACATGTCAAAATTTTAATATTAATTAGAAACAAAATATTTTCAAAACACCATATAAAAATAAACTATAAAATGAAAATAAAAAATATTTAAAAAAAATAATCTACTATTTCATAATTATTATATGTAGAATTTCTTTTAAATGAATAATGGACATAATAAGAATCATTAATTCATTAAAAGAATATATTTAGTTAATTTTTCCATTAATCATTTTTAAAATAAAGATAAAGAGGTTAAATTTCAAATGTAAATATTTGTAAATAATTAGAAGACATATTTTTATTTATTTAAGGGTTAAACATTTTGACCTGGAGCAGGGACCTCATCCATCCCCAACAAGATTCGCCACACTACATGTGCAAACACATTTATTAGAAGACATATTAAGAATTACTAAAATGTATTATTTTTTATAATTTTTAAAAATAATAAGAAGAAGTTTAAATTTCAAATTTAAAAAGTAGATGTACATAATTCAGTTTTAAAAAATAGAATAAAAAATTGTAGATATAATAAAATTTTCAAAAATTTAAAATGAAATAAAATATAGTTTAAAATTAAATAAAATAATATTAAAAATAAATAAAATAATTTCAATTGGTATCTATCTACATTAGATGTATTTATGATATCTCTAGTAATTTTTAATATACTTAAATATTTCAATTTTCTAAAATAATAGAGATAAAATATGTATAATGAGAAATAGAGATCCAATTTTAAATATAACAGAAATATTAAATCACAATAATAATATTAAAAAATATTTAATTTTAAGAAAAATTTTGTGTAAAAATTTTCAATTTAATTTTCAAATTTTGATTAAATTCATATAGTTTTTACAATTCATGAAGATCTTTAATATTTTTTGTATTTTTCTGATCAACTTAGTCATGATCCATTCTCAAGATGAATGAAAGAGAAAACTTACATAAAATCTTATTGATTAAAAAAATTAGTAAATATGACTTGATTTTCTAAAATGATGTGCGTGAGATATGTTTTCGATTGTTTTCGTAATGTGGCAAGTGGTAATCTTAACTATACGACAAGAATGTTTTCTTTTTTAGGGGACACACGAAACTATCAATGATTTTTTGTCGTATCTGCATCCATCATTTAGTGGCAACAAATAACAATGATTATTTCTATAGTGGTTATAAATTAATTTATTAAATAATATTTTTTTTATATTTTTTTCTTTTCATTTATACAATTGTTTTTTAGAAAAACAAAGTAATATAATAAATTTCTATGTCCGTTAATGATTACAAATATCTTCATCTTTTCGAGATTATCATGATAAAAACAATTATTTTCGGTGGTTATAAATCAATTTACGCAAACATAAGAGCAATATGCGGAAATTTACATGTCAATAGATTTTTCTTAATTAAATATTTATTGTTAGAATTTATTTTTAAATTTATTTAATTATCTAATTTTATAATAAATTCTTAATCAATTTGTCCGTTACATATTTTAAATTGTGATAATGAGATAGAGTTTGAATAGTCATATATGATAAAGTGATGGTTATGATATTTTATTGTAAAAATATCATTTTTAAAAATCATGAAATTGAAATACTTTTATTCTTCAATTAAATTGTAAAAATATTGAGCTCATAACTATTAAGAAAATCTTACTTGTCAAATTTAACCCATCTAAGAATTAGGACATGACTCATCTCTTTAATATCTCTTTAATATTTCTTATGTTATATTCTATGCAACTCCCTTTCTACTATGATGTATTGACCATATGAGAAAATGATTGGTAGTGAGCATATTGACATTTTATTTGTAATTGATGAACAAATTTTAATTTTTATATGATTGAAAATAATAATTGTAAAATGTATATAATTAAAAGTAGAGAAATAATAAATATTTCACTATAATATATTAAAATATTCTATTTTAAGAAAAAGTTTGGTATAAATAATATTTTGTAGTATAAATTCAATTTTTGGTTCTTAAAATGGAATTATAAAGCCTCTGAAGTTTGTAACTAGTGATTAAGTATTTTAATTCTAGTCAATTAAAATTGTTTTATTTGTAATCAACATAGAGATTTTAATTCTTATATTTTTTTAGATTAATAATAGTAAAATGTATATAATGAAAAGTAAATATCAAATTGAAATTTATAAGAAATAAAAAATATTCTACTCTAGTATATTAAAATATCTTATTTTTAGAAAAAGTTTGGTATAAATAATATTTTATAGTATAAATTCAATAATTGGTTCTTACAATGGAATTATAAGGCTAGCGAAGTTTGTAACTAGTGATTAAATGTTTTACTTCTACTCAATTAAAATTCATTATTTTCTTCTCATACATTATATTTTAGTTTTCCTAAAAGAACTTTTAATATATTTAACTTTTAAAAAATTTAAAATTATTTTTAGTTAATCTCATTGACTAAAAAGTTTAGGTGATAAGGACAATTTGTCTCAAGAATGGGTGTGAGATGTTCTTTTAATTGTTTTCATGTCATAAATAAAATCAAAGAATATGCTATTGTAAAGTACCATAACTTGTGTTTCACAATCGGTTTGGACCCACTTTGACAGATGTGCACAATTTATGTCTAGTCATGCATATTTTTTGGACTATTTTTGTGAACCTGATTTATTCACCCATTCAAAACCTTTTTCTTCGATCATTTTGTTATGAATAGGGAATTCAACATGCCTATCTAGGAAAATTGATCTCAACTCTCAAAGAAATTTTTTTCTTTCAAATTGTGATAATTAACCCTCCATTGTCAGCCTTCTTAAAAAATTGAATTTTAAAAGGTCTAAGTTGCATATAAATACAATTCTGTCATTTCAAAGGTCTATATTTTATAGTAAGGTAAACTAAAATTTCTATCATTCATTTAAGAAATTTAATTATAAATCTACAATCAAAGAGCATAGCATTCAATCATATGTGCTTGTTACAACAATTACACTCAACTATATTGTATTTTTAAATGATGAGAGAATGCACTAACATGTTTCAAGACTTCACTTCATCAGTATAATGCCTTGTGTGAGATTACATGACAAGGGTTTCAAACTTGAGGTAACATTTGTCAATTCAAAATTTTCATTATTGTTTAGCTTTTGTCCTTCTTGTTGAACACTTTCAGATGAAAAGAGTGGGGGCAAATAAACATATATTAGGACTTAACCAATTTAACCAAACCACTCATTTATCATTCATTCCACTAACAACATGTGTAGAAATAAATAATTGAAAGACACCAAAGTAATCACACATGAACACCAAGATTTTACACAGAAAACCAAATAAGGGCAAAACCACAGTGATAACTATCCCTAAGTGTGGAAAATAGGTTATAATGTTTAGGCTCATTGACCTTGATATGGACTTGCAAGACAGAGGTGCATGACCTCAAGACTTGCAGACACTAAATATCACTTCTTTAGGACAAGATACACTACATATGAAATCAAAACATTAATATGATTACACTATATTCAACCACATCCACTAATATGTTGATTACATTTTCTCTCAAAAAATGTTTGAAACTCCTTTCATTAATACTCTACTATACTTGTGCACCTTTGCACCTCTTCACATATAGTTTGCACAACACACAAAACTTATACATTCATCTATAAAATGATTTCATTCCTTTTATATTTTTTGCAACAAAAATACCATCAATTAGATTGGCCTAATTAGATGTAACATGTAGGAATCAAGTAGTCAACTCAAAACCAAATATCAATGCAACGAATAAGGAAAAAGGAAATGTGTGAGACATCACACCATGTTATTGAACCTTCAAAATCTTTCCAAAATAACCAATAATTTTGCATGCAACCACATGGACCAAACATCATAGGTTGGCCCCAAATGATAAAATAGTTAGTGCACACCAACAAAACTTAGTCAACTTACAATAAAAACCACCACAAACACTTGCAAATGCTTAACGTACTATCACCTAGCATTAGGAAATCTAAATCACCAAACCAAGCTAATAAATCAACTGAAGGCAGATGAATGGAATGCATTCTTGTACAATATCACACTATTATTATATAAAGTGAAACTCATACCAGTATTAAGTCCAAATATATATCTATTAAGAATCTAAAAATTGAGATATTTCATGTATTTACATCCATCAACATCATACTTTAATCACAAGAACTGATGAAACATAGGCTTCACAATGTGGTCCAAAAATTGACTGATTGACAGTTTACCGAAACAATCAAACATAACCATTACCAAAAACGTACCTTTGAGAACATCTAAAAATATTTGAGAAATCTAATATACACCTTGATATGTCATTTAAAGTGACTACAACCAATCACCAATTATTTGCATGATCAATATACTAATCCAATGTTGTTGCACTCCCCCAAACTACATCTGGAACAAGGATATTAGGAAGTTACACATCTAAATCAACAAGTTTTTCATTCATGAGAACAAGAACTCATATTTGCAACACTCTCCCTTTTTCACTAATGGAACACTTGTGACAACTCAAAAATTACTTCTCTCCATAGTGAATTCTTCTTGACATTTGGCATGAAGGACAAAGGGTGTCTTTATATCTCAACACAAAATCACTAACTCTATACAACTCCCCCTTAACTCTGCAGCCCCACCTGCACACATGTCGCATGAGCCCTGCTAATGTTAGTCTCTTGTTAAGTGGACTAATAAGATTCTGCATGCTAGAGGTCAAAAGACAAATCGGAAAGGGTTGGTCTAATCTATCTTCCTTCTCAACCATAGTATTGAGCGGCCACCTCCTATTTATCTGGCGGCCCAAATCATTGCGGAGTTGTGTAATTAAACAAAGCTGCTCACCAAAATAGAATCCACAACTCTACCCAGATGGCACCTACCAAAAATGATGACATAAAATTGAACACTAAATGAATGACATGTGGAAAGCCATGTAACATGGTTAGGACGTGGATCTAGAATGTTCATCTCCTAAATGTGATAATGTGTGGTTGTCTTTTGTAAGATCAATGGCCAGGACCTTTGCGTGGTTGTGGAGTTAGCCAGAAGTGCTCGATGAAGCTAACTCCGTAGTGACAAAGGTTTTTATAGATTATGACAAAAACAATAAAATAAAATCCAAGACATTGCTTGAAATTTGAATTTACCATTGTAACACTTTATGCTTAGTGTTTTTTGTGTGGGCTATAGTTGCATTTATTACATTAATCATTTCTTTCTCTGTGTCTTTCAATTTCGTGAGCCTAATTGATCATCTACAGTAACAAAGTTGTAGAGTGAATCATTTTAAGTTTTATTTTGAAACCCTATCTATTACCTATATCTCATACAAATACAACTTCACCAACTTCCAAAATGAAGCAAACCAAACATAAATTATTTTTAGAAATCATATTATCATGAAAGAACTTGCACATGATAGGTTACTAGCTAGGTAGGGCAAGAACCCATTATATTAAGATAACATTAAAAATAAAGATACATCATTATTTGTCTTGTAGCTGAAAATATATTCCAATTGAATGTCTAGTAGTGACATAAAATATGGCACAAGTACTTAACAAAAAAACTTAGCAACATGTAACCCACAATACAAAATTCAAAAAAGAACGAAGCAATTGCACCATACTTCGGGACTAGGAGATATTTTGAGCCCGCCTTGTCACTTCACGTTCCTCCTTCATTCTATACCGTTTGACTTTCTTGGCTTGTAAGATGAGCGACCAGTCCTATCTATAGGTAGCATGAGCTTCACCTGCTATAATTTCCTCCACACCGCATCTATCATCCTCAATCCATTCATCTTTGCTCCCCAGCTGCAGTGCCCTTACAATCTCAATCGCATCCGCCTCATCATTTTTAACTTCATCTAGCAACCCTTCAGTGGTCACGTAGTCCCAATAACAATCGTCCTCCTCAAGTTCCTTGATTTTGGCTACATACAAGAGGAAATTGATAGTACATAGTATATCACTCCTCCGCCACTACAGCAACAGGGCATCTTATGTTTACACAATCAGAAATTTAGAAACTCCCCCAATGTAATATTTATGTGGGAGGGGAATGAGGAGGTTCTCATCCACATTATCAATCACCGCATCAATGTAGTGCAAATATGCATGCTTGAACTTCTGGGTGAGTTATTTCACCCACTCCTTGGAAACCCTCATATATAATACCATGGCAAGAAAAAAGGCCAAAATGTGTGAACTGACAGTAAGCCTGTGATATGCCATCAGAAACTCCAACCCCACCACTATCTTGACATCATGCATTATGCATGGGTGGTCATTCACCAAGAATGCCCTAACCATTTATCAGTGACTTCACCTACAAATGTTTTTTGTTGTTTCCTTTCCCTAAGCATAACCGACATATCCATCACTCCCACCTCTATGTTTCAAACTCGAACATGTAATGTGGAAATATGTTAATACCCCAATGCCCAATTTAAAGGTATTCCATCAGCTTCATCATAAATGTCTCATTAAATGTATAATTATCGTAAGTTTCATTGTGCAATATATATTAATAGTGTATATATCTTCTTTTTGTAATTTTTCTAAAATTTGATACAAGTTACAACAATAGAGTCAAACAGGTATGTGTAGGATCATGGTAGGCCAAATAGGCCCTTAAGTGGCAATGAAAATCAGAAAACAGAGTTAGACAACTTGACCTAAAAATTTGAATAAGCTACTAAGATTATTTCAAAAATATGTAAGAATAGAATTTGTAGTAAATTGAATGTGGTTTCTAAGCTGCTAGTTTGTTTCTGAAAAAAAAATCTATTTGACTAAAATTTTAAATTTTAATGCAGTAGTACTAAAATTTCAGGAAAAAGATAAGAAGCGGGTGTCTGTCTGACCACCCTAATCACAATCAAATTATAATATTTTTTATAAGATTTTAGTTATAAGTAGGAGACTCATGTCCGGATGTGACACATATTTTTTGTATTTTTTTTGAAATAAATAATTAATTATGTTTTCTTTACTGCAACATTTTAAAAATATAAAAAACTTGTATGTCTGACCACCATATCTTGGTCAAAAATTTATGAAATTCAATTTATATTTTTTTAATCCTATAGTATATGAAGCATAGAAGGTGATGCATGTTTCAGATTAAAAAAATGTGATATCATTTGAAAGTTATAGATATTTGTTAATCAACCTATCAATTAGAACTTTAGTCAGAATATTGGCACTTTTTGGCCCCTCATGATCCCGCACATACCCGAATCTGAGATCAAGAATGTAAATCCAAGTAGAAGATCAATTTAAATTAGTTAAGTGTGAACCACGTGAACATTAATGCCTAACATTAACACATTGACAAGGATCACACATTGACAAGGAAATTCCCAAGACAAGACAAAATATTCTTAATATTATGATTCATCATTCATGTAACATCTGAAAGTACAAATGAAGATTATCTTAGCAACAATATAGTAGTCTATTCATTAAGTAATTGAAAAAATAATTAGAGAAAGCATACATTCTAATTTCTTTTACCATGAAACCACCCTATAGAAATAGACAAGATAAATCATTGTTTCTACTCTCCTCAGAGATAAGAAAATTTAAGAATCCTTCTTTACAACCTTGGTATTCCTTTTATAATAATAAGGAATGCAACAAGATACCAGTTGTTTACAAGAATGTGTAACATGTATTGCATGTATACAATGTCATAAAACCGCCAGGGTAGTATACATGAAATCTTCGGTGGCGAGACACAAAAAGCTTCCATGAATGCCAACTACCTTATGAATCATGCCACTATTGCACAACTGCGGTTATTGATGCAGAGAATACCAAGATACGAGATTCTAATTGCATTTCCTAGTAGGGGAGAACTTTTAGAGTTTTGATCAAGAAGGGATCCTTGACACCAAAACTGCATCTCTAGTGTCTTCACCCAGGTTTCTCTCTACATTCCACCCATTATAAAGGGGAAATGGTGGTTAGTAGAGAGATCAAAATTATTTGCAACCACAACTGAAGTCTGTAGTTGCATTGAAGCCTTTTTAAATCCCTCTGGGTACAAGGTAAGTCATCAATCTGCTTTATTTCATTGCATCTACAAACCTCTATCCATATCTCCTTATGCTAGAATTTAGTTGCACCTTGTATGCACTTCATTTTAAAACCTCTGCGAGGAAGGCAACAAAACTTCCTAAAAACTTATCCTAAAAATATGTCTATATATATATATGTACACACACACATACATATACATATACATATACATATTTTTAATTTGGTTGTCTTTGATTTGTTGTTTTTCCTTTCGTGTGCTGCTTGTTGTTTTTGTAATTTTTGGTTCTTGTTTTCCTTTGTATTCATTTAATTTAATATCCCTATCTTAAGCTACCACTTGACCTATCCTCATACCCTCACTCTCTCTCTCCTCTCTCACTTCCTTTAATGGGTCCAGAGTGTGATCAGAAAGGTAGAAGCATTACCCACAGACTAATGGATTGTGGAAATATAATGACATTGATCAAGAGATTTTTCAAATCAAAGTGAAGGTGGTTATCTATTTCTCTACCCACCTCTCTCACTTTGTTGTCTTTCCCTCCCTGGCTTTCTACCTCTATCCCTCTTTATATCTATCTCTTTCTTTTTCTTTATTTCTATCTATTTATCTCTCATTTTTTATTTTCATTATCTCCTTAAAAATAATATCCTATATATATATATACTAGCTTATATATATTTAATAATATATATAGAATAAGCCGAGAGGTATCCTTCTAGAGGCGCCTATTTTTAATTAATTTTTCAACATTAAACTGCAATAGGCGCCTCCAAAAGGTTACCTCTCGGTTTATTCTATATATATTATTAAATATATATAAGCTAGTAGCAATCGTGAATTGGAAGACTAATTATATAAGGAATAGGGTTCATTTTGGTTTGTTATTAGGGTTAGGGCTAAGGGTTAGGTTCAGGATTATAGTTACGGTTTACATTATTGTCTGAGTTAGATTGATAGCTAGGGTTTGGATTTACATCATGGTTAGTGTTACGGTTAGTGTTAACATTGTGATTAGGATTAGGGTTTAGGGCTATGGTTAGGACTATGTGTAGGTTTATGGTTTATATCACAGGGCTATGATTAGGGTTAAGGGTTAGGGTCAAGATTATAGTTAGGGTTTACATCATTGTTAGGGTTACGTTAATGGTGAGGGTTTGGATTTACTTCATGATTAGGGTTAGGGTTAGGGTTAATGTTATGGTTAGACTTAGGATTTAGCATTATGGTTAGGGTTAGGGTTAAGGGTTAGTTTTAGGATAATAGTGAGGGTTTACATCATTGTTAAAGTTAGGTTAATGGTTAGGGTTTTGATTTACATCATGGTTAGTGCTACGATTAGTGTTAAGATTGTGATTAGGCTTAGGATTTAGGGTTGTGGTTAGAATTATGTGTAGGGTTATGGTTGATATCATAGGGCTATGATTAGGGTTAAGGATTAGAGCTAGTATTATAGTTAGGGTGTACATCATTGTTAAGGTTAGGTTAATGGTTAGGGTTTGGATTTACTTCAAGATCGGGATTAGGGTTAGGGTGAAGATTGTGGTTAGGCTTAGGATTTAGCATTATGGCTACGATTATGTGTAGGGTTAGGGTTATGGTTAGGATTATAGTTAGGGTTTATATCGTTGTTAGGGTTAGGCTAATGGTTAGGGTTTGGATTTACATCATGGTGAGGTTTAACGTTCTGGTTAGGCTTAATTTTTAGGTATATGGTTAGGACTATGTCTACGACTAGAGTTTATATCATAGGGTTAGGGTTAGGGCTAAGGGTTAGGTTTAGGATTATAGTTAGGGTTTACATCATTGTTAGGGTTTGAATTTACATCATGGTAAGTGTTGAGATTGTGGTTAGGCTTAGGATTTAGGTTTATGGTTAAGATTATGCTAAGGGTTAGGGTTTATATCAATGGGCCAGGGTTAGGGTTAGGATTATAGTTAAGGTTTACATAATTGTTAGGGTTAGTTTAATGGTTAGGGTTTGGATTTACATTATGATTTGGGTTAGGGTTAGGGTAAGGGTTAAGATTGTGTTTAGCATTAGGATTTACGATTATGGTTAGTTTTATGTTTAGGGTTAGGGTTCATATAATAGCATTAAGGTTAGGATTAGTATCATGGTTAGGGTTATGGTTAAGTTTAAGATTGTGGTTAGGATTAACATTTAGAATTATGGTTAGTGTTATGTCTAGGCTTAGGGTTTATATCATAGGGTTAGGGTTAGGATTAGGATTATAGATATATTTTACATAATTGTTAGGTTTAGGTTAATGGTTAGGGTCAGGTTAGGGTTAGGGTTAGGGTTAAGATTGTGTTTAGGGTTAGGATTTATGGTTATGGTTAGTATTATGTGTAGGGTTAGGGTTTAAATCATAGGGTTAGACTTAGGCTTAAGGGTTAGGGTTATAGTTATGGTTTGCATTACTTTTAGGGTTAAGATTGTAATTAGGGTTAGTTAATGGTTAGCGTTTGAATTTAGGGTTTAAGATTAGGGCTAGGGTTATGATTGTTGTTAGGCTTAGGATTTAGGGTTATTTTTATGATTATTTAGAGGGTTAGGGTTTATATAATAGAATTATGATTAGGGTTAGGATTAGGATTTACGATTATAGTTAGTTTTATGTTTAGGGTTAGGGTTTATATCACAACATTAGGGTTAGGATTAGCATTATGGTTAGGGTTATGATTAAGTTTGTCTCTAGGGTTAGGATTAGCATCATGGTTAGGCTTAATATTTAGAATTATGGTTAGGGTTATGTCTTGGGTTAGGGTTTATATCATAGGGTTAGGGTTAGGATTATAGATAGATTTGACATCATAGTTAGGGTTAGGTTAATGGTTAGGCTCAAGTTCAGGGTTAAGATTCTATTTAGGTTGAGGATTTATGGTTATGGTTAGGATTATGTGTAAGGTTAGGGCTTATATCATAGGGTTAGACTTAGGGTTAAGGGTTAGGGTTATAGTTATGGTTTGCATCACTTTTATGATTAAGCTAATGGTTAATATTTGGCTTTACATCATTTTTAGGGTTAATCTTAGGGTTAGGGTTAAGATTGTAGTTACGCTTAGGATTTAGGGTTATGGTTAGGATTATGTCTAGGGTTAGGGTTTATATCATAGCCCATAAGAGTTATGATTATGGTTATGGTTTACATCATTGTGAGGGTTAAGTTAATTGGTAGAGTTTGGATTTATGGAATGGTTAGGGTTAGGGTTATGGTTAGAGTTTATATTAGAGGGATAGAGTTAGAGTTAAGGGTTAGGGTTAGGGTTATGGTTAGAGTTTATATTAGAGGGATAGAGTTAGAGTTAAGGGTTAGGGTTACTCTTTCATTTTTTTTAGTGTGAGGGTTGAATATGGTACAGTGTTAGAGTTCATTTTTGTTTACCGTTCAATTTGGTCTAGTTTTAGGATTAGGGTTCAATTAGGTTTAGGGTTAGGTTCCAATTAGGTTTAGGGTTATAGTTCAATTTGGTTTAGTGTCAATTAGGTTGAAGGATAGAGTTCAATTCAATTTAGGGTTAAAGTTTAATTTGGTATATTATTAAGGTTGGGGTACAATTTTGTTCAGGGTCAAGGTTTATTTTGGTTTAATATTCAATTAGATTTTGGGTTAGGGTTCAAATTGGTTTAGGGTAAAGGTTTTCATTCAATTTGTTTTAGATTTAGAGTTTACTTTTTGTTGTTAAATTAAATTAGACTTTAATTTGGTTGTTTAATAAGAGCTTGGGTTCAATTTGGTTTAGTGCTCAATCAAGTTAAGGATTAGGTTCAATTTGGGTCAGTGTAAGGGTCACAGTTGAATTTGCTTTAGGGTTATGATTTAATCTGGTTGAATGTTTAATTAGGATTACGGTTAGGGTTGAATTTGACATAATGTTAATTAATTAGGATTAACAATTTGTTCAAGGGTTATAATTATATTTGTCTTGAGTTTCAAGGGTTAGGATTTATTTTCTTTTAAGTTTCTCTTAGTGTTTAATTTTGTTTAATTTTCACTTACATTTAGGGTTAGGGTTCAATTTAGTCTATTGTAAAAGTTCTTCAATTTGGTTTAGTGTTAGGGTTAGGGATCAATTTGGTTTAGTGTTAGCATTTCATTTCTTACACTATTAAGAATAGAGTACAATTATGTTTATGGTTAAAGTTTAATTTTATTTAATTTTCAATTAGGTTTTGGGATATGGTTGAAATTGATTTATGGTTATGGTTCATATTGGTTTAGGGTTTGTGTTTATGGTTAGGATTGATTTGTTAGGGTTTGTGTTTATGATTAGAATTGATTTATAGGGTCAAGGTAAGGGTTAGAGTTTAATAGAGTGGTCATTCAAGTTTATGTTTATTGTTCAATTCTATTTAGTGTTCAATTTTATTATATATTATCTCCTTTAAAATAATATCCTGAATATTATTAAATAATATGAAATAATAGATATAAATATAATATTAATTATATAAAAATATAATTGTAACTTAATCTTTATTAATGTAATAATAAACACAATCTTAAATATAATTCTCATTATAATTATTTAAAAATATTATAAATAATTTTAATTATTTTCATCTTTAATATTAATCTTAATTTTACTTAATTACCCTTAATCTTAAATTTAATCCCCCTAATTTTTATTTTAAATAAAGTTAAATTTTAAACATAATAAAATCAAATAAAAGAAAATAAACTCTAAACAGTAAAATAAAACATAAAACCAAAACCTCAAAAAGAAATAGTATTAAAATTATATCCCTTCCGAAATTTTCTATCCATTTTCTTCTCGTTATGTACATTTGTCATCCACTTTGCATATTATGTGTATTTTAAAATGATATTTTTTATTTGCCTCTCTCACATTTGGAAGCAGATGAATCAAAACATAAAATATAAAAAAATTAGGGAAGACAAATTGTCTATGTAGATAGAATGCACCCTAACATAGCCATTTTTTAAAATGAATTTTTATCAAATATAAATTATAATTTATTCACAATTTTAATTTTTTTAAGACAAAATTTTTAAAAAATTATTGTTTTTAATACTATTAACTATTTAATAATTTATTATTTATAATCACTATTATTTAAAAAAAATATATTTTATTTTTTATTAATATTAACGATTAATACTGATTTATTATTCGAAAAAACAAAAACAAAATAGAAAACGAAAAATAAAATCGCACTCCATGTTAAACATCATGTTGAATGGTGAAAGAAACTCTATAATATCCATCTTTATAGGATTTTAACTTGTGCTAATTATCACCCTGCACGTGGTATAAAAACAAGGAGTGCCAAAATCGTTTGAAACATGTACTCTCTATGTATAAACCTGGAGCAGCTCCTTCGGAGAGGTTGATTTCTCTCGACAAAGGAATGCGTTTCGAATCTCTTGCCATTATAGAAATTTAATATAGTCATTAGTAAATCATTTAAATCTTGTGATTGTTAGCGAAAGATTGGAATTTGTGACTTTTTTTTAAGAACATAATTTTTTTACTATTAGACTAATTTAGATTGTACAATATTTGATATATTTTAGATCATCAATTTTTATTTTTATTTTGATATAGAATTTATCTTTTTTATTGTACAATACCAATTTTGTGGTGTCTTATCAGATTAAGGAAATTGCAGCAACCAAAGTTCACTTTTCAATTCAATCAAGTTATAGTAAACTTTTATTCGAATTCTGTAAGGAAAATCAAATTTACAATGCAATGTTATCAATATGAACATTCAATTCATTCCACATACCCATACTTTAAATCTAACCCTATTTTTAATTCAACCTTAACATAAGATTAAATGGAAGATTTAAAAGAACCTAATCTATTGATAATTTTAAAAGTAATCTTAATTCTATTTGAATCATAAACTTAATTATTAATACATCATATTAAAATTTGTTATATTATTATTATATTAATTATATTTTATTAATATTATATTTATATTATATTTTACTATTATTATGTTATAATATATTATTATATCCTTACTTTTACCTAGGTACATTTTAGACATAACATTAAAATTAATGTAAGGGTTAAACTTAGATCAAAGGTTAAGATTAGGGTAAGGATTAAAATTAGAATAATTATGAAGTAACTATAACCATTTATGTAGGTAAGTCCAAAAGTTTTTGGTAGGAATAAAACATGGAAACAACATGAATAAATGACAATATAATTTACTATCAATAAGTCTAAATTTTAAAGAAACATATTAAATTCTGAATATTTATTAATAGTCACTAAATAGAAATGCAATTCTAAAATAAATATAACATTAATGTAAGTTAGTTTATGACCATCATTACAATATATAGCTAAAAGTTGATTCAAATTAATATAGAATGTTAAAAATCAATATATAATGTATATAAATTGTATGCGGGAAAAGTGGGCGAATAAAACTTAATATGTGAAAATATGTTAGAATACTAGTCCACACACACACATAGGACTTCTTGGTGCAAGCTATGGAGTAATAACGTATTACTCAGCACACACACATAGGACTTCTTGGTGCAAGCTATGGAGTAATAACGTATTACTCAGCTTCCCAAGGAGGGTCCCATGGTTCTCTATCTCACAATGTCCCTCAAACCAATGTTTTTGCTCTCAGATCACTGAGCAAAATGGTTTAGGGATGGCAAATGTAAGAACGAGGGATGCTTTGATATATTTTAGTATGAAATGGATGTTAAGCTATGTATGATCTTAGAAATGCAATAAACTAGATGATAAGATGACAAGATTAGTATGAATACTATCCTAGCATACTATATTTAGTCTATGATTGAGCTAAAATGATAAAGAAATTATTCTAAAAATGCATATTAGTCTAATTCCTGATCTAAAAGAGGCTAAATGAGGAGCATATATGAAATGAGAAAGCTTGAAAGAATTTGAGCATAAGTGTAATGCTTCAAATTTGAAAGATGATTGTTTAAAATGGAGGAATGAGAGCTCTATTTATAGCACAAACAGGGCAATGGATGGTCAAGATTGAATGGTTTAATCAAGGGTTGAGTTTGAAAGTTGGGGATCCATGTGCATAATTGGCACCAATGAAATGGTGACAAGTGTCAACATAGGGTTGGGTTGAAAGAAGGGGTTGGAGGCATTGAATGCCTAAGAAGACCTCATGGTTATCTAGAGGCTAAGGGTCAAGTCTAAGTTAGGATTACCCACTAGATTAGGAGTTAATCCAAGGATAAACCTTTGTGCAAATGATTAAGAGATAATCATGGTCAAAGCATTAAAGGCCTGATGAGACCTTTGGGTTGGGTAGAGGTTGAGTCAAAATAAATGTTTTAACCATGTAGGAGGGTTTGAATTAACCATTAATGGTTATTGGAGACTTTGGGGATTAAGTGGTTGAAGGTTGGAAGCCTTCAATGGTTTTCAAAGACTTTGAGCCATTTAGTGGTTGAAGGTTGAAAACCTTTAATGGTTATCAAAGACTTTGAGGTTTTGAGAAGTGACTTCCCTTTGCTTAGGGATGTGACAAAGTTTAGAGGAGGGGTTAAGTTAGTTAGAAGCGATTAGAAGATTCTAGAAGGGATTAGAAAGGGGTTTGGGATTTTGCAAGTGGATGGAGGGATAATAGGATTTAATTGAAATAATTTAATTCAATTTGGTTGCAATTTGGGAAAATTAAATAAATTAGATTTATTCAATTTTAGGATAACTATTTAATTAAATTTGAATTTAATTAAAAGTGGATAGGGGGGATTTAATTGAATAAAATGATTTATTCATTAAATGGTATAATGAATTTAATTTAAATAAATTGAGTAATTTACTTAATTAAATAGAGGAAGGTGGATAATTTAATTAAATTGGATTTAATCAAATAGAGAAATGAACATAAAATATTCATTTAGGAATGTGGTCATTTTTATACGTCTACATTTTGCCCCTCTTTGAAGTGATGTGTGTGCACATGTTATTTCAAAGAAAATGATGCTTTATCATGATTTATGATCAAATGCAATTTTTTTGTGCCGCTCTTTTGATTTGCCAGTCGTGCCCCAGATTTAATTTGATGTGTGATGCCCCAGATTCGATATTTGATGGTGATGCCCCCTCGAGAGATGAATCAATTGTTTTGAAAATTTTCTTGATTTAATTTGATGAGTTGCGTATGATGTGTATGATTTCGTGCATGTGAAAAGTGTGCAAATTGATTCATCTCCCGATAAGTTACAAATGTTATGGTATAGGGGAGACCACGACCATATTACAGGTCCATTTGGCTAACCCTAATTTCATTTTCCTCCTATAAAAGTGGAAAAGGGTTTGATTTAAATTCATTTGTGCTTTGTTGACCTTGGAGAAAGAGAATTTGCTCTGGAGAGAAAATGCCTATTCCTTATCATAGACACCGATTCGAGCGCGTTCGGATGTACCAGAGACCTGAAGCGCGTGGACCACCAGTAAGTCAACATTTTTGACCCCTTTTGGACTTTTTATTTTGTCGTTTTTAGTCATTTTTTGATTTTCAAAGTTCGGGTTTAACATTTTAGCGCGTCTAGGGTCTAGAGTAGTGCATACGAAGTGTGAAGTAGCGCATCGAGTTTAAATTTAGGGGTCGCATCCGAAAAAGATAGGCTAGCGCATAAAATTATTAGGTTAGTGCGTGCATGTAGAATAGCGCATAGAAAGTGTCGGGTAGCGCGTCCATTCAGCAGGTTAGCGCATAGGGGTGACCTAGCGCATAGGGGTCACAGGGGTTCGCATAGGTAAGGGGGTTTAGCACAAAGGACTAACCTAGCGCATAGGGCCAAACGGGTAGCACCTAGGAGGGATAGATTAGCGCGTAGACAGAGTCTAGCGCATAGGGTGGGTTAGGTAGTGCATGGGGGGAGAAAATTAGCGCGTAGAGTCAGTCTAGCGCATAGGATAGATAGATTAGCGCGTAGGAAAAGCAGCCTAGCGCATGGGGGTTTGTTAGCGCATTGAATAACTGTTTTAGCACATCAAAAAAAAATTTGCTGGATGGGCCAATTTGAAAACTTGTTTTGTTTGCCTATCGTGTTTTGATGAATTTATCCAATATGAGTGTTGGTATAACTTGTTTGGATTTGCGAATTTCCAAGTTATGTATAGATATCAATCTGTTGTATTGATCAGAATATGATTTATTTGTGTGGTTTGTTTCAAGTTCAATGTGTGTGAAAGCCTGAGTTGTGTTACAAGCCGATATGGGTTGGAAACTTGAGTTGTTTTACAAGTTGATATGGGTGGGAAACTTGAGTTGTTTTACAAGTTTATGTGATTGTGGAGACTTGAGTTGTTTCACAAGTTTTGATATGGTTTTTGATAACTTGAGTTGTTTTACAAGTTGATATGAAATGATAGGATTTTGAAGTTTGATGTAGATGAGCAAATTGTTTCATGTTGTTGATGTAAGTTTGATTTTGATATCTTTGTTTTGATGTGGAAACTGATATTGGATTTGTTTTGCATGTTGACAGGAGCGATTGGGCGTGGTACAGTCGAGGGAGAGATTTCCCAGACCGTGGACATTGATACCGCGGTTGTCACAGGCCGACCTGGACATTATCGAGAGATGTGGATTGACCTCTCTCCTGGATATGCCTCAGTTCACTGTGAACCAGGGGATTTTGATAGCTTTGGCAAAGAGGTGGCATAGTGACACCAACACCTTCCATTTTGCTACGGGAGAGATGATAGTCACACCTGAGGACTGTTACCGGATTTTGCGCATTCCTGTGGTAGGTGCACTACTACCATACAAGCAGTCAAAGGAGGGTGGCACAGAGGCACTGCGCTAGATATTTCAGGATGATACTATCTGTGGCTATGAGATTCCCTAGCAGGAGTTTTTGGACCTAGACTATGCACCACTGCCATCCGTACTAGCAGGTTTCATTGGTGGATTCCTTTGTCCTAATCGCAGGTCAAAAGGATTTTTGGTGGGATGGGGGCTGGTGTTGGAGGAGATGGTTACACAGGGCCGGAGATTTGCATGGGGGTCAGCTATGCTGGCTCATTTATACAGGATTCTGCATGAGGTAGTATACCTCGGTTACGGCAGTTTGTCAGCTGGCGTGACTTTGTTACAGGTATGGTGCTGGGAGCATATTCCAGCAGCGAGGCCATTAGCAGATAGGGACAGGCCCGTAGGTGTAGCATATGCCTATGGATACAGAGGTCTAGTTGTCCAGCGTAAGCTGGGCAAACTAGAGCATTGGAGGAGGGTTTTTGACGATATAGATACGGTCACCTAGCGACCGTATATAGGATGCGAGGTATGGGCAGAGGATGGGTTGGAGATGCCCTTTATTTTTATGACTAGATACTTGATTGGGAGGACCCCGTTCGTGATTGAGCGGTTTGTGGTGACCCGAGTTTTGAGGCAGTTTGGGCGCCAACAGGGTATTCCTCAGGGAGCATGCCTTTATGCACGGCGGTAGCAAGATGTGGCCGATTGGGGGCTGACTATTGATAGTGCCATGGTGGTGGAGGAGTTTGTGGGGTTGGCCGGGCAGATCTGGGACTATGCCCCAGAGATCTAGGATGCGGGCATGACAGATGAGTTCGCCCATTTGCTTCCTGCGCAGGCGGTGGCTAGGATCTCAGATCTGAAGGAGATGAGGCCAGCATTTGACTCAGATGAGGAGGAGGGGATGGGGGAGATGATGGAGATGATGGGGAGGATGGAGGAGGAGGATGAGGGAGAGGAGGTAGAGGGAGGCGGGGAGATAGAGGTGTGGAGAGAGCAGTGAGACAGGGGAGGATAGAGAGGAGGAGAGGTGGATTGGCTATCAGATTCGGTAGAGAGGGGACAGTGGGGGAGGTGGTAGCTACAGTGGGTGGTGAGGAGGAGCCTATTCGACCAGCACAGAGGAGGAGGACGGATGTACTCCCACCTCCAGTACTGAGGACAGGCTGAGTGGGAGGCATTCCGCCAGCACAGGTACCACTGCGAGTGTGAGTTCCAGGTCATATGGAGGATGCATAGATACGGACCTTGCAGATTACTGTGTAGCAGCTGCAGGCACAGATTTTGACCTATCAGTGGCAGATTTCTCAGTTGACCACTGAGCGAGATATCGAGATAGAGTGGCAAGGATGAGCAGAGGAGGTGGTGGCGAGCATGCAGAGAGTAGTGGTGGGTGGTCCCATGAGAGACACCCTGAGAGAGCTAGCACTGAGAGCCTAGGAGGTAGAGTATTACAGGCGACACTATGAGGCTGTAGTACCCAGGGACCGGTGAGTAGAGAGCTTCACGTAGTCGAGATCCAGCCAATCTCGAGCTACCGGATCGCGATCTGAGAGCCGTGGTGTGACGGGGCCATCGAGATAGGACCCTCCTGGAGATCCAGGGCCAGGTGCATCTGGAGCGAGACCATCTCCGTCAGGGGATAGTCATACTTGAGAGACATGCTCTCCGTTGTATTTTTTAGCATTTGTTATTCGTTGTACTGGACACAGTGTTTGGACACATTTTGTAGATTTTGATCATTTTTGAGATATATATATATATATATATATATATATATATATATATATATATATATATATATATATATGGCACCATTTTTGATCATGTGATGTGTTGATATGGATGCATTTATTTTATGCGATGATGTAATGCTTAAATATATGATGTAATGTATGATGCAGGATGTATGCTATTTATATGTTGTGAGATGTATCTTGAAAATGAGATGTATGTTTTAATATGCTGCTAAATGTATCTTGATATGTAATGATGTTAAAATGATATGCAGACATGTAAAATGATAGGATATGTAGCTAATTAATTAAAAAATGATATGCAGCTAATTGTAAAATGATATGCAACTATGTTTTTGGTAGCATCCTCATTTTGTATTTGCCATCTGATATACCATTTGTTTGCTTTCTTTGTAGATATCATCATTGAGCATTTATTGATTTTTGGATATGTTGAAAATTTATACAAGCATAATGGTATAATTAAACCATAATGACTTGAGAAAAATTTACATGATTTTTGATTTTGCAAGATAGCACAAGCGTCAAGGTATAATTGAATCAGGACGACCTGAGTGCATATTGCGTAAACAGACAAGATTAGATCATTTGTATGTGTGAAGTGGAATCAAGCCTTTAGTGATATTCGACGTATCACGTCTCGAGGCATGCATTCACACAGTACGAGTGATCGCCTCCCAGACAGAAGACTAAGAAAATATTGGAAATTCCTCTTGACCTCTAGCTGTGAAGCATTTAGTGAGACAAAGAAGAGAATCCAATAATTCAAAAAGTTCAAAATGAAAAACTAGTCAAGACTTTATGCAAGAATGCAACATGTAGTACTTCAGAAAATCATCCATCCTTGGTATTTGTGTGAATTGTTATGTTTTTGTTTTTGCGATGAAGCGTAGGGTTGTTTGTTGGATGTCATGCTTCTGATTTTTGTGATATTTTATGATGTCGTGAATGTTTGCAAGTTTTTGAACCAATTAATGCCCCTAGCTGAGTGTGCCTCTTGATATGATCATGTACAGTGATTACCAAGCCATGGTGGGATGTGGTAAGAGGATAGATACAGATGGATAACCTAGGATAGTGACTACATTAAGTATATCCTGAATGAATATATGCTAAGTGTTGGGCGATGGCCGATAGTGTTTTGGTGGATAAGATGGCATGGAGATAGATAGAGGAGCCGTTCTTTCACAAGAGCACCTGTTTACCAGGTTTTCACCATTTGTTTTTATTTGTACTCTCTGTTTTTGCTTTTTCTAGATTTTTTTTTATTTTTTTGCTTATTTTGGCTTTTTCCGTGCACTAGGCCACTTTAAGTATAGTACTTCTTCAGATGAATGCTATTAGTTGGGTCGTCGAGCACATCTCCGTCTGAAGTTGTTAGCTGATAAGCACCTGATCCATAGACTGATATGATGACATAGGGACCCAACTAGTTAGGTTCAAATTTCCCTTTCTTTTCTCGATCTTGCTGATTTCTTGGATTTTCGTTGAGGACTAGGTCACCAACCTTGAAGTTGTGGGGAATGACCTTGTGATTGTAGCTCCTGCACATGCATTGTTGATATGCTTTGAGATGAGTATAAGCATGTTGGCGTCTTTCATCTAATAGCTCAAGTTCTTACAGTCGGTTAACTCGATACTCTTCATCTAGGATTAAGCCTTTCAAAGAGACTCTGAGAGATGGGATCTCTACCTCTAGCGGCAAAATGGCTTCTGATCCATATACCAATGAGTATGGTGTTGCGCCTGTAGGTGTGCGGATGCTGGTTCGGTATGCCCAAAGTGCTGGATTGAGTTGTACGTGCCAATCTTTGCCTGCATCATTCACTATTTTCTTGAGGATTTTCAGTATTGTCTTGTTAGATGCTTCCGCTTGACCATTTCCCTGCGGGTAGTATGGTGTAGAGAACCTATGTTGGATTTTGAATTTCTCACATAGTTCTTGGACATCTTGATTCTTGAAGGGCCATCCATTATCTGTGATGATGGAACTTGGAATACCATATCTGTAGATCAGATAATTGAGGATAAAAGAGGCAATTTGTTTCCCAGTCACTGTGGTCATGGGAACTGCTTCTATCCATTTGGTAAAGTATTCTATTGCTGTTATAATGAACTTGTGTCCATTTGATGATGAAGGATGAATTTTGCCAACTAGGTCCAGTCCCCACTGACAAAAGGGCCAGGATGTTGTAAACGGCTGCAGTTCTTATGCTAGTGCATGTATCAGATTACCATGGATCTAGCATTTAGGACATTTCTTGGTGAAATGATATGAGTCTTTCTCCATTGTAGGCCAGTAGTATCCCATCCTTAGAAGTTTTTTAGCAAGAGTAGTGTCACTTGAATGTGTGCCACAAATACCTTCGTGAAGTTCGTGTAAAGAAAAATCAGAATCATTACGATCAAGGCAACGAAGAAGAGTACCATCGAGACCTCGACGATACAACGTATCGACAGTAAGGGTATAACGGGAAGCTTGTCGGATAAAGTTACGTTTTTGGTTACGGGATTGGTCAATGGGTAAGATATTATGCTTGATATAGTCGTATATTGGTCCATATAACGGAGAATCTAAACTAGTCAAGGCATAGATAACATGGGATTCAGAGTGGCCATAGGCGGGGGAGAACAGTTGCTCTACCAGGAACTCGTAACGACTCTATTGCTCTGGAATTTGTAGTAGTGAAGCGATTGTAGCCATTGCATTGGTTGCTTTGTTGTTCAACCTTGGTATTTTCTCGAAGGTGATGTGCACAAAATACTGTTTGAAGTCATCCACTATTCGTTTGTAGGGTAGTAGCTTATCATCCTTTGTTTGATAGTTGTTATTGATTTGATTGATGACCAGTTGTGAGTCTCCATAGACTTTTAACTCTGTGATTTTCCATTCGACGACCATTTTGATGCCTATGACCAATGCTTCATATTCAGCCATATTATTTGTGCATGGAAACATAAGCCTATATGATCTTGGTATGGTGTGTCCTTCAGGAGTGATGAATAGAATGCCGGCTCCTGAACCATGTTGTCTATAGGATCCGTCAAAGTATAGGGTCCAGTGTTTGGTAGAAAGAGCAAGAACATCTCTATCTAGAAATTCAACCTCCATGGTTTGTTTTCCTGGTAGCAGTGCTTCAGCTAGTTGATCTGCAATTGCTTGTCCTTTGATGGCTCGTCTTTCTATGTATTGGATGTCGAATTCACTGAGAATCATGACCCATTTAGCCAATCAGCCTGTAAGAGCAGCCTTGCTAAGTAGATATTTGAGAGGATCAATTTTTGCCACTAGCTTTATAGTGTGTGCTAGCATGTAATGTCGGAACTTCTAAGATGCGAAGACCACTGTTAGGCAAGCCTTTTCAATGAATGTATAGTTGAGTTCATAGCCATTCAATGTCCTACTGATGTAATATATGGCGCGTTCCTTTCCTTGTTGATCTTCTTGTGCCAATAGTGCCCCCAGTGATATATCGGTTGTTGAGATATATAGGATAAGTGGCTTTCCTGCGACTGGTGGGTTCATCAGGTACTGTTTGATTTGGTAAAAAGACTCTGCAGACTTGGCCTCCCATTTGAATGGTACATTTTTGTGTAGTAAATGGTTAAATGGTAGACTTTTATCTGCTAGCTGAGCGATGAATCGTCTGATTGATTGAAGTCATCCTTGTAGAGATTTGAGTTGACTGATATTCTATGGTGGTGGCATGTCCATAATGGCTTGTACCTTTGCTGGATCTACTTCAATACCTTTAGCTGAGACTATGTAGCCTAGTAACTTGCCTGATGTAACCCCGAAGACACACTTCTTAGGGTTAAGCCTGACTTGGAATTTCTCCAATTGATCAAAATTTTTTGCTAGGATGCCAAGATGTTCAGCTCTAGTGAAGGATTTAGCTAGTAAATCATCCACATAGTCTTCCATAAATGTGTGCATCATGTCATGGAATATTGTGGTCATTGCTCTTTGATAAGTGGTCCCTGCATTCTTTAAGCCAAAAGGCATAACATTCCAACAGTACGTTCCCCAAGGACAGGTGAACGCGGTTTTATCTTGATCTTCTAGAGCTATTTTGATTTGATTGTAGCCTGAGAAACCATCCATTAGTGAGAGCATTGCATGGCCTGCTGTGAGATCTACAATTATGTCGATACTTGGCAGAGGAAAGTCAACTTTTGGACAAGCTTTGTTGACATCTCTGAAGTCAGTGCAGATTCTGATACTATCGTCTGGTTTTGATACTGGAACGATGTTGGAAATCCACTTTGCATAGTCAATGGGTCGAATGAATCCGACGTCTAATAGTTTCTTTAATTCAGTTTTGACCATGAGTGCCACCTGTGGATTCATCTTTCATAGCTTTTCCTTGATTGGCTTAACTCCTATAGAAATGGACAAGTGATGCATGATTAAGTGTGGATCTACTCTGGGCATATCAGCATATGACCAAGCAAAGTTAATTTGCTGCTCTTTAAAGAAGATGATGAATGCTGATCTTTCTTCCTCTATTAGAGATTCTGCAAGGTGTATGTTTTTGGCTGCTTCTGTGGTACCAATGTTAATTGATTGAGTGGGCTCAATCAAAATGGGTGATCGCTCATGAAAGTGCTCAGGAAGAGTGTCAAGTCTCCCATCGTTAGGTGCCTTAAAAAGGTTTTCACCCTCAGATCCGTCCTTTATTTTTACTTTTTTATGATCTAGAGCTGCCATTGACTGGTTTTCAGCATCAAATCCTTTATTTGTTGTATTTTTGCAACTGAGAGACTTGGCACTCCCTGATTGACAGATATCGTTATTTTGTTCACTAGTAGAGCCTGTTTCCAGATTTACGGTACATAGGTAATGGATAATAGATGCATCATCTAGGAAAATTGGTATATCATAGATTTCAGGTTCATCCCAGTCGATGAGGTCAGGAAAGACAAGTGGTAAGGAATCATTGGGTGGATCAAGTTCAGCTACTGCAAGTGTTAGGATAGAGTTTTCATCGTGCCGGGTTTTGGTTTTAAAGAAGTCCAGGATTTCGTCGAGGTCCTCGATGGTATCATTCTCCACATAGACTTGTTCATAATGTTTCTGTTCGCTTTCCTAGGCGTCATAGATATTTTGTGGTCCAAATTCAAGAGGTCTATCTTCTGCGTTATGTTCTTCTTGAGAAAGGGATATAGAATCAGTATCATCTAGGATATCGGTAGTAGCATTGGAGTAGGTACCCCATTCATATTCATTGGAATTTGTCTCATAGGCATCATCCCAGATTCTATCTGTGCTGCAAATAGGTGTGTTGTATGGTGAAAACAAATCTTTGATGATTGATACCATTTTGATGGTTTTTGTAGATTCTGTATCAGATCTGTCTTCTACTTGCTGGATTTATTCATAGACTGTGCTTCCTCGGGGAGGAATAATGGTATCTAGAGATGACATGATTTGTTCTTGAGATATTGGTGTTTGAATATGAGCTACTGCTGCAGATAGGGCCTTCTTATGACTTAGAAGCTTTTCCTGATGTAACTTCTGATCTTGACGTTCCTGTGCCTTGCGGATTGTTTCTACTGATTCAAAAAGTGCTTCCTGCCAGGATTCTTCTTTGTACGTCTTCTTTTCCTTCCATTGAGGTTTTGTAGTTGTGTGTGTCGGCCGTTTCAATAGGAACGTGAGTTTAGAACCCAATCCTGCTTTGTTTCTACTAGGTTGTGAAGGAAGATCTATAGGTTCAGTGACTCCTTCTTTGCATTTCCCAATAGGTCCTTTACTGCCATATCCCATTTGCTTCATGATTAAGTAGCCCTTTCCATATAGGTGTGTTGGTAGAACCATGTCCAGAGCGGCTGCTCTATGATCTTCTTCCTCATCTTGGTACAACCAACTAAGAATGTCCTTGTCTTCTAATTCATGTGCTAGAGTACCCAATTGGATGAAGGTACCATCAAATTTAGTGATGGGCTGAGTAGCTAGTTGTGTTGATGTAGTAGGCAAACCATGCGATCTAGGTGAGGTTGGCAATTTTGCCAAACATAAAGGCTCCAAAGAGTATTCTCCCATGCCTTGGTCTTTGATTTGCATTTTCTACTTGAAGTCTCCCCATAAGGAGTTGGGCTTTGCTGTTTGTAGATCTGATGTCAAGGATCGCTGCTTTTCTCTATTATGAGGAACCAAACTGTCTTGGGCTGCCCCCATTGCATTGTAATGTTGAAATGGATTGTGATCAGCTGATATGGAGATTTCTTGTCCATCATAAGGAAACTTGACACACTGGTGATATGTAGAAGGTACTGCTTGCATTTCATGTATCCAGGGTCGTCCTAACAAGATATTGTAAGTGAGATCAATATCTAAGACCTGACATATAGTATCCTTTTGTACTGGTCCTACTTGAATAGGTAATATCACTGTTCCTTTAGAGGACCTTTCCTCATCATCATATGCCTTTATGGTAATTTTCTTGCAAGGATCAATAGATTCTTCTGAGAAGCCTAATGCATGGATAAGCTTTAAAGTACATATATTAAGTCCAGCTCCTCCATCTATTAAGACTCTTTTTACTCGATGTTTGCAAACAATGAATTCAATATGGAGAGGAGTATTATGTGGATGGCTCAAGGAAGTATTATCATGCTCTGAGAAGGTGAGGTTATGAGGTCTTGTCATATGGGCGACCATGGCTTGAAATTTGTCTGTATCCAGATTTTAAGGTACATTTGTTTCCAATAGCGCTTGCTCCAATATGTCTTTGTGCTTTGGTGATAGTTTCAATAATTCCAGGATAGATATCTGAGCTGGAGTCTTGCGTAGTTGGCTAACCAAGTCATAGTGGATTTTTGGTGCAATAGTTGTAGGTGCAGTATGTCCCTTCAAGACATATTTCTGAGTTCGGGTTGTTAAATTGACAGATTCGTGATCATGCCAATCTCGAATGGTGATGACATTGACTTGATGATCTTCAGCTGATATGTGGTTGATGGTGTTGTTGTAGATGTGATTAATACGAGCTCCGTGTGTATCATCTGAAGTTGATGCTCCATCTTTGTTGTAATTTGGGAGAGGATTTTTGAAGGCTCCATGATCACCATTTGTTTTGAGACCATCCACCGTTAAGTCACCTCGATCAATCATGTCCTGCACTATGTGTTTCAATCTCATGCACTCGTTTGTTCTATGACCCTTATTGCGATGGAAATCACAATAGTGCAAATCATTCCACCAAGGTGGTTTGATTGGGGGTTCATAGTTGTTGATTGGAGGCAAAGAAAGAATCTTATTTGCCAAAAGTTCTCTGAATGCGGATTCTAATGATTGTCCCAGTGGTGTGAAGATACGCGTTTGGAAATTGTTCGTGTTGTTGCATGGATTGTTGTTAGGTCCTGGATTCATGTTTTTGCTTTGAGAATCATTGGTGTTGTTCGTGTTGAGTTGTCCTTGATCATTGTTTGGTGCATATGTGTTAGCACTGGGGGTAGCATTTTTAGGATTTTTCGGATTTTGAGGATTTCTGGATAATACAAGCACAGGTTGCTTAGATTTGGGATCATATGATTCATTGTTGCCTTCGTTTTTGTTTCGAGTCCAAAATCGAGATTTGTCAAGGTTGGTGTTGTTTTGATTATTGTAATTTGATGAATTTGTTCCTTCCTTGTAGAATTTGAGTGTTCCCTTTTTGACACATGCTTCTTCTACTTGAATGCCATTTTCAATCAATTTAGTGAAAGATGGTATGCATCAAAGTTTTAGTCTGTAACTCATTTCGCCATTCAAGTTATCGATGAAGATTTCCATTTTCTCTTTTTCGGGAATATCTCGAGGATATCTAGATACCATGCGTCACCAGCATTGAAGGAACACCATGAATGTTTCATTGTTCTTTTGTTTGGTGTTGCAAACATCTAGCATGGTTATGGCATGTTGGATGTTGTAGGAATAGTGGGTGATGAATTTGTTAACCAATTCATCAAATGATCTAACAGGTGGCAAAATTTTGGATAACCATTCCATGGTTTGCCCTCCCAGGCTCCTGGGGAATAACCTCATTAAATAGGTGTCATCATGAGCAAATTCAAGGCTCAGTGTGCAAAATTCTCGAACATGATCTCGGGGATCACTTTTCCCATCGTATTTATCAAATTTGGGAACGTCCGAGTTTGGAGGAAAAGGCACCATTTTCAATCTTCTATCAAATGGATAAGGATAGATTTCGTTTAAAGAGTACCGTACTATTGTCCCTTGTTGCATATCTTGTATTTGTCTTTGCAACATTTGCATTTGTTGAGTAAGAGCAATCAAAGGTGCATTATCTTGCCGAGGGAAGAGTTCTTCTCTCGTATTTGTTCTTAGCTAAAAAGGTGTGGTAAACAGTATGTTTTGTTTTGGAGTTTCGAGCTCAAGTATACGCATTTCTGGTATGCGTTGTTCTAGAATGTGTTGTTCAGGTATGTGAGTTTCTTCTTCTCTTTGTTGTTCTTGATATGTATATTGTCGAGACCCAGTTTGAAAAATGTTTGCATCGAAATCTTCAGGAAGTTTAACGCCTTTACTTGTAAGCATGAGCAGATACTTTTCTTTGTCATTTTCCATGAGCTTTTCTACAAGTTTTTGGAAGGAAGGATTTTCTTGACATTCCCGAAGAAGTGCTTCAGTAATTTCAGTTTCTTCTACGGGTGGAACTTCAAAAGGATTTGATAATCTACGATTCATACTTGATTCTGCGTGTGTCTCGCTTTGTTTGTCTCGTTGAGAGCAAGTGACAGGCATTTTAGTAGAAACTTTCAGTGATGAAAGGAACAAAAGTCTCTTCGATGTGTTGCTTGGGGGTTGGTGGTTCTGGTCGAGGTGTGTTATATGTGATGCACTTGTCGAGTAAGAATGCTGGATTGATTTTTCTGCCGCGGTTTATGGTTTGATTAAAAGAAGACTTTTGACAGTATGCTCTTGTCTTCAAGGGTTCTTTGTCAAATTTGCTAGATTTGTTTTGGATATACTTTTTGACGTGATGAAGGAATACCCGATGAGATTTGAAGAGTTGACGATTGATGTATAAAAACTTATTTCTCTTGATGAATTTGGGAAAACTAGGTTGTTGTTTCTTCAACGTGATGTTACGATAGAGGTTCTTTCTTCTCAGAATAAGGGGATTAGTCATGCATGAGTGATCAATGGTTTCCTTTGATTTGTTTGGATTTAGTTGAGTCTTGTTTTTGAAAATTTTAAATCTTACTTTATCAGATTGAAGGTTTAGATGCCCCTTCACGACAAAGCATGTCAAATGATATGGATAAAAGCTTCCCGATCTGGAAACTGGATTTGACAATTTGAAAATTTTAAACAAGTGTGTTTGAGATAAAAATCCGTAAGATGGTAAAGGATTCTGTTGATACTGATGATGAAATTTTCCGGATTATGATAGGAGAGCCATCCTTTATTGTGTGATTCGTTTAGGATTCTGACAACTTTGTTTGACACAGATTTAGTTTGAGAAAAGTTTTAATGGTTTTTTTTTTGTCACTCTGTTTTGATGAAAAATGATGTTTAATGAAAAAGGCTTCTAAAAATGTTTTTGAAATTTCAAAATTTTTCTCGGTTTTGGTCTCTATTTTTCAGCTTTGGATCACGTGCTAGAACAGAGTCTACATGCGCTACTGAATTTACTTGATGCTCTAAAAGAATGATCACATGCGCTAAACTGCCCCTAGACACGCGCTAAAGTTTGGACTTTCTGAAAATGGCAGTCTACCAGTTGAAAAGTTTATGTGCTATCCTTGGTTTTCGACGTGCTAACTGTTCGACCTTATGCGCTAATGTTTCTATACCACGCACTAAGCTGTTTCTTCCACGCGCTAAAGTTCGGACTGTTGAAAATTGTTGTCAAATTTTTTTTGAAAAAACTACGTGCTATACTGGGCCTGTCACGCACTAAACGTGCTAACTTTTAAACTTTATGTGCTAATTCTTGGTTCCTACGCGCTGAGATGTTGCTTCCACGTGCTAGACTGTTGTTGGGATGCGCTAAAGGACTTTACACTGTTTTGTCTTATGATGAAAACGCTACTGTGTTGACCCTACGCACTAATTTGAGGTTTGGATGCACTAGCAGAAGTATTCCACGTGCTAAGAGGTTGCTCTTATGCGCTAAACAACGCTGATTTTTCTTTTTGGTTGATTTCTTGAGGATTTTAAATTTTGTTGAGAAATTTTCAAGTGTGATGGATGATTTTCTGAAATAATAAATGCAAGCACAGCATAAAAAGTACAACCATTTTGCCTAATCTAACAAAAAGTGTATGTTCTTGCGAGGATGTGCTTAAATCCTCGATGTTATAGCAGGTTTGGATACAAGTAATACACTTCAGAAAGACTCTTTAGTCAAGGGTCATAAATAACATCATAGCCCACTAGTTTTGATACTCCATCAGCTCAAACAGCCGTGTCACCCCCTGTAGGGCACCTATTTTTTTACCTTTTGCTAGAAATTAACTCAAAGTGAATCGCTTCACAGTTGAGTAGTTATCTTGGGAGATATATGGTGAGTAATCTTGGGGGCAGATTCTTCCCCATCCTTGCACTATGATGTTATAAATGTCTGGTTACTGACTCGGCTCAAAGTTTCTATTTCTATAGTTCGTAATCGGGCTTCCCATTCGACCGTCAGTAATAAACTCCCTCAGAAAGCTTCCCAACCTTTAGAACAAAGGCTTTACGTATCTCGAGGATACTGGGGGAAGGCTAATCACTGCACGCAACCATTGAAAAGGATTTTCATCACTTTCCACATTTGATTAGAGTGGGTTGGAATTCTTGGCATCAAATTCGTTCCCCACTTAGGTCGTTCCCTTCACACCGGCCATAAATGGCTTTAAGAGTTGATTGCAACTCCTCGGGAAGGCAAGCCTGCTAAAGGATGTAAATGCTTGAATTGAAAGAAAGCTGTAAGAGTGGGCTGGATTTTTTATCACCCAGTTAAGGGGAGAGCATATTCCTTCCACTTTTGAGACAAAGCAATCAATTGGGTTTATTTTTTCCTTTCAAATCAGTGATTTGCTAAAATCTATGTAGAGATGTTGCTCCACAAAAACATGGTGTTCATTTTACCTTAAAAGAATGATTTTCTGATCTATGAAAAGGAAATGGTCAACAAAGCAAATTTTTGATTTTGTGGTCAACAAAAGAAATCAGTTAAAAGAAATGGCGTCTGCTCCACCTGCAAGAAATTTGTTAGAGTCCTGCAAGAAAACTAGAAAAGGAAAATGTTAAAGAATTTGGGGGACTTCCACAAGTCTAAAATTTTAGTTCGGTTATAATAATTTTTTATTTTTTTTCTCTGTCTGTGATGCGCTACAGAATGGACTGCACACGCTACAATAAAAACTAGATGCGCTAAACTGATGTTCTTCTGCACTATACTATTGCCAGGATGCGCTACTCTATGAGCTGGAAACACTGCTCTATTTTTTTTCTTTTCCGCGCTGAGACCTGCAGAAAATTAAAAATTCGATGCGCTAACGTTTGAGTTGCACGCGCTGGATGATGGACTATAAGCGCTGAACTGTGGATTGTATGCACTATTCTGTTTATTGAATGCGCTACTCTGTGTTTCGCCCGCGTTTAGACCTACAGGAAAATGTTAGAGGGGTCATGTGCTGAAGAAAGGACTTCACGCGCTAGAGTGTAGACCCCACATGCTAAATAGTAAGCGGGATGCGCTAGACTATCAATCAGATGCGTTAGGGAATGTTTTCCACGCGCTGATTCCTATTTCCCGTGGACCTGCAAAAGTGATTAATTTGAAAAACCAATTTGTTATTTGGGGTCGGGCCCTACGGTGGGTGCCAGAAATGTATGCGGGAAAAGTGGGCGAATAAAACTTAATATGTGAAAATATGTTAGAATACTAGTCCACACACACACACATGACTTCTTGGTGCAAGCTATGGAGTAATAAGGTATTACTGAGCTTCCCAAGGAGGGTTCCATGGTTCTCTATCTCACAATGTCCCTCAAACCAATGTTTTTGCTCTCAGATCACTGAGCAAAATGGTTTAGGGATGGCAAATGTAAGAACGAGGGATGCTTTGATATATTTTAGTATGAAATGGATGTTAAGCTATGTATGATCTTAGAAATGCAATAAACTAGATGATAAGATGACAAGATTAGTATGAATACTATCCTAGCATACTATATTTAGTCTATGATTGAGCTAAAATGATAAAGAAATTATTCTAAACATGCATATTAGTCTAATTCCTAATCTAAAAGAAGCTAAATGAAGAGCATATATGAAATGAGAAAGCTTGAAAGAATTTAAGCATAAGTGTAATGCTTCAAATTTGAAAGATGATTGTTTAAAATGGAGGAATGAGAGCTCTATTTATAGCACAAACAGGGGAATGGATGGTCAAGATTGAATGGTTTAATCAAGGGTTGAGTTTGAAAGTTGGGGATCCATGTGCACAATTGGCACCAATGAAATGGTGACAAGTGTCAACATAGGGTTGGGTTGAAAGAAGGGGTTGGAGGCATTGAATGTCTGAGAAGACCTCATGGTTATGTAGAGGCTAAGGGTCAAGTCTAAGTTAGGATTACCCACTGGATTAGGAGTTAATCCAAGGATAAACCTTTGTGCAAATGATTAAGAGATAATCATGGTCAAAGCATTAAAGGCCTAATGAGACCTTTGGGTTGGGTAGAGGTTGAGTCAAAACAAATGTTTTAACCATGTAGGAGGGTTTGAATTAACCATTAATGGTTATTGGAGACTTTGGGTATTAAGTGGTTGAAGGTTGGAAGCCTTCAATGGTTTTCAAAGACTTTGAGCCATTTAGTGGTTGAAGGTTGAAAACCTTTAATGGTTATCAAAGACTTTGAGGTTTTGAGAAGTGACTTCCCTTTGCTTAGGGATGTGACAAAGTTTAGAGGAGGGGTTAGGTTAATTAGAAGTGATTAGAAGATTCTAGAAGGGATTAGAAAGGGGTTTGGGATTTTGCAAGTGGATGGAGAGATAATAGGATTTAATTGAAATAATTTAATTCAATTTGGTTGCAATTTGGGGAAATTAAATAAATTAGATTTATTCAATTTTAGGATAACTATTTAATTAAATTTGAATTTAATTAAAAGTGGATAGCGGGGATTTAATTGAATAAAATGATTTATTCATTAAATGGTATAATGAATTTAATTTAAATAAATTGAGTAATTTACTTAATTAAATAGAGGAAGGTGGATACTTTAATTAAATTGGATTTAATCAAATAGAGAAATGAACATAAAATATTCATTTAGGAATGTGGTCATTTTTATACATCTAGATAAATAACTAATATAAATTACATTGATAAATTAAAAAAAAAATTTGTTATCCATCAATGTTGCATAATATTCAACAATCCTTATCTTTACTTTCACTTATCTAGAGTTTAGGACTATACAAAGTTATAATTTTTTTTATTTGATTTTAATAACTATTTAAGATATAATATTAATTTCTTTTCTTTTCTTTTTAAAATATTTTAAATGATTAATAGAATGGGAGCAACATATTGCCACAAAAGAATGTTGTTTATAGCTCTCCTATTTTGCTACTTTAAAATTGTACATTAGGATTTTCAAGGAGGAGGAGTTGATGTCTTCCAAAATGGATTTAAAATTTTAATCATCAAATATTATGTCCTATTTTATTAATTCTAGTTGTAGATGTCTTTTTAAAGAAATAGTTCTCATTAAGAATTATAGGTAAGGGTTGAACTTTCTCATTATTTTTTTAATTAAACTTGTTCAATAAAAAAAATAATTATAGGTAAATGTTATGTCCTATTTTATTAATTCTAGTTGTAGATATCATTTTAAGTTAATTATTCTTATCAAGAATTATAGGTAAGAGTTGAATTGCTCGTTATTTTTTTATTAAACATGTTTCATGCATTGTTCAAATAAAAAAGAATTATAGATGAGGGTTGTATATAACTGACCTTAAAATAATGTGCTTCACAAATTATAGATTCTATTTTTTCATATTAAAATATTTTAGTAGAAATGCAATCTTTTAACAAAATGTTATTGAAAATATAATTGTATTCAATGTGATTGGCTCATTATTTCTATCTTATATAGAAGAATAATTAAAATATCTAATTACTAATCATAAAAATATTATTGAATTATTAAGCGGAGAGGCTTCTACAATGGGAGCAAATTAATGTGAACATTTGGGGGTTTTCAATTATTGAAACCTTAAAATAATAATTAATTAATATAGAATGTAAAATAATTGATAGATTAATAGATTTGTAATTGTCATTGGCAAAAGTAATTTTATATTGTAGGTTTGTTGAATATGAATTAACGAATCTATTTTATTTGCAATTATCAGCATATTAATATTCAAACTTCATTTTATTTTCATTGCTGAAGAAACGTTAAGTATTAAATTTTCAAACAAATGAACCAATGATTCAAATTGTGCATTCAAAGTCCTCATAATTTGTGCTATTCTTTTTTTAAACTTATACATATATAGTTTCCAGGTTTGCTGAAATTGGAGTTTGAGGGTTTTAAAAGTTACAGTTTCAAAGGCTCTCATTGTATCACAGGCAAGAAGGATACTGACAAAGGAGGATACTGACAAAGGTAGTTGACCCGAGCTTTACATCTACTTGTATTTTCTTGTAAAGCCTTTTCATACATCCATAAAAAAGCAATCATTGTTTCCATTTTGTTTTGTATTTTTGACAACAATAACAGATTTCATAACTTCTTTGTAGAATATATCTTCTCTGTGTTTGATCAGATTATCAAAATATAATATAATCCCGTGTTTACCATATACTTGGATCGGTCTCTGTGTGATTTGCCATCGAGACCAATATGTTTATGTTTCATGAAGCTATATTTTTATTTTCAGATTGTAGAATATTCATATCCGGCTCTTGTTTCTGGTGGAGCCTGGATGGGGTTTGTTTTTTTTTTTTTTTTTTTTGGCTTATTGCACCCAGGCTGCGTGGGGAGGCCCTCTCCCACGTGTTACCTCGCCCAGCCAAACTCCTAGCCAGTCAAAAATAAATTTGACTGGGCCAATTCAATTGGCGTTTGGATTTTAATTTTTCTTAAAATGTAAAGCTTTTGCATTGATATTAAAGTTTTAGGGTTGCTATTTATAAAAGCATATTGTTGTGATTTGACAGTTTTAAGTTTGGTATATTTAGTTTATTTTTTTTAGGTTTTCAGTGATATGATGTACATAGTGATAAATAAATTATGATAATTAATATGTTTATATATCTTGGAATCAAAGTCTCAAATCATTAATATATTATGATAATTAATATGTTTATATATATATATAAATTTTATTGGTATTGTTGATAAAATTTATCAAATCAAAACTACAATATAATATATTATATTTTATTTCTCCCACATCTATATCTAATATAAAAATGATTAATGAGTTTTCAATTAAATCATAATGTTTCTATTTTTACTATTTGTCAATTGTAAATCTCAAAAATCAATTGAGAACAAATTAATTGTTAATCCAATTAACTACTAATAAAGTAGAATTTAATTTCATTTTAGAAGTTAATAGAATAGAAATGTATATTTTAATTTTATTCTAAAACTGATGATTCATTTAAAAATGAAAACAAAAGGAAAAAAGTGTTTGTTCTTAGAAATTAAATTGATTTACAAGGGAAAGGGAAAATGGAATAGAAATGTTACTTATATATTTTATGATCATAGACCTAATTGAACCTAATATATTTTATTTAATGGAATAGAAATGTTACTTATATATTTTATGATCATAAACCTAATTGAACCTTAACCCTAACCATAACCCTCAAATGAAATAGAAATGTTACTTATATATATATATATATGATCATAAAATATATTCCATTTCTTTTAACCTTAACTATAACCCTAAAATTATGCCCTAACTATAACTTCATATAACCATAATTTAGCACTAACTATAGAAATGTTACTTTTATTGGTATTTTTTTCTATTCTATTAAATTCTGACTCTAATGTTAAGGTTATAGTTGGTTATAGTTAGGTTTCAATTATGATCATATTCCATTTCTTGTAACCTTAATTATAACCCTAAAATTATGCCCTAACTATAATTTGAATCATCATATAGCCATAATTTAGCACTAACATGATATAAATCCAAACCCTAGCAATGATTTAAACCCTAACCATACTCCTAAAACTGACCCTTAACCCTAACCCTAACCCTATGATATAAAACCTAACCCTAGAAATAATCATAACAATAACACTAAATCCTAATCCTACCAACAATCATAATCCTAACCCTAACCTTAAACCCTAAATCCAAACCATAACCATTAACCTAACCCTACCAAAGATGTAAACCCTAGGTTATAGTTAGGTTTCAATTATGATCATATTCCATTTCTTTTAACCTTAACTATAACCCTAAAATTATGCCCTAACTATAATTTGAATTGTCATATAACCATAATTTAGCACTAACATGATATAAATCCAAACCCTAACAATTATGTAAACCCTAACTATACTCCTAAACCTGACCCTTAACCTAAACCCTAACCCTATGATATAAAACCTAACCCTAGAAATAATTATAACAATAACACTAAATCTTAATCCTAATAACAATCATAACCCTAACCCTAACCCTAATCCTAATCCTAACAATCATTTCTATTTTATTTAATGAAATAGAAATGTTACTTATATATTTTATGATCATAGACCTACTTGAACCCTAACTTTAATATATTTTATTTAATTGAATAGAAATGTTACTTATATATTTTATTATCATAAAACTAATTGAAACCTAACTCTAATATTTTTTTTTTAATGAAATAGAAATGTTACTACCATCATAGACCTAATTGAACCCTAACTTTAATATATTTTATTTAATAGAATAGAAATGTTACTTATATATTTTATGATCATAAACCTAATTGAACCCTAACTAATATATTTTATTTTTTTATTTATTGGAATAGAAATGTTACTTATGATCATAAACCTAGCCCCTAACTTTAATATATTTAATTTATTGAAATAGAAATGTTACTTGTATATTTTATGATCATAAACCTAATTGAACCCTAACTCTAATAAGATCATAAAACCTAATTGAACCCTAACTCTAATATTTTTTCTTTATTGGAATAGAAATGTTACTTATATATTTTATGATCATAAACCTAATTGAACCTTAACCCTTACCCTCAAATGGAATAGAAATGTTACTTATATATTTTATGATCATAAAATATATTCCATTTCTTTTAACTTTCACTATAACCCTAAAATTATGCCCTAACTATAACTTGAATCGTCATATAACCATAATTTAGTACTAACTATAGAAATGGAATAGAAATGTTACTTATCTATCTATAAAAAAACTTAGAAAGAGTTCTCAATTAAATCATAATGTTTCTATTTTTTCTATTTCTCAATTGTAAATCTCAAAAAACAATTAAGAATAAATTATTTGTTAGTCCAATTAACCTAACCCTAAAAATGATGTAAACCCTAACTATAATCCTAACCCTAACATTTAATCATAACCCTAACTCTAACCCTATGATATAAACTCTAATCGTAGACATAGTCTTAACCATATGCCTAGAAACAAAGCCTAACTAGAACCTTAACCCTAACAATGACGTAAATCCAAACCCTAACCATTAACCTAACCCTAGCAATGATGTAGACCTTAACAATAATCCTAACCCTAACCCTAAACCTTAACCCTAACTCTAATCATAAAGTAAATCAAAACCAAACCCTAACCATTAACCTAACCCTAACAATGATGTAAAACCTAACTATAATCCTAACCCTAATCGTTAACCCAAATCATAACTCTAACCCTATGATATAATCCTAATCATATACCTAAAAATCACGATTGAGGTTAGGGATAGTGTTAAGATTGTGGTTAGGCTTAGGATTAAATTGAACCCTTTCCCTAAACCAAATTGAACAATAATCCTAATTAAACCGTTAACTTAAAAATAAACCAAACTAAAGCCTAAAGGTAGAATTAAACCTAATTGAACCATAACCCTATATTTAATTATATCATAATTGAACCTAATTGAACCATAACCCTATATGATAAAAACCCCAACCCTTGAAATAATCATAACAATAACACTAAATCGTAAGCCTAAGAACAATCGTAAGCCTAACCCTAACCTTAAACCATAAATTCAAACCCTAACAATGATGTAGACCCTTGCTGCAATCCTAACCCTTGGCCTTAACACTAACCCTTAACCTATGATATAAATCCTAACCCTAGACACAATCCTAAACATAACCGTAAATCCTAAGCCTAACCACAATCTTAACCCTATCCCTAACCTTTAACCTAAACATGATGTAAATCCAAACCATAACCATTAGCATAACTCTAACAATGATGCAAACCCTAACTATAATCTTAACTCTAACTCTAAACCTATAATATAAACCCTAACCCTAACCATGTTGTAAACCCAAATTCTACCCATTAACTTAACCCTAATAATGATGTAAACCATAAACATAATCCTAACCCTAACCCTAGACATAATCCTAACCATAACCCCAAATCCTAAGCATAACCACAATCTTCACCCTAACCATTAACCTAACCCTAAAAGTGATGCAAATCATAACTATAAACCTAACCCTAACCCTTAACCCTAAGTCTAACCCTATGATATAAACCTTAACCCTACACATAATCCTAAACATAATCATAAATCCTAAGCGCACCCATAATCTTAACCTTAAGATTAACCCTAACTATTAACCTAACCCTAAAAATGATGCAAACCATAACTATAACCCTAACCATGATGCTAATACTAAATCTAACATTGTAATAGAAATCCTAACCCTAAACATAAAACTAAGAATAATTGTAAATCATAATCCTAACCACAATCTTAACTATAACCCTAACTCTAACCCTAACTATGATCTAAATCTAAATCTTAACCATTAAACTAACCCTAAAAATAATGTAAACCCTAACTATAATCCTAACCCTAACCCTAACCCTAACCCTAGCCCTATGGTATGAACCCTAACTCTACACACAATCTTAACGATAACCCTAAATCCTAAGCCTAACCCCAATCTTAACACTAACTGTAACACTAACCATGATGTAAATCCAAACCCTAACCATTAACCTAATCCTAGCAATAATGTAAAACCTAACTATAATCCTAAACCTAACCCTAACCCTATGATATAAACTCTAATTATAGACATAATCCTAACCATATACCTAAAAATTAAGCCTAACCATAACCTTAACCCTTACAATGATGTAAATATAAACCCTAACCATTAACCTAACCATAACAATGATGTAAACTCTAACTATAATCCTAACCCTATACAACAATATATAATTTGAAATTAATTTATGTCATGTCTTCCAATTCATGTTGTGACTGCGAGGCACCTATTGCACTTTAATGTTGATAAATTAATAAAAAAATAGGCACTAAATATATATAAGCTAGTATATTTTGAATTTAAAATCATATATTACCTAAGAAAAGATATAGATGCATTGATTATTAACAATTAAGTGGAATATGGATTTGATGGAAGATAAATTTATTTTTAGAATCTAAGTTTTAAATTTATTCAAAATCTATGTAAAATAAGTCTAAACAAAAACTCTAAACGTAGGTAGTTAACAAGTCCAAAGTCAATTTTTAAAGAAACATATCAAATTTAAATGGAGTTAGTAAATAAGGATGTAATTCTAAAATGAATTTAACATAAATACAAGAAAAATATTAGTGTAGGCAAGGTATTGTAATTGTCATTATCAAAATGTATAGCTGAAAGTTGAAGATTCAAATTACTATATAGTAATAAATTGTTTGAAAAAATATTAGATATTTATGTAATATAAATAAATAAAATGTTAAAAATTGATATAGAATGTATTCAAGAAAACATGTTAAAAATGTTAAAAATTGATATAGAACGTATACAATGTTTACGGCTTTACTTGTTATTTACATGTTAGTTTACCTCGTGATTTGGTTTTATATAAGGAAACATTTTTTATTTTTTTTTTATTTTTCTTTGATAATTTAGTTTTATTAAATTGCGTTGTCGTTTCCTTTGCGCGGGCTAGGGGAAACCCTAGCCGCACCTTCCTTCGTTCTTCCTGCGTTCGATGCTAACTGGAGAGCGGCTACGGGTGAGATCGGTGGGCGTGGAGGTCGATGTGGCAAGTTGTGGTTGCTTGGAGGGGGTGAGGTGGTGCGGGGGTAGCATGGGGCTACCCTAACCCCTCTTTTTCTGTTTTTTCCTTTCTTTTGTTTGTGGTTGTTGGGGGGGCTTCGGGTTGTCGGGTTTGGCTGTGGTGCGGATCCTGCAGAGGGGTCTTTTTCTCCTTGATTTTGTGTATTCTTATCGGGCTGCATGGCTCTGCAAGCAATGCCCTCTTTGACTCTGAAGTCACCTTTTAGGGATGCAGTGGTTGGCGGATCTTGCCCTCCCAAATCGGATGCTAATGTTGGGATTGGTTCGTTTTCGGCAGCATGCAGGTGAATCCTCCCTTAATGGGTGATTTTCGACCATCCAAGGTAAACAGGTGCCTGCCCGAACTGATCATTGGACAGTTTTGGTTATCCAGCCAGAGACAATTGCCGAGGATGTCGAATACTTGTCAAAGCATGTCCTTATATGCAAATTTATGGGGCTTCAAGACTCTCTTCCTTTTTTGGAGTCATGGGCTCATAGGACATGGAATCCAGAAGGGGAAATGGAGATAATGATGGCCATAAATAATTACTTCCTGCTGGTTTTCTCGAATTTGACAGATTGAAATAAGGTTTTTGAAGGGGGTCCCTATTTTTATAATTAGGTTGGGCTTTTCATGAAGTCATGGCATGTGGGTTTTAATCTTACAAAGGAGCTATCATCTCGAGTTTTAGTTTGGATCTGACTCCCATGGTTTTCATTGGAATTTTGGAGACATGATATTTTCCATTCAATTGCTTTATTGCTTGGGAAGACGGTGGGTCTGTAATGATGAATAAAAAGGTAATCGCCTATGCCTGAATTTGTGTTGAAGTTGACTTGAGTAAACCATTAGTAGATTCTATAGAAATTCATCTGGTGTCCTCATGGATACAAGTGGACTAGAAAACCTTGTCGTTTCGATGTCGTCTATGTCACGAGTATGGGCATTTGCAGTGAGCTTGTCCAAAATCTAGATCGACTGAGCTTTCAATCCAAACGCCAACTGATCAACCTCATAAACAAGACAAAGGAAAGACCCCAATGACAGAGGATAAGGAGGGTTTCACTCATGTTAAAGCTAAAAACAAAAGTAGAGGTCATAAGTGAACATGGAAAGAGAGGCAAAATGATGAAATGTTTAACAAGTTTGATGTCCTTGAAGAATTGGACAGGTTTGGTGAAGCACTTGCGAGGATGCCTTCTAATCAGGAGATTCAATGCCAGTGCCTCCTACTAATAACCCAGCCATTTTCCCCCAAGTGGATATTCTAGATGGAGGTATGGATAATAGGATGGAAATAGATGGCTCTCTTTTGTCTTCAAGGCAGGTAGAAGCAAGTGGTGCCATGGACATAATTCTGACTCGAAAGGAAACCAATCTAGTGGACATATCTTCTCAAAATCCACATGTTACCGTGTCATTTATTCCTCATGGCAAGAGTGGGTCATCTTTCCTTTTTATGTTGGAGTCCTAATTCGTGCTATATTACCTTGGTTCAAGTCTTTAATGCATCCTCAAATCCTTTTTCTATTCATTTAAGTCAAGTTCAGACAATTGATTGAACTCTTTGAACATGTCGAACCGTTTTGAACTGGGTTCAACAGGTTCATTAGGTTCCAAGGTGTTCAGAAAAAGTTTCTCGTACTAACATTTTCTCTAAGTGTTTTGTAGCGGCTCTTCCAAAAGTTTTACTGTTCGGTGATATAGCATTTGATTTGAACTTATTGAATTGAGTTCAAAGGGTTCAAACATGTTCAACGTGTTCAACATAGCAAGTGGTCAATAGTTTGACGTGGCGTACATCTTGAACTACTTGAACACTTAAGAAGTCGGTTCAAGATGTTCATATGGGTTCAATATTGGCGGGTCCTGCGGTTTCTAATGTTTTGGGAAATGCATTCATTGCTAAATACGGAGAGGCAGAACCATATCTTAAAGTGATGTCATTCTTTGGCTTTTTCGAAGTAAACATTTTGGGAACTGGCAGTTTCTTAAAGCATGCTGCCATGCATTCAATGCATGCGTGCGAGGTCTAATCCACCAACTTGCCGCATCCAGACTGAAATTGTGAAATCATTGCATTTAATGTATTTGTATCATTACCTTTCTCAATAAGGTATGAAAATTATTTGTGTTCTGCATTTGTTACTTGATGCTGGACCTTTGTATATGTTATCCCTGGATAGGAGTCTTTCTTGCTGCTAGCCGTCGTCTGATTATACAACTGTGAAGGTGAGTCTTTCCTTATTTTCTCCAGTGTTTTCCCTTGCATTTTCTCTCATACAGAAGGTTTCACTGCAATCAAATTTAGGTTTCTTGTTTTGAAGTTATGAAGTCCACTCTGCATTTGTTTGGAAATGTCTTTAGCTTGGCATCCACAGAAGCCATAGTTAGTGATACTGACCTGAAAGGAGAGAACTTTAAGGAGTTGAAAGAAAGGGTGTTCAAGGGTATTGATAAGTCCTTTTGTATAGAGATTTTGAGTAGTGGACTTTTAGAAGCCGTAGCCTTTCCTCCAGCAGTTCCTTGTCCAGAGTTGGTTCGGGAATGTATTGCTAGATATGACCCAGTATCTAAAACTATTAAGAGAGATAATGGCGAAACCCTTCTTTCCATTAACCATGAGGTGATTGCTTCAGTTTTAAAGATACCAGATTACCAGTTTTCTAATTTTTCTCCTGCCCAGTCAATCAATGAGTTCAATGCGGACAGGGTTGGACACTGAAATAATGTGGCGAAATTCTGGTTGAAGGTCCCTCAAAGAGGTGGTTCTAGGTTACCCAAAAATCATAACAAGAACCACATGTTGCCACATATCCATGATGTGATGCTTCTGTTGCACCAAGCCAGAGGTTCTGCTGAAGCTTATAGCTTTGATGATTGGATTTATTGCTATGTGCAATTAGTTCTGGAAGGAAAACAATATTTGGATTGGGCAGAACTAATTATTGATTCAATGAGAGAGCAGTTGAGTCTAGCCAAGCAGTTTCAACAAAACTTCTTCATGTCCTCATATCTCTTGTATTGTCTAGCTTGTGTTAAAGAGTTAACAGGTATGCCAAAGCAGCTCACTGAGGAGGATGTTCCCGTGTATGAGTTCTATCCTATGCTGCAAAAAGACAAAGCCCTACAAGATTTTAGAAGGATACACAATGCTTTCTTGGGTGATATGTGTCATGAATTGAAGAGTACAAAGGCTAAACGGATTTTAGATGATGCACAGAGTTTGATAAAGAAGTTCGGTAGTTTTTACATCCAGTTCCCACGCTTTTGCTATATACGGGTAGGAGGCTTTGAAGAGGAACCCTTCAAGCTCCCTCACTTTTGTTCTGATTGTTTTGTTCTAGAAAAAGTATGCAAGCAACTGACCTCTATGATCAAAAAGGCACAGCCTAAGGACAAGTGGGAAGGTCATTTTCCCATACAATTGGGAGTGTTGTCTTGTAATTCAATGTCTAATGCACTAAGTATAGGAGCAGACCTTAGGAATTTCAATTTCTCTCTGTATTTTGAAAGGAAAGGATTTGATAATAAAGGATTTTCTCGAAGCCTTGGCCTAATGCCTTATCTTCCCACGCCACAGTTAGAAGATTTCTGGGAGGATTGTATAGATGAACTTGAAGTTTTCAAAAGGGAAAACATGAGATTGGTGCTAGAACAGGTTATCTCTTTGCAAATAAAGTTAGACATTAAAGGGCTTGAAGAGGATTATCTTGAACTGTTTGAACTAGGATATTTAGCCCATGCAGAGACTGAAATGCTCCCAATTAATTGGGATGAGGAGGAACATGGTGATATACAATTGAGAACCAAACGAGTTCTAGAAAGAACCGTGGCATGGGTGGCTAAAAAGAAAGCAATAAAGTCAGACATGAAGTCCCTTTCTACAAGAAATAATAAGGATCCTCTATCTTCACCAAAACGTCCTTCTAACAGTGCTCCTGTTCGTGCAGGTAAGGATACCAAGTCATCTCAGCCTAGACGCAGGTCTAGTCCAACTCTAGATTTTAGTACCCCTCGGCATACTCGATCACGTAGTGTCGCCCAAAGGAAGATGGACCAGGTCAAGGATATGTGAGTAAAAGATGTCGTGCTTGAGGCTTAGATTTTTGAAATTGAAGATTTGGATGGTGAAGTTGCTTGTGCTCTGGACTCCCAAATAGTGACTGTGGCTATGACGCCACCGCCAAAGATGATTGAAGGAACTACTCATTTCACTGTGACCCCTAAATGGTTAACAACCTTAGCGAACAAGAAAAGGAGCTTTCTTCCTGCGACCATTCCGATTCAGGAAATGGTTGCTAAGTACATAGAGAAGAATCCAAAGCCAAAAAGGTTCAAGATTGCCGCTCACCTGAACAATGATAAAGAAATTGGAAAATGGATGGCCGAAATTGCGTCATACAAACCGAAAGATGAAAACAGAGAGGCTGGTCTTGATGATTTTGAGATCACAAAAGTAGAGTTGGGAAAAATGAGCAGAGATACAGATAACCATTTTTTTCCAAGTGTCAGCAAAGAAAATGCTTACCAGGTCAAAGAAGGATGGATAGGAGGAAAGAGAATTAAAATGACACATAAGTGTTTTGGCTCAGTTCATCAATAGTATCAGTTGCCTTGGAGCAATTCCAATATCCCATGCCGCTGAGAACTTCGACCCAACTTCTCCAGAAAACAAGAAGTTGATCAACCAAGTTCAACGGGCTAAGAGCATTGTTGAAGCGTTTGAGAAGTGGATTGAAAAAATAATCAAAGATGATGAAAAGTACATTACTGACTCCCAAAAATTATGTGATGAAATATAGAGCCTTATTTCTGAAATCCAAAACTAGCTTGTGTCATGGGAGAAAGAAGAGCATAAATGGCAGAATGTCCTGCCTCTGTTTGCCAAAATAGAAGAATATGGGGCTACCAGGTTTCTGATAGAACATTCAATTAAGCTGGTGGTTGATGAATGTCAGCTTTTCGTACTGAAGAAAACTATCATGTGGCAAGTGCTTACCTTTCAGTCGGTGATTACGGATGCAAAGACCTCTGTTTATGAACTCCAAGATTTGTAAAGTAGTATAGTCAAGGATAATAAGGTGGTTAATCCTGATCATGACTGGGAGTTAGGAATTTGTGGCTCAAGCACATAGGAAGCAATCAAATCTTTCTAGTTGAACATGGAGAAGATCAGAGTCAAGGGTAGCTTCATGCCGGAGGATATAACCAAGGTGGCTAGGATCGAATCTATGATTTTCATTGGGAATGATCAATTGCCAAAACACTCAGAGAAGATGGTGCAACATAGGTGGAATAAAGAGGTGGCAAAGGTGAAACTCAATGCAATGAAAGTCCTGAGCCAATCCATGGTTCAAGAACTTACAACTGCTCATGACACCCACGAAGACAGAGAAGATGACAATGATGGAATATGACATAATGCATCAATTTAGGACTAGTTTTTTTTTTTTTAAATTTCTCAGAGTTATGCAAAAACTTTGAGACATCTGTCCCAAAATACTTCTTGTTGGTTTTGTAACTGTTTTATCGGGGAGTGGTCGAGTTTTCAGGGAGACCTCCCTCATTTAGATTATAAATTAAGTAAAACAGATGGTAGAAGGGTTAGATTTTAGTAACTAATTTTGTGAGCTTCGACTCAAGTTCTTTTGTTTTGGCATTTTCTGTTTTTAATCAGAGGAAGAATCAGATGGTTGGGATCTATTATGGAAAAAGATTGGCAGATGTATTTTTGTGTCATTGTTGCATAAGGATATATATATGAAATCTAATCATATTGTTTTTGGGAGAAGGAAGATCTGTGTATTTTGAATCCGAATAGATAACATGTCTTTGCATATGTTCATCTGATCAAGTAACAATAATTGATCATTCCATTACAGTATTTCATTATTCCTCTGATGTTCTTTCCTTTGAATGCGTTGTGTACTTTACAAAAGATTCATGATTGAGAGTGGATTTATTTTCCTTGAATCTGTTCATCTTTTATTAGTTTACGTGGAGAAAGTATATTGAACTTTGTTTCAATTGATGTAGTTACATGCATTGAAAATTAAGGAAAATAGCTTTCATTATTTATGAGACATGTGAAAAGTTGCAGCCTTTCATTCAATAATGAAATAGGCGGCCTTACATGCTTTCGGGTTAAAAGCTTCATTTAGATATAAATAAAAACAAAACACATTTCATGAAAAACCAAGATAGGGAGCTGTACCTATGCAAAAATTCAGAGGGAAGTGATTTGAACAACACTTACCCAACTGTTCAGTGAATCATTTGTTCTTAGAATAAGGTAACAAAGTTTAAAATTAATCATTTAAAAACAAAGAGCAAATCTGTTCACTAACAGATTAAATGAGGGTTTTGGGAAGGGGACCAGTCTCTCTCTAGGAGTTCACCAGAAAGTTCTAAAGAAGAGTGCTCTGAAGAAGACCTCTAAAGGAGGAAGGAAGAAAGATCATGAAATTTTTTTTTAATTGGGGAGACCTTGGTTGTATCGAGTTTTGTGAAGACCATTGATTCACATTTTAACTCAACTTACAAATGAATGTTATCTCATGGAATGCAAGGGGTATGAATAGAATCCCTCGACAAAAGGCTATTCGGGAGTTGATTCAATTTCACTCTCCTGATGTAGTTTTCATCGAGGAGACTAAGATGATAGTGGACAATATGTTGAACCATGCTCCAAGGATTTGGAATAGAGGTTAATGTCAGTATGTTGGGGGTAGCTAGCAAGTCAGGTGGACCATCTTGTTTTTGGGACCCATGCAAGATTGTACCGTTGTGGTGGATTTCAGATAGATCTGCACTTACTTTGACTACTTCTGGCTTGGATACTAGTGAGGTCAATCTTCTCACTAATGTGTATGCTCCTTCTGACACAACAAGAAAATTGGTGCTTTGGTCTCATATCAAAATAGTTAGATCTCATGCTCCCTATCTCCCTTGGATCTTGGCCGAAGATTTTAACGCGATCCTTAGTATGGAGGAAAAGAGGGGTGGAGTTGGTAGGCCTAAACTGTCCTCATGGATTTTGAGTGAGAATATCGATGCTTTGAATCTAGTGGATGTAAAGCCTTCTAGTGGTCTCTTCACCTCGAATAATAGGAGGATGGGTGTGGAGGATGTTTTTGAGAGGCTTGATAGGTTTCTTGTATCAAGTTACTGGGTGGGTGACAATTGGATTACTTGTTCTGAGATTTTAGATTGGAGAGATTGTGATCATTGGTTGATCAAACTTTCTACAGTCATGTTTGGGTCTTCAAAAAAACCCCCTTTTAAGTTCCAATTAATGTGGCTTCAGGATTCCTCATTACATGAGTTTATTTCAGAGTGGTGGATTTAGGGGAAACTTGCCTTTTGGATAGCAATGTTTTCTTTCAGAAAATGCCTACAATTTGTGAAGTACATGCTGAAGCGATGGAACTGGAATAATTTTAGGAATGTCCTTTCAGCCAAGGCTACTGCTCAATCTCGATTGAATGAAATCACAAGGTTTATTTGGGATCGGGGACTCATTGAGGATTACTTTCATTTTTAAGTATATGTGGTTAAAGATTTAGAGGAATAGGAGCTTCAGGAGGAAATCTTCTGGAAGAAAAATTCGCACATAGATTGGCTCCAGGAAGGAGATTTTGACATTGCTTTCTTTCATAATTTTGTTAAAGATAGAAGATAAGGTAATCTTATTGATCTCTTAGGGCTGAAAATGGAGACCTTTTATCTTCTAGTAGACATATTTCTAGAGAGGCAGTCTACTATTTTTCCACACTATTTATTGAGGATACCCCTTGTTGCTGATGAGGAGGAGTGTTTTATTTTGGCTTGTATTCCTTCTTTGGTCTCGATTTAAATAAATGAGCTTTAATCAAACCTATCACTTTGGATGAGCTGGAAACGATAGTGTTTTAGTTGAAGAAGGGTAAGACCCTCGAACCTAATGGTTTCCCCTTAGAATTTTTTAGGAATATTGGGAAATTGTCAAACTGGATCTCTTGGAGGTGGTTATGAAATCTCAAAAAAACAAATAGATGTTGAAGGCCTTGAATGCTACTTTCCTTGCTATGATTTCAAAAAGATGTGATGTTGGCTCTTTGGATCATTTTAGGCCCATTTCTTTATGCAATTTTGTTTATAAAATCATCACTAAATTGATTGCTGAGAGACTTAAACCATAGCATGGTCTTCTCATTTTGGAAGAGCAAGAGAGCTTTGTGGTAGAAAGAAAAATTGTTGATGGAGTGGTTGGTGCTATAGAAGTTGTTCATTCTATGGAAAATTTAAAAGAGAAGGATATGTTCATTAAGCTTGATATGATAGAGCCATATGGTCGTGTTAAGTGGTCATTTCTAGCAAAAATTCTTGGTGCTTTTGTTTTTTGCCAAGAATGGGTTCAGTGGGTCATGAGTTGTGTTACTTTAGCTTCTTTCTTGTTGCTAATTAATGGGCAACTATCTAAGTTATTTAGATCCTCTCGGGGCCTATGCTAAGATGATCCCTTTTCTCCTAACCTCTTCATTTTGATGGCTAAAGGTTTGGGCTGATTTATCTCTTCTCAGCTGAGTCATGGTATTATTGAGGGTTAGAATAGGAGTAATAGAATTCCTCCCCACTCATATTTGTAGTTTGTAGATGACACTACCTTGGTGGGTCTGGACAAGGTTAAGGAGGCTATGAGATTTATATCGGCCTTGGACATATATTTGACTGCTTCATGGAAAAGGATTAATAAAGATAAGCCATCTATATGCTTCTTTAACACTCCTAAGCTGATATAGAATAGGATTGCATGAATTCTTAGGTTCCAAGTTGATTCTCCCCCCTTCATTTACCTTGGCCTCCCTATTGTCATTGGTTCGGTCCCTAGGGGGTTTTGGCAGGATATCTTGGATAGATTACGTAGAAGAGTGTCCCACTGGACTAACCGATAGCTTTATGTGGCTGGTCATAGTACCTTGCTTAAGTCGATGATCCATGCTCTTCCTCTATATAGAAGCTTTGTGCAAGCTTCTCCTTCCAGTTTGATTCAAGAATTCGATGCTCTGTGCCACCAATTCCACTCGGCTGGTAGTTTAGGAATGAGGAAATAGAGTTTCATTAAGTCCACTTCATTTTGTGGACCGAAGCAGGCAGGGGATTGGGTCTTCATCAAACTTCTATTAATGGACAAGAATTGATGGCCAAGCTTTATTGGAGATGGTGTTTCTTCCAGGATCAGGATTGCATCAAGATTCTCTATCTAAAGTATCTACATGGGGTTGCAAGTAGTGATGTTCCTCGATATGACATTGAAGGGAAGGGATCCATGATTTGGAAAACTCTTTAAAGAGGGTCATGCTTTAATAAGAAGTGTCTATTCTAGATTTGTAACAAAGATTCTAATGCTCTTTTCTGGTTGGATTCCTAGGATGGGTTCCCTCCCATTTTAACTACTCATCCCCATCTGAGACATTTATGTGATATTTTTATGGTAGCTGGATGGAGTAAATTGTGGGAGTATAAGATTTATGAGCTGCATGGACAAGTTAAATTTACTAGATGGAAAGGGCTAGGAGAATGGCCCGCAAGAGGATCTATTGAAGATGGGCAAGATTTGTATCGTATCTTCATTGTTTGAGCCTATAGTTCATTGGAAGCAAGGGACTGCCTCACTTGGAGCTCAAACCCTAAGGGGAAGCACACTCACCTTGGGATATTAGGAACTTGATAAACAAATATATGGGTGTGGAGAGATCTCACGATGGAAGAAGGTATGGAATATATTTGCATGGCCTAAATTTAATTTTTTTTAAGGGTTAGTTGCTTGGAGCTACTTCCTCACATTGAATATTTTAACACAAAGAGGTTTTCTTGGTCCCTCTATGTGTTTTCTATACCGCCAAAGTGAGGAATGTGTTTCACATCTTTTCTTCCTCTGCCCTTTCTCTGGGGAAATATGGAATTGTTGGTGGGATATCTGGCAAAAGGCTTTCTTTCATGTGTTCTCTTTTCTTGAGTTCTGGGACCAAGTGGGGCTCGCTCCTATCAAAGCCTAGTTTCTTCAAATTGTGTGGGACATAGGTCCTTCTTTTATTTTATGGCATATTTGGCTAGAAAGAAATAGACCGATCTTTAAAGGGAAAGGAATGTTGAGTCATGAATTATGGATGCATATTATGAGTAGCTTGTAGGAAACTATCATGTCTAATTATGACATGTGTGACATTGTGGATGATAGTGATCAGGCAGTTAACTAGAGGTTGGGTTTACCTGGTTGTTAGGGTTGGACCCTCCCTCATAGGAATAGCTCACGTACTAGTAATAAGGTTAGAAGGGATGGGTGCTGGTCTCCTCCCCCTTTGGGAATTTTGAAGATAAACACCAATAGTTCATCACATGGCAATCCGAGGTATGCTGGCATCGAGGAAGTTAGTAGCGATAAGAATGGGGTGGTGCAATTCTTCTTCTCCTTTTAAAAGGGACATCAGACCAATAAATTGAAAGAGGGCAAGACTATTATTTATGCTTTGGATAAGGTTTACTTCTTAGGCTGGAGAAATATTATTGCTGAGTCAGATTCTCAGATAATTGTGGATATGTTAACTAGCAAGCTGCTAGAGGGGGTTGGTTGGCAATTCAGTCGTATTTCAAGACAAATTTTGGAGATATTTTATTCTTTGGATTTTGTCACCTTTTCTCATGTTCCTCGAGAATGGAATAAGGTGGCAGATTCCTTGGCTCGATGGGCTTGAGAGAAGATTATTCAAATGAACTTTAAATATTTCTTTTTAATTGACATATTTTAACTTTAGTAAAATTATTTTAATATGTAAAATTATAAATTTAGCTTTATTAAATTAAAAAAATTGAAGCAGTGATATACCTTGATGTAATTTAATTGCATCATAGTTGAACTTAATTGATTCATAAGCTTAATTTAAGTTTAACCCTAATAATATATTCTAATGAAATTGTAATTGGTAATGATCCCTAAAACTAACCATAAACATACCTATATGATTTGGTTTAATGTTCATTTAGGATGAATCATGATTAGAATAAGGGTTCAATTTTATGTAGTGCTAGGTTGTGGGTTGAATTTTTTTACTTTAAGCGATAAAATAATATCCAAAAATTTAATTTAATGTCTAATTGGGTTAAGGGTTAGAGTTAGATTTCATTTAATTTTGTATTAAGGATTTGATTTGGGTTACAATTAATCAAGTTTGGTGTTCAATTATATTTAAGGTTAGAGTTTAATTTGAATTAATGATAGGGTTAGGATTCAATTTGGTTTACAAGTAAGGGTTTAATTTGGTTGAGTTTTGGGTTTCAGGTTTGTAATTATCTATGTTGTTTAATATATATGTATAGTATAATAAATTTAATTAATGTGAAAATAATTATTATATTTAAATTTTAGCACAATTTAAAAATAAAATGTAAAATTGCATAGAAATTCAATTGCAATATAATTCTAACTCCATACTCCAAAATATTAAATTTTACAAATAATTGTGACTATCATATACTGATAAAATGCAATGAATAAATTATTGTGGCCACCATAAATTCATACAATCTATAGGCATTCTAAATAATGGTATATATATTTCATACTTATTCTTCTTTCAATATTCTATAATTATACTTTCTCTTCCACAACTAATATGTATCCATTGTTATTTACTACTATCTTATAAATTCTTTCAGTAAATCAATATGTAAAGGATTCCATTTATTTCTTTCATAATATTTTTTGTCAACCAACACTATGCAACTATCACATCCGGATATTTAATAAGACATTGTTAGCTCTTCTAATAAATTATTATTATTAAATTATAACATAATAATAATTTTGAAGAGATTTTTTTTTACTTCTTCGAAGGGAAAATCTACAATTGGCGCATGCATGATTCCAAAATATCATCTAAGTTAATGTAGCATAATTGAAAACAATAATCTTGCCATTATTTGTATGATTTCTCATCCAACTAAATGTTCTTTTGAAAAGAAAAACTCTTCCCAAAGATAATAATCATATTTTGACTCATAAATCTTAGGATAGCTTAGACCATTACAATTTCTATAGTACTAGATCCATGTAAGATTATAAGCTAATTACTAGAGGAGACATAACTTGCTACCATATAATCAAAATATACAATTATTCTAATGTGTCTTATAGAAGAAGGTTTTGTCCAAGATGGAGTAAGCGCATTCAATTTATCATATATGTAGAAATTAGAATCAAAATATGGGTTAGTGAACTTTAATTTCAACAAATCTTATTAAAATTTGCATTACAGATAGAGTTAGTGTTAGTGTTAAAGTTATTATTAGTAATTATATTAATGATAGGGTTGCAATTAGGTTTAAAGTTAGCATTAATATTATTAAGTGAATTTTAATATGTTATTAAGTATAATAATTATACTATATCTTCAATTTAGAAGATGTTATTAAATACATGATTAAAGTTTAGTGTCATTCAAAGTACAAAATAAAAAATATTTTTTAAATTATAGAAAGTCAAGTACAATATAATTATTTTTTCAAAGTTCAAAATTTAAAATTATACATCAAAATTATTCAAAATAAGTTGTTATGGCCAGCATATATATTTTTATAATCTATTGGTATAATAAATAATATTACGTAATTACCAAACTTATGTGTTTCAATAAGAAATTATGGATCAAACTCCACCAGTTCAATATTTTTAAACAATCAATTATGACATAACCATATACATGTAATAAATTTGAATAAGAGTAGAATGATAAAACAAAAGGATATTACTATATATTTAAAAAGGGTAAATAAATTCAATTTTGATTATAGAAAATATAGAATATTTATGAAGATATATTGCATGAACTTATTTTAAATCTTTTAGTCTATTTTCTTCAGATTTTCATTTTTCAAGTTATTTTCCTTTTTTCCTTTTTTCATAGAAATCATAAAATAAAATAGCCCATGGTCGCCTTCTAAATTACCCCATCAATGATAACACAAAGTAAATTCAAGGAATCCCCATAAAATAAACTCCAAGGTCGCTTTCTAAATTACCCCATCAATGATAACACAAAGGAAATTCAAGGAATCCCCATTAATCCTACAGCCTATCTTTATTTGTCCACCTTTGACTCAAGATTCATGACCTTAACTTGAAGGCCAATAATCTCACTTTTTAGCTGATTGGCACTGATCTCATCCTCGCCAATAGAGGAGTTTTCAAAATGTGACACCATTTCTTCATCTTCAAAGGCCACTGAAGATGGAAAGTTTTCACTCACTTTCTCCTCCTCTACCTCTTGAAAATCATCATCCTCTATGTCATCATTTGAGGAACCATCATCTTCCTCATGGGTAAAAACCTCTGCACGCTCAAGGGAAGCCTCTTTTGTTTCAAATTTCTCTTTTTTGTGCTTTGTGAGGAGGCTAACTAAGCACCTTTCCCTAGAGATTCCCTTCTATTTCTCATGTTCATGTAGGATTTCCTCCTTTGCCTCAAAGTCATGCACATCTAAATCAATTGTTATCTATTGTTTGTTGGAATCCTTCCCAGTTTTCCTAGTCTACAATCTATGTTGCTACCCAACAACAAGTGAACATTGCTTATGGCCTCCCACAAGGATTTCATTTTATCATTTTTTTTAATCAAAAAATATAATCAATTGGGAAGAAAAGAGATAAAAAGGGAACAAGTATGTTGCTCCCTAGATGTGGTCTATCTATGACCTAACACAAAAATCATTTGCAATTGTGCATATGAAACCCACTGTGATCAAGCCCTAGAAACAAATGCACCCTAAGGACTAATACATCTATGCTATTAGATTCAACCTAAGTGAAGTTACCCCCAAGATAAAGTTGAATTAATGGAGGAAATCTAAAAGGATATTACCATATAAATAATGAAAGTTAGCCAACAACTAGAGATGAAAGAAAAGAATCTAGCCAATATCAAGACCATTACTAATAGGTTGAAATTGGAGAATCAAAGTAAGGATGCAAAAATTAACTATCTCATGAAAGAGCTTTAGTGGCATGTCTTAAAATAAACACTCCAACTTTAGTACACCAAGAATGCAAATTTCTAGATAGAGCTAATTGAAACTTGAGCCTAGATAGATTCCTTGAAAGAAGAGGAAACCATAATAGAGAACAAACTATGGGCTCATTTGGATGATATGTGAGCTATAATTGACACATTAAAAGAAGAGAAGACTATCATTGAGATAAAATTAGGAGTTATAGAGATGATGTGATATACAATGAAATTTAGAATATAAAATATTTTAAAACCTAAAATGATTTAACCACATAAAACCCTAGTTCTATAATGAAATCCACTATACAACAATGAATAACCTAAAAGTATGCAAAACAACAAATATGGAAGATTATACTCTCACATGCTCATTAGGGTTTAATGTCCATTGTTTCCTATTTTCATTTATCTTTCTTTGATATTATGGTTTGTCATAGATTTTATGTGTGCACAAGAGCTCAACAAAGAATGGATTGTGTTTGTGTAGACACTTGATTTATTGATTGATTTCTATGTCATAATTTCATTAGGGATTAGAGATAGATAAAAATAAAGGATCCTCTTTTATAGAGAGTTCCCTAGAAATATTAGAGAGGTGGTTAAAGGTGAATTAAAAGATGAATGACAAGTGTCATGGAGGGAAAAATCTAACGAATTAATTAAATAGATAAATATTTATTTAATTAAAAGAAGAGGCGGGGCCAATTAAATAAATTAAACAGTTATTTAATTTAGAGAAATGATCATTTAAATAAATAAAAATATTTATTTAAATGGGAAAATGCTCTCGAAGAGGATTAATGAATTGATTAAATATATAAAAATATATTTAATTAATAAAAGGCTTCGGCTAAAATAATTAAATAAATAAAATATTTATTTAATTAGACTAGGAAAATTTTAGGTGTCTACAAATGCATGTTCACAAGATTATTTTAAACTGTGAATTTGTGACAATAGTTATAGAAGGAGGTACAAAAAAAGAGATCAACAAATCTCTCAACTCAAAGATGAGATAAATCATATTTCATAGCCACAAACATTCTCCCATGATCTAAGAATTGTATTTTTCTAATTGGGATAAAATTAGGGATGAAGTCTTGCACCTAAAGAATTCACTTAGGTTCATTATATACTTTCAGTATTTAAGTGCAAAGGTGAGTGTTTCTATGATGAAAATCATCTCTTTCGTCTCCCTAAAGATGTAGATTCACAAATATTAATGCAAACACTATATAGTGCAAATAAGTACTGTAGTCACACAAATCTGTCCATCTTAATTAAATAAATATTCGATATTTATTTGATTAAAAATCCACTAGCCATCAATTAATTAAATTAATATTTAATTAATTCATCCCCAAACATTCTTCTATTAATTAAATAAATTATTGAATTTATTTTAATTAATTCATTAAATCAAATTTAAATCAATTAAATAAATAAAATCTATTTATTTAATAAAATCCCCTTTTCCTCTTTTGAATAAATTAAATAAAACATTTATTTAAATCATTATCCCCACCCCACTTGCATTTTCCTACAAATGCAACTTGCACACATTTATTGAAATAAATGAATTTTTATTTTAATAAAATCCTATTTTCCCTCACCCACCAAATCCACTTGCAAAAATCTAATCCCCTTCTAGATTCTTCTAACCCCTTCCTAATTAGCCTAATCCATCCCCTAATTATTGTCACATTCCTAAGCAAAATGGAGTCACTTCTCAAAGACTCCAAAGTCTTTGAAAAGCATTTAATGCTTTGTGTGTTCAACAAATTAACCCCCAAAGTCTTCCAAGACCATTAATGGCTCTTACATGACCATTTATGGCTCTTACATAGCCATTTATGGTTATTTCAAACTTGTCCCCCCAAACATTTATTGTTTTGACCATATTCATCCATTTCACATTTGCACAAGAGTTTATCCATTCGATAAAAGCTTTATTCTTTGAATAAAGAGTTTATTCATTCAACTAACCTTGAATTTAACTTCCAAAGTCATGTCAAGCATTTAATGCTTATTCCCTCTCCTCTCAACCTATCTCACATTAACACTTGTCATCCTGGGATTGGGTTGAAAGCCCTCACATGGATTTGAAATCATTCAATCCTGACCCTTGTTGAGATTACTCAATCTCAACCATCTATTGCTCCATTTTTCCTATAAATAGAGCCCATTTCTTCATAATCCAGATCTTGAAGACTTGCATGCATTTACCCTATAGGCATTTTAGAGAGCATTTAGCAGAGAAAACTCATATATTGTCATTTTGGTTAAAATAAATCATTTTAGTATCAATAGCTTAATATTAGCTTCTTTATTTACATTTAGAGCAATATTTCAATCTCAATCCTCCATAAGAATCCATAGTGCAAAAACCTACTAAGAGCTACACTATTTTGGAACTTGGAGAGGAGAGGAACAAGGGAGAAGGAACTAAGAGTATGCTAAGAGGCATTTGGAGATGCCTCATTATCTTTGTTTCATTAGTTAGATATATTAGCATGATTTTAGTGTCTCTCTTGATATGCCTGTTTAGATTAGTTTTTGATTGAATAACACTAATGGTTTCTTGTGTGTTTTGTGTTGTTTCTCTTAGACTAACCTTGTCCATTTTGCAGGGCATCAAGTACATCTTTCAAATGATAGGAGTAAATAATATGAGATAAGAAATACTAAAGGTAAATGAATTTTTAATTTGTAATAAATTTTCTTTAAAATGTAAGGCATGTTTGGATGCCTTAGATCATAATGGTCATGGTAAAAAAAGGGCACATCAAAAAATTGGTCCAACTAGGCCTTTGTTTCCTATTCCTTTAAAATAACATAGTCTTTTAAGATGATCAATTAAAGAATTTATTGTTTAACAAGCAAAAGGATCAAATAGATTTTTAGGGTCATATTCAAACATTAGAGTCCTTGATGGGAGAGATTTCTACAGTGGCTTGCCTAGCTAGATTATCAGGCACAATTTGTTCTGCAAATTTTAAATAATTTATCTTTTAAAATATTATTAATCTAGACAATGTTTTAATATCTAAATGTTTATCTCTTAGAGTTTCCATGTCGGTCCCAATAGCCTTATTTTAAAGTGGTCCTCTTTTATTTGTCTATGTAAAGTTCATGCAAGTTTTATTCAATTCAAATTCTTAGCCCCCATTCAAGGTGTGTCTGAGTGCCATTTAGTAGCTTCATGTCTCATAATACAAAGAAAGAGATAAAGGCTTCACAAGTAGTTGAAGCATAGAATGAGACTTGTCACATTGGTGCAGTTTTTAAAAGTTCTTGTGTATTTCACAACTTTAAAGTTGCACCATTAGTTAAAGCCTAGATGAAAGGTAGTTGGCAAACCTACTACCAAAAGAGAAGAAGGAGAACATGTGACAAAATTATGCTTGTTTGAAGAATGATAATTTTCTTTTGATTTTATAAGTGTATTGTTGGCCAAAATAATGAGTACTCCTAGTAGATAAGCATCCTTTAGAAAATTAGGAAATGATGAGTGTTAGCACAACACTATCTAAAAGTTGAGGGACTAATTTTTCCTCCCTTTTTATGATTATAATTAGAATTTATTAGAAGAAGTTTACATCTTACATGCCCTGCATTAAAGGGGGAAGCCATCATCATTTTTCAATTAAGTAGTTTTAATTTCTATATGAAGAAGCATGGGAGGAATTTATTGAGATTTTCTCTATTCCCTCAAGATCTACATAGAGTAGAAGGGGATAGGTCTACATAAATTTTTCTTAGTTATTTGTAAAGTGAGGCTCACCAATTTCAACACTAATAGTAGTTTTCAGTAGGAGAAATAGTAAAAGTGTTTGCATTCCATTTTGAACCTTAGATCTCACTTGTAAAAAGGGTTTGAATATATTAAATTGTGTTCTAATAGTTTATGAAATGTGTTGCTCCACATTCATAATTTTGGAATTGTGGATTTTCACTATTTTTAAATTTTTTTTTATTGTTTTAGCTCTATGATAAATATTTAGGGTATTGGTTCATGTCCATACTATTATAATTCCTCATGAATGTTTGCAAAGATATAGCTTTATTATGATTTTATAAGGGTGAACTTTCATTAAAGTATTGGTGTCTCACATAAGAATAGTTTTCTAGTTTTATTTTGTTATACTATTTCTCTTTTCTTTTTGTTCCCTGACAAATTTGAAGAGCTGAAATCTAAAATTCTGGATGTTGTTTCATAAACTCAATCTAAGTCCCGTGTTCATAAAATTTCATAGGACTATAATTTTAAGTGTCAATTTGAGAGATCAATAGTTTTATTTATTTATTTATTTATAATGTGGATGACCTTACGATTGCAGGGAGTAACCTTCAACATGATAGAGTTGATGCTAGCTGACTATTTCTTGGATTTGAGGTATGGAAGAAAGAGAATTATATTTTTATCTCCTAGATGCAATATGGTAAGACACTCCTTGAAAGATTTGTCATGAATAATTGTAAACCTATGTCCACTCTAATGGAGAAATGTTTGCAACACTCTCACTTTCAAGGTTTGACTCATGTTGATGTGACTCTCTATAGGAAACTTGTCGGTAGCCTTATTTATTTTACTTATACTAAACCAAATTTATGCTTTGTTGTTAGCTATCGATCTAGGTTTATGTAGGAGCCAAAAATGTATCATGTTGGATTATAGCTAAGCAAGTTTTGAGATATATTTGATGTACACTTGATTATGTTCTAAAATATAAGAATAATCGATTCTTTTTGTAGGTTATGTTGACTTGGACTATGCTAGATCTTTCAATGATAGAAAATTAACTTGAGGCTACATTTTTTATTTTGTATCTATTTAAATTTTATGGATAAAAAAGAAGAAAACTATTTTTTACCTTATCATTCACTAAGGCTTAATATCATTCCATATGAGGACCTATGTGTGAAGTGATTTGGATATGTGACATTCTAGCCAATATGAGTATTCCTATAGAATACCACCAATTCTATATTGTAACAATCAGGGGATGTTGAAGCCTATCAATAATGTAGAAAGCTATCCTTGAGAGATCGAAGCACATTGAGATTGAACTTATTACATCTGAGAGTATGTGATACACCACCTCATTCACCTTAGTACTGTCCAACTGATTCTTAATTTGCCAATATACTCACCAAGCCTCTTCACAAGGTAAGATCTGAGAAATTTTTGGGATACATCTAAAGGAATGATATGATAAAGGGGGAATGTTAGGGTAATACATTATAAATGGTACCTATTTATTTCTTGTTTCGTACAATTTTTCAATCAATATACCTCATTTAACATTATATTTATCCTCCTATAGCCTATTTAAATAGTCAAGTTCATTTTTTTTCTTTTCTCTTCTATTCTCTTGTATTTTAATGATAGGCTTCTTCTTGCTTAGCAATATGACTAGATCCCATATAGACTTTATATTTAAAGAAAATATATTTTACTTATTGGACAAATGGAAGAACTTAAAATGATTTGAGTACATAATGCAGTGAATAGAAGATAGAATATGTGCCAGTGACCTCAAATATGTAATTTCTTATCTTTGAACCTTGTAGTTATTAAAATCTCTTATTAAGATAATAAGTTTTTTTCCTTATTAACATAAGTGACAAGAAAATAAATTGAGAACAATTCCTACCTATATGTGAAATAAAATTTAGTAGCTATGGAATATATCTCTCCCTTTATAAATTACTTGGTTTTATGACTTCTGCAATATATAACATAAGAATCACATAGTAAAACATAAAGATCCTTCTTATAAGTAATAAATATAAATATATATAGAGAAACTGACTTTAATAGAATAATGTAGATATATCAACTAGTATAAATTTGTGAATAAATCTATTTTAATGTGCTCATATGTATCAGGCCGAAAGGAAGCCCATTGAACTACAAATTTGTAAGTCCAAGTTAAAGGAACTTAAAGGCAGAATTTTTTACCCGTCCTTGAGAGTGTAGCTCCCATTCCCTTTCTATGAACTATGAAGCTCGTCTAGCTGGAATCCACTGATCAGTAATCACTGTGCATGGGCGCTTGGAGAGGAATCATCTTCCAACATTTAAGGCAAATAGCACAAGTAAAAATAAAAGATTTGAATACCAGAATAATAAAAAAACTCTAAACCTGACCAATGTTCTGTATATAAATAAAAAATAATAGTAATAAAGAGTAATGAAGAGAGATAATATAATAAATTAATATATGTGCAGATATACCTATCCACGACCTTAACCGCCTGTGCAAATTGTCACTGAGAAGGAGATATCTTTATAGAGCAGAACCTGATTAGCTAACGGAGCATAACAGTTTTAAAAATTTTAATCATTTCTCTTATTTTTTATCAATATATTCTTTTATTAAAATTTCAAAATAAAGATTCAAGGTAAATTACACAATATTGATTCAATTTAGGTTTAAAATGTTAACATAGATTAATTGAAATTTACTTTATTCTAAGTAATTTGTAACTTTCTAAAATACTGTTTGGCTGACATGATATATAATGTATTCTAAAGGCACTCCCTAAGGATGTGGCCATTGATTTTGGAGAAGTGTTTACAAGTATAAAGTGTCAAAATAACTCATATAGTTCTCTAAATTTTTTTCCACATTCTGGACTTTGACATAGGGAACTCTTTCATATCTTATTTAAGAAGAAATAATTGATAATGGATATTTTGCAGGAACTCCCTGAACAAATCTTTCGAGACATCTTACTAAGAGTACCATACAAATCCCAGTCAAAGATTAAGCAGTTGTTGAAACCTGCCAAAGAAATTATGGAAAGTTCCCGATTTTATCAAGATAGAATTAAGTTTGGCCTAGCTGAGAAATATATATGTGTGCTCCACTCTAATGAGATATCTATTTACCATCCCGTTGAACAATCATTCAAACTGCTCTCTCGTATTCCCTCGATAGCCGATGGCCGTTGTACTGAGATTATAAATGTGAATCATAAGATTGTTGTGCTGGGCTTTGAATATCATATTACTCCATTCTTTGTGATATATGATTTATTATCTTGTACATCGAAGTATGGTGCTGAATTTCCCACCCCCAAACCTCACGGCGATTCATTTGCATGGTGTGCCTCTCCTGATGGATCGATTTACATTGCAGGAGGAAAGGAAGGCTATATAAATAATAAACTCCGTGAAGCAGCAGTTTATAAAGTAGATGAAGACAAATGGGAGCTTCTTCCTGAGATGAACCAAGAGATGTACCCCTGTAGGGGTGTTTTTATCGAAGGAATGTTTTATGTCATTGGTTATAATGGATGTCAAAGATTTGATCCCACAACAAGAGTATGGACAACAATAATAAATATGTCTATGCCTCCTTCACGTTCCTTTGTTCTTAATGCGTTTGGACAACTAGTTGTGTATGGAACTGCTGGAATAAGGCAATATGATTGGGAAGGAAATGTATGGAGAGAATTGGAACGTTTCCCTCAACACATTTTCCGACATGTTTGTGCCACAGTGTGGCGTGATCGAATTTTGTTTTGCGGACGTCCAAAATTTCGTATGTATAAACCTGGAGCATCTCCATCTGAGAGGTGGATTTCTGTTGACGAACCGAGCATTTTTGACAAAATACTTGTTGACTTTGTTGCTACAATAGAGATCTAATATAACCCTACCCGCTTCATTATTATAACATTTAAAACATACGATTGTTCAAACGAGACTTGAGGTACCAATCTTACAATTGGTATTCCGCAATGTCATTAAAACATAGGTATAAGAATTATTATTTTTAATATTATTTAAATTTATCTATATATATATATAATTTTAAATTTTTAAATAATTTTTAATATATATATATATTTGGTACATATTTCAAAATACTTCTTCTTATAACTATCATATTTTCACAATCCATAATAATATCTAACTGCTTTCTAGATTTGATTGTGTGACTTTTTTTGCATCAACATTTTGGATTACACCTATCATCAGAATGTATAGAAAATGTTAGGATATGAAATAATGTAAGCTGCTAAAAAGACAAAAAATAAAAAAATAAAAAAATAAAAAAATTGAAGATAAAAATAAATAAGTAAAATAATAACCCAAATACAAAGCCTATGACAAAAGAAAAAAGAGCAACAAAAATTAAGAAGAAACCAAATGCACTATATATACACATACACATACATGTGTGTGTGTATGTATAAGTAAGTGAACGAATGTAAAATATATGTATGTATGTATATGTACATGTATATGTATAGGTATGTATTATATATATAAGTATGCATGCATGTAAGTATAAATAATTTAGGAATCAGCTAGATATAATTCATCTTGTAAAATTGTAAAATTGAATGATTATAATGAGTTCATTAAAAATAAATCTTGATAATTTTTAGACCAAACACATAATAATATTATTTAGTAGCTAATGAACAAGTGATGAGAACTCTCACAAACATGCACTTTTTTTCATTTTTCCTATTGAACCGTGTCTAGTGGCATCTCTCTTTGTTGTCCATGGCCACCATTTTGCTTCTAAAACATAATTCTAAATAAAGTAAGTAGTTATTAGGGATTTATGATTGAAATACATTTTTTGTGCATGTGTGTTGTTGGTATAAAATATTAATACAATATAGATCATATAAACTAGATTCAAAATTGTGTGTGCTTTGTTGGTATAAAATATTAATAGAATAGTATAAAGTAGTTTGAAAATAGTGACCCCCAACAATATCCATTTTTAAAATGAAAAATTTAAAATGTTTGCGGATATGCATATATGTCCAAATCCACAAGATTAAATTATCAAATGTGGAGGAATGTAGAGGAGTCTTCTCACTAGACTTTAAGTACTCTTTCCTACATATCACATCTCATATAGAAAACATTCAAAATAATACATAAATTAGAGCTGAAGTGCTATGGCCAAGGAGAGCACATCCACACCATCATAATCCTTATGCTATAAATTTACTACAAATCATTATTAACACACCAAAGAAACTACAACTATCAACCATCTATACTATATAACATATACCTCAAACATAACAACATTAGCTTTATCGAAACATAACAACACAATCTCCACAACATCAATGACCATATCAATAGAGATATTAACAATCATCAATGACAAAATATATTGTTAGGCATCAAGTTGACATCAATGAAAACACATAGTGCCAAAAACCTCTCCCTTTGTCATTGATGGAAATGCCATATATAATATTGCATGGACACCCAATATCAATAGCTACATTTATCATTATCAGGTCTCTCTCCCTCATTGACATCATGGACAAAGGGTACATAGATAAATATCATCATTATTCTAGCATTGATATCTCCACTCCTTTTAATTTTGTATCTAGAAAAATTCTACATTCATAAGAGGAAAAAATGAGCCACCCCCACAATCCAATCTCCTTATTCTAGCTCTAACCCCCACATTAGCCAAATTAATCCCCCTTCCCAATTTAATTCAATTCATTAGCAACTTGATTAAATTCTCCATTCACTTGCTAATTAATAAATCTAAGGATGTATTTAATAAGTTCATTTCAATAGTCCCGTTTGATTAATTAATATAAATCAATTAATCCCCCCCCCCCCATTTAGTTCACTCTTCTAATCCCCTAATTAATTAAAACAGATCAATTTATCAATTGTTGAAAGTCAATTAGCCGTTTACTATTATTTGAATTTTTTAATTCAAATTCCCCACATGCCTCCTAACTTCTAACCACCTAACCTAACCACCCCCTAACCTAACCCATTCCACCTAATCGTGGGTTTAACTAACCCCATCCTCTTGCACATCCTAACCTCTTTTATCCTAAGTTGTTATAGGTTGGATATTCTCCCCTTGAGACACATGGCACTTTTGTCACATGTCTCCTCCCTTGGACACTTTACCTCTTATGAGAAAGGCTCCTTGACACTTGTTACCATAGAGATGACAAGTGTCCCTCCCTCCAACCTCTTCTCCAACCTCCTCCAATTTGACCCTTGATATCTTCAGACTCAATCTTGACAGTTGATTTCTGCCACCTCACCCCTGGCCTTGGAAATCCTATAAATATCTCCCATTTTGGAGAACAATAGTTTCCATCTCAAGCATTGTTATTATAGGCATATCATTTCTAGTATTCTAGTTTAGCATTGTTATCATTTATTACATCTTAGATCTAGCTTAATTTGATCATCTTCTAGCTTGATTGCATCTATCATTTAGCATAATCATGCATATCATTAGGATAATTAGCTTTTTGGATCAATGTAGCTTAATCATGCATTTATCTAGCTTGCACATCATATCAATTTAAATCCTCCATCTTGATATAGTCAATTCACTGAGATTTCTCATCTAGATCTGAGAGAAAATCCACACTCACATCTCTTAGGAGGTGATAGGTCCCTTTGCCCTGGTTTAGCTTTCATTTTATTTCAATTTCCTAACCATGCTTGTAATGATCTATTGAGTGTTTGTGTTGTAGTTGCAGGTACCCTACTTCACACATGACATTTTGGCACCCACCGTGGGGCAGGAAATCTCATTTCTTGGTCTCTTGCATCTTCAAATCTTCAATCTCACGGATCTATGGCTGTACTATCTTCAAAATATCATACGAGTACATTTTCAGTACCGAACAAGTTTCTTGTTCACTCGTATGGGTATGTGAGAATACTCGTACTGCTAGGTGAGAAAACTCGTACAAACTTTTATTTCTATTTTTTCATAAACAAAGTTAATTTTAGGGTTTTCATGCTTAAAATTGGCTATTACTAATGCTAACCCTAGTGTGTTTGTGAGTTTTCTATCAGCCTAACTGGATTTTTGCAGAACTTTTGTCCAAGATTACATGGGCCAAAGAATCAATTACTCAACAAAAATGTCATTACTAATGTATTAGTTTTGTAGGTTGCCTAAGGAAACTCAACCAAACTTTGTGTCTTCTTAAAGTTTTCTAGGCACACTTAATTTGCTAATGGTAAATGAACAATCTTGTTTTCTATGCTTGAGAAGTTATCTAAAAGGTAGGAGAGTATGCTCTTGTCCATATGGACAATCAAAAATCTTGACCTTTGAAGGGCTTCTATGTTTGAGATTTGAATACCTTTAGCGGGCTTGTCATAGTGGGAAAAAGTAATCACCATGTGAGAACAACCCAAGTGATTATAGATAGACCTAAGCTTTCTGAATCACTCTAAAAAATAGGCCTCTTGGGATTAAAGTCTCAGAGGATGGGATTATTTGAGTTTTCTCTTTTGAGATCTCTCATATCAGACATTTTGTCGGGCCTCAAGGTCTCAATCACGCTTGGGTGACTACTTCTTGTTTCGATACCTTGTTGGGCTATGTGTCTAAATCACATTTGCACAACTACAAGGAGTAATTCCAAACGGAAATCCTTACTACGACCCCTAAGATAGAAGTTACCCTATTCACCTCAAAAAGGGGGATAATCTTTGTGCAAGAGAGATAGTAACTCTCCCAAGACACTTGCCATATCGTGCCACCATTAGAATTTGGATTTGGATAATAAGACGTTGAGAATCCATTGCATGAGACTCAGTAGCCATATTTTGATTAGCCATTGGGTGTGTATCTAAGTTTGCAAGCAAAGGTTTTCTCTCTCAGCCAACTTCCTTAGGATTTAGCATGTTGTGCTTGAGGTCACTTATCATATCACTTGTTTCCTATGTTTTCATCCTTGGCACTGAAACTGAAACATTTAAAATTGAAAAACACAACCAAAACATCAAACATCATTGGTCAAAAATATGTCAAAGTCAAATATTTGTCTTTGCTCGACCATAAGTCGTATGAGTTTCCTAGTTTGTCATATGAGAAAGCTAGTTCATTGTTTTGTTATGTCTAAATTGTTGCACGAGTCAGATCAGCAGAGGTTCTTTGTTATTGAATTGTCGTATGGTTGCTTCTAAATTATCGTATGAGGTTCTATCTTTATCGTATGGAACTGTCTAAATTGTCATCTGGAGCTTATTAATCTATCGTACAAGGTTCTGCCTCTATCAGTCCAGAGATGTCTTTTTGCATGTCTTTTTTAGATCTATCATGTTTTCTTGGTCAATTTACATTGATCGCATACACCTGATATTAGTCATTTTATGCTTAGGTTGTCTTCTTGGTTCGCTCGGTTAAGTAATCTTCTCTCAAAATAGATTCTAGAACTAGACACCCCAAGATTTTCAAGTATTCATCTTCAACAAGTTCAAGATCTAAAATCTCAGAGTGTATCATCACCTTCTTTCATAAACTGATCACTCAAAACATAGTTTCTCATCAGGATCTATCATCCTTTATCATGAAACTACAACATTTGATTAGGATAACTACATCCCATATCATAGGATATATTATTCCTATTGGACTTGGTCTTATCAAAATCATCTGCATTGCACTCCATCCTAAGATCGAAAAACTTACAAACTTACAAATACTTGAATTATCTTTTCATGTCATATCACTCTATCATATCTACGTTGATAGTTGGTCACTTATCAATACACCTTTTATACAATCGAATCCCTACACAACATCCAACACAAGTGTATGCCCATTTTGACTAGAGCTCAGAGACGTAAGATTGCAGAAACAGAAATAGAAACATGTGAAATAGCTGAAGATCATAGGAACATGACATACCAAAATGAAATAAAAGAAGAGGACATAACAGATCAACATATCAGAGAAATCAAACAAGATCCTAAATTCGATAAATTTATGGAGAAAATATTGGAGGGAGAAAAAGAAAAAAACTTCCTAATGTTAGCAAAATCTAGTGCTACACTCCCCCAAGATTTTGATGTGAGAAAATTAGGAAAAAGGAGAGGTGACCCTTTCCATGATAACGAACGACATGAGGAGATTTTTGGTCACAAATAGGATGACACATCAATTCCTGATAACACAAGAACTAATTAGGAAATTTTTGTTCCCAATGTGGATGACGTACAAATTCTCAACAATGCCAAATCTAATGAGGACACAAGAAAGAGTCAGAATGATATAAGAAGAGATCAAGATAATACTAGAATGCAAACTCAAGGTTATGCAAGAATAAATCATGTGGATAAACCTCTCATAGCTCTTACACAACAAATACAAATTTTGCAAACACATATTCAATATATGCAAAGAGGAATTGTTAGAAGATACCCGCTTTAAGAGATATGTCCTTACCCATTTGACAAAAATCGAAACTTGATGCCATTTCTTACATGTTGTGAAACTCCTAGATATGACAAATATAATGGAAGCATTGATCCCCAGGATCACATAAGAGAATTTTGCAAATGAGGATACATACCTGATGAGAATTTTTTCAAAGAGATTAAGTGGACTAGCTATGGAATGGTTCTCCAAACTTCCACCTGGAATTATATCATTCGCATAATTGGTGGATAAGTTTCACAATACTCTTACAACAAACAATATGAGGTCACAATGCTAGACCTATGTAATACCAAAAAAAGGAGTGGAGAGCCTTTCATGACATTTCTAGAGAGATGGAAATGAATTGCTTCACGATATCCTTGAACGGTGCCAGAATATGAGAAAATAGACATATTCATTGACAACCTAAATGAACAAATGGGCTATCATCTAAAAGTGCAATGTCATCTAAGTTTTGAAAAGATGAGTGATAATGGAATCAGGATGGAGGAAGTCATGATAAAAAAGGTTGAGTTGAAGCTATGCAAAGAAGGAGTTAATCCTCCTAACAATAATACTAGCAACACCACCAATGATAAGCCCAAATTTTAGAATAGAAATTGAATGTCGTCAATGATAGGATAGTTTATAACAATAATGTAAAACCAAAGAAACCAATTTTCAATTTATCCAATTAATCAGCAGTGGCTCAACAAAACAACAATCACCACAAATCAACTTTCAACAATTTCTTTCATAGGAAATTTAGAAATATTGGTGAACCACTTGGGCCAGCATTAAAGATGCTTCTCGCAAACAAGTTGATTACCTTGCCAGAAGGAAGAAATTTTGAACCCCAGGTGAAACCTTCTTGGTCGAATGACAATCATTATTGCGATTTTCATCAAAACAAAGGACGTCAAATGGATAATTGTTAGTGGTTGAAACATGTCATCCATGATTTGACTGATAATGGAGTGATAACTGTGGATGGACATACCACAAACAAATCTCACACAACTTTCAAAACTTCACTTCCTAACTATGAGAAGGGTGAATCATTAGTAGTGTATAACGGTAAAGGTAAAGCAAAGGTGAACTATGCTCATACATATGACAATGTGGTAAATGTGATTATCATCAAAGAGAAACAACATCAAGAACCTAGTCATGCTATCATAAGAAGCAAATCCAAAGTTATTTTTTTGGGTCCTACAACTAACATGTCATCCACTTCAAAACAATATAGTCTAGTGGATCAACTACAGAAAACTCTCGTGCAAAGATCCATCTTAGAACTTTTAAGGCTTTCACTTGCACACAAAGAAATTATAGGAAGAGAATTAGTAGATATGACAGTGTCCAAAGATCTTGATGTAGATCAATTCCAAACCATGGTGTGACACCTCACAACCCCTCACTTCTTATCATTCACCAAAGAAGATGACATGTCCTTTCCACATCCCCATAATGCTCATTTGCATATTGAAGTCCTCATTCATAAGATGTGTGTTAAACATGTCCTAATAGATGAAGGAGTTGGCCTAAATATTTTCTCATTAAGTCTTGTTCATGGTCTAGGTTATTTTGAAGATGCAATTGATCCCTAGAAAAATATTACAATGAAAGCATATGATGAAGAAGAGCATTCCTCCAAAGGAATTGTTGTATTACCCTTCAGAGTGGGACCCTTGCAAAAAGACATAGCATGCCAAGTTATAGACTTGGATTTATCATACAATATACTTTTGGGAAGACCATGGATACATGACATACAAGCTATTCCATCAACATATCATCAATGCATGAAGTTTCCATACAATGGGCAGGAAATCATGATCTCAACAGATCCAAATCCATTCTAGTACTTTAGTAATCTAAAATTGGTTCAAGAGGTCATTGTTCCTCATAATAGGGAGGCATCATCTTCAAACACACTATCTAACGAAATTTTATTTTCCTTAATTTTGTCAAGTATAGAAAAAAAAGCATCTAAGAGATCGAGGGAACGGAGAATATTCACTGTCACAATTACCACTTTCTCCTAAATCCTATGGAAAACCATCAAACTCTAAACAACAACCAATTGTGAAACATCTTCCAATATTTGATGCAACATTTATCAGTGCTAGGACATTATCTAAGTAAACAAAAGACAAAGATGTGCTAGAGTGGCTATATAAGGATGAAGAAGTTCAACAAAAAATCAACAATGTCAGAATACCCACAAAAAAATATGGAAAATGATTTAACATCCTTACGAAAATGAGATATACTGGAATGGGTCCTATAGGGAAAAGAAAAGAAGGTATCTCAGAACCTATACAACCTCATACTCAGCAGACTATAGACAAATAAGGCTTAGGGTATGGACAAGTTACTCTACAAGAGGACACATCTTCTAGGCAACAAAAAGACAAACATGATAATAGGAAAGAGCAACTTGCAATTGAAAGGGAAGAAACATCTACCAAACAATGAGAATAAGTAAACATAAAATGACAAAAGAAGAAAGTTTATAATCAATAGGAAAAATAAACTAAAGGCACTTCCCAAGCAGAGTTAACTCCTAATCAAAATAGACAAGAAGTTGGTACAAATCAAGGAGAGATGATAGAAAGGTTGACAAAACTCAATATCAGCACAGAGGAAACTGAATATGAGAGAAGAAAATATATAGTAAGAAAAATAGAAGAAACCAATCAAATGCTATATGCACAAATTTGTAGATTGCAAGATGCAACTGAGGCAAATTCTAATGAATGGGAATGGGATTCCTATCATTCTGAACAATTAGCTGAAGAAACTTTCTTTGAAGAAGATGTAGGTGTTGATGTAGCTCATTCATATGTAGGGAAAACATTAGGAACTAGCCCACTTGAATTAGAATCACATTCGGTTGACTTGGACTTAATTGAGGACGATCAGGAGCTACTTGCGAGAGTTCATTTTGAGAAGAATATCGTTCTAGACATTAAAATACATATCGAAAACTTTGACATCTCTATCATGACCCTTAATACCTTTAAAGCATCTCAACCTGAGGACCCCTTACCTCTAATCCACCCTAAACTAATTGACCAGGAAAATGAAACACATACTATCATTGATACCTTTCCTAATGACCATGCCATATCCTTATATCTTAATGCAATTGAACCCGCAACAACTTTCACCAAGGATTTCACCAACGCATCTTCTAGTCAAATGAGTGCTAAATCTCTTGGTCGCAAAAGTGAAAATAAAGATAACAATATCAGGTCTACTATTGGAAACCATTTATTAGCAACATTAGATCAAGAAAAAGTAAAAAGAAAGGACGCATCTAATGATGAAAACCTTCTCAAGGTGTTGGAAGATGGGAGATTTGACACCTTACCTAAATACTATCAAGAATGGTCATCCATATTGATTGAACCAACAGAGGCAGTTAACATTAGGACAACAGAGCAACCAATGATTCTAGATCCAACAACTTCTCTATCAGAACAAGAAAAGCAGGAATATCTGGAATTCTTCAAAAAATGACAAATCAATTTTGCCTATTCATATGCAAACATGCTAGGGTTGGATCCAGATCTTATTGTGCATCACTTAAATGTCAGTCCAGGAGCAAAACCAGTTGAACATAAATTAAGGAAGATGCATCCTCATATTGCTCTTCCCGTCAAAGAAAAACTAAAGAAATTACTAGATATAGGATTTATCAGACCTGTAGCATATCCTCAATGGGTATCAAACATAGTTCATGTTTCTAAACTGGATAAAAGTATTAGAATATGCACAGACTTCAAAGATCTCAATAATGCATGTCCAAAGGATGACTTTATTTTGCCTAATATTGACACCATTGTGGATTAACTACTAGACATTTCATGTTTTCTCTAATGGATGGTTTCTTAAGATATAATCAGATTAAAATAGCTCTAGAAGATCAAGAAAAGACAACTTTCACATGTCCATGGGGTACTTTCTACTAGAACATGCTGCCATTTGGATTCAAGAATGCAGGTGCTACATATCAGAGAGCCATGACAACGATATTCAATGACATGATGCATACATTCATGGAAGAATATGTGGATGACATATTGGAAAAATCATACAATAGAGAAGAACATTTGGAAATATTGGGAAAGATATTTGAATGGTTAGAACAATACAATCTAAGGCTCAATCCAAAAAAATGTTCCTTTGGTGTCAATTCTAGCAAAACTATTGGGATACATTATTTCAGCTAAAGGTATGGAAGTAGATCCGGCTAAAGTTGAAGAAATCATGGAAAAGGCATCTCCCGAAAATATCAGTCAACTCAAGTCACTTCAAGGAAGACTGCAGTCAATTAGAAGATTTGTTGCCCAGTTGGTAGATAAATGTCAACCATTTAAACATTTGTTGTACAAGAATGTTAATTTCAAGTGGGACCATCAGTGTGAGGAAGCATTCAACAAGATCAAGGGATATCTCATGCGACCAACAGTCCTAATGTCACCAATTCAAGGAAAGTCATTGTTACTTTATGTATCAACCACATAAGTATCATTAGGAGTTATAGTCGCACAACAAGATAATCAAAGAAGAGAATGATCTATCTACCATATCAGCAGAACATTAGTGGGATATGAGCTCAACTATTCATCAACAGAAAAAGCATGCTTGGCGGTAGTGTTTGCTTCTCAAAAATTGAGACACTATCTAATATCTCACTCTATCAAGTTGATTGCTAAAATCGATCCATTGAAGTATTTTCTCAGCAAGGTGGCATTAACAGGAAGATTAGCAAAATGTATCATGATCCTAAGAAATTTTGATATTGAGTATGTGGATAGAAAAGATATCAAGGGGCAAGTCATTGCAGACCAACTAGTAGAGGCACCGCTTCAAGATGATCTTCCTTTACACATTGAATTTCTAGATGTTGATATCCTAACAGTCACCACAAAGACATGGAAATTGTACTTTGATGTTTAATATACACAACATGGATCAGGAATATGCATTCTATTCATCACGCCACAAAGTTATACAATTCCAAAGGTGTACAAATTAAGTTTTTCATGTACCAATAATGTAGCAGAATATGAAGCTTTGGTCATAGGAATCAAAATGGCCATAGAATGAAACATTACACAACTTCAAGTTTTTGGAGACTCTCATCTTGTGATTAACCAAATCAATGAAAATTATCAAACAAATGATGAAAACATAATGCCTTATAAGAAGATGGTTGATAATGTCAAGAAGTACTTTGTCAAAATAACTTTTGAGTAGATTCCAAGGAATGACAACAAAGCACAAAATACCATGGCAACAGTTTCTTCTCTACTTCAAACACAGGAAAATCAAGAGCGATATGAATTCCTGGTGGAAGAGTTGTTTTATCCTGCATATAACTATTCTGATTCCCAAACTATCGATCACCTTGCTAGGCATGATTCCTCCTGCTATGGCCAAACTTATACATATCGGAAAGATAATATCCTCCTTCCTGACTTGTCAAATAACCAAAAGAGAAACTTCATCCGCCAATCTTCCCATTATACTCTTGTCGTGGATATCCTTTTTAAACAAAATCTAGATGGTACTCTTTTAAGATGTCTCGAGCAAGAATAATCCGAGAAGGCCTTAAATGAAGTCCAAAATGACATTTGTGGCACTGATTCAAGTGGTCTTACCCTCTCAAAAAAATTCATACGCTTGGGCTATTATTCGCCAACTATGGAACGAGACTCTTTCTAGACAACTACAACATGCAAACAATGTCAAATCCATGGAAAATTAATTCATGCACCAACAGAAGAACATCATGCTTTGGCAACATCTTTGCCTTTCTGTCAATGGGGTTTTCATCTAGTAGGAAAGATACATCCTCCTTCATCCAATGGTAACAAATTCATCCTTGTAGCTACAGAATATTTCAGAAAATCGATTGAGGTAGTACCTCTCATTAATACATAGGAAAACAAATTGCTACATTTATCTTGAACTACATCATTTGTCTCTATGGCATACCCATGACCATTATCATTGATAATGGGCGACCGTTCAAGAATCGGGATGTAAAAGAGCTATGTGAGAAATTCAATATACAACACAGATTCTCCACACCCTACTATCCTAAAGGGAATGGACAAGCAAAAGAATCAAACAAAACAATTTTGAAAATCCTCAAAAAGAGAGTGAATGATGCTGGTGGAGATTGGCATGTTCAATTATACCCTTCTCTATGGACCTAATTGTAATAATAACTAGCATATATGTCTTAAATTTTAATTTAATCTATATAACATACAGTAAGAGATATCCTTCTCGAGGTGCCTATTTTTAATTAATTTTGAACCCTAAATTGAAATAGGCGCCTCGAGAAGGATATCTCTCGCGGTATGTTATATAGATTAAATTAAAATGTAAGACATATATGCTAGTGGTAGTCGTGCGATGCTACATGGAAAACATAAAATAAATGCAATATGTAATAATACAATATCTTTTTCTTGAATTGAATTAAATTATAGTAAATTATAATATTATTATATTATTATGTGGTGATATATAATGTTTTATATATCCATTTAGACTATTTTTAATAAATATATATGTGTTGCAAGATTAAAGCATATATAGAAATGTAAAATATATATTAGGCTTTAATTACTAGTAGTATAAAACATTATTTAATGGTCAATATTATGGTTACAGATAGGGTTAGGGTTAAGGTTACTAATATGGTCAAGGCTAAGGTTTACATCATTGTTAGGGATATTATTAGGGTTCACATCAAGGTTAGGGTTTAGTTTAGGTTTAGCACAGGTTTAAAATTATGGTAAGGGTTAGAATTTAGGATTATTGTTAGGGTTAGGGTTAAGGTTACTATTATGGTCAAGGCTAAGGTTTAGATCATTGTTGGGGTTAGGGTTAGGGTTAGGGTTAGGGTTCTGGTTATTGTTAGGGTTATGATTAGGGTTAGGTTTTAGGGTTAAGTTTAAGATAATGGTTATGGTTTATATCATGGTTATGGTTAGCATCAAGGTTAGGGTTTGGTTTAGGTTTAGGGTTAGGGTTAGGGTTAAGGCTAACAATAAGGTTAGGTTTAGGGTTAAGGATTACAATAAGGTTAGGTTTAGGTTTACGTTTAGGGTTAGGGTTAGGGTTAAGGATTACAATAAGGTTAGGTTTAGGGTTAGGGTTAAGGTTTAGTGTTAGGGTTTATTGTTTAGCTATTTTATATCATGCTAATACAGTATCTTATATTTAAAATGTTTGGTTTAGGTTTAGGATTATGGTTAGGGTTAGGATTTAGGAATATTGTTAGGGTTAGGATTAAGATTACTATTATGTTCAAGGCTAAGCTTTACATCATTGTTAGGGTTAGGGTTATGATTAGGGCTGGTTTTAGGGTTAAGGTTATAATAATGGTTAAGATTTATTTCATGGTTACAGTTAGCATCAAGGTTAGGGTTTGGTTTAGGTTTAAGATTATGGCTAGGGTTAGGGTTAAGGATTACAATAATGGTTAGGGTTAGGGTTAAGATTAGGGTTTAGTGTAAGGGCTATGTTTAGGGTTAGGGTTGGGTTATAATTATAACTAGGGTAGGCTTAGGATTATGATTTGATTTATGATTATTTAATGTAGGTTTAGGGTTAACGTTAGTATTGTATTTAGGGTTAGGGTTACAATAATGGTTATGGTTTTCTTTAGGTTGAGGATTATGGCTAGGGTATAGTGTTAGTGTTAAGTTTATGGTTAGGTTAGGGTTTATTATTAGTGTAACCATAATTATAGTTACAGTTAGTGTTAAAATTATAATTCAGGTAGGTAAGATTGTGGCTAGGCTTAGGATTTACGGTTATGGTTAAGATTATGTCCAGGTTTAGGGTCAAGGGTTAGGGTTAAGATTATAGTTATGGTTTTCATTGTTGGTAGGATTAGGTTAATGGTTAGGATTTATATTTACATCATGTTTAGGGTTACAGTTATGGTTATGGTTAGGATTAAGGTTTAGGGTTATGGTTATAGTTTGGGTTAATATATAGGGTTAGGATTATGATTATTGTAAGGGTTTACATCTTGGTTAGGTTAGGATTATGATTTGGGCTATGGTTATGGTTATGCTTATGGCCATATTTAGGGTTAGGGATATATTTTCGATTATGGTTAAGGATTATTATTGAGGTTATGGTTTGGCATTATGGCTAAGTAAGGGTTAGGATTAGTGTTAGTACTAGGATTATGATTAGGGTTATGGTTTACAGTTATAGTTAGGATTATGGTTACAATTATGTTTTAGATCATAGTTTGGGTTAGTGTTAGGGTTAAGATTATGGTTAGGCTAAGGATTCAGGATTATGGTTAGGATTATGTCTAGGGTTGGGGTTTATATCATAGTGATAAGATTAATATTAAGGGTTAGGGTTTTGATTATAATTAGGGTTTACATATGGTTAGGGTTAGGTAAAATGGTTAGGGTTTGAAATTAGATCATGGTTAGGGTAAGGAAAAGGGCTTAATATTATAGTTAGGGTTAGTGTTTACATCATGGTTAGTGTTAGGGTTTACATCTTGGTTAGGGTTAGGAAAAGGGCTTAAGATTATGAATAAAGTTAAGGTGTAAGGTTAGGGTTAGGGTTAGGGTTAGGTATAAAGAGTAGGGCTTAGGATTATTTTTAGGGTTAGGATTGAGGGTTAAGGTTAGGGTTAAGGTTAGGTTAGAGTTAATTTTAGGGTTAGATTAAGGTAATATTATGTTTAGGTTTATGGTTGCACTACAATTAGGCTTAATATTATATGATAATGTTTGGGTAAGGGTGGGGCTGAATTAGGATTACAATTAAGGTTATTTTATGATTAGTGTTACTATCGTAGGATAAATTTTAAGGTTACGGTTAAGGTTCAAATATTGTTCAATGTATAGTCTAATTAGAATTATGCTTCGGGAACAATTAGGATTAAATTAGAATTAGGGTTAATGTTATATTACCATTAAGGCTACTATTGTACGATAAATGTTTTGGGTATTATCGGGGTTCAAATATGGTTTGAGATATAGTTTAATTATCAATATGGTTCCAGGACAATTAGGCTTAGAGTTAAGATTAGGTTATAGTTTTAAGGTTAAGCTAAAATTAGGGTTGTTGTTATGGGATAATAGTTATGGTTACGATTAGGGTTAAGGTTTACAACATTGTTAGGGTAAGAGTTAGGATCAACATTAAGGTTAGGGTTTGGTTTAGGTTTAGGATTACGGTTAGGGTTAGGGTTTAGAATTATGGTTAGAATTATGGTAAGTGTTAGGGTTAGGGTTATGATAATGGTTAGGGTTTATATTATGGTTAAGGTTAGCATCAAGGTTAGGATTTGGTTTAAGTTAAGGATTATGGCTAGGGTTAGGGTTTATTGTTAGGGTTTCAATTGTGTTTAGAGATTGTATCAAATTTAGTGTTAGGGTAAGCATAATTATACTAAGGGTTAGGGTTAGGATTAGGATTAAGGTTTAGTGCCAAAGTCATGATAATGGTTAGGGTTTTTATCATGGTTAGGGTTTTTTTAATCATGGTTAGGATTTAGAATTACAATTAGAATTTTTGTTAGGGTTAGGGTTAGGGTTGAGTTTGTGCTTATGGTTAGGGTCAGGGTTAAGTTTATGGTTAGGATTAGGGTTTATTGTTAGGGTTACAATTATGTTTAGGGTTTATATCAAAGTTGGGGTGAGGGTAAGCATAGTTATAGTAAGTATTAGGGTTAGGGTTATGATTGGGATTAGGGTTTAGCGTTAGAGTTATGATAATGGTTAGGGTTTATATCATGGTTAGGGTTAGCATCAAGGTTAGGATTTGGTTTAGGTTTAGGATTAGGGTTAGGGTTAGGGTCTAAGATTACAATAAGGATTATTGTCAGGGTTAGCTTGTATAATTTGATTTTTAATATTACGATGTATTTTTTTAGTCTTAGGGGTAGAGCTCAATTTGGTATAGGATAAGGGGTTCAATTTTTTTTATAGTTAGTTTTATGGTTCAATTTCATTCAAGGTTAAGGTTACAGTAAGGGTGTAGGAAAAAAATTATGAATTAAATTAGTTTTGTATAATTTAATACATAATAATTATATTACTTGTGAATTTGCATTATTAATCTAATATTTGAAGCATATTTTAGTCTAGATACCACATATGAATATTATTTTATATTACAATTTTTTTTGTGCTCAATACACCTGAGATATCTAAAATACTTCTATCTAATATATATGAGCTTCCTTGAAATGGATGTCTTTGATAAATTTATACTAATTTCATTATTTTTTATATTCTACTTTTTATCTTTTTAATTTTATGAAATAATTAAAATCGTTTGTATTTATGATTAAAATCTAATCCTTTCCATGTAACTTGTGTAGTGTGTGATATGGTTGTCTTGATAGATTTTTAATTGATTGCATTGCTAGCTAAATACATGGTCTACAATTTAGTTAAGATAAAAATTCTCATTTTAGATTTTTCATCATCACATCTTTTTCAAACATTTTAATGTTTTTATTTTTATTTTCTATTGAATTAAGAGCTATTTAATTTATCTATATTATTTAATTATTATTTATTCATTATTTATTTTTTAAGCATATAATTATTTAAAAATAATTCATTATTTTTCATCCATATCCATGATAATAGGGAGAATAGATATAGAAACAACTCTTTGAAAGAAGTTGCATTTACAAACACACTTCTATTACAAACATTCCTAAATGAATAAGCATAAAAGAAAAAAATACATTCCTAAATTGAGTACCACACCTAACATAACTACAAACTTGCCTTGGAAAAGTTCTTTCTATTATATTGAGGTTTTTTCTTAAAATATTATATTATTTGGGCATTCTTTATATGTAGATTTTTAGAAAAAAAGGGAAAAAAATGTTTCTATATTGATATTTGAAAATATAAAAAGATATTTAGAAACATTCTTTCTATTATATTGAGGTTTTTTTTATTATTGTATTATTTGAGCATTCTTTGTATATAGATTTTTGGAAAAAAGGGAAAAAAGTGTTACTATATTGATATTTGAAAATGTTGTATTCTAAATTATAATCTTCTGAAGGATATTGCAGAAAGCAAGAGGTTGTGAGAAGAAAGGAGAGTAATCGATGCCTTCGAAGGGGAAGGAACGCCTTGTCTTATCTCTGCATACTTCCATACTTTTGGGGATTCAAGTGAAGGACCTCCTCTCCACTGAATATGGTGTTGCTGTCAGGAGTATATTGCAGACAATTAGGAAAAATAAACAGAGACAGAACAAAAATATTAGCGAAATCAATATGAGGAGATGAGGTAAGATGCTCAAATTAGAAAGCATGGCGTGGATATTTATAGAAGAGAGGTGAAAACCTTAAATGTTAAATCGTGTATCATTTGCATGTATCAACATTCGTAAAAAATAATTTACAGGTGTATTTATTTCCAAGATTTGATACAGACGAAGAGTATGTTGCAATCATTTCGCTGCACAACAATAATATAAGAGTTCCAATCAGTAGGCACTGAAAAATAATTAGTATTAAACAAAAAAGCCGGACGATTAACGTACCAAAAAACTGGGTTTCCTGGGCATATCTTTGCACACAATTTCTCAACTAAAGCTGGATTTGTCGAGTCTCGAAGGCGAAATCCCTGAAAATTTAGACCTTGGTAATGAGTGTCCGCCATTGCCATCTTAAAGGCAAAGTATCTCGTCATCATGCAAACGCCCATATTGGAGGGCTGTGGAATATGATGTTGTTATTGTCTGTATAGCGCCTGGTTATTTCTCAGTGATCTCCATTCAAAACAGAGTATTTTGGGTTACTGCTTATAGACCACGCAAAATATGAATGCAATGTGCGGATAATATTACGATACTCGAAACAAGGTTTCTGAAAATAGATGCAAGTTGCAACATATTTGTCCAGAACCCATTTTTCAAAATGCATCGACATCAAATATGGATAGAGAACTTGAATCCATATTCTGCCATTTCCTACTCCGTCATCGCCATCATATTCTGCCATTTCCTACTCCGTCATCGCCATCGTACAATTTACATATATTGATAGAGGACTTGAATCGCTTAATCTTCCATATTCGAGTTTTAGTGATTTTGATTTTTATTGTTATAGCTGTGTAAGTGCATCTTTAATCGTTTGACATTCTCCACTTTGCATTTTGCATTCCTAACTGCAGCTAAAGAAGTGTACACAGATGGCAAAAGACCGATAGTGAAGACAAAACAGTTGGCCTTTCACTATGTTACAGTTCCGAATGAAACAGTTGGTTCTACTGCTGCTACAGTAACGAATTAAATTGATGGTCTTCCACCGCCGCTACAGCTACAAATGCTGAAACAGCTGGAAACAGCTGGCCTTTCCATAGAACGAATTGCTGCAGTTACGAATGAATCTGAAACAGCTTGAACGAATTGCTGCAGTTACGAATGAATCTGAAACAGCTTGGACGTGACAACTCACTATATGATGCCATTGTAGGTTATGCCTCTCGGCGTAACAATCTTAAATATAATTATCGTTATAATTATTTAAAAATATTATAAATTCTTTAAATTATTTTCATCTTTAATCTTAATCTTAATTTTACTTAATTACCCTTAATCTTTATTTTAATCCCTCTAATTTGATTTTAACTTCAGTTCAAATTTTAAACATAATAAAATCAAATAAAAGAAAAGAAAATCTAAACACTACAATAAAACCTAAAACAAAAACCTCAAAAAGAAATAATATTAAATATAAATTATAATTTATTCACAATTTAATTTTTTTAGAATTAAAATTTAAAAAAATATTGTTTTAACACTATTTATTATTTAATATTTTATTATTTGTAATCATTATTTTTTAAAATAAAAATTATTTTATTTTTTATTAATATTAATAATTAATATTGATTTATTATTCTCCAAAAAAAAAAAAAGAGAAAACGAAAAATAAAATCGCACTCCATGTTAAACATCATGTTGATTTATTGACAAAGGAATGCGTTTCAAATCTTTTGCCATTATAGAAATTTAATATAGTCATTAGTAAATCATTTAAAACTTGTGATTGTTAGCAAAAGATTGGAATTTGTGACTTCTTTTTAAAGAACATAAATTCTCTACTATTACTCTAATTCAGATTGTATAATATTTAATATATTTTAGATCATCAATTTTTATTTATTTTTATTGTACAATACCAATTTTAGTGGTGTCTTATCAGACCAAGGAAATTGCAGCAACCAAAGTTCACTTTTCAGTTCACTCAGGTTATAATGAATTCTGTAAGGAAAATCAAATTTACAATGCAATGTTATCAATATGAGCACTCAATTCATTCCACATACCCATACTTTAAATCTAACCCTATTTTTAATTCAACCTTAACATAAGGTTAAATGGAAGATTTAAAAGACCCTAATCTATTGATAATTTTAAAAGTAATCCCAATTCTATTTGAATCATAAACTTAATTATTAATACATCATATTAAAATTTTCTATATTATTATTATATTAATTATATTTTATTAATATTATATTTATATTATATTTTACTATTATTATATCCTTACTTTTATCTAGGTACATTTTAGACATAAGATTAAAATTAATGTAAGGGTTAAACTTAGATCAAAGGTTAAGGTTAGGGTAAGGGTTAAAATTAGACTAATTATGAAGTAACTATAATCATTTATGTATGTAAGTCCAAAAGTTTTTGGTAGGAATAAAACATGGAAACAACATGATTAAATACGCAGTATAAGTTACTATCAATAAGTCCAAATTTTAAAGAAACATATTAAATTCTGAATATTTATTAATAGTCACTCAATAGAAATGCAATTCTAAAATAAATTTAACATTAATGTAAGTTATTTTATGACCATCATTAGAATGTATAGCTAAAAGTTGATTCAAATTAAATATAGAATGTGGTGAGTCATTTTCTAAAATATTATTTAAATAATATATATAAATAGACTATTAAAAATTAATATATAATGTATATAAATAATTAATATAAATTACATTGATAAATTCAAAAAAAATTGTTATCCATCAATATTGCATAATATTCAACAATCTATATCTTTACTTACATTTACCTAGATTTTATGACTATACAAAAGTTGGATTTTTTTTAATTTGATTTTAATAACTATTTAAGATATATTATTAATTTTTTCTTTTTTTTTAAATATGTTAAATGAAATTTTCAATAGAATGGGAGCAACATATTGTCACAATAGAGACATCTAAAATGAATTCTAAGCTGTGACTCTTGGCCTTCCAATAATAATAATAATAAACAACTCCTCATAATTTGTGCTATTCATTTTTTAAACTATGATTTTATATATATATATATATATATATATATATATATAGTTTCCAGGTTTGCTGAAATTGGAGTTTGAGGGTTTCTTAACTTACAGTTTCAAAGACTCTGATTGTATCACAGGCAAGAAGGATTGTTTCTATTTATTTTTAGTTTGTATTTTTGGCAACAAAAATAGATTTTATAGCTTCTTTGTGGAATATATCTTCTCTATGTTTGATCAGATTATCAAAATATAATGTAATTAGTAAACAAATATTCATATTCGGCTCTCCATGGAGCCTAGCTGTACTGTTTCATGGCTGGGGTTTGTTCTTTTTATTTTTATTTTTGGCTCCTTGCAATGGTGGGGCGTGAGGCCTGCACCCATGCTACGTGGGGAGGTCTGCGTGTGGAGGCCCTCTCCCATGTGTTACCTTGCCCAACCAAACTCCTAGCCAGTCAAAAATAAATTTTCTTAGGCCAATTCAATTAACGTTTGGATTTTAATTTTTCCTCTTATGTAATTGAATTTCATAGCCTTTAGGGATATAGGCTTCTCTTGCCTTGGTTAGCATTCCTTTCCAAATGGCAATTGGGTTCTTACCCTCCTTTTGTATCTTCTCTTAGATGAACTTCCACCAAGTCAAGGTTGATCCTCTCAACCTAGATTTTTCTACCTTTAGCTTTTATGCTTCACTAATTCCATCACATTCAAATTGATTCTCTAACCCTTCAATCCACTCCATAACCACTTTTAGTTCCATTTTTCAACAAAAAATTGACACTCCTTATAGGGACTTACCTCCTAAGGCTTTGATGGCTTTAAGGAAAGGTTCTTCAGGAAAAATAGGATCTGGTCTAGGTGTTCCATCCTCTTCTACCACTTCTTTACCCTTTTCTTCATTGATTTTGATAGTCACCTTCTAATTTTTGTCTTCTACTTCACCTAGTTTATTCTCCAATCGTTGCAACTTTTCCCTAAGGAATCTATTCTCTTCCTCTTGGTCTTCTACTCTTTTGGATAACTCTGTATTGGTAACCATCCTGAGGCTATTTTCTCCCACTGACTTAGTCTCTAACATCAACTGGTTCCTTCCCAAATCTTAACTTTCTCTGATACCACTTTGATAGGGAGGTTCTCACAGAAAAAGTTGCAATTTGTTTTATAGGTTAGAAAGTTAGGAAGAGGTATCATAGTGGGCTTCCATGTTTTTTTCCACTATTCTCTTCTCTTGAATCAATTCCAACACCTAAATTATTTGGGGAAACTCTCTACCAACTAGTTTTCTCAAATTACTCAAGATCAAGGTTATAACTCACTAGAGCAAGTTTAACCTCCAAGATGCCAAATCTTTAACCTTTATTTGTAGAGGAATAGGAGAATGTTGAGATGGTGTAACAACTCCTAAAATATGCTTTTGTGGCTTGTTTCCCTTCATTTTTTCATCGCTTTCACAACTTCCTAATTTCAAGGCCTGGTAGCCATATCCCCTTTTAGCCCTACCTTCATGATTTTTTCTCAATTACTCAGAAAAATTCCAAAAGACCTCCTAAAAGATTTAGTGATCTGAATACCCTTTTGTACATTCTTTGAGTTTTAGGAGGTTAGAGTTTTTTCACAAGTCCATACAGGTACGACCTCTAAAATGGCTCTTTTTTAAGGGTTTAAGGATTAAGAGCTTTCACCAATAGGGGTTACTAATCTCCACACCTTGACACACCTCCCTACTCACACTGAGGCTCATCTAACCAACCATATTCCATGCCAAACAATTGGCTCAATAAAATTTGATCATCCCTACAAGTAATAATGCAAACAACAGTCATGCTCCCTAGTCGTGCTATGACAGAGCTCGCCTTGGTCATCATAGAAAATTACTTCAATGAAACTTCCAGGACATTAAAATAAATATTTACACTGTACACACGCTCCATGACTTTAATCCCAAGGGCCATTGAGAAAACACAATGGGCGTTCAAGTTGGATCCATCCCTAGGGTCTTAATCCCTTTGCTCAAGCCAAGAGCAATGCAAACAAGAAAATTTTCAAACACAACACTAAACCTGCACAATGAAGGAGAACAAGTACTTCTAAAGTATCACAACAATGAATCCTAATCCACCATGAAAGAACAATGCCAAGATCAATCCATCTAGTATGGACTATGTTGGTTAATAGATTTGCCCCTTTCTTGGAATTAGAAGGTTTGTTTTCTTTGAAATATAATATGAATCTTTACACCCATTAATGAAAGGAAAACAAATAAACCAATAGTTGGATGAACCAATTATAAATTCATCCTCTACATTAGAGGGCAGCTCCTCATAAGATTTTCAATGAATTTTTATGTAGACAACTTTGAAATGAATACACTTTTAACCAGAAAGCATTAAAAAAGGGGGCTTTAGCATTCAATCATCAACAAAAATTAATGCTTTCAAAACTGAAAGAATATATTTTTGAACACCTATTTCAAATTAGGAGCTAAGAGACTCCTATTTCCACACACGTTCAATTTATAAATTCAAAGAAAACCACATGCATAGTAGTATGAACACTAATCAATTCTCTCTCGTGTCTCATAGGACAAGGGGGATTAGCGCAACTCAATCCACCATGAATTTTTATTGTAAAAACAATGGTAACAATGAATTCAAAAAAACACAGGGATAACTGATAACAAAATGATATTATGCACATTAGCAAATTTCTCAACAAAGATCACCAATTCCTCAAACACACAGATTTAAAGACTACATACCATAACATTTTATTGATAACTAGCCATTCTAGTTTTTAGAAATTCATAGAAAATAGATTTTTGCTTGTTCCTTCCAAAAAACACAATTTTTTCCGGACACCAAAATAAACATACTTCCAAACATAAATAGCCATCAGGTTCATAGTTTGTTACATAAAAACTGAAATTTCGCTTTAACCACAGGTTAAAGAAACTATTTTCTTAAAATAAAAGAAACTAAAGTAACAGCCATAGAAAGGCTGACAAATCATCCCCTAATTGATCATGAATCCACCATGGCAGAAGGAGCCATTGGTTTTTCCTGCTTTACTGTAGAACTGTACATGCCATGCCACTCTAAATGTGCTGCCGAGAAGCTCAGGATGACTTGGAAATAGGGGAGTCAAATATGTTGAACTTGTTGCTTCTAGACCTCCTTATCCATATTAACCTGTGTCTCCTTTGCCTTGTGTGCTTCCAGATGTTTAGAACAGACTGTGAGCATAGACTCAATCCTGGCCACTTTTGAGAAATCATCCGTAGTTAAGGATTTTGTCTTCCTGATGAACTGTATCCTTTCCTGGAAGATTTTTTTCATAGCTTTAGCAGCTTCGATTGTCCAACCATCATCCTTTATAATTTCAATGTCAACGCATTTAAGATCTTTTTGCATTGTATCGATTACTTATGTCAATCCCTTTAATAGCTTGGTGGATTCCTCGTGGCCCTATTTGATAATTGAATTTCACCACTCCACATTTTTCTTTGATACATATAATACCTGTCATCCAAGTTCTCCATGATATTTTCAGCCAAGAACTTCATCACACCAAATTTTTGTATATCGTTCATCTATGCAAGAACTGCCACCCATTTGGTCCTTTCTTTCTCCCAAGCAACAACCTCCAATTCCAATTCCTTGCTCACTATTACAACATCCTCATATACTTTTACCAGACTAACAATATAATCTGAACCTTGTTGTATTATGAGATTGAACCATTCGTTGAACATCTCCATGACCATTATTTTTGAACCACCTGCAATATCAACAATTTCATTAGTGGAGGAAATAGGAAGTTGAGTCATAGTATGTGAATCAACTCTTAGTTCATGAGAGGACACAAGGGACACTTTCTTAAATTTTTGGTCTCTCAACCACTTCTCAGTTCTCCTTACATCATTAAAAGTCCTATCTTGAATATTATAATCTCCCTTTTTATTCCAGTCAATCTCAGGGATTGGCTCTCCTTGAACCTTGGCTCTCATCTTCCTTTTTATTCTAGTCAATCTCAGCGATTGGCTCTCAGTCAATTTCAGGATCCAGAAAATCTTCCTCTGTTTCCTCCTATATTCTAGATATGTTGATAGGAAACTTCATGGTGATTATCTGCTGAAGAGTAAATATTGACCACAATTTCCTCCTTACTTCATGTTCATCACTACAATTCTCCCAATAATCTTCCAATTGGATTTCACAACAAAAGTGACCATCTACATTCAGGTTTTCCACGACATAGCCTCTGCTATCAAACATACATCTAGAAACATAGGGCTACAGGTTCATCTTTTTAAATTCCAATTCCAGATTTAAAGCATCGAACACAGACTTATAGCTATAGTATCCAAGTTCAACAGGAAAGATAACTCCAGACTCGTGTTTTGCCCCTAGCCTTTTATCAATATGAGCTAGTTGCCTTCTCACCTCAATGAGTACATAGCTATCGAAGGCATATCTAGGTAGCTTGAATGGTTCACCTTCAACACCACCTACTCTAAGATAGGTGAACCTAGGGAATTGAATGAAGAAGTTGCCATATATACTTACCAACTCCATCGCTCCAACTAACATTCTCTTGTTCACATCACCCTGTAATTCAAAAGCAAGTCTTCCTGTGAAGACACCATTCCATCTGTCAATATGTTCTACATTTTTTTGCTGTTGTAATAAGGGATAGTAATCATAAAATTTCATGCTATCCACCCATGGTTCATTGAGAAATCCATGCCAATCTCTAGTACAAGCTAATATGTAGAAAAGATAAGATGACATATAAAAACTTGACATGTCCACAAAATTACTCAAACCTTCATGGAGTCTCTCTGAAATTAACTGCGCCCAGTCAAGATATTTGTCTCTTGATAAAAGCACCTGAATATAAAAATGCATCCAATCTTCCAAGTAAAAGGAGTGTGAGTTCCCCTTTAGCCTATTTAATAGTATAACAATGTCTCGCACTTCTATGATGAAGTTCTCTCTAGAAAGGGGTTTCGGCAGCCATGACCCACCCTTTTCAACTTTCAAGAGTCATTTTCTTGCAATTACACTTCTATACATACTTTTCTTCTCAGAAAAGAATTCATATGAGGTCCCAATTGAGCAGTCCTCATATGACTCCTTGTGGGGAATTCCCATTGCCGCTATTATTGTTTCCCTATTGATGTCAACTAATAACTCACTTTTACTAGTTCTTATGCACTAATTCCCAGCATCATACCTATTCATACAAGCTACTACCAAATCTGGACATGATGCAGCAAGTGGAAATGCAGCGGCTTCAATGAGACCACTTTTCACTATTTTCTCCATTATTGAACCAGTTTCAAGGTTCTTTGTTCTTTCTAAGAAATCCCCTAAGTCAGCATGAGCCAACCTGATGTATCATCTAGTTCTAGTAATATGCTCACTAAACATGACATCCGACCAAGTTTCGATAGTACCGGCCTCATACTGCCTACCTAAACTTTAATTAAGAAAATCTAAAACCGGGTGGAATTATACTTCCAACAAACCAAAGATTTTCTTCCTACACTGATAAATCTTCAGAACTAAAGAAATACAATATGGGGAAATCGTCTGAACTCACCTATTATCACCTTGAATCTGTGAAAACCCTCTCAGGAAAGTAGAGCTTAATTTACCTTCTGCACCTCCAATTTTCTCAATTATAGCAGCTACAACCCTTATAAATTATGGAGATGAATTCATATATCCTTTTTAAATAGAAGGGAAAAAGTCAAGAAAAACTTCACACACTTCATAATGATTCATTTAAGCATGTGAAGTAAAAGGGATATGATTGAAAACCTGACACTTTCTTAATTGCCCATCACTTTTGCACAAGTAGTTAATGTCCTCATGATCACTTTCCAAATTTAGAATTTTAAACTATTATATGTCAGGAATATTCATTTTTACCGCGCTACCTCCAGCATCATCAAAGTCTTTAGAAACAACTTGAAATGAACCTTTTCAACCTTTAACCATCTCACAAAGAGTTCAATGCTTCAAGTTCATTTCAGATGAATAACTATAAACTAATAGCTCAAAACAATACCAAGAATAAGCAATAATCATGACTAACAAGAATGGACTTTGAACTTTGAACCATTGATCCAAAAAGACAATTGGTTCAAGGTTCAAGTTCAATACTGTATTAAACATATTTACACTTGCTCGTTATATAGCATTACATAGCCATGACTCACACAAAGAGAACTTTTTGAACCTTGAACCAAAAGGTTCACGGGTTCGAAGTTCAAAATGCATAACAACAACGTGCTTGCTTTAGATGAGATGAAGACCACTAATAACATTACTATGAATGCACCTTGAACCTTGAATCAATTGAAATGTTTTAAAAGGTTCAACGGCTTAAGTTCAAAGAAAAGAAATATAAAAGACCCGAAAGAATAGAAACACAAAAATGCAACCCACAAGCTCAGACATTTTGAATGAAAAGTGAGGGGGCACTAACATCGGCTCTAACTGGGGACTAAGATTGTAAGGGAACTAGACATGAACTCAGGGATCTCTGGTTTTGCAAACAGGCTTTATTAAAGACCAAAACAAACACAACAACATAAAAGAAACTAGAGACTAAACAAACCAAAGCTTATGTACAAAGACCACGAGGGACTCTCATTTATAATTGATACAGTTTCAAATCCTAGCCATTATAGGTTGGGGTAAGTGTTGAACCATCTTGATATACAATTTTGAAAGAGTTGGGAATTTTTACCTCCTGAATCACAAATGGTCCCTTTCATAGCGATTCAAACTTTGCATGTGCTCCTTTTGGCTCTCGTCTTCTGTCCCAAAGAAAAACCTGATTACCTAGCATGAATTTGTGTGGCTCGCTTGTCGAATATCTTCTTAACCCTCAGCTGATGTTCTGTTATCTGATCTACCAACTTGTCCCTTTCTTCATCAATCTTCATTAAATGCATAATCCATTTTTCTAGAGAATCTTGAAAATAGACATGGGCAAGTGCAAGGTAATGAGTCACAAATTTGCGGAAGTCTGTGCACTGGAAAACGCACTCTAAAAAATGGGGGCCCGTTTATGCTTTGGGCCCCCAAGCCGAAAGGTAAGGGGGGCTCGAAGCAAAAATAAATTGGCCCCCGTTTTGTTCTAAAATGGGGGCTTGCTTTGAAACAAAACAGGGACCCATTTTTAAAAAACGGGCCCCTGTTTCTAAATCATATTTTACCCTTTTTTCCCAGGCAAATTTTTTCATTTTCACCCTGGAACCGAAGTGAGAACAGTAGATCAAAAATAGGCCCCCGTGCTATGGATTCCATTTCAAGCTTCCACCACTATCCCCGGTACACATTCAATCATCTATTTTCACATTTTGTAATTTTCTTGTATATTTTTCCTAATTTTTGTGTATTATTTAGATTTTTTGGTATTATTTTAGTTTTGTTTTAAATTATCCTATAAATAATTTTTTTTTACATTTGTAAATTCTTAATTTTGATTTGAAATATTCTTCAACAGTTAACCCTAAACCCTAATCAACAAATTTACAAATCAAATCAAACCTAGATATTTAACAAAACAAAATATCAAATTCACAAGATACAAGATATCACAGAAACATCAAAATGAAAACCAAATCGAAACAAAAATGAAACTAAATGGAAATCAAAACTAAAACCAAAACCAAATCAAAACAAAATCAAAACAAAAAACCAAAACAAAATCAAAACAAAATCAAAACCAAAACCAAAATAAAACCAAAACTAAATGGAAATTAAAACCAAACCCAAACCAAACCAAATCAAATGAAATGGTACAATAGGACCGTTAAATGTTTCTCGGAATTATCTTTTTAGGTATTGGGCCTTTCAACCAATAAATGAAAAAATTTAACCACTTCTAGCAAACCACGATTCCAATTCCTTAAATTGAACATATGTACCAAAATTGAACATTCTTAATCCTCATTAGGTAATAAAAAAGTTACCACTATTATTATAACCATAAAATTAATTAACATTGCACTTAAAATTTTAGATATCAAATTTTAGGCTTAGGTTTATGCCATGTCATGGCATAAAGGTCCTATTATGTCATGTCATGGTATAAAAGGACCACCTGTTATGCTATGCCATGACATTGCATAATAGGTCCATAGTTGGTCTTATTATATCTTGTCATGGCATAATAGGACCTATTATGCCATCATGGCATACGAGGTCCTATTATACCATGCCATTGCATACTAGTCCACCTATTATGCCATCATGGCATAACAGGTCCATAATAGGATCTATTAAGCCACAACATGCCATGATTTTCTCGAATTGCCAACTTCGTCATCTAATTCATCTCTAACACTGAAACTATGCTAATTATACATGTTTACTTAGTATGATAAGACAAATTATGGACCTATTATGCCATGATGGCATAATATGTTCTATTATGCCATGACATTGCATAATAGGTCCATAGTTGGTCCTATTATATCATGTCATGGCATAATAGGTCCATAATACAGCCTATTAAGCTATGACATGACATGATTTTCTCGAATTACCAACTTCATCATCTAATTCATCTCCAACACTAAAGTACTAATTCGACATGTTTACTTAGTATGATAGGACTAATTATGGACCTATTATGTCATGTCATGGCATAATAGGACCTATTATATCATGTCATTGCATAATAGGATCTATTTTGCCATGACGGCATAATAAGTCCTATTATTCCATGACATTGCATAATAGGTCCATAGTTGGTGTCCTATATTTTTTGCCTGGGATTTTTAAAAACTTCTAAATATCCTATGTATCATTTAACATATCCACACCTAAAGGATTTGGTCTTGCATAAAAATTAAAAAGGAGAGAAAAGTGAACATAATTTTTTTATTCATGGGTGAAAACCATTCTTATGACACCTTGGACAAGTACCATGATGAAGACCAAATTCTTGCATCATGTATAATATATTTTATAAAAGTACCCTACACTTAGGAGTATACCATAATCCATTCAAATTCTCTTTATTCTCTACCATCCTTGTCATCATCCATATCATGTATCTCACATTCCTAGTTTTTGACCTTGATTCAAGTGTTTTAATCATTTTGAGATATGTTTTAGGAAAATTCTAATATATAAAATCCTCTTTACGGAGAACTCTTACACAATTTTAGAAATTTTAAACAAGATTTATTAAAAAAAAGAAATGAAAGAAAAAAATATCATGTACACAAACATCCATACAAAAAAATTTAGAAGATGAGTAACATATATCCACATCTCTACCAAAGTAGGGAGTATGAGTTGAATGTGTGATGCCTACCTAGGTAGATATCTACCCAAGTAATATTATTGTATCCTAGGTGCAAATATGCAATACATAGTTAGGTAAATACAAGAAAATAATTATGCACCAACAAAGTGAATGTTCTTTAATAATTTATCTTTCATATTGTTCACTTTTCACATCTACTTTATCTTTTGGTAGCTATTTATCTGCTTTATGTCTTATCTCCCACTTTGGGAACATATATGTTTAATTTAGTCTTTTATGTTTACTTCATATTCTATTACCCCACTTGTAGGGCATGCTTAATATTTTCTCACTTGATTTCCTTTCATGATTCCTACTTTTACTTCACATGTTTTATCTCCTATTTTTACATTATCTAATCCTCATTAATAACTACTAATTTCCAATAATGATTTATGTCTTATACTTTAATCTTTGTTCTATCTTATGATCTTCAAGACTATTTGCTTCACATATGTTCATATAGTGTTTTTTTTAATCTTATTAAAGCATTATCTTATGTTTGTATATTGGTTAATCTATCTTCTTATGTTCATACATTGGGAAATTTATCACTTTTAGATCATTTTTGTATATCCTTCCATTTATATATAATTATATCGAGGTACACTGATAATTAGGTCTGTATGATCTCTTACTCTTATGTCCAGTTACTAAAAATATTTTATTTATTATTTTTCATCGATGACTTATCATCATTATTTTAATTTTTTTCAACAAGAGTATACTATTTACAATCCTTTATTGTCATGCCTATTATTTTAGAGAATATAATAGATTATCACTATTTGATCATGCATTTTTGCATCTTACTATCATATGATTGTGCGTCACATGATGATCTTGTATTGCTATCATCTTGCATGATCTTATGATCATATCTTGGTTTATAGAGCGTAATGATCTTACATTTCAATATCTTATTTTAAGAACTTATCATCAATCCTTATATATTATTAAACTAAGGAGGATCATCTTATTTCCCACTTCTTTATTGATCTTACATTGGCATATCTTATGAGAAATCCTACTTATATCAATATTATATTAAATTATATCACATAGCTTGATCCTACATTAGAGGCATCATGGTATTCCACTATCATGCATATTAAATATTTTAAATTAGATATCATACTTATCATGTTATAATAATTTAGATATTTGAATATTTGCACCATTGTTGAGCTTCAAATCATTGATCACTTTTGATCCTAACTATTCTTTTCTATCCCATCCTTCATATTGATCCTATCACACTTCATTTGAAAGTATTGAGTCTTTTGCTAATGAACCTACTTATTATACTAATCCTACAAGAAATATTTGATCATACTCATTGATGTCAAGTTGGACCATTTGTTTTAATTTCATGGTCACTTTTGCCTATATGATGTGTACTACATCACCATTATTTTGACCATATGTTGATCTTATTTAACTTTTTTACAAGTTGATGTATGAAATATTTTATATTGATTTTAATAGTTGATTCATTTTACAAGAAAGGAATGCATTAAATTGAATATACAATAGATTTATGAAGTTTCATTGAAAGTTTTTATTCAGTTTTGTGCGCAAATTTTATATTTAAAGACTCGATAGTATGTACATGTATATTTTTTAAAGTTGAATATAATATTATATTTCATGTGTATCTCATTCAATAACATAGAAATGTTACTATTTATAAATGTTTTTTTTAAAACTAAAATAGATTCTTCTTTGACATAGAGTTGTATATAATTCATGTATATATCTTTATATATGCAGGAGCTCTTTGTTATCATGGATGTCTTTGACATAGATGAATTATTTGGTGAAAATCCCCCACAAGAACCCCCTCCTCCTCCACCTCCACCTCCACCCTCTAGATTGGATGAAATTCTTTTAAGAGAATGAATTAATGAAAACCTACAAGCGATTGAACAAAATATTACTGCTATCCAAAATGAGCCAATCATGCCACCCCATCTTCTAGAGTTTTCAAAATCAATGCAAACTATTGTCAAGTCAGTTAGATCTGTTGATTCTCAATTAGATCAATTTCATAGATGACGACAAGAGTTGCTAGATTTTTATGTCGATGGTTTAACATATAGGCAAATCACTAATCTAAAAATAACCAAAGCTCATTTATATCCATATTTTACTAACCCAAAAACAAGAGAACCAATGCAACCTAACCAAAAAAGAACTTCAATTAGGTGGTGTGTGTATCCAGAAATGGCTAGACACTTTTGGGATAGATGGTGGATGTTTTTGATTATCCACCACATCGTAATTATGAGGTCCCTTTAAAGTTTTTGAAGAAATTATATTGTGAGTTTGTAATGCACCAAAAACCAAATTATTTTGATATTAAGTCATTCCAGGGTGTTGGTCGTGGAATGCCACAGCATAGATTAGGGGCACAGAGTAATAATCCCCTACCAGATCCACCCATGGTTCCACTTGTTGCTCTATCAATTCCTGCAGATGTGCAGAATACATCATTCATTTCGACATTAGATGCTTTGACTTACCTCACAAGTAACCCAAGTGAGCAAGCTGATCACATTGCATCCACTCCTCGATGGATGCCACATATGTTTTTGAGTTGTCATGAGATGTGTGTAGGTCATACTGCTGATCTAGGATCTACTTCAGTTCCAGCTAAGCATGATGCAGGAGATGATAGTATGATGACATCATATATGGATTTTCTTTGCTTTGATGATCATATTGAGCAGGTATAGATATATATACATGTACATGTCAATCTTTAAATGCTTCATTAAATATAGGTATAAATTAAGTGCATGCCTTTTTTATATATACAATCTAATACTTCATTAAATAAATTTGGTTTATGTAGATAAGGACTACACCTAATATTAGATTCAATATTGCATCTACTGGAACATAGCTCGACACACCTTATGGGGTATAGTATCAATTTCTATCTAGACATTGTACTAGCTTTTAAGTTAATGTGTTATCATCGTATACTATATAAATTTTCATGTTGATACATCGAATACTTCTTTCTCCAGGATTGGGGTCATGAGGGACCCTCTACATCACATCGAGAAGAGGGTGTGACAACTATGACATCATCTATGATATGTATCTTAGAATTCATAAATTAAATATGAACTCTTACAACATTGTAACTTGAAATTATTTAATAAACATATATATGTTCAACAAATATGATTTCATTAAATGCATGTTTGCGGGTGGACACTACTATCAAGATAGGTTATCCTCATAATTTTTAACAGAGCCAATTTGAATGCACATCAACATCCTTTGAGGTCTTAATATGTAATACTTAATTTGATCTTATTTTGACTCTTAATTTAATATTTAATTGGACACTTTGAATTTGACCTTGTACAAGACTTAGCTAGCACTACATTTGGTGTTGATATTGCACAAGATACTGCTAGAGGATCTGATGAGAAACCTTATGTATGATATTTTATTATATGATTATTTTAAAATAAAATTATAAATGTTCATTTTTATTTAAAAAAAAAATAAACATGTGTATGTGCTCATGTTCGTTATATCATGTTTCTTATCTTGTATACAGGATGGCACAACTATTGAGCATATAGTACATGCAGAACAAGTTACTGGAGTTTATGTGTGCACACATATGGTAAGTTTGTAACTTAATTTATGAATTCCAACTGTATTTGATAAATGATTCTTTTAATAGTTAATTTCAAGTATTTTAATATATTTTTTCGTTGTATAACATGAGACGGGTGGATCTGGTCAACGTCTTGGGGAGAAGAGACCATGAGATGTTATTGATGATAGCACTTAGATTTTACTATTTATTTGGCTCTGATATGATGTACATGTACTATTTTATATGATATGTACTTTTTTATGGACTTTACACATTTTTTTACATGTCTAATTATTTTTTAACATTCTATATATTGTCTTCGACGTGCAAATACTTTATATATATGGATAGTTGCATAGTAGGATTAGATCATATATATTTTGTGCATACTTTATATATTTTGTGCACGTTAATTATTATGTGGAGTTCATCATGTTATCATCCAGATTTATATATGGATTAGATATTATATGGATTGTGTGGACTTGAAATTTTATTTTTGGAATTTTATTTAAATAACTTGTGATTAGATAAACTAAAGATGTACATCGTGAACTAACAATGATGATAAGACCAAAGTATCAAAACATATCTTATAATTATAACATATTCTAAATTAAAAAGTATTAATCATCATAGATAAGAAAAATATATAATCAAATATATAATTACCATTACAATAATAATGATGATAAGAGAAAAGTATCAAAACAAATATATTGAATAAAACTTGATTAAGACATAATTATCTCATTAAGAAATTTTACCAATAGTCTCTCATTTACGTATATTACACAAAGTGTAATCAAGAAGACCTATCTAAAATAAAATAAATAGTCTATTTAAATTATAATAATAAGGTTTTATATCTCTCAAAATACAACATAAAGTATGCACAAACAATAGCAGTCATTGAGGCCAAGTCTACTCCGAGAGACCTGGAAAAAACAAATACATATGATTAGTTTTTATAATGAGGATACATTGAATTTAAAATACAACATAAAAAATACATTACTAGATTAGATTTTATAATTATGATGCATGATTTAAAATGCTATATAAAATATGCATCATGACTTTTAAAAGGGAGGTGGATTAAGGGTTCAAATTATAACTTACTCGATATTCATTCTATTATACCATATGCATCCTCTCTCTTTTGCAAAGCATCTATAATTGTCTCGTTCTCTTCCATAGAGAGAGTCCATAATTGTTTATTAGCAGGCCTACCATGATATCTATCCAATTTTATATTAGTTGCCACTACCAAATGCGAGTAATGTATAATCTTCTTCTCTAATTCATAATCTTCAAATGCGGGCAATCCATTCTTTCTTGTTAGATATTTGTGTAGCTAAGTGCCAACAACAACCATAGATCCTGTTGGATAGTCATAACCATCATCATCTACTCGAGGAGTGGTTAGCTTATGTTTTGGCTCTACACATCGAGCCAACCAATACTCTATCCCCTCTTCATTGTCCTCTACTGCAACAACAACATAGACATGTCCTGTGCACAAAAAAAATTATTTCAATATTTAATGAGAAATAAAAACAAAAATATACACTATAAGATTTCATATATTTGTACTATTTAATAAATCAAAACAAATTTCAAAAACAATTTTACCTTGTTGTATAAGATCTGAAATGTGATCATAGTCATTTGATGCAAACATCTGATCCATATCTTCATCAGTTCTTTCATGCAGATCATTTGCATCTATGGGTGTCAATGATCTTTGTTGCTATTCTTCAACCCATTCTTTATTCTCACAAAATTCCCAATCTCCGTAAACACAAAACTGATAAAAGCAAGCAAGCTACCTTGTGAATATAGTCCATGTGTTTGAATTAGAACTCTTAAACGAATTCCATTTAGCTTATCCAATGATGGTATTGCAATCATGTCGAATAGGAATACTATCTTCCTCTACCAACCAGAAGAAACGTCGAATTGTAGAGTTCTCAGTTGATCCTTTTGACAACTTTGAATTACACCAATCTACAATTGCACGAGCATTTCTGAATTTCACTGCATCCTTGAATTTCAATTTTTCTCTAGCAATAGCTCTTTTTACACAAGCACCAGCTCCATCGTGTTCCCCTTTACCATGTCCCCTTCAAAAAAACTCCATAAATATTGGACATTGGTTATCTTGTGAACTTTGCATAGCCAATAAAACATTCTTGTATTTTTTAATTGTCCAATGTAGTTATCTGACCATATCATATGTTGTTTCATGTCAATTTCTCTTTCCTTAAGATTATCATGCAATACCTCAAAGCAATGTTGAATAAACTCTGACAAGTGTAATCGATTATCACTAACATAGAACTGACACTCCCTCAAAAATATTTTTTTATCTTCTATACTGTCCTGGTCATGTCTATATATAATGTGCACAAATATGGCCACTTGCACTGAGTTGTAGTATTGTGATTGAGTTTCCTCTTGTGGTTTTAGAGTATAATTTTTTGCAAAATCCACAACTGATACTATTGTTCCAACTGGAACTATGTTCTTGCATATGCGAAACTATCCATCAAGCCATCAGGCATGTTGGGAATGTTTCACATATTTTGGAACAATATGACTTTTAAACTCACTGATAAATTCATTCACATTATTCTGTTATGTAATCAATTCTAAACGTTTCCCCATCTTTCCATCCTTTAGAGGGTATTCTATATTTTTAAATTTCCTAACATAAATTGTAACGGCCATAAATGCATGAACTGGAAAGAAATAATTGTTCATTAGGTAGTTTACAAAATAAACTTGCAATAAAATATTTTATAGTTTTAGGTGGAACATAAACACCACAATCCTGAAAATGAAAATGAGCTCTACAACAACAAGATAATCTTTGTTTATTGATTTTAACATACCAGGGTTTGCATTTTTCAAATGATCTTTGACTAATTCGTAAATTCATTAACACAAATTCATCACTAAATTTTTTAAAGAATTCAGTTTGAGTCATATCAAGAAGACGTTTTGGATGAGGATCATGAATTTTTGATCCCACCGTTAACTTTAAAACATCTCTAGCATTTGATGAAACTCTAGTGTTATCATGCCAAAATTTTGTAATTAATTGTTTAGTTTCATCATTTGATTTCATGTCCGACCTTTGAAGTCTACCACTAAAATTCCAACAATGGTTTAGTAGATCAATTTCAATTTTGTCTCTTCTTTTGGCCTCTCTTGACAAGGTTCTATGATGTAAGTTCAAATAGCCACTTATATCACTTAACATTCTTTTACTAACAATTGTTTTGCCAACTATAGCAGTTGTTATAACTCTACATGTTGCATTGTTGTCTTTAGATCGACTTGTTTTTCTGATAGAATCGATGGCACTCGAAACAATAGATACAACTTTCTTATATGATTCATCTTTTCCTTTTGGTTTTGCATAAATACCTATTTTTTCATGACTTTACATATTTTTAACATTTTAATTAATTGTAGCATTAATTGACATTGGAATCCTAACTTTTTATTATATAAAAATTGTTTATATAATCTGTTCGCATGTGTTTAGATTTGTCTCCAACAAACTAACCAATTAAGATTATCTAGCACATTGCTATTAATAGTAAACAAATTACATTCAATTTCTTTCAGAGAGGGTGGTTTAATATTTTCAATTTTTGTTTCTTTTCGTATTGGTGTATGAAATTTATATCCAGCTTCATTTAAACCAGCAATTTGATTGGCATCATAGTCTTGGGGATTTAAAAACATACCAGGATTCGCATGCACATGAAAATTTGCATCAACAGTCATAACCATGTTTGGTTCTACATTTCTTGCGTCCATCATGATCTCTTCAATGGTCTCATCTACAACGGGCACTAAACTAGATGCTTCAGAAGTGTTATTCAATTGTCATTTTTGTGATCTTCAATCTCTTTGTTTTTTTGCCTCCTTCTCCCTTTGTGCTTGAATTTCCTCTGTTGTCATTGTCTTCCTTTGTTTCTTTTGACATTGCTTAGAACCCATCTTTACAAATTCCTCTTCAAAAAATAATATCTTTTTACTGAGATCTTCAAAAATTTGTGTAAGAAATATTAAAAAGTACTGCCAAATGATGTAAAAAATGTTTGTCAGTATGGATTTAAATGATAGTGTTGTAAATTGATGCAATTTTCCTTTTTTTTATAGTAACAGTTATTTAGGAACAGGCCCCCATTTTAGAAACGGGGGCCCGTTCCTAAATCCAATGGTCAAAAAAAGGAACGGGCCCCCATGTTTAAAACAGGGCCCCATTCTGTGGAAGTTGATTCCAAAACCCACCACTTTGCTCAAGATAGGCCTCGGATGGCCACACCTGAGACATGGACCTGCAAATTCAAATCTCCATGAATGAAAGCACAAATATGAACTTCTGAAATAGTTTACGTTCCTGTAATTAGAGAATTTTTATACGAAATTAAAACCCATTTCAGATTATACTGTCTAGATTCTAAATATGTAAATTTATTTAAATATTGATTATTTTAACTATTTTTCATTTAATTTATACTAAATTGGGTCCAGAAACTTTAAATATTAACTAATTTTGTTAATTTAATAACTTTTTTAATTTAATGAATTTTGAAAAAAAATTATGTCATCAATCAACACAAAATTATTTTCTATTTAAAAATAAATAAATAAAAAAAAATTAAGTTTACGTCAAATTTTTAAATAGATAATTACAGTCATTAAAAAATTAAATAAAAAAAAATATAGAAAAATATGCTCATCAATCTTCAATGTGTTACAAACCATTTCCCAAAAAATTTTGAAAAAATAATTTTAATTGTGTCAAAAAGTGTGGGTCGTACACATGCATGGTATGGTCCTAAAACAAAAATTTTTAAAACATAGTTTTTAGAACTCCATTCAAAAAGTTATTTTTTATTATGTGAGTATTAAAATAAATTACATATTTGGAAAGTACACTCAGAGGTATATCTTTTATATTACTGACTTTTTCCAAGATTCAATCTCTAAGCGTTTCAAAATTTAAGCTCAAATGAGACAAAATTTGAAAATCGGAGAAAGCACTTCCACTTTTTGGCCAAAAAGTGGACTCAGCTTCTTGCACTGACCCACATCTTCAATGACAATCTGTAACTTAGTTGTTGCAAGCTCCAGAGGGAGTGTTACTTGAGATCCTACACCATAGACCAATTTGAATAGTGACATCCCAATAGCTCTTTTTGGTGATGTACGATCTGCCCAAAGAGATTCATATAATTTCTTATGCCAATCCTTGAGATTATCACTCATCAATTTCTTCATAATATTTATAAGATTTTTATTGCTAGATTTCACTTGACCATTCCCCTAAGGATAATAATCAAAAGAATGAGCGAGGGATATCCCATGATCATAGAAAAACAATAAAATCTTAGCCGAAGAGAAATTAGTTGCATTATTAGCCACAATTTTTAGAGGAACTCCAAATCGAACCAGGATATTTTCTTTGAGAAAGTTACAAACAACCTTGGAAGACATTTTCTACACTGGGATAGTTTCAACCCATTTGGTAAAATAATATGTGGCTATCAGTATATGTGTATGCCCTACACTTGAAGTTGGCGTCAAAGGACCTATAAAATCTAAACCCCACTGTTTGAATGGTTCATCCATAATCACTGGCCGAAGCGGTAGTTCTGCAAGTTGTGGCTTACTTGTGAATAATTTATATTTCTCACACTTGGCTAACCATGCATAGGCATCTTTGAACATTTCTAGCCAACAATAGCAATTTCTTAAAATCTTGTAAGTAGTTATCATAGATTAAAAATGGCCACCACAGGCTTCATCATGAAAGGTCTTCAATGGTGACTCTTGAAGTGATTTAACTTCATAATGCAAGAAAGTTTCATCCAAACCCCTTTTATATAATACGTCATTAAGAATGACATATTTGGCAGCCTTCAACCTCAAGTTTCATTTTTCTTTCGAAGTAAGATGTATTGGGCAATCTCCATAGGACAAATAGTATGCAACATTTGCAAACCAAGAATCCTGAAGTCCAACAAATAAAACTAAAGGCAATTCCTCTATCACTTCATCCTTACTTTTAGCAATCAATTTTCACATACCTTGTCCTCTCACCAACTTTGTAGGTTTAATATCCAAACTGAACCCTTGAATCTTTGACACCCATGAGGCCCTATTATTCATTCCTATATCCTGTTGTGTCAAAATGCTCTTGACTGCAGAGTGAGGTACATAAACAACTACATGGGAATGAAGAATATAGTACCTGAACTGTTTTACAGCTTTCACAACTGCATAAACTTGTTTTTCCATCAGAGAATATTTCAATTTGTGTTCCTTCAAGGGAATTCTCATAAAAGATATCGGGACTTCTTCATTATCCTCATTCTTCTGCAACAAAATACTTGACATAGTATGCTCTGAGGCATAACAATATATAATAAAATCCTTTTTAAAATCTTGATTGACCAGAATAGGTGCATGACCAATAGCCTCCTTTATTGATTCAAATGCTTTCTTTCCTTCCTCATTCCATTTAAAATCTTGTTTCTCACTCATTGAATTTACAATATATCTAGTGGTCTCTCCAAAATTTGGAATGAATCTTCTCAGAAAATTTACCTATCCAAAAAAGCATCTAACTACATTTCTACTAGATGGAAGACTTAGTTGTTGAATTACCTTTACTCTTTCAGGATGTACTCTTGCTCCTTCTTTAGAGACACTATGGCCAAGCAATTTTCCCTCTGTCACCCCAAATACTGACTTTTTTGGATTTAGGGACACTCTATGTTCACGACATCTTTGTAACACTTGTCTTAGATCTCTCAGATGATGCTTTCTCCTCTTTGAAAAGATAGTTAAATCATCAAGATATAGAACAATTATCTTATCTTTCAAATGAGCAAAGGATAAGTCCATAGCTTGTTGAAACGTTTCCCCTACATTGATTAGACCAAATGGCATTCTGCTATAAGAAAAGGTGCCCCAGGGAGTAATGAAGGAAGTCTTATGTTGATCACTTTCTGAAACACTGATTTGATTATAACCCAAAAATCCATCAAGCATAGACATCATTTTGGAACCTGAAACTGTTTGCAAAATATTATCCATAGCAGGCAATGGATAGTTATCTTCTAGACTGGCTTGATTCAGGTTTCTAAGATCTACACAAATCCTTATTTCTCCATTCTTCTTCCGAACAAGAACTATGTTGGCTATCCATGTAGAATGATGCATGGGATATATAATCCAAGCCTTCAACATTTTATCTACTTCCTTAAATATGGCTTCAGCTACTTTAGGATTGAAATTCCTAAGCTTTTGTCGAAAAGGACTTACTCTAGGCTTCAGGGGAATGTGATGCTCATCCATGAAGTTCTTTAGATTATCGTAACACTAAGCAAAAACATCTTTGAACTCTAGCAAGAGACTAATGAACCTCTCTTTTTCCATAGGTGTGCAACATTTTCCCAGATTTATGTATTTGGGATCAATTTTAGTACCAATGTTAATTATCTCGTAGCCTCCAACATCTTGAACTTCAGGAACCTTATCACTTTTACTTTTCTTGTAGGCATCATGACGATCAAAATTTTTTTCTAATGAAACTAATCCTTTAGGAATTTTATTCCCCTTTAATTGCATCACTCCATCAGTCAACTACTTAGCCCATTCTGGTGAAAATTCCTTACACTCTGCATCTGATCCTTCAAAATATGTATGCGAAAATGTTCCTACACACTGCATAAAACTATTAATCCATTTATCATTTCCAAACACTTGCCAAAATTTTGAATTATTAGGAATACTGGGACAATATATTAACTCCACACGATAAGTATCATCAACAAATTCAGGATGAGGAATCAATAAGGAAGCTGATATAGCTAATGAATCTGCTTTTGAATTTTGTTCTCTAGGAATAGCCTCAATAGAAAATGCATCAAAATCTTCAATTTCATCCCAAACTCTATTTCGGTAATGTTTTGGCCTTTCATTTTTTACATTAAACAATCCTCTGACTTGTTTCACAATCAACTCTACATCTCCTTTGACTCGCAAAAGTTTTACTCCCTGTTTCTTGGCTTCAGCTAAACCAAATAACAAAGTTTCATATTCAGTCGTATTATTTGTGTTCTTGAATTCTTATTTAAAAGAAAAAGGAATATGAGTACTGGAAGGTGGGATTAGTACTACTCCCGCACCTAAACGAGATGCTTCACAACTTCCATCAAACTCCATTAGCCACAAATTTTCTTTTTCTTTTGACCGTGATACACCTCCTGCTATTTCATTTTCTGATAAAATCATGAAATTTTTGAATTGACATTAATGATAGAGAATCTGTGCCATTGGATCATCAGAAGGAAAAACAGTGAACTTAGACTTAGGTTTAGGCTGCAAAATGACTCATTGTTTCCCTATAGGAATTGTGACTTGAGACCAATCCATTTTTATCTCACCCCTAAGTCTCTATAGAATGTACGGCTTAATAACATGCCATAACTAGCAAGAATATTGGCTATTAGAATAGTAAGCTTGATTCTTTTATTTGGGTGAGCGGCAAGAACTACTTGGGCATCTTTAATTTGTCCTAATAGGGGTATTTGTTTCAAGTCCGTTTAATAACACCTGCCGAAGTTTTTTGTCAAGGATAATCCTAAGGCTTTGGCTACTATAGAGGGTATTATATTGTCCGATGTGCTTGAATCTATAATACAATTGTTCAATTTATGACCATTTATAAATAATGATATATAAAAAGGTTCAGGTTTTGACTCACTAATGGACAAAGAATCTTCATATTGAAGAGCGGTGATCTCAGAAGTCACTTCATGAACATTTGGCTGACTCGGCACTTCCTTCTAAGAAGACAATGTGGCATTTATTGAGCATTGTGATTCATTAGCTTGCATTACATTGTCTCCTTTTACAAATCTCACCAATTTATCCAATTCTTTGGGATTCAATTTAAGATACTCAACAGGTGTAATTTGGATTTGAGAAGACTTGCAAAATTCAACAATGTCAAAAGAACTATCTTTTCAATGGACTTTACAAATGGTAATTCTTGAGGCTTTTGGTCATTTTTATGCAATTTATGAATAATTTATTTTCCCTTTGAATTCATGGAAGGGGATGAAGGGATACTTTGAGGTCTTATATTTTGTTGATTTCTTGTTAGCACAACACATGAAGGATCTTCCAAAGTAACCAAAATGTCACGTCCTCTTTCTAAATCTAACTCATACTCTAGGAAATGAATTTCAGAGTCGCCAAGTTGCTTTAGAGATTACTCTTCACTCAATTCATTTGAAATCTCTTTCAAATTTAGTAGTTGTGTATAACGCACCATTTCAGGACAAGAATTGCCATCATGCTCATCAGTACGATGAAAAACACACATACTTCCTTTGGGTGGTGGAGATTCAATAGCCAATCTTTGTTGAATAGGAGGTGATTGTAGAGGTTTATTTCCTATCCCCAAATACTGATTTGCATTTCTTCTAGGAATGTCTTGATAAGGGGATGAATAATATGTACTGGATTTAGGTAGATGTCTTTTAAGAGTTATTACATCATTCATTAGTCTTTGGATTACAGGGTTTGAGGAAGTAGAAAATTGAGCATTAGGTATTTGTACTTCACTTTTCTATTTCCCTGTTGTGATCAAATCATCCTCCATCTCAACTAAGATTGTTTTGGAAGCACCTAAGTTTGCAACTCTTTGCATGCAAATGAGGAAACCTATCTCTGAAGGCATAATTTATAGAAAAACATTTCATATTGTCATCCAAGGGTTTTTGATTGACTGGAATTTTATGTACAATCTTATCAATTTTTTCTACAAAATCCCTCGTATTTCCTGGAATCTCTTTCTTTAATTGAGCCAAAAGAGAGTGTTCATCCTTAGCCACTTTGAATCTTGCCTCAAACGTCATTCTCAAATCTTGCCAATTTGTTATCACATTGTTTGGCAAGTGATAGAGCCAATCTACAGTCACTCTAGTTAGTGTTTGAACAAACAATCTTACAACAACATCCTCGTGTTGAACAACTATTATCCCAAAGGAAACACTAAATGCATTCAAGTTCTCATCAATAGTGGTTTTCCCATCACCACTAAATTTGGCAAGTGATCTCTTTCTCCTTTGGGTAATGGATTCAGATTTAAACCCAAGTTCAATGGACCTACTGTAGGCCCCCAGGGATTATTTACTACCATTGGGAGAATGATATTTAGAGGATATAAATCCTAACCCTAGCCTTAAAACTAACCCTTAACCTATGATATAAATCCTAACCCTAGACACAATCCTAAACATAACCCTAAATCCTATGCCTTATCACAAACTTAACCTTATCCCTAACCTTTGGCCAAAACATGACATAAATCCAAACCATAACCATTAGCCCAACTCTAACAATGATGTAAACCCTAACTATAATCTTAACCCTAACCATGTTGTAAACCCAAACCCTACCCATTAACTTAACCCTAATAATAATGTAAACCATAAACATAATCCTAACCCTAACCCTAGACATAATCCTAACCATAGCCCTAAATCTTAAGAATAACCACAATCTTAACCCTAACCATTAACCTAACCCCAAAAGTGATGCAAACCATAACTATAACCCTAACCCTAACCCTTAACCATTAACCCTAAGTCTAACCCTATGATATAAACCTTAACCCTACACATAATCCTGCAGAGGGGTCTTTTTCTCCTTGGTTTTGTGTATTCTTCTTGGGCTGCATGGCTCTGCATGCAATGCCCTCTTTGACTCTGAAGTCACCTTTTAGGGATGTAGTGGTTGGTGGATCTTTCCCTCCCAAATTAGATGCTAATGTTGGGATTGGTTCATTTTTTGGCAACATGCAGGTGAATCCTCCCTTAATGGGTGATTTTCGACCATCCAAGGTAAACAGGTGCCTGCCCGAAGTGATCATTGGATAGTTTTGGTTATCCAACGAGAGACAATTGCCGAGGCTATCGAATACTTGTCAAAGCATGTCCTTATATGAAAATTTATGGGGCTTCGAGTCTCTCTTCCTTTTTTGGAGTCATGGGCTCATAGGACATGGAATCCAGAAGGGGAAATGGAGATAATGATAGTCATAAATACTTCCTAGTGATTTTCTCAAATTTTACAGATTGAAATAAGGTGTTTGAAGGGGGTCCCTATTTTAATAATTAGGTTGGGTTTTTCATGAAGCCGTGGCATGTGGGTTTTAACCCTACAAATGAGGTACCATCTCGAGTTCTAGTTTGGATCCGACTCTCATGGTTTTCACTGGAATTTTGGAGACATCATATTTTCCATTCAATTGCTTTATTGTTTCAGAAGATGGTGGGTCCATATCATAGATGATGAATAAAAAGGTAATCGCCTATGCCTGAATTTGTGTTGAAGTTGACAAATTCATCTGTTGTCCTCATGGATACAACAAGTGGACTATAGAACCTTGTCATTTCGATGTCGTCTATGTCATGAGTATGGGCATTTGCAGTGAGCTTGTCCAAAATCTAGATCGACTGAGCTTTCAAGCCAAACACCAACTAATCAACCTCATAAAAAAGACAAAGGAAAGACCCGAATGGTAGAGGATAAGGAGGGTTTCACTCATGTTAAAGATAAAAAAAAAGGTAGAGGTCATAAGTGAATATGGAAAGAGAGGCAAAATGATGAAATATTCAACAAGTTTGATGTCCTTGAAGAATTGGATAGGTTTGATGAAGCACTTGTCAGGATGCCTTCTAATCAGGAGATTCAATGCTAGTGCCTCCTACTGATAACCCACCCATTTCCCCCCAGGTGGATATTCTGGATGGCAGTATGGATAATAGGATGGAAATAGATGGTTCTCTTTTGTCTTCAAGGGAGGTAGAAGCAAGTGGTGCCATGGACATAATTCTGACTCTAAAGGAAACCAATGTAGTGGGCATATCTTCTCAAAATCCACAAAATGAGGGTTTTGGGAAGGGGACCAGTCTCTCTCTGGGAGTTCACCAGAAAGTTATAAAGAAGAGTGATCCGAAGAAGACCTCTAAAGGAAGAAGGGAGAAAGATTAGGAAAAAGTTGTTAATTGGGGAGACCTTGGTTGTATCAAGTTTTGTGAAGAACTTTGATTCACATTTTAAGTCAACTTAAAAATGGTTGTTATCTCATGGAATGCTAGGGGTATGAATAGCATCCCTTGACAAAAGGCTATTCGAAAGTTGATTCAATTTCACTCTCCTAATGTAGTTTTCATCGAGGAGACTAAGATGACAGTGGACAATATGTTGAACCTTTCTCCAAGGATCTAGAATAGAGGTTAATGTCAGTATGTTGGGGTAGTTGGCAAGTCAGGTGGACCATCTTGTTTTTGGGACTCGTGCAAGATTGTACCATTGTGGTGTATTTCAGATAGATCTGCACTTACTTTAACTACTTCTATCTCGAATACTGGTGAGGTCAATCTTCTCACTAATGTGTATGCTCCTTCTAACACAACAAGAAAATTGGTGCTTTGGTATCATACCCAAATTCTGATGTCTTTCACAAAATGCCTACAATTTGTTAAGTACATGTTGAAGCGATGAAACAGGCATTGTTTTAGGAATGTCCTTTCAGCCAAGGCTACTGTCCAATCTTGATTGAATGAAATCACAAGGCTTATTTGGGATCGGGGACTCACTGAGGATTACTTTCATTTTTAAGTATAAGAGGTTAACGATTTAGAGGAATAGGAGCTTCAGGAGGAAATCCTCTAGAAGCAGAAGTCGCATGTGGATTGGCTCCAGCAAGGATATTTCAACATTGTATTCTTTCATAATTTTGTTAAGGATAGAAGACAAGGTAATCATATTGATTCTCTAAGGATTGCAAATGGGGACCTTTTATCTTCTAGTAGATGTATTTCTAGAGAGGTGGTTTGCTATTTTTCCACACTATTTAGTGAGTATACCCCTTGTTGCTGATGAGGAGGAGTGTTTATTTTTTGCTTGTATTTCTTCTTTGGTCTCAATTTAAATAAATGAGCTAGAAAAAGTGTTTTAGTTGAAGAAGGGTAAGACCCTCGAAACTAATGGTTTCCCCTTAGAATTTTTTTAGGAATATTGGGAAATTGTCAAATAGGATCTCTTGCAAGTGGTTATGAAATCTCAAAAAAACAAACAGATGTTGAAGGCCTTGAATGCTACCTTCCTTTCTATGATTTCAAAAAGAGGTGATGTTTTATCTTTGGATCTTTTTAGGCCCATTTCTTTATGCAATGTTGTTTATAAAATCATCACTAAATTGATTGCTGAGAGACTTAAACCATCGCTTGGTCTTCTCATTTTGGAAGAGCAAGAGAGCTTTGTGGTAGAAATTAAAATTCTTGATGGAGTGGTTGGTGCTATAGCAGTTTTTCATTCTATGGAAAAGTTAAAAGAGAAGGCTATGTTCATTAAGCTTGATATGATAGAGCCATATGGTCATGTTAAGTGGTCATTTCTAGCAAAAATTCTTGGTGCTTTTAGTTGTTGCCAAGAATGGGTTCAGTGGGTCATGAGTTGTGCTACTTCAGCTTCTTTCTCGTTGCTAATTAATGGGAAACTATCTGAGTTATTTGGATCCTCTCGATGCCTGTGCTAAGATGATCCATTTTCTCCTAAACTCTTCATTTTGATGGCTGAAGGTTTGGGGTGATTTATCTCTTGTCAGGTGAGTCATGGTATTATTGAGGGCTAGAATTGGAGTAATAGAATTTCTCCCTACTCATATTTGTAGTTTATAGATGACACTGCCTTGATTGGTCTGGATAAGGTTAAGGAGGCTATGAGATTTATGTCGGCCTTGGACATATATTTGGTTGCTTCACAAAAAAGGATTAATAAAGATAAGTGATCTATTTACTTCTTTAACACTCCTAAGCTAATATAGAATAGGATTGCAAGAATTATCAGGTTCCAAGTTGGTTCTCCCACATTCATTTACCTTGGCCTCCCTATTGTCATTGGTTCGGTCCCTAGGGGGTTTTGGCAGGATATCTTGGACAGATTTCTTAGGAGACTGTCCCACTAGATGAACTGATAGCTTTTTGTGGCTCATCACATTACCTTGCTTAAGTTGATGTTCCATGCTCTTCCTCTATATAGAAGCTTTGTGCAAGCTTCTCCTTCCATTTTTATTCAAGAACTTGATGTTCTGTCCCACCAATTCCACTGGGCTGGTAGTTTAGGAATGAGGAAATAGAGTTTCATTAAGTCCACTTCATTTTTTAGACCGAAGTAGGCAGGGGGTTTGGGTCTTCATCAAAATTCTCTTAATGGACAAGAATTGGTGGCTAAGCTTTATTGGAGATGGTGCTTCTTCCAGGATCAGGATTGCATCAAGATTCTTAATCTAAAGTATCTACATGGGGTTGCAAGTAGTGATGTTCCTCGATATGACATTGAAGGGAAGGGATCCATGATTTGGAAAACTCTTTAAAGAGGGTTATGCTTTATTAAGAAGTGTCGATTTTAGATTTGCAACAAAGATTCTGATGCCCTTTTCTGTTTGGATTCCTAGGATGAGTTCCCTCCCATTCTAACTACTCATACCCATCTAGGACATTTATGTGATATTTTTTATGGTAGTTGGATGGAGTAAACTGCAGGAGTATAAGATTTATGAGTTGCATGGACAAGTTAAATTTACTACACGGAAAGGGATAGGATAATGGCCCCCAGGAGGATCTATTGAGGATGGGCAAGGGTTGTATCACATCTTAGTTGTTTGAGCTTGTAGCTGGAACCAAGGGACTGCCTCACTTGGATCTCAAAGCCTAAGGGGAAGTACACTCACCTTGGGATATTAGGAGCTTGATAAACAAATATATGGGTGTGGAGAGATCTCATGATGGAAGAAGGTATGGAATATATTTGCATGGCCTAAATTTAATTTTTTTTAATGGTTAGGTGCTTGGAGCAGCTTCCTCACATGGAATAATTTGAGACAAAGAGGTTTTCTTGGTTCCTCTATGTTTTTTCTATACTACCAAAGTGAGGAAAGTCTTTCACATCTTTTCTTCCTTTGCCCTTTCTCTGGGAAATATGGAATTGTTGGTGGGATATCTAGAAAAAGTGTTTCTTAAGGATTTCTTTCATGTGTTATCTTTTCTTGAGTTCTGGGACCAAGTGGGGCTTGCTCTTGTCAAAGCCTCGTTTTGTCAAATTGTGTGGGACATAGGTCCTTCTTTCATTTTATGGCATATTTGGCTAGAAAGGAATAGACGAATTTTTCAAGGGAAAGGAATGTTGACTCATGAATTATGGATGCATAATATGAGTAGCTTGCAGGAAACTATCATGTCTAATTATGACTTGTGTGACATTGTGGATGATAGTGATCAAGAGGTTATCCAAAGGTTGGGTTTACCTAGTTGTCAGGGTTGGACCCTCCCTCATAGGAACGGCTCGTGTACTAGTAATAAAGTTAGAAGGGATGGTTGTTGGTATCCTCCCCCTTTGGGAATTTTTAAGATAAACACTAATGGTTCATCGCATGGCAATCCGAGGTATGCTGGCATTAAAAAAGTTAGTAGCGATAACAATGGGGTGGTTCAATTCTTCTTCTCCTTTTACAAGGGACATTAGACCAATAACTTGAAAGAGGGCATAACTAATATTTATGCTTTGAATAAGGCTTACTTCTTAGGCTGGATAAATATTATTGCTAACTTGGATTCTCAGATCATTGTAGATATGTTAACTGGCAAGCAGCAAGAGGGGATTGGTTGGCAATTCACTCGTATTTCAATACAATTTTTGGAGATATTTGATTCTTTGGATTTTTCCACCTTTGTCATGTTCCTCGGGAATGGAATAAGGTGGCATATTTCTTGGATCGATGGGCTTCAGAGCATATTGGTCAATGGAAGGTGGAGGATTGGAATCAATTCCCTTGGATAAGACTAGGGCTCTCAAGGATTTATTTACAAAGGATATGTGTAGACATATGGGTAGGTGAGAATACTCATACTACTAGGGTTTTCATGCTTAAAATTGGCTATTACTAATGCTAACCCTAGTTTGTTTTTGAGTTTTCTATCAGCCTAACTAGTTTTCTGCAGAAAGTTTTTCCAAGATTACATGGGCCAAATAATCAATTACTCAAAACAAAATTTTATTACTAATGTATTGGTTTTGTAGGTTGCCTAAGAAAACTCAATCAAAATTTGTGTCTTATTAAAGTTTTCTAGGAACACTTAATTTGCTAATGGTAAATGAACAATCATGTTTTCTATGCTTGAGAAGTTATCTAAAAGGTAGGAGGGTATGCTCTTGTCCATATGAACAATAAAAAATCCTGACCCTTGAAGCGCTTCTATGTTTGAGATTTGAATACCTTTAGCGGGCTTGTCATAGTGGGAAAAAGTAATCACCATGTGAGAACAACCCAAGTGATTATAGCTAGACCTAAGCTTTCTGAATCACTCTAAAAAATAGGCCTCTCAGGATTAAAGTCTCAGAGGATGGGATTATTTGAGTTTTCTCTTTTGAGATATCTCATATTAGACATTTTGTCGGGCCTCAGGGTCTCAATCACGCTTGGGTAACTACTTCTTGTTTCGGTACCTTGTTGGGATATGTGTCTAAATCGTACTTGCACAACTACACGGAGTAATTCCAAACAAAAATCCTTACTACGAACCCTAAGATAGAAGTTACCCTGTTCACCTCTGAAAGGGGGATAATCTTTGTGCAAGAGAGATAGTAACTCTCCCAAGACACTTGCCATATCGTGCCCCCACTAGAATTTGGATGTGGATAATATAGCATTGAGAATCCATTGTGTGAGACTCAGCAGCCGTATTTTGGTTAGCTATTGGGCATGTATCTAAGTTTGCAAGCAAAGGTTTTCTCTCTCAGCCAACTTCCTTAGGATTTACCATGTTGTGCTTGAGGTCACTTATCATATCGCGTGTTTCCTATGTTTTCATCCTTGGCACTGAAACCGAAACATTTAAAACTAAAAGACAACCAAAACATCAAATATCATTGGTCAAAAATATGTCAAAGTCAAATATTTGTCTTTTCTCTAACATAAGTCGTACGAGTTTCCTATTTTGTCATATGAGAAACCTAGTTCATCGTTTTGTTATGTCTAAATTATTGTACAAGTTAGATCAGCAGAGGTTCTTTGTTATTGAATTGTCATATGCTGGCTTCTAAATTGTCGTATGAGGTTCTATCTCTATCATATGGGACTATCTAAATTGTCATCTGAAGCTTATTAATCTGTCGCACAAGGTTCTGCCTCTGTCAGTCTAGAGATGTCTTCTTGCATGTCTTTTTTCAGATCTATCATGTTTGCTTGGTCAATTTACACCAATCGCATACACCTAATATCAGTCATTTTGTGCTTAGGTTGTCTTCTTGGTTTACTTGGTTAAGTAATCTTCTATCAAAACAAATTCTAGAACTAGACACCCCAAGATTTTCAAGTATTCATCTTTAACAAGTACAAGATCTAAAATCTCAATGTGCATCATCACCTTCTTTCATAAACTGATCACTCAAAACATAGTTTCTCATCAGGATCTATCATCCTTTATCATGAAACTACAACATTTGATCAAGATAACTACATCCCATATCATAGGATATATTGTTCCTATTGGACTTGGTCTTATCAAAATCATCTGCATTGCACTCCATCCATAGATCAAAAAACTTACAAACTTACAAATACTTGAATTATCTTTTTATGTCATATCACTCTATCATATCTATGTTGACAGTTGGTCATGTATCAATACACCTTTTATACAATTGACTCCCTACACAACATCCAACACAAGTGTATTCCCATTTTGATTAGAGCTCAGAGACGTAAGATTGCAAAAATGAAATTAGAAACATGTGAAATAGCTGAGGATCATAGGAACATGGCATACCAAAACTAAATAAAAGAAGAGGACATAACAGATCAACATATCAGAGAAATCAAACAAGATCCTAAATTCAATAAATCTATGGAGAAAATATTGGAGGGAGAAAAAGAAAAAAACTTCCTAATGTTAGCAAAATCTAGTGCTACACTCCCCCAAGATTTTGATGTGAGCAATTTAGGAAAAAGGAGAGATGACCATTTTCATTGATAACGAACGACATCAATTCCTGATAACACAAGAACTAATGAGGAAACTTTCATTCTCAAAGAGGATGATGTAGAAATTCTCAACAATGCCAAATCTAATGAGGACACAAGAAAGAGTCGAAATGATATAAGAAGAGATCAAGATCATACTAGAATGCAAAATCATGGTTATGTGATAGCTCTTACACAACAAATACAAATGTTGCAAACACATATTCAAGATATGCAAAGAGGAACTATTAGAAGATACTCGCTTTAAGAGATATGTCCTTACCCATTCGACAAAAATCTAAACTTGATACCATTTCTTACATGTTTTGAAACTCCTAGATATGACAAATATAATGGAAGCATTGATCCCTAGTATCACATAAGAGAATTTTGCACATGAGGATACATACCTGATGAGATTATTTTCAAAGATATTAAGTGGACTAGCTATGGAATGGTTCTCCAAACTTCCACCTGGAATTATATCATTCGCATAATTGGTGGATAATTTTCACAATACTCTTACAACAAACAATATGAGGTCACAATGCTAGACCTATGTAGTACCAAAAAAAAGAGTGGAGAGCCTTTCATGACATTTCTAGAGAGATGGACACAAATAGCTTCATGATTTGCAAAAATCTTTAAAGAGGGTTATGCTTTATTAAGAAGTGTCGATTTTAGATTTGCAACAAAGATTCTGATGCCCTTTTCTGGTTGGATTCCTAGGATGAGTTCCCTCCCATTCTAACTACTCATCCCCATCTGGGACATTTATGTGATATTTTTTATGGTAGTTGGATGGAGTAAACTGCAGGAGTATAAGATTTATGAGTTGCATGGACAAGTTAAATTTACTAGATGTAAAGGGATAGGATAATGGCCCCCAGGAGGATCTATTGAGGATGGGCGAGGGTTGTATCACATCTTAGTTGTTTGAGCCTAAAGCTGGAACCAAGGGACTGCCTCACTTGGATCTCAAAGCCTAAGGGAAAGTACACTCACATTGGGATATTAGGATCTTGATAAACAAATATATGGGTGTGGAGAGATCTCATGATGGAAAAAGGTATGGAATATATTTGCATGGCCTAAATTTAATTTTTTTTAATGGTTAGTTGCTTGGAGAAGCTTCCTCACATGGAATAATTTGAGACAAAGAGGTTTTCTTGGTTCCTCTATGTTTTTTCTATACTGCCAAAGTGAGGAAAGTGTTTCACATCTTTTCTTCCTTTGCCCTTTCTCTGGGAAATATGGAATTGTTGGTGGGATATCTGGAAAAAGTGTTTCTTAAGGGTTTCTTTCATGTGTTATCTTTTCTTGAGTTCTGGGACCAAGTGGGGCTCGCTCTTGTCAAAGCCTCATTTTGTCAAATTGTGTGGGACATAGGTCCTTCTTTCATTTTATGGCATATTTGGCTAGAAAGGAATAGACGAATTTTTCAAGGGAAAGGAATGTTCACTGATGAATTATGGATGCATAATATGAGTAGCTTGCAGGAAACTATCATGTCTAATTATGACTTGTGTGACATTGTGGATGATAGTGATCAAGAGGTTATCCAAAGGTTGGGTTTACCTAGTTGTCAGGGTTGGAACCTCCCTCATAGGAACGGCTCGCGTACTAGTAATAAAGTTAGAAGGGATGGTTGTTGGTCTCCTCCCCCTTTTGGAATTTTGAAGATAAACACTAATGGTTCATCGCATGGCAATCCGAGGTATGCTGGCATTAGAAAAGTTAGTAGTGATAACAATGGGGTGGTTCAATTCTTCTTCTCCTTTTACAAGGGACATTAGACCAATAACTTGAAAGAGGGCATAACTAATATTTATGCTTTGAATAAGGCTTACTTCTTAGGCTGGATAAATATTATTGCTAACTTGGATTCTCAGATCATTGTAGATATGTTAACTGGCAAGCAGCAAGAGGGGATTGGTTGGCAATTCACTCGTATTTCAATACAATTTTTGGAGATATTTGATTCTTTGGATTTTTCCACCTTTGTCATGTTCCTCAGGAATGGAATAAGGTGGCAGATTTCTTGGATCGATGGGCTTCAGAGCATATTGGTCAGTGGGAGGTGGAGGATTGGAATCAATTCCCTTGGATAAGACTAGGGCTCTCAAGGATTTATTTACAAAAGGATATGTGTAGACATATGGGTAGGTGAGAATACTCGTACTACTAGGGTTTTCATGCTTAAAATTGGCTATTACTAATGCTAACCCTAGTTTGTTTTTGAGTTTTCTATCAGCCTAACTAGTTTTTTGCAGAAATTTTTTCCAAGATTACATGGGCCAAATAATCAATTACTCAAAACAAAATTTTATTACTAATGTATTGGTTTTGTAGGTTGCCTAAGGAAACTCAATCAAAATTTGTGTCTTATTAAAGTTTTCTAGGAACACTTAATTTGCTAATGGTAAATGAACAATCTTGTTTTCTATGCTTGAGAAGTTATCTAAAAGGTAGGAGAATATGCTCGTCCATATGAACAATAAAAAATCCTGACCCTTGAAGCGCTTCTATGTTTGAGATTTGAATACCTTTAGCGGGCTTGTCATAGTGGGAAAAAGTAATCACCATGTGAGAACAACCCAAGTGATTATAGCTAGACCTAAGCTTTCTGAATCACTCTAAAAAATAGGCCTCTCAGGATTAAAGTCTCAGAGGATGGGATTATTTGAGTTTTCTCTTTTGAGATATCTCATATTAGACATTTTGTCAAGCCTCAGTGTCTCAATCACGCTTGGGTGACTACTTCTTGTTTCGGTACCTTGTTGGGATATGTGTCTAAATCATACTTGCACAACTACAAGGAGTAATTCCAAACAAAAATCCTTACTACAAACCCTAAGATAGAAGTTACCCTGTTCACCTCTGAAAGGGGGATAATCTTTGTGCAACAGAGATAGTAACTCTCCCAAGACACTTGCCATATCGTGCCCCCACTAGAATTTGGATTTGGATAATATAGCATTGAGAATCCATTGTGTGAGACTCAACAGCCATATTTTGGTTAGCTATTGGGCATGTATCTAAGTTTGCAAGCAAAGGTTTTCTCTCTCAGCCAACTTCCTTAGGATTTACCATGTTGTGCTTGAGGTCACTTATCATATCGCGTGTTTCCTATGTTTTCATCCTTGGCACTGAAACTGAAACATTTAAAACTGAAAGACACAACCAAAACATCAAATATCATTGGTCAAAAATATGTCAAAGTCAAATATTTGTATTTTCTCTAACATAAGTCGTACGAGTTTCCTATTTTGTCATATGAGAAACCTAGTTCATCATTTTGTTATGTCTAAATTGTTGTACAAGTTAGATCAGCAGAGGTTCTTTGTTATTGAATTGTCATATGGTTGCTTCTAAATTGTCACATGAGGTTCTATCTCTATCATATGGGACTATCTAAATTGTCATCTGAAGCTTATTAATCTGTCGCACAAGGTTTCGCCTCTGTCAGTCTAGATATGTCTTCTTGCATGTCTTTTTTCAAATCTATCATGTTTGCTTGGTCAATTTACACTGATCGCATAAACCTAATATCAGTCATTTTGTGCTTAGGTTGTCTTCTTGGTTCACTTGGTGAAGTAATCTTCTATCAAAACAAATTCTAGAACTAGACACCCCAATATTTTCAAGTATTCATCTTCAGCAAGTACAAGATCTAAAATCTCAATGTGCATCATCACCTTCTTTCATAAACTGATCACTCAAAACATAGTTTCTCATCAGGATCTATCATCCTTTATCACGAAACTACAACATTTGATCAAGATAACTACATCCCATATCATAGGATATATTGTTCCTATTGGACTTGGTCTTATCAAAATCATCTGCATTGCACTCCATCCATAGATCAAAAAACTTACAAACTTACAAATACTTGAATTATCTTTTTATGTCATATCACTCTATCATACCTATGTTGACAGTTGGTCATGTATCAATACACCTTTTATACAATCGACTCCCTACACAACATCCAACACAAGTGTATTCCCATTTTAATTAGAGCTCAGAGACGTAAGATTGCAGAAATGAAATTAGAAACATGTGAAATAGCTGAGGATCATAGGAACATGGCATACCAAAACAAAATAAAAGAAGAGGACATAACAGATCAACATATCAGAGAAAACAAACAAGATCCTAAATTCAATAAATTTATGGAGAAAATATTGGAGGGAGAAAAAGAAAAAAACTTCCTAATGTTAGCAAAATCTAGTGCTACACTCCCCCAAGATTTTGATGTGAGCAATTTAGGAAAAAGGAGAGGTGACCATTTTCATGATAACGAACGACATGAGGAAATTTCTGGTCACAAATAGGATGACACATCAATTCTTGATAACACAAGAACTAATGTGGAAACTTTCATTCTCAAAGAGGATGATGTAGAAATTCTCAACAATGCCAAATCTAATGAGGACACAAGAAAGAGTTGAAATGATATAAGAAGAGATCAAGATCATACTAGAATGCAAAATCATGGTTATGTCATACCTCTTACACAACAAATACAAATGTTGCAAACACATATTCAAGATATGCAAAGAGGAACTATCAGAAGATACTCGCTTTAAGAGATATGTCCTTACCCATTCGACAAAAATCTAAACTTGATACCATTTCTTACATGTTTTGAAACTCCTAGATATGACAAATATAATGGAAGCATTGATCCCTAGGATCACATAAGAGAATTTTGCACATGAGGATACATACCTGACGAGATTATTTTCAAAGATATTAAGTGGACTAGCTATGGAATGGTTCTCCAAACTTCCACCTGGAATTATATCATTCGCATAATTGGTGGATAATTCTCACAATACTCTTACAACAAACAATATGAGGTCACAATGCTAGACCTATGTAGTACCAAAAAAAAGAGTGGAGAGCCTTTCATGACATTTCTAGAGAGATGGACACAAATAGCTTCATGATATCCTCGAACGGTGCCAGAATATGAGAAAATAGACATATTCATTGACAACCTAAATGAACAAATGGGCTATCATCTAAAAATGCAATGTCATCAAAGTTTTGAAAAGATGATTCATAATGGAATCAGAATGGAGGAAGTCATGATAAAGAAGGGTGAGTTGAAGCTATGCAAAGGAGTTAATCCTCCTAGCAACAATACTAGCAACAACACCAATGATAAGCCCAAATTTTAGAATAGAAATCGAATGTCGTCAATGATGGGATAGTTGATCACAATAATGTAAAACCAAATAAACTAATTTTCAATTTATCCAATTACTCAGTAGCGGCTCAACAAAACAAAAATCACCACAAATCAACTTTCAACAATTTCTTTCATAGGAAATTTACAAATATTGGTGAACCACTTGGGCCAGCATTAAAGATGCTTATCACAAACAAGTTGATTACCTTGCCAGAAGGAAGAAATTTTGAACCCTGGGTTAAACCTTCTTGGTCGAATGATAATCATTATTATGATTTTCATCAAAAAAAAGGACATCAAATAGATAATTATTAACATGTCATCCAATATTTGACTGATAATGGAGTGATAACTGTGGATGGAAATACCACAAACGAAACTCACACAGCTTTCAAAACTCCACTTCCTAACTATGAGAAGGGTGAATTATTAGCAGTGCATAACGTTAAAGGTAAAGCAAAGGTGAACTATGCTCATACATATGACAATGTGGTAAATATGATTATCATCAAAGAGAAACAACATCAAGAACCTGCTCAGGCTATCATAAGAAGCAAATCCAAAGTTGTTTTTTTGGGTCCTACAACTAACATGTCATCCACTTCAAAACAATATAGTCTAGTGGATCAACTATAGAAAACTGTCATCCAAATATCCATCTTAGAACTTTTAAGGCTTTCACCTACACACAAAGAAATTCTAGAAAGAGAATTAGTAGATATGATAGTGTCCAAATATCTTGATGTAGATCGATTCCAAACCATGGTGTGACACCTCACAACCCCTCACTGCTTACCATTCACCAAAGAAGATGACATGTCCTTTCCACATCCCCATAACACTCATTTTCATATTGAAGTCCTCATTCATAAGACGTGTGTTAAACATGTCCTAATAGATGGAGGAGTTGGCCTAAATATTTTCTCATTAAGTCTTGTTCATGGTCTCGGTTATTCTGAAGATGCAATTGATCCCTGGAAAAATATCATGATCAAAAGCATTTGATGAAGAAGAGTGTTCCTCCAAAGGAATTGTGGTATTACCCTTCAGAGTGGGACCCTTGCAAAAAGACACAGCATGACAAGTTATAGACTTGGATTTATCATACAACATACTTTTGGGAAGACCATGGATACATGACATACAAGATATTCCATCAACATATCATCAATGCCTGAAGTTTCCATACAATGGGCAGGAAATCATGATCTCAACGGATTCAAATCCATTCTAGTACTTTAGTAATCTAAAACTAGCTCAAGACGTCATTGTTCCTCATAATAGGGAGGCATCATCTTCAAACACACAATCTAAGGACATTTTATTTTCCTCAATTTTGTCAAGTATAGAAAAAAATGCATATAAGAGATCGAGGGAATGAAGAATATTCACTGTCATAGTTACCACTTTCTCCTAAATCCTATGGAAAACCATCAAACTCTAAACAACAACCAATTGTGAAACATCTTCCAATATTTGATGGAGAATTTATCAGTGCTGGGACATTATCTAAGTAAAGAAAAGACAAAGATGTGCTAGAGTGGCTATATAAGGATAAAGAAGTTCAACAAAAAATCAACAATGTCAGAATACCCACAGAAAAATATGGAAAAGGATTTAACATCCTTCAGAAAATGGGATATACTTGAATGGGTCCTGTAGGAAAAAGAAAAGAAGGTATCTCAGAACCTATACAACCTCATACTCAGCAAGCTATAGACAAATCGGGCTTAGGGTATGGACATGTTACTCTACAAGAGGACACATCTTCTAGGTAACAAAAAGACAAACATGATAACAAGAAAGAGCAACTTGCAATTGAAAGGGAAGAAACACCTACCAAACAACGAGAATAAGAAAACATAAAATGACAAAGGAAGAAAGTTTATAATCAATAGGAAAAATAAACTAAAGGCACTTCCCAAGCAGAGTTAACTCCTAATCAAAATAAACAAGAAGTTGGTACAAATCAAGGAGATATGATAGAAAGGTTGACAAAACTCAATATCAGCCTAGAGGAAACTGAATATGAGAGAAGAAAAGATATAGTAAGAAAAATAGAAGAAACAAATCAAATGCTATATGAACAAATTTGTAGATTGCAAGATGCAAGTGAAACAAATTCTAATGAATGGGAATGGGATTCCTATCATTCTGAACAATTAGCTGAAGAAACTTGCTTTGAAGAACATGTAGGTGTTGATGTAGTTCATGTATATGCAGGAAAAATGTTACAAACTAGCCTACTTGAATTAGAATCACATTTGGTTGACTTGGACTTAATCGAGGACGATCGGGAGCTACTTGTGAGACGTCGATTTGAGAAGAATATCATTCTAGACATTAAAATATGTTTCAAAAACTTTGACATCTCTATCATGACCCTTAATACCTTTAAAGCATCTCAACCTGAGGACCCCTTACCTCTAATCCACCCTAAACTAATTAACTAGGAAAATGAAACACATACTGTCATTAATACCTTTCTTAATGACCATGCCATATCCTTATATCTTAATGCAATCGAGCCCGCAACAACTTTCAGCAAGGATTTCAACAATGCATCTTCTAGTCAAGTGAGTGCCAAATCTCTTAGTCGCAAAAGTGAAAATAAAGAAAACAATATCAGGTCTACTATTGGAAACCATTTATTGGCAACATTAGATCAAGAAAAAATTAAAAAGAAAGGACACATCTACTGGTGAAAACCTTCTCAAGGTGTTGGAAGATGGGAGATTTGACACCTTACCTAAATACTATCAAGAAAGGTCATCCATATTTATTGAACCAATATAGGTAGTTAACATTAGGACAACATAGAAACAAATGATTCTAGATCCAACAACTTCTCTATCAGATCAAGAAAAGCAAGAATATCTGGAATTCTTCAAAAAATGACAAATCAATTTTGCCTATTCATATGCAGACATACCAGGGTTGGATCCAGATCTTATTATGCATAACTTAAATGTCAGTCCAAGAGCCAAACCAGTTAAACAGAAATTAAGGAAGATGCATCCTCATATCGCTCATCCTGTCAAATAAAACCTAAAGAAATTACTAGATGTAGGATTTATCAGACCTGTAGCATATCCTCAATAGGTATCAAACATAGTTCATGTTTCTAAACCAGATAAAAGTATCAGAATATGCATAGACTTCAGAGATGTCAATAATGCATGTCCAAAGGATGACTTTAGTTTGCCTAATATTTGTTGGAATATGTGCCTCTAATTCACTTGACAATAAGTCCATACTGATCGGGTTAAGTCTTGCCAATGAAATAGTATGAAGGTCTTTTGTGAGCTCTATCGGCATGACTCTTGTTGATGTTTTCTTCTATGTTGGCTATCAGAATAACAGTTTTGAAGTCATCCCGATGACCCGATGAAGTCCGGTGTAACTTTGGCTATTAGAATGACTTGTCGAGAGATATGTTGATGATCCGATGAAGTCACCCTTTTGGAATTCAGGTTGCATATTGGCTATCGGAATGACTCGTGCAAAGATATGCCGATGATTTGATGAAGTCACCTTTTGGCGTTCGGGTCGCATATCGGCTATCACATTGACATTTTGAATGTCATGTCGATGTCCCGATGAGCCAGCTCTACCTAGTCTTGGAGTATTTCACTCATCGGCATTGTGTTTTTCTTTGTGTTCCGATGACCCAATGAAATCATCTTGTCGAGATGGAAATGCAGATCGGGATAGTGGTTATGCTCTTGTTCCGATAGAGACCACTCCTAGCCATCGAAGATCGGAGTATCTTTTGGAGAGTTATATCGGTGACCCACTGGAGTCGCCTTAAGGCGATCGGGTATCATCAGGCCATCGGCTTTACTATTTGAATGTTGTGCCGATAGCCGATGGAGCGAAGGCAGTCAGGATAATGGTTATGCTCTTGTTTTGATGTCCTGATGGAGACCACTCCTAGCCATCGGAGATCGGAGTATCTTTTGGAGAGTTATACCGGTGACTTGATGGAGTCACCTTAAGGTTATCGGGTATCATCAGACCATCAGCTTTACCGTTTGAATGTTGTACCGATAGCTGATGGAGCAAAGACCAATTGCAGGAGCGAGGTTGAACTAAGATCCAAAAGATTGACTCTTGGACAATAAACATGAGACCGTCAGTGTAAATGAATACGGAGCGACCCGGTTCTCTACTGCATGTGGGATAACTATTTTTCATGAATGCAGACCGATGCAGGTAGACGGTTAGACTTCGAGCCATTGGTGCAGTTACTCTGATGAACCGACGAGCCGTTGGTATTTGGATGCCGATTATAATCCAGTTGGCAATGGAAGCCTAAGAGTTGTTGTGTGTTATATGAAGAGTTTGATCCAATTGTTTGTATGTCTAGAATGACTGTGTAATAGAGTAAAGGAACTCTAAAGATGAGACTCTATTGTATTGTTTTAACATACTGTTAATAAAGTCGATCATTTTTTGGTGGTGGGTTTTTCTCCCGAAAGGGTTTTCCCATGTTAACTCTGTGTGTTATTTCTCTCTGTTTGTTTTTTGTGTATGTTTCTTACTCGTGCCATATTCAGTAAATGTGGAAATATTGTCTACAGTAGTCTGTTTCTCCTCTAAAAGTTGACATTAGGGAAGCGAATTCCGCACTTGCTTTCCTTACAAGTGGTATCAGAGCTTGTCCCGGTTTGTTATCCTTGTTGGGTTGGGTTGGTTTTTTGTGTCAATTCTATCTCAGTGGGAGTCTTGCAAAGTGTCTACTTGTTTTACAGATTGAAATAGCGAGTACTTCAGGACGCATAGACATGGAGAAGTTTAATGGTTCCAATTTTGAACTTTGGAAACTCAAGATGGAAGACTTGCTAGTCGATAGAGATCTCTGGGGTGCTGTAACTACAACTTCTAAGCCTTCAGGCATGAAGCAAGAAGATTGGGATTTAGCTAACCGGAAGGCAAGTGGTCTAATCAGGCTATGTCTGGCTGATTTTGTTTTGTTAAACATCCATGAGGAGAAGTCTGCACATCTTCTCTGGGAAAAGTTGGGTGACATTTATCAGGGCAAATCCTTGGTGAATAAACTTTTCTTGAGGAAGAAATTGTACTCTCTGAGGATGGACACAGGGACACCATTAGTAGACCATTTGAATGCATTCAACATGGTTCTTGCATAGTTAACTTCTGTTGGTGTGTCTATTCAGGAAGAAGAACGTTGCATGTTGTTATTGTGTTCATTGCTTGACTCTTGGGAACACTTAGTGATGGCTATTGGTAGTACCATGACCCAATTCAAGATGGATACTATGGTTAATACTCTTTTGTTAGAAGAAATGAGAAATAAGTCTTCTGAGATGACAAAGGATGCACTCTCTATTCGAGGCAAATCGAAGGACAAAGACAAGAAGAAAGGAAAGAATTCCAAGTCTTGAGAGAGTTTTAAATCTCCAGGCAAGAAGTCAAAGGTGAAGTGCTGGAACTGTGGGGAGAAAGGGCATATCCGAAAGGATTGCAAGAAGGAGAAGAAGAAGAAGAAATATTCTGACACTGAGTCTTCTCAGAGTGATGCTGATGCTTTTGTAGCAGCCTTGGCAGTGCTTACCTCAGATGACACCTGGCTAGTAGATTATGGCGCATCTTTCCATATGACATCCCACAAGGAATGGTTATTGAAGTATGAACCATATGTTGGTGGAAAGGTATATCTGGCTAGTGATTCTACATTGGAGATTGTAGGGAGAGGCAGAATCAAAATTCAGTTTCCAGATGGTAGAGTGAAGGGGATTAATAGAGTTCTTCATATACCAGGTCTGGCAAGAAACCTCCTCTTTGTGAGTAAACTTAATGATGCTAGAGTTCAAGTTACTTTTGTGTCTGGTGGTTGCAAGATGACTAGGGTTTCCATTATTTTGGCAAAGGGTGATCGCATTGGTACACTATATAAGTTAAATGCTGAACCTATATGTTGTAATGTAACTTCTGAAAAGTCTGATAAGACAACTATAAGGGTGCATAATGCAAAATTGGAAGCTAAACTTCTTGCTGAGAAACAATGCTCTGGCATAACCGGTTAGGCCACATAGATGAAAAAGGTTTAAAAGCCTTGAAGAATAAGAATCTAGTTGAAGGTCTTGATGATTGTAGTTTTGAGTTTGATTTCTGTGAACACTGCATTTATGGAAAACATATCCGAGTTCAATTTTATTCTAGTTCTCATGAGTCTTCTACTATTCTGGATTATGTTCACTCTGATGTGTTTGGTCCAGTGGATGTACCTTCTTTGTCTAAGTCTAAATACTATGTATCCTTTGTAAATGATTATTCAAGAAGGGCATTTGTGTACTTTCTTAAAAGTAAAATAGAAGTGTTCAGTCAGTCTAAGGAGTTTAAGAACCTTGTTGAAAATCAGACTGGGAGAAGGATTAAATGTTTAAGAATAGACAATGGTGGTGAATTTTGTAGTACAGATTTTGACAAATACTGTGTTGATCATGGAATTAAAAGACATAAGACTGTACCTTACACTCCACAACAAAATGGAGTCACTGAAAGGTTGAATCGGTATCTAATGGAGAAAGCAAGGAGCATGTTGAGTGGAGCTGGACTGGAACAAACATTTTGGGCTGAAGCAGTTACTACATTGTGTTACCTGCTGAATCGTTCTCCTACTTCAGCATTGGTTGACCAAACAACTATGGAAGCATGGTCTGGTAAGAAACCTTCTTTAAGGAACCTACATGTTTTTGGTGTAGAGGCATATGCTCAAGTGCCTGATGTGAATAGATCTAAGTTGGATAATAAAGTGATAAAATGTATCTTCATTGGCTATGGAGTTGGTGTGAAAGGATACAAACTTTGGAATCTAGTGACTGGTAAGGTTTTATTCAGCAGAAGTGTGATTTTTCATGAGATGAAGCCTATGTCATTAGATCATAAAATAGAAAAGAAAGGAGAAGCTGAGGTTGAAGTACCTCTAGTTAAAGAAGAATCTCCAGAGATACCTAAAGATGAGGAGAGTTCAAGCAGTTCAAGTAGTTTTGAAGAAGAACATGATAATGAGCCTCCTGGTGAACCTCAAGAAGCCTCAACACTAGAGTTGAGAAGATCTACTTGAGAGAAGCGAGAACCTAAAAGGTATACACCTAATAAGTAGAGTCACTCTATGTTGAATGTTGATTGTGCTTATGTGTTACTTGCAGATACTGATGAGCCTAGGACTATAAAAGAAGCAATTGAAATGCCTGATTCAGATTCTTGGTTGGAAGCCATGAATGATGAAATGTCATCATTGGATAAAAATGGAACTTGGGATTTGGTGCCACTACCTAAAGACAGAAAGCCTGTAGGCTGTAAATGGGTATTCAAAAAGAAGTATGGTCTAGATGGAAGCATTGAAAAGTATAAGGCAAGACTGGTTGCAAAGGGGTATTCGCAAAAGGAAGGTATTGACTATGGGGAAATCTTTTCTCATGTAGCTAATCTGACATCTATTAGATTTCTCTTGTCACTTGCAGCAGCATATGATTGGGAGATTGAGCAGATGGATGTGAAGACAACATTTCTTCATGGTGATCTTGAAGAAGAAATTTATATGTCCCAGCCTAAGCACTTTGTGGAAAAAGGTAAAGAACATCCGGTATGCAAACTCAAGAAGTCTCTGTATGGTCTGAAATAGTCTCCCAGCATGTGGTATCAAAAGTATGATACATTTGTTTTGTCCTTGGGATTTGTGAGATCCAAAGCTGATCATTGTGTTTACTACAAAACTGATGGTGATAGGATTCTTATCATAGCTTTGTATGTAGATGACATGTTGTTCATAGGAAACAGAAAAAGTATGATCTCAGATTTAAAATCTCAGCTTTGTATGAAATTTGAAATGAAAGATTTAGGACCAGCAAATTACATTTTGGGAATGGAGATCAAAAGAGATAGGTCTAAGAGGAAACTTTGGCTCAGCAAAAGAAAATACATAACCAATGTTCTTGACAGGTTTCATATGTCTGACTATAAACCACAGGTTGTTCCCATCTTCCAGGGAACTAAGTTGTCTGTGTTGGACAGTCTGAAATCTCCAAAACAGATTGAAGACATGGAAAATGTACCTTATGGAAGTGCTATAGGTAGTTTGATGTATGCTATGGTTTGTACAAGACCAGACATTGCCCAACCAGTGGGAGTACTTAGTAGGTTTATGTCGAATCTAGGGAGATCACACTGGGATGTTGTAAAGAGAGTGTTTAGATACCTGAAGGGTACTTCAAATTTTGCATTATGTTATCATTGTAATCTGAGGGGTTCAAAAAGAACTCTTAGCATTTGTGGTTACACAGATTCTGATTGGGTAGGGGACATTGACAGTAGGAGATCTACCAGTGGGTATGTTTTTGTCCAGAATGGTGGAGTAGTTAGTTGGATGAGCAAGTGGCAAGTTGTAGTCGCTTTGTTCACTACTGAGCTAGAATACATGGCAGCTACACATGCTTGCAAAGAAGCAGTCTGGCTTAGATGTTTGAGCTCTGACATTGGTTTTAATGCAGGGAAGTTTGAAGTCTGGAGTGATAGTCAGAGTGCCATATGCTTGGCAAAGAATCCTACATTTCATGCCAGGTCGAAGCATGTTGATGTTCAGTACCATTTCGTACGTGACATGGTGGAAGATGGAAAAGTTTATCTTAACAAGGTAGACACTCTAGAAAATGTTGTAGATGCCTTGATGAAACCAGTGAGCACACACAAGTTCAGGTGGTGTTCAAATTCTATGGGTCTTCGTACCCATGCCTGTAAGTAACATCTAGAATGGTATCTGGGTCCAGTGAATTCCTCGTCAAGTGGGAGTTTGTTGGAATATGTGCCTCTAATTCACTTGACAATAAGTCCATACTGATCGAGTTAAGTCTTGCCGATGAAATAGTATGAAGGTCTTTTGTGAGCTCTATCGGCATGACTCTTGCTGATGTATTCTTCTCTGTTGGCTATCGAAATAACAGTTTTGAAGTCATCCCGATGACCCGATGAAGTCCGAGGTAACTTCGGCTATCAGAATGACTTGTGGAGAGATATGCTGATGATCTGATGAAGTCACCCTTCTGGCATTCGGGTTGCATATCGGCTATCAGAATGACTTGTGGAGACATATGCCGATGATCCGATGAAGTCACCCTTTTAGCATTCGGGTTGCATATCGGCTATCGGAATGACTCATGCAGAGATATGTCGATGATCCGATGAAGTCACCTTTTGGCATTCGGGTTGCATATCGGCTATCGGGTTGACATTCTAAATGTCATGTTGATGTCCCGATGAGCCAGCTCTACCTAGTCTTAGAGTGTTTCACTCATCGGCATTGTGTTTTTCTTTGTGTTCTGATGACCCGATGAAATCATCTTGTCAGGATGGAAATGCAGATCGTGATAGTCGTTATGCTCTTGTTCCGATGTCCCAATGGAGACCACTCCTAGCCTTCGGAGATCGGAGTATCTTTTGGAGAGTTATACCTATGACCCGATGGAGTCGCCTTAAGGTGATCGGGTATCATCAGGCCATCAGCTTTACCATTTGAATGTTGTGTCGATAGCCAATGGAGCGAACGCGGTCAGGATAGTGGTTATGCTCTTGTTCCGATGTCCCGATGGAGACCACTCCTAGCCATCAAAGATCAGAGTATCTTTTGGAGAGTTATACCAATGACTTGATGGAGTCACCTTAAGGTGATCGAGTATCATTGGACCATCAACTTTACCATTTGAATGTTGTGCCAATAGCCAATGGAGCGGAGACCAACTGCGGGAGCGAGGTCGAACTAAGATCCAAAAGATTGACTCTCGGACAATAAACATGAGACCGTCAGTGTAAATGAATATGGACCGACCCAGTTCTCTACTGCATGTGGGATAACTATTTTTCATGAATGCAGACCGACGCAGGCAAATGGTTAGACATCGAGCCATTGGTGCAATTACTCTGATGAACCGATGAAGAATTGGTATTTGGATGCCGACTGTAATCCAATTGGTAATGGAAGCCTAAGAGATATTGTGTGTTATGTGAAGATTTTGATCCGATTGTTTGTATGTCTGGAACGACTGTGTAATAGAGAAAAGGAACTCTGCAGATGAGACTCTATTCTATTGTTTTAACATACTGTTAATAAAGTCGATCATTTGCTGGTGGTGGGTTTTTCTCCCAAAAGGGTTTTCCCATGTTAACTCTGTGTGTTATTTCTCTGTGTTTGTTTTTCGTGTATGTTTCTTAGTCGTGCCATATTCAGTAAATGTGGAAATATTGTCTACACTAATCTATTTCTCCTCTGAAAGTTGACATTAGGGAAGCGAATTCCACACTTTCTTTCCTTACAAAATTGACACCATTGTGGATTAACTGCTAGACATTTCATGTTTTCTCTAATGGACAGTTTCTCAAGATATAATCAAATTAAAATAGCTCTAGAAGATCAAGAAATGACAACTTTCACATGTCTATGGGGTACTTTCTGCTAGAACATCCTTCCATTTGGATTAAAGAATGCAGGTGCTACATATCAGAGAGCCATGACAATGATATTCCATGACATGATGCATACATTCATGGAAGAATATGTGGATGACATATTGGAAAAATCATACAATAGAGAAGAATATCTGGAAATACTGAAAAAGATTTTTGACTGGTTAGAACAATACAATCTAAGGCTCAATCCAAAAAAATGTTCCTCTAGTGTCAATTCGAGGAAAACTATTGGGATACATTATTTCAGCAAGAAGTATGGAAGTAGATCTGGCTAAAGTTGAAGAAATCATGGAAAAGGCATCTCCCAGAAATATCAGTCAACTCAGCTCACTTCAAGGAAGATTGCAGTCAATTAGAAGATTTGTTGACTCAGTTGGCAGATATATGTCAACCATTTAAACATCTATTGCACAAGAATGTTAATTTCAAGTGGGACCATCATTGTGAGGAAGCATTCAACAAGATCAAGGGCTATCTCATGGAACCAGTAGTCCTAATGTCACCAATTCAAGGAAACTCGTTGTTACTTTATATATCAACCACATAAGTATCATTAGGAGTTATGCTCGCACAACAAGATAATCAAGGAAGAGAATTATCTATCTACAATATCAGTAGAACATTAGTGGGATATGAGCTCAACTATTCATCAATAGAAAAAGCATGCTTGGCGGTAGTATTTGCTTCTCAAAAATTGACACACTATCTACTATCTCACTCTATCAAGTTGATTGCTAAAATTGATCCATTGAAGTATTTGCTCAGCAAGGTGGCATTAACAGGAAGATTAGCAAAATGTATCATGATCCTAAGAAAGTTTGATATTGAGTATGTGGATAGCAAAGTTATCAAGAGGCAAGTCATTGCAGACCAACTAGCAGAGGCACCACTTCAAGATGATCTTCCTTTACACATTGAATTTCTAGATGTTGATATCCTAAAAGTCACCACAAATACATGGCAATTGTACTTTGATGTTTCATATACACAGCATGGATCAGGAACATGTATTATATTCATCACACCACAAAGTTATACAATTCTAAAGGCATACAAATTAAGCTTTTTATGTACTAATAACACAGTGGAATATGAAGCTTTGGTCACAGGAATCAAAATGGCCATAGAATGAAACATTACACAACTTCAAGTTTTTGGAGGCTCTCATCTTGTTATCAACCGAATCAATGAAAAGTATCAAAGAAATGATGAAAACATAATGCCTTATAAGAAGATGGTTGATGATGTCAAGAAGTACTTTGTCGAAATAACTTTTGAGTAGATTCCAAGGAATGAAATCAAAGAAGAAAATACCATGGCAACAATTTCTTCTCTACTTCAGACACAGGAAAATCAAGAGCGGTATGAATTCCTAGTGGAAGAGTTGTTTTACCCTGCATATAACTGTTCTGATTCCCAAAATATCTATCACCTTGTTGGGTATGACTCCTCCTGCTATGGCCAAACTTATACATACCTAAAAGATAATATCCTCCTTCTTGACTTCTCAAATAACCAAAAGAGAAATTTCATCCGCCAATCTTCCCATCATACTCTTGTCATGGATATCCTTTTTAAATGAAATCTAGAAAGTACTCTTTTAATATGTCTCGAGCAAGAATAATCTAAGAAGGCCTTAAATGAAGTCCAAAATGACATTTGTGGCACTCATTCAAGTGGTCTTATCCTCTCAAAAAAACTCATACGCTTGGGCTATTATTCGCCAACTATGGAACGAGACTCTTTTTAGACAACTAAAACATGCAAACAATGTTAGATCCATGGAAAATTAATTCATGCACCAACACAAGAACATCATGCTTTGGCAACATCTTTACCTTTCTGTCAATGGGGTTTTGATCTAGTAGGAAAGATACATCCTCCTTCATCCAATGGTAACAAATTCATCCTTGTAGCTACATAATATCTCACAAAATTGATTGAGGTAGTACCTCTCATAAATACATAGGAAAATAAATTGTTGCATTTATCTTAAACTACATCATTTGTCTCTATGGCATATCCATGAACATTATCATTGATAGTGGGTGACTGTTCAAGAATCATGATGTAAAAGAGCTATGTGATAAATTCAATATACAACATAGATTCTCCACACCCTACTATCCTAAAGGGAATGGACAAGCAGGAGAATAAAACAAAACAATTTTGAAAATCCTGAAAAAGAGAGTGAATGATGCTGGTGGAGATCGGAATGTTCAATTGTACCCTTCTCTATGGACCTACCATACCAGTATCTGCACACCAATGGTGCCACACCTTTCTATCTTGTCCATGGATCATAATCAATACTACTAATAGAAGTAGAGATATCTTCTCTACAAGTATCATTAAAAGGCCTTATCCTAGATGAAGAACAACGAGTATCTAAACTACAAGAGTTAGAATTGATCCATGAACGACAAAAAAATACCTTTGAGTTAGAATAGGCATTTACAACCAACGGGACCAAGAGCTAGATGTGTTGCAGAAGTCAAGATCAAGTTGTAGCTAGTCGTTCATTTAACGTAGTAATTGAGTGAAGTAAATAAGATCCGGTTTGGTTTCAAGAATGATCTATCCTATGTAAGACATTATCTAAGTAAACTTAGGTTTGATAAGATGTTATTTGAACTAGCTGAGAGATGATCGACAAAATCGTGCAACGCAACAGCAGGGGTACACTATCAAGATTGTTTAGGCTCAAGAGGATGATGTCCAGTTTTATGCTCCTTGTAGACTGATCTGGGCAGGTTTCATTGTTTTGACTAACAAGAATAGGAATTTGTATGACAAAGTTTATCACTGAGTTGTTGATTTATTTTCTCTAGTTTTAGTATTTTAGTTTTAGTTTCAGGTTTGAAAACACATAAAAAACACAAGATGTATAATAATTCATTCATATCATGCTAACCCTACATAAGTTGTCTTAGAGAAGAAAATATTTGCTTGTTGACTTAGGTACACACCGAATAGCTAATCAAAATATGATCATTGAGTCTCATGCAATGGATTCTCAACGTTGTATTAGTTGACTCCAAACGCTAATGGGGACATGATATGGAAAGTGTCTTGGGAGAGTTACTATCCTCTTGCACAAAGATTATCCCCCTTTTGGAAGTGAATCGGGTAGCCTCTATCTTATAGTTTTTAGTAAGGGTTCCATTTGGAAGGACCACCTGACTGTCACGCAAGCATTATTTAGATACAAACCCAGCAAGATGTTGAAACCATGTAATCATGCAAGCGTGATTTAGACTGTGAGGTCCTACAAGATTCTCAACATGAGACACTCCTCATAAATGAAGCAGTGCCACCGATTATTTCGTCTGCTGGGACTTTCACCCTAGAAGCATTTTATTATAGTGAGCTGAATTCTTGGCTTTGGTCGGACTCACTTGGGTCGTCCCCTCTCACCGAGCCTTAGGGGCTTCTTAGGAGGCAGGCCCTCTAAAGGTATCAATAGATCTCAAACTCTAATAGAAAAAACCTCAAGGTCTAGATTTCTAAGTGTCCAAATGGACAAGAGAATACTCTCCTAATCTAGATTTTTCCCAAAAAAATATAAAACAAAGTTCTTTCCCTTATATAATTTGAAGTGTTCCTAAAAATATTAAGAAGACAAAATGTTTGTTTGTATCTCCGAAGGCAACCTGCAAATCAAAGATATCAGTAGTTCAAGTTTATAATCTTTGGCAAGCGTATGTTTAATGATTGAATTCTTTGTCAAGAAGACCTGCAAACATTAAAAGCCCAAGATTAGTTTCCAAAATAACATAAAAAATATTCATCAAAAGAAAATTCTAGCATGCAAGCTGTAAATTAAACTAATCTAACAAGAATTTCTATTTTTTATGACTATCCTAGTTATGATAGTTTTGATAGTACTTAACTCTGTCGTTTATAACGTTTCAACCAGAGCTAATTAGGAAAATCTATTTGGTGTAAATATGGAAAACTTGGTTTTACACAACATATTAAAATTTTGTTTAGATCCAATGGTTAAATAAAAAGCTATGCCCTCTGAATAGAGACCATGTTTTACTGTCACGGAAGAATAAGTAAAATGATGGTACTGCACTCTATCATTCCTAACTTTCAAACCCGAAATGTTTAAGAAAATCTCTTTGGTGAAATTGTAGAGAGCTTGGTTTTCAAGAACATATCAAAACTTTGTTTAGATCCAAGAGTTCAATAAAATGTTATGCCTTCCAAACATAGACAATTTTTGACTGTCACAGAAGAAAAAGAAAAAAGAAATATTTTTATTTGCAAATTCAACACATGTTATTAGTTATAAAAAACAAACTTTAAATTTTTTCAAGAAAAATTAGAAATATTGTAGTCATGGATTTGAGCCCCACGGTGGGCTCCAAAAATGTGTGTATAAAAAGTGGACCTATATCTATATCTGGAATACACAACACTTCAAATAAGTCATTAGATGCATGGTTGGTAAATCAATAATCAATGAATAACAAACCATTACAAAGCGACCTATTGCCTTCTAGTAGATGTGAGTTTATATTTTTCTCAGATTGTTAAGCTATCTAGTGACTAGACAATACCTAAATGAAGGATTTTTAAATCTATATGAGCATGAATATGAGCTAAATGGATCCAAGATTAATCTAACTTGATTTAAGCAATATGAAATAACTAATATGCAATATCTCAATGCGAATTCTTAATGAATCTAGAGCAAAAATAACATAATAATAATATATTCTCCAGAATTTTTAGAATGAGAGATGGGAACCTGAATTTATAGAAAATTCAGAAAGAAACCAACGACTGAGATCAAATGATGATAAGCGGTCAATATTTTCCAAGAGGGAGCACAATCCAAGCGAATTGATGTGATTGGATGCTTTTCTCTTGAAGATTTGTGCTAATAATTTCCAATTCCTCTTTCTTGATTTGTTTCCTTTTTTGAAGATTTATGACAATTTTTATTTATTTTTCAAATTAATTCCTCTTTTGATAATTTAATGGCAAATTTAATTATTTAATAATATGCAAAATATATTTAATTAAAATAAATAAGATAATTGTTTAAAATGATTTACTTGGAATGATTTAATTAATTCAATAAATATTTAATTAATATTGAGTGATTAATTTGCCATGTGACATTGATGATTTTAAAAATTAATTGTGTTAATTGTCTTTGGTTAGGACCTTGGTGACGTTGTCGAAATTAAGGGCCTTGGTGAGAAATTCATTATATAAAAAAATATAATTGTAACTTAATCTTTATAATTGTAAGAATAAACTCAATCTTTTAAATGTAATTCTCATTATAATTATTTAAAAATATTATAAATAATTTTAATTATTTTCATCTTTAATCTTAATCTTAATTTTAATCACCACAATTTTAATTTGAAGTAAAGTTAAAATTTTAAACATAATAAAATCAAATAAAAGAAAATAATCTCTAAACACTAAAATAAAACATAAAACAAAAACCTCAAAAAGAAATAATATTAAAATTATATCCCTCCCTACATTTTCTATCAATTTTCTTTTCATGTTATGTGCCTTTTCCATCACTTTCTGTATGTTACGCGTATTTTAAAATGATATTTTTTATTTTCCTCACTCACATTTGGAAACATATGAATCAAAGCATAAAATATGGAAAATTTGAAAACTACACTTGCACTAGTTTAGCTTTGAAAACTAAACTACACATGCACTAGTTTAGCTTTTTTTTGCAATAATGCATGCTATGTTTTTTAACAGAGAATAGTGATTTTTCACATGCTATGAATTATACTTTTAGAGGTGCTCAAATCTATATGTACAGACCTTTGTATTATTTGTAAGCAGTAATAAAGATTTTGTGTGTGCAGTGAAAGCAGAGAACTCTTCTCATTTTTTTTTAAGTTGTGTTTTTTATATCTCTGCAATTATTTACTGCTGGTATTTGTTTCTTCTCTGTCATAAATATTTTGCTCATCAGCTAACTTAACGAACAGAGGTTGTACAACAGTGGTCATTGACTCTGGAGAAGCATTGCAAGTATAAAGCAAGACCAAGAGTGAAAATAACTCTATATAATTTGATGAATTTTCAATCATGTGAACTGCTCACTCGTATTCGGAAAAAAGCACTAGGCGTTCACAGCTAATGTTAATATGTTGCCTTCTAGTAGCTATTTGATATTTGCATAACTGTTTGGACTAACGTTTTCTTGACATTAAACTAGACAAGGCCTTCGTTAAAGGATCAAAGGGTCTAGAGCTGTCTTGAATCAGACCTGAGATTATAGATAAATGTGAAATTTAAAACATTATCGTGATAAGTGGTTGTAGGCTAATGTCAGGGTCATGATTTCTTACATTATTTCATGTATGTGTACATGAATTCTCATAAGAAGCTTGATACTCTGACAGAACTGTCTGAGCATGCACGTGTTGCTGATATGGATGAGTCAAACCAGATTGAAGGGGGAAGCCTTTTTTCATAGGATTTAACTGGTGGTTGGTGACCGTCAATGGGCACCCCAACAGAGGAAAAATAGAGTGCATAGGTGTTATTTGTAATAACCTAGAGGCATTATAGATACCGAACACTGCTAAGTTTTTTTGGTTGATCTCCTCTTGTTTAGTTATCTAACAAAGAAATATGAAACTTACTCTATCATATGAAATAGTCACTCAAATACTTTTAAACTTAAGGTAAATCAATTCTGTTGTAAGTATTATTGGCTTTAAAATGAATCTATGATGAAAAATTAAAACTATAATAACAATTCAATCACTTGAAAAATAATGTTCAATTGAAAGAAGGCTATTGTAATAAATCAAATTTACATTAAAATTACTATTTGTTTCCTAATTGAAACTATAATAATAATTCAAATTATGTATTTAAACTATGATAATAGACCAACTACATTAGGATAATAATACTATCATGATGAATGAAATTACTTGAAAGATATTATTTGTTTTAAAGGAATATCTATTTAATAATTAAACTTCAAAACCTGAATAAATAACTAAAAATATAAATTATTTCTTTAGGACACAAAATAACTTACAAAATGATTCTAATTGCTCATGAGATACTTTTTTTTGAAGAAAAACAATGTAATAATAAAAATAATTACTACCATAGTCTAACTACTTTGCAACAAATTCAAATACTTGAAAATAACGAAACTATGCAAAAATGAATTATCTACTCATCAGGTATTATTTAGAATAAAGTTTGAAAATGAAACTATTTACTTGTAGAGTACTATCTCCTTAGTAGGAACTACTAAATAATTAACTATATAGTTGAAGGGTAGTTTTCTTCTTTCTCTTTTGAAAATAATCGTATTGAATTGAAAATGATCTAGTTCCTTTTGTTTTTCAACTAATACTAAAAGACCTTATTATTTGAAAGATAAAACTCTATAAATCATATTTCTTCAAATACATCTTAAAGCTAATTAAAATGAGCTAACACCTATATCTATATAAATACATGGTAAACATTTTAAATTAGTAACGACTAAAAATCTCATCTAGATTCTAGATTCCTTTATTTAAATCCTTCATACTCTTAGAACTAAATACTAAATAACTCCACAAAATATAATTGATAAGACAAAGTAGTCTAACTTTATTGCCTATAAAAGATAACATTAACAAAGAATTAATGATTTGCTCCTACAATGTATAAGGAATTTTTTTTTTTTTTTTAATTTTTAAAAGAGGACTTATTCATGGATATTATTTATCTTTCTAAGGGGTTGTTGGGGGTAGGTTTCTTTATAAGGCTTACTAGATCAATAATATATTGACCCAATATCCTAGGACAACTAAGTTCCATTAATCTCCTGAAAAAACCGGAATAATTCCTACTATTTTACTAATAAACCTTATTGTATATCTCTTTGTTTGAAATTTTTGTTTTCTTTTTTCTATCATCAAGGTAGTTATTGTCAATAAATCATCAATAATATCATCTAATTTTTTTATCAAACTAATACAATTATAGTTTTGGTTGCATATAAAAATTTAACTAAAACTGATATCTTAAATGTGACACAATATTTAAATACTTATTTACTCATACTGAACTAATTCTAAATGAATAAATTGGTTTACACCATTTAATTTACTTACTTAATAGTTACTCACATTGAATCTAAATTTAACTATTATATTTAATTTACTTAGAAATGAAGGTTTCTATAACTCTGAAAATGGCTACTAAAAATGTCTTCAATTGTTTGCATATAATTTAATTTGTGTTCAATGATGATGTAATTACTTTCATGCAAAAATCAAGCAACTGGATAATCTGAAAATAAATAAATAAATTTAAAAACCAAAATATAAAGTTTCTAAATAGTCATTACTTTTTGAAAGCCCTGTTTCTAATCATATCGCTTTATTAAGTCTTTTAAAATTAAAATTTTAGAGTTGTAGGAAATGAATAAAACCACATTCAAATTGATTTTTTTTATTTTTATTTTTTTTATCTTATAGGTTTTCTCTTAAAATCATATTTACTTTCTATTTCTTTTAATTTATCAATAAGTCTTTCTTAAATAGAACTCTTCAATCCTATAATTCATCTGTTTCTTTGCTGGAACCACATAAATATTAATTATCCTTTTTCCATGTTCATAACTAATTCAATTTTTAAATTTAGTAATTTATTAAAAAGTCAATTCGGTTAATACTAATTATTTGCATGCTGAATTTTAAACAATATGTTTTTTTTTAAATTCTCAACTTAGAAAAATCAACATTTTTCTTTCTTTCATCTAAATACTCCGATATACTTGCATGCAATAAAATAAAATAAAATACCAAAGGAAATTGCATGCAATAAAATAAAATTTACTTGCATTCAGATTTTATTGAAACAAACAGGCAAATTTATTACCAAAGGAAATTGCATGCATTGAAATAAAATTTACTTGCATTTATATTTTATTCAAACAATAGGCAAATTTATTACCAAAGGAAATTGCATGCATTCAAATAAAATTTACTTGCATTTAGATTTTATTCAAACAGAATGGCAATTTTATTTTAACACTTTTAAAATATTAATAGTGACATTTGAAAATACACAAAAGGAAGAACCTGGATCCACAAAAGAGATTAAATGCTTCTCTATAAACAAACATATCTATTTTAACACTTTTAACAAAATAATAATACTAGCATCTAAAAATACACAACAGAAAGAACTTGGATTCACAAAAGAGATCAAATCCTTCTCTATTGAACCATGCTCCTGCTACCAACTTCCTTTCTTCAAATTTATTCCTGCAATAATTCTGATAGCAATCTCCCCCCCCCTCAATTTATAGCACCTATATTCTATATAGATTTCATCAAAGAATCTACTTCCAATATTTAACTTGTATTCCATGCTCACAAAATTTCTAAACTATAACTATTCATAAAAATGAAACTCAATAAAATCTCTCCAAAAGGAGTTTGTAAAATACACCCAACATCCTCGTAATTTATAGATTTTGAAGATGTAAATAACTTTCACCATCCGTAATAATTTTCAAAATAAGGAGATTCTTCAATTAATATTTGTAAGAGAATATGCCATAAATAATATTGTAACTCCCTTGTTGTAAATTTATTTATTTCTTCCATTTTATCAAGAATTATTTTTGTAACTCCCTTGTCATAAAATTTCCATGAATAGAGATATTCTTGTCATAGAATTAATTTGTAAAATTCATTCCTTCCAAAATAAATGAGTATTATATTCTCCACTTGTCATAGGATATACTAATAATAAATTTCCACTTCTAGCATGCCATGTGTCTTGGCCTTCCTCTTTTCTCCTACACCATGTTCTTAAATAAAAATATATGCATTAAAATAAGTATAAGTATTTATCTATTGTTTTAAATTTTAAAATTAATTACTTGCATCTAGTTAATATTATAATCTAAATAATATATATTTAAATATATGTATATTTGGTTTCCTAGTAAAATTAATTTTATATATATTAGTCTACTACTATATTTAATCAAGTTTATTATCTAATTTAATGCATTTATAAATTTTTGAGTTTTGCTTGATTTATTGGTTTAAATTTTTTTTAATTTATTATAAATAAATAATCGATCAATTCCAACCTTATCCAAAATTAATCAAACATGTTTTTTTTGTTTTTTTTAAATATTCCAAGTAAGAGGGTTATGACATCCTCCCCCCCTTAGATTTTGTATCGTCCCAATGCACTTATAGAACTTACATAAAGTTAGCAATCATCCATCAGAATCAAACTCATTAAATACCTTTATCATTTTTTGTTTTTCTTTAATTTGTTTAATTAGGAGGTGTTCTTCTTTCAAATGATTTATTTTTTTGATTCTTGTTGAAGTTTGCATTTCTCTTAAATTCATGCTTTGTCTTGAATGAATGATTCATGTTAAAATTTCATCTCGTTATTTCTAGGGCTTGAATCTTCCTTTCTTGTTCTTTCAGATACCTCCTTCATGCCTACGAGTCTATGCACATCAACTTCTAGCCCAAGTTGGTATTGAGCCCCCAAAATGAACTTTTTGATTTGACACTTCTCATTTTTTTGACAGATAGGTACACACTTTAACAATTTGGCAACTTATTTCGATATTATTGAACTGTCAAAGCCCCTTGTCAAAGATTATGGAATTATGTTACCTTCTCATTGAAGAATGATTGTGATAGCCTCCTCTTATGAAAATGGTGAATAAAATGATCTCATGTGATTATATCCTTTTTATACCCATTTGCTCCTTAGTATTAGTCCACTAACAAGCTCCATCTCTAGTGAGTTGATAGGAAACCCCATAATGTCTTCAATGTTTCACTAAAGTCCTTTAGTTCAATGTATTTTCCCTTTGACTCCTTGAAGTGGTGGTATGCTTTCCTCTTCCACTTTCTTTACCTTCTAGGTCTTATTGAAATTTGAATTTCTTATTTAGTTCTTGATTTAATATATAACGATTCACTTCTACAACCTCCAACTACTTCCAAGATACTCTTCAAGATTGCATAAATTGAGGTGAGCTCAAGGCCTAGACTTGAACCTTCACTCTGATACCACATGTAATAACCTAGAGGCACCATAGATACCGAACACTGCTAAGTTTTTTTGGCTGATCTCCTCTTGTTTAGTTATCTAACTAAGAAATATGAAACTTACTCTATCATATGAAAAAGGATCTAGTCACTCGAATACTTTTAAACTTAAGGTAAATCAATTCTGTTGTAAGTATTATTTGCTTTAAAATGAATCTATGATGATTAAATATAAAGTATTAAACTTGATTAAAAATTAAAACTATAATAATAATTCAATCACTTGAAAAATAATGTTCAATTGAAAGAAGGTTGTTGTAATAAATCAAATTTAAATTAAAATTACTATTTGTTTCATAATTGAAACTATAATAATAATTCAAATTATGTATTTAAACTATGATAATAGACCAACTACATGAGGATAATAATATTATCATGATGAATGAAATTACTTGAAAGATATTATTTGTTTTAAAGGAATATCTGTTTAATAATTAAACTTTAAAACTTGAATAAATAACTAAAAATATAAATTATTTCTTTAGGACACAAAAAAAAAGAAAAAGAAAATGTGAAGCTTGGAAATGACCCTGATACAAAATAACTTACAAAATGATTCTAATTGCTCATAAGATAATTTTTTTGAAGAAAAACAATGTAATAATAAAAGTAATTACTACCATAGTCTAACTACTTTGCAACAAATTCAAATACTTGAAAATAATGAAACTATGCAAAAATGAATTATCTACTCATCAGGTATTATTCAAAATAAAGTTTGAAAATGAAACTATTAAAGTTTGAAAATGAAACTATTTACTTGTAGAGTACTATCTCCTTAGTAGGAACTACTAAATAATTAACTATATAGTTGAAGGGTAGTTTTCTTCTTTCTCTTTTGAAAATAATCGTATTGAATTGAAAATGATCTAGTTCCTTTTGTTTTTCAACTAATACTAAAAGACCTTATTATTTGAAAGATAAAACTCTATAAATCATATTTCTTCAAATACATCTTAAAGCTAATTAAAATGAGCTAACACCTATATCTATATAAATACATGGTAAACATTTTAAATTAGTAACGACTAAAAATCTCATCTAGATTCTAGATTCCTTTATTTAAATCCTTCATACTCTTAGAACTAAATGCTAAATAACTCCACAAAATATAATTGATAAGACAAAGTAGTCTAAATTTATTGCCTATAAAAGATAACCTTAACAAAGAATTAATGATTTGCTCCTACAACGTATAAGGAATTTTTATTTTTTTTTAATTTTTAAAAGAGGACTTATTCATGGATATTATTTATCTTTCTAAGGGGTTTTTGGGGGTAGGTTTCTTTATAAGGCTTACTAGATCAATAATATATTGACCCAATATCCTAGGACAACTAAGTTCCATTAATCTCCTGAAAAAACCGGAATAATTCCTACTATTTTACTAATAAACCTTATTGTATATCTCTTTGTTTGAAATTTTCGTTTTCTTTTTTCTATCATCAAGGTAGTTATTGTCAATAAATCATCGATAATATCATCTAATTTTTTTATCAAACTAATACAATTATAGTTTTGGTTGCATATAAAAATTTAACTAAAACTGATATCTTAAATGTGACACAATATTTAAATACTTATTTACTCATACTAAACTAATTCTAAATGAATAAATTGGTTTACACCATTTAATTTACTTACTTAATAGTTACTCACATTGAATCTAAATTTAACTATTAAATTTAATTTACTTAGAAATGAAGGTTTCTATAACTCTGAAAATGGCTACTAAAAATGTCTTCAATTGTTTGTATATAATTTAATTTGTGTTCAATGATGATGTAATTACTTTCATGCAAAAATCAAGCAACTGGATAATCTGAAAATAAATAAATAAATTTAAAAACAAAAATATAAATTTTATAAATAGTCATTACTTTTTGAAAGCCCTGTTTCTAATCATATTGCTTTATTAAGTCTTTTAAAATTAAAATTTTAGAGTTGCAGGAAATGAATAAAACCACATTCAAATTGATTTTTTTTATTTTTATTTTTTTATCTTATAGGTTTTCTCTTAAAATCATGTTTACTTTCTATTTCTTTTAATTTATCAATAAGTATTTTTTAAATAGAACTCTTCAATCCAATAATTCATCAACTATGTTTCTTTGCTGGAACCACATAAATATTAACTATCCTCTTTCTTGTGTTCATAACTAATTAAATTTAGTAATTTAGTAATTTATTAAAAAATCAATTCAATTAATACTAATTATTTGCATGCTGAATTTTAAACAATATGTTTTAATTAAATTCTCAACTTAGTAAAATCAACACTTTTCTTTCTTTCATCTAAATACTGCTATATATATCAAATAATATTAAATGCTCAAATTATAAATATTTCTATTGTATTATTTTCTACAATAAATCTAGCTTAATTATTATTTTTTAAGTAAAATAATTATAATTTAATATATACATATATTGAATTAAAAATATTGGACATGTGCAATAAAATAACATTAATTATTGCTTATAATGTGTATATTTTAAATCATGTATAACTTAAAATATATTTATATACATATTTTTGTGTTTTAAATACTAATATTTATTTGGTACTATAATATTTCATTTATTTTCTTATCTTTATATGCAACTAAATAAAATACCATTAATAAATTGAATTGGAAGAATAAGATAAGTGTAAATATTGTTTTATTTTATAAAGAATATTTTTAATTAGAAAGAGAAATAAGAAATATTATATAGCAAGATATCATTAGTATGTTTATTATTACTATTTTAATGTTAGAAGATTTTTTTTATTTTATTTTTATTATTTTTTTTGGAAGAAATTTCTACAGCAACACATTCACAAATTTAAAGTTGGAAGAAGTTTCTAAAAAGAAACGTATTCACAAATATTAAAGGAAATTCTTAAGAGAAATATGTTGAAATTTAATAGTGAAAGAAAATTACAATTTTATTCACTAGTTCATTTTTTTTCTTCCATTTTTCCCTATTTACCCAAGTAAATATAAACCATTCTCTCCCAGTTTCCAAATGTATTTGCATTCAATAATCCTCCTTAAAATACCCCAAATAGAATTTACATGCATTCAGATCTAACTCAACATGTAATGGATTCAAATAATCCCCTCAAAAATACCAAGGAAAATTGCATGAAATAAAATAAAATTTACTTGCATTCAGATTTTATTCAAACAAATAGGCAAATTTAATACCAAAGGAAATTGCATGCATTGAAATAAAATTTACTTGCATTCAGATTTTATTCAAACAACATGCAAATTTATTACCAAAGGAAATTGCATGCATTCAAATAAAGTTTACTTGCATTCAGATTTTATTCAAACAAACCAATAATTTTATTTTAACACTTTTAAAATAATAATAGTGGCATTTGAAAATACACAAAAGGAAGAACCTAGATCCACAAAAGAGATTAAATCCTTCTCTATAAACAAACATATCTAATTTTAACACTTTTAAAAAAAAAAAATACTAGCATCTAAAAATACACTACATAAAGAACCTGGATTCACAAAAGAGATCAAATCCTTCTCTCTGTTGGACCATGCTCCTGCTTTCAACTTCCTTTCTTCAAATTTATTCCTGCAATAATTTTGATAGCAATCTCCCCCCCCTCAATTTATAGCACCTATATTCTATATAGATTTCATCAAAGAATCTACTTCCAATATTTAACTTGTATTCCATGCTCACAAAATTTCTAAACTATAACTATTCATAAAAATGAAACTCAATAAAATCTCTCCAAAAGGAGTCTGTAAAATACACCCAACATCCTCCTAATTTATAGATTTTGAAGATGTAAATAACTTTCACCATCCGTAAAAATAATTTTCAAAATATAGAGATTCTTCAATTAATATTTGTAATAGAATATGCCATAAATAGTATTGTAACTCCCTTGTTTTCAATTTATTTATTTCTTCCATTTTATCAAGAATTATTTTTGTAACTCCCTTGTCATAAAATTTCCATGAATAAAGTTTTGCTTGATTTATTGGTTTTTTTTTTTTTAATTTATTATAAATAAATAATCGATCAATTTCAACCTTATCTAAAATTAATCAAACATGTTTTTTTTATTTTTTTAATATTCAAGTAAGAGGGTTATGACAGGCAAAGCTAGCAAGAGGAAAATGTTGTCATGAGATGTTAGATAAAAAGATAGTTATCAAGAGTTATGGATAGCATGAGTCAATTAATTACAAGAAACAATGGTTAAATTAAACCCAAGGATAATGTTTGGGAGTAATTGAGCCCAAAGAATATTTGCCAATGAAATCACAAGAAGAGGCAAGCAAATAAATATACAAAAAGATTCTTGCTGTCATGAAATGTTCTATTATTGATGTTCAATGTTTATTCACTGTTGTTCATATGTTTTGGAAACCAACGTACGAGTTTGATACTCCATTACATAAGAAAGACAAAATTTATGAAACATATCATAAAACACCTTGGAAATGGACATGATTTGATAGTGTACAGGTCTAAACGGCTGGATATTCATAGTCACCGGGGCTGTAATTTGCCCTGCTCTTTCAACAACAATAAGAGGTTACAGAGGGTAGTTATGATGGATTGCAATGAACAGCAATATACAACATCCTTCTAAAAATTTAATATATTTTATTTCGCCGAGAGGCGATCTACAATGGGATCGAAGTTGTCCGTAAACATAAAATGTCTTTAAAAAAAATTTGACGCCTGTTTGGATGAGCTGAGTTGGCAGGTAGTGAAGAAAAGTCGTTGTCCCCATGAACTTAAAAACAATAAAAAATTCATCGTCAGTCTCCCAGAATAGAAAATGCAACGATGCATGGCAGGAATCTGTCAGAGTGGTCTGTGCAGTAACAAAAGGAGATTGAGGGCCATAAATACACCACTTCGGGTTTTTTTAAAATATATTGAAGAGAAGGTTGTTGTTGGACGATTCAGATTTGCAGCAGATATCAGTTTTATCGTGAGAAGTTGAGGGTTTGTAAGGACATATGAGAGTCTGGACCGGGCTTGAGTGCTGGGTGAGAGTTGCAGAGATGAATGTTAATCTCTTTATTTTCTATATCGTCTTTGCAATAATAAATATTTTTATCTTTTGGTAAATGTATTTCTTTGCAGGTGAAATTTAAAAAGAGGTTGTCAAGGAAAGGAGCTAAATCCTTTCCATGCTTAGCACATGGATGAATCAGTGAACTTAGGTACTCATAATACATTATTTTCTCTCGACTGTGCAGCCATGCCAGGATACGTATTTCACAAAGATTAAGTAGAAAACTCATGATTTCCATATTATTCTTATTAATTTAGTCTTCCTGTATGATGCCTCTCCCAGCCAGAATATCGCCATGGAGAGTGGACGGGGATGAATTTAGTAACATTTCATTTTATTATTATTATTTTTTTGTTTATACGGCCCATGCATTAGATGACTCTATCCATAAACCGATAGCCCTTAGTCGATGGGTATTGATCCTATAATTATATTGATTGTAAATTGTTACTACGGTGAAATCCAAAAAATTGGTAATTGCTCATATGTTGATCTACGCTAGATATATGATCTATGCTAGATATTGAGAAAGGGATGACGAGGTAATTTTATGAATGATAATTCGTATATTTTTATCAAAACGACTAGGATGAGTAAAATCCTGCTAATAATTTCCAGTGTATACATTCTCTATTCTTGTGGTTGTGAGGAGAGAATAGGTTGAAGAGAAAGCTTCAATACCTTAGTATGGGACCACGTGCAACAGAGTCACGTGTTATTTTCTTCACCTTTAAATGATAATTAGCCTATATGTTAGAGGGATAATATGTACCAAGTTGATATTACATATTTCCTGCATCTTCTAGCAACACTAGCATATTAAATGAATAAGGCAACATGTGTTATATCCTTCCATGCAAACCATTTTGGCATGAGTATCTTCTTTGATATTGTCATCAAACTGTTAGAAGTATAATTAATGTGAGAGGTATAATTACAGTCCAGCAAATGATTCTCTTATTTATTACTATATATATTTCCATACATTATATTTAAAAGTGGTAATTAATTTAATATAAAAGTGTCCAATATCAATTTATGTCTTTGTATGTAACTTTTGAAGGATGGTGTCAGACATAGCTGGAATAACATCCAGTTTCGCTGGTACATGAGGAGACTGTTTCATATTTAAGTTACTAAATTTGAGAGTTTATATTTATATAGTGAATTATTTTTTTATTATTTCTTTAAAGTTTGTGTATATATTTTTTTTCATCTGAAAAGTTATACAAACAAATTAGTTTAAGTTTCATTCAGTTTTATTATTTTATTATTTTATGTAATGTTCTTTAGTGTGATGCAAGTTTCACTGTGAAAGTATTGAAAGAGATTTTCTGTGTAATTTGTTTTTTAGTCTATTCCCAATTACATTTTAATACAATCTAAATAGAATATTTTTCTTTTTTTGACCAATTTGTACAGACTTTGAAATAACAATGCAATACAATCACAGTAAACCATGAGAAGAAGTTTAATGCATAATTTTATTCAGTTCATTTATTTCTTTAATGCCAAAGATAAAAGATAATAGTGCTCAAATTTCCCTAGACGAATGAAAACACAAAAAGTAAAGATTATTTCCCTTTTTCTTTTTTTGACCAATTTGTACAGACTTTGAAATAACAATGCAATACAATCACAGTAAACCATGAGAAGAAGTTTAATGCATAATTTTATTCAGTTCATTTATTTCTTTAATGCCAAAGATAAAAGATAATAGTGCTCAAATTTCCCTAGACGAATGAAAACACAAAAAGTAAAGATTATTTCCTTTCACATAGGAAAAAACAAAATGATGTTAAAAATAGAATGAATGGTTGGAGGATGTTTAAGAGGAAAAATTATTATAGAGTTGATTATGTATGAGGAAGAAAACCATAGAAGTTTAGGAAAAGATACTAAATTATAAATATCTTATGCCTTTATGTGAAAATGGAAGAATTGTTTTTTCAATATAGTATGTTCATGTCTAAGAAATATGAGAGAATTTAAGAATTATGAAATATTGTTTTAGATTTGACAATAAGATATTAGGAAAATAAAAAATGAGAGAATCTAGATAGAATATTTTAAAATAGATTAAAATTAAATAAATACATATAATTTTAGAAATAAAATGTAAAACAAAGATAATCAAAATGATTAAAAAATTTAATAAAATGGTATAATTTAATTTAATTTAATTTGCATTTGTATTAGGATTTATTGAAAGACGGTATATTTTTAATTTTTTTAAATGAAAGGGTCAAATATAAGATTGTATGGAAGTTGCATCCAAAGTCCATGAAAATCCACTTAATTTAATTTAAAATAAAAAAAATTAATAGATTTTCTCTAGTAAAATATCCAAAATACATAAATTGTAATGATCAAGTATTAATTGGTGAGTGTTAAAGTGTAAATGCCAAGAATTGGGATAGAAATAATTTTGAATGCACGCCATTTTACTTATTTAGAATAAATAGTTGTAAAGTAAAATAAAATTGCTATTTAGAGTGCATTTGAGTGGCAAAGGTAATTGTTTTCTTGCAAGATACCAACATATTACTTCAAAATCAAAATTTTGTATAAATATTTCACAATTTCCATTAAATAGCATGAAATTGTATTATTTGCATATGCAAATTTCAAAATTTAATGTGACTTATTATAATTTTTATTGCAAATTTTGCATGTATTTTTGTCCTTGAAATTTGAAATGCTAAAATTTGAATACACTCTTAATAACAGGATAGTGAAGTGCTTAGCAAGTTAGCTTAATATATATGCAAATCTCAAACCTTAGTTTGATTTGGTGCAACTCCAAAAGTTTTAATTCATTAAATAGAGAGACCAAGATGAAATACTCTATTGCACAAAATTGAAAACAAAAATTATAAATTGCATCTAATTTTTTTCATTTAGATAAATGCTTTATTAAATAGGATGAACGTAATTTAGTGTTGTGAAATTTTGCATCCATTTTAGTATAAGGACATACTAGACTACAAATAAGAGCTGTTTGTGCTAGAAAAAACAATTTAACCTGAACATTTAAAATATTATCAAATTGTAATGTCATTTTCTTGGAAAAAGTAAATGTCATCTAGAAACTGGAATATGAGACACAAAAGCATTATTTATATGCTTTGCCTTTGGTGGCAATAGTCGTTGTTTTATGGAAGATACTTCGCATATGAGATTATGAGTGGTGGTCTTTTAATTGAATTTATTGCCAAAATAATGGTGGAAACAACCATTGTTTTATGGTAGATATATTAGTATTTGCAAGTATGCAATGTATTTTATGCAGTATGGTAAGTTTGAGACTTTTTTTAATCTATATATCACTATTATCTATAGTTGAGTAGGGATTTTGTATTTTGCTACTTAACAATTCTTTTTTGAATTTGAAATGGTGTAAAGTTGAAAGTTATAGTTGAGCATGGATGTTAAATATATATATTTTTTTCTATTGAACAAGCTTGGTTTCAAGCAACAAGTCTTGGTTTTTTTATATTGTAGTATCTTTTTAGCTTTTTTATTTTTAGGGTTTACAAATTTTTTTTTATAATTTAATATTTTATTATATATTAAATTTATAAATTTCATATCACATTTCTTTATGATTTTTTTTTTTTTTAAATTAATCTTTTTTTTCGTAATTATTGTGGGAGTTATTTACATCTTCTTGCATAATTAAGGACATATTTATAGTGAATATTTTGATTGTTGCAAGTATTTTCTTGCATAGCTCTCATTTGTCATATAGAAAGTAGGGTGATTTATTCATATTTATGAATGTTAAATATTTTGAAATTTGATATCTCTCGGTGAATTTTACATAGATTTTTGAAAATATAGGTATACTAGTTTAATGGAATAGAAATGTTACTTATATATTTTATGATCATAAACCTAATTGAACCCTAAAATATATTACATTTCTTTTAACCTTAACTATAAATAAAAATGTTACTTATATATTTTATGATCATAAAATATATTTCACTTCTTTTAACCTTAACTATAACCCTAAAATTATGCCCTAACTATAACTTGAATGGTCATATAACCATAATTTAGAACTAACAACTCAAATGCTAAGGTTATAGTTGGTTATAGTTAGGTTTGAATTATGATCATATTCCATTTCTTGTAACCTTAAATATAACCCTAAAATTATACCCTAACTAAAACTTGAATCATCATATAACCATAATTTAGCCTAAACCTGACCCTTAACCCTAACCCTAACCCTATGATATAAAACCTAACCCTATAAATAATTATTATTACACTTAATCAATCCTAACAACAATCATAACCCTAACCCTAAACTTAAACCCTAAACCCAAACCCTAACCATTAACCTAACCCTACCAATGATGTAAACCCTAGGTTATAGTTAGGTTTCAATTACGGTTATAGTTGGGTTTCAATTATGATCATATTCCATTTCTTTTAACCTTAACTATAACCCTAAAATTATGTCCTAACTATAACTTGAATCATCATATAACCATAATTTAGCACTAACATGATATAAATCCAAACCCTAACTATACTCCTAAACCTAACCCTTAACCCTAACCCTAACTCTATGATATAAAACCTAACCCTAGAAATAATTATAACAATAACACTGAATTCTAATCCTAATAACAATCATAACCCTAACCCTAACCCTAACCCTAATCCTAATCCTGACAATCATTTCTATTTTATTTAATGAAATAGAAATGTTACTTATATATTTTATGATCATAGACCTAATTGAACCCTAACTTAAATATATTTTATTTAATGGAATAGAAACATTACTTATATATTTTATGATCATAAAACTAATTGAACCCTAACTCTAATATTTTTTATTTAATGAAATAGAAATGTTACTTATATATTTTATGATCATAGACCTAATTGAACCCTAGCTTTAATATATTTTATTTGATAGAATATAAATGTTACTTATATATTTTATGATCATAAACCTAATTGAACCCTAACTCTAATATATTTTATTTATTGTAATATAGATGTTACTTATATATTTTATGATCATAAACCTTATTTAACCCTAACCCTAACCCTCAAATGGAATAGAAATATTACTTATATATTTTATGATCATAAAATATATTCCATTTCTTTTAACCTTCACTATAACCCTAAAATTACACCCTAACTATAACTTGAATCATCATATAACCATAATTTAGTACTAACTATAGAAATGGAATAGAAATGTTACTTATATATCTATAAAAAATTAGAAAGAGTTTTCAATTAAATCATAATGTTTTTATTTTTTCTATTTGTCAATTTTAAATCTCAAAAATCAATTGAGAATAAATTATTTGTTAGTCCAATTAACCTAACCCTAACAATGATGTAAACCCTAACTATAATCCTAATCCTAACCATTAATCCTAACCCTAACTCTAACCCTATGATATAAACTCTAATCGTAGACATAGTCCTAACCATATACCTAAAAACAAAACCTAACTAGAACCTTAACCGTAACAATGATGTAAATCCAAACCCTAACCATTAACCTAACCCTAACAATGATGTAAATCTTAACAATAATCCTAACCCTAACCCTAACTCTAATCATAAAGTAAATCCAAACCAAACCCTAACCATTAACCTAACCCTAACAATTATGTAAATCCTAACTATAATCCTAACCCTAATCGTTAACCCAAATCATAACTCTAACCCTATGATATAAAATCGAATCGTAGACATAATCCTAACCATATACCTAAAAATTAGGGTGGAGGTTAGGGATAGCGTTAAGATTGTGGTTAGGCTTAGGATTTAGTGTTATATTTAGGATTATGTCTAAGATTAGGGTTTATGTCATAGGTTAAGGGTTAATGTTAAGGGTTAGAGTTAGGATTGTAGTAAGGGTTTACATCATTGGTAGGGTTAGGTTAATGGCTAGTATTAGAGTTAAGGTTCAATTAGGTTTATGCTCATAAAATATTAAATTCTATATTTGCCTTAAATTATGGCATAAGTAACATTTCTATTCCATTAAATTATAACTCTAATGTTAAGGTTATAGTTGGTTAGAGTTAGGTTTCAATTATGGTAAGGGTTTGATTATGGTAGGGATTTAACTATAGGTAGTGTTGGGATTAGAATATATAACCAACTATAACCTTAACCCTAACTCATAGATTTCCCTCTAATTAAATCCAAGATTTATTATACAACTAGAAACCTAACACCATGCTTTATCCTTAACCCCTAAACCAATTTGAATTGTAACACTAACTCTAACCTTAATTGAATCCTAATTGAAGTTTAGTACAAACCTTAATTCTATTTGAACCCTAAACTTAACACTAATTTTATTTAAATCTCATAAGTAATCTCAAGTAATAACCTAGAATAAGAACCCTAATTGTAGGCTACCCTAACACTAATATAGCCTTAACCCCAACCTCAATCCTGTTCTAATTGAATCCTAACCCTAATTGAACTCTTCATCCCTACCCTAACTATAATCGAGCTCACTCACCATGATTGTAATCTAACTCTAATTAACTAACTCTATCTCAAATATTTACCTCTAATTGAACCCCAATCCTGACCTAACCTTTGTATTAACCCTAACTATGCTTAAAACATAATGCTAATTGAATTATAACTTATCTTTTTTTAATCCTAGCCATAAATCAAATATTTTTCCTATAACCCTTATTAAACCCTAATCCTGACCCTTAATGAATCCTACATTTAACCCTACTGTAAACTTAAAACTAATTAAACCCTAACCATTCTTATATCATAACCCTAAACCTAATTGAACATTAATCTTAAGTTTTATTAAACCCTAAATCCTAGCTATATATATATATAGACTAAACTAAGAGATATCCTTCTCGAGGCCTATTGCACTTTAAGCTTGACACTTGAAATTGAACTCTAGCGCTATGATCACTAAATCAAATCAAAACCAAATTATAAATATGATTGAGCTAAGCCATAACCTTAAACTAAATCAAACTCTAACCCTAGCACTAAAGAAATTTGAAGCATGATCATAAACCTAATTGAACCCTAACTCTAATACTAAACCAAGTTAAACCCTAACCGTAACACTATATTAAATTGAACCCGTTCCCTAAACCAAATTGAACAATAATCCTAATTAAACCCTTAACTTAAAAATAAAATAAACTAAAGCCTAACCATAGCATTAAACCTAATTGAACCCTAACCCTATATTTAATTATATCTTTACTATTATACAAACAAATCTCACAATACCATGCTCATAATTGAAGAATTTATAATGTTAGTTTACAAACTTTTAACATATTTTAGAAATGTATCAATTTTGTTCAACATATATAAGAGAAATTACAAATTTGAAACCTTATTGTCTTAAGATATGCAAATTACAAAAAAGTGTTAGTTTAAGCACATAATCTTTACTTAATTCTTTACATTATATATGTTTTTATAATCACTTAACAATTATTATTGAGTGGATAGTTCATTTTTATTATTTAATTTAAAAAACCAATAAACTATTTAGAATATCTTAATTTACATTATATTTATATCTCTTATAGTTAATTTCAATATAGCATTTTTAAATTTTGCTTGATCTATCTTTTAATAATTAGTGACCTTAAATGTAAAAAAATTAATATTTCTTATGTGGCAAAAAAGTAAATTTATCCTATGATATAAATCTTAACCCTAGAAATAATCATAACAATAACACTAAATTCTAAGCCTAAGAACAATCATAAACCTAACCCTAACCTTAAACCCTAAATTCAAACCCTAACAATGATGTAGACCCTTACTGCAATCCTAACCCTAGCCTTAACACTAACCCTTAACCTATGATATAAATCCTAACCCTAGACACAATCCTAAACATAACCCTAAATCCTATGCCTTACCACAATCTTAACCTTATCCCTAACCTTTAGTCTAAACATGATGTAAATCCAAACCATAACCATTAGCCTAACTCTAACAATGATGTAAACCCTAACTATAATCTTAACCCTAACTCTAAACCTATAATATAACACTAACCCTAACCATGTTGTAAACCCAAACCCTACCCATCAACTTAACCCTAATAATGATGTAAACCATAAACATAATCCTAACCCTAACCCTAGACATAATCCTAACCATAACCCTAAATCCTAAGAATAACCACAATCTTTACCCTAACCATTAACCTAACCCCAAAAGTGATGCAAACCATAATTATAACCCTAACCCTAACCCTTAAACCTTATTCCTAAGTCTAACCCTATGATATAAACCTTAACCCTACACATAATCATAACCATAACCATAAATCCAAAGTGTATCTGTAGACATATAAAAATGACCATATTCTTAAATGAATATTTTATGTTCATTTCTCTATTTAATTAAATTAAATTTAATTGAATTTCCCACATTCTTCTGTTTAAATTAAGTAAATTACTCAATTTATTTAAATTAAATTCACTGTACCATTTAATGAATAAATCATTTTATTCAATTAAATCCCTTCTATCCACTTTTAATTAAATTTAAATTTAATTAAATAGTTATCCTAAATTGAATAAATCTAATTTATTCAATTTCCCCAAATTGCAACCAAATTGAATTAAATTAACTTTATTTCAATTAAATCCTATTATCCCTCCATCCACTTGCATTTTCCTACATCTCCCACTTGCATTCTAAAACCTATTCCTAAAATTCTTCTAGACCCTTCTAATCACTTCTAAATTAACCTAACCCATCTTCTAAACTTTGTCACATCCCTAAACAAAGGGAAGTCACTTCTCAAATCCTCAAAGTCTTTGAAAACCTTTAAAGGCTTCAACCACTTAATTTTCCAAAGTCTTCCAAACCATTAATGGTTAACTCAACCCTCTAGCATGATTAAAGAATTTCTTTTAACTCAACCTCCATGTGACCCAAGGGTCTCATCAAGCCTTCAATGCTTTGACCATGATTATCTCTTAATCATTTGCACAAGAGTTTATACTTGGGATTAAAACTTAATCCAATGGTAAGCCTAACTTAAGCCTAACCCTTATCTCTAGATGACCATGAGGTCTTCTCAGGCATTTAATGTCTCCAACCCCTTCTCTCAACCCAACCCTATGTTGACATTTGTCACCATTTCATTGGTGCCAATTACAAATATGGATTCCTTTCAAACTTAGCCCTTGATTAACTCTTTCAATCCTGGCCATCCATTGCCCTATTTTTGCTATAAATAGAGCTCTCCATCCTCCATTTTAAAGATCCAAGTTTGTAGTATCATACTTATGCTCAAATGCATTCAAGCTTTCATTTCATATATTCTCATCATTTAGCCTCTCTTTAAAATAGAAATTAATCTAATATGCATTTTAGAGTATTTCTATTATCATTAGCTTAAATCATTAACTGATATAGTATGCTAGGATAGTTTGTTTACTAACCTTGTCATCTTATAATTAGTTTATTGCATTTCTAGAATCATGCATAGCTTAGGATGCATCTCATATTAAATCAACAAAAAACATCCCTCGTTCTTGCATTTGCCATCCCTAAACCATTTTGCTCAGTGATCTGAGAGCAAAAACATTGGTTTGAGGGACCGTGTAAGATAGAGAACCATGGGAAGCTGAGTGATACTTCATTACTCTATAGTTTGCACCAAGAAGTCCTGTGAGTGTGTGGGCAAGGCTCCATAAAGCTCCATTTTTCACATATTGAGTTCTATTGACCCGCTTTTCCTGCACACAGTACCCACAATCTTAACCTTGAGATTAACCCTAACTATTAACCTAACTCTAAAAATGATGCAAACAATAACTATAACCCTAACCATGATGCTAATGCTAAATCTAATATTATAATAGAAATCCTAACCCTAAACATAAAACTAAGAATAATTATAAATCCTAATCCTAACCACAATCGCAACCATAACTCTAAATCTAACCCTAACCATGATCTAAATCTAAACCCTAACCATTAAACTAACCTTAAAAATAATGTAAACCCTAACTATAATCCTAACCCTAACCCTAACCCTTAACCCTAACCCTAACCCTAGCCCTATGGTATAAACCCTAACTATACACGTAATCTTAACCATAACCCTAAATCCTAAGCCTAACCACAATCTTAACACTAACTGTAACACTAACCATGATGTAAATCCAAACCCTAACCATTAACCTAATACTAGCAATAATGTAAACCCTAACTATAATCCTAAACCTAACCCTTAACCCTAACCCTAATCCTATGATATAAACTCTAATTATAGACATAATCCTAACCATATACCTAAAAATTAAGCCTAACCAGAACCTTAACCCTTACAATGATGTAAATGTAAACCCTAACCATTAACCTAACCATAACAATGATGTAAAATCTAACTATAATCCTAACCCTATACAACAATACATAATTTGAAATTAATTTATGTCATGTCTTCCAATTCATGTTACGACTGCGAGGGGCCTATTGCACTTTAATGTTGATAAATTAATAAAAAAATAGGCACCTCTAGAAAGATATCTCTTGGCTTATTCTATATATATTATTAAATATATATAAGCTAGTATATTTTAAATTTAAAATCATGTATTACCTAAGGAACGATATAGATGCATTGATTATTAACAATTAAGTGGAATATGGATTTGATGCAAGATAAATTTATTTTTAGAATCTAAGTTTTAAATTTATTCAAAATCTATGTAAAATAAGTCTAAACAAAAACTCTAAACATAGGTAGCTAACAAGTCCAAAGTCAATTTTTAAAGAAACATATCAAATTTAAATGGAGTTAGTAAATAGGAATATAATTCTAAAATGAATTTAACATAAATACAAGAAAAATATTAGTGTAGGCAAGGTATGGTAATTGTCATTATCAAAATGTATAGCTGAAAGTTGAAGATTCAAATTACTATATAGTAATAAATTGTTTGAAAAAATATTAGATATTTATGTAATATAAATAAATAAAATGTTAAAAATTGATATAGAATGTATACAAGAAAACAACATATACAATGTTTACGGCTTTACTTATTATTTACATGTTAGTTTACCTCATGATTTGGTTATATATAAGGAAACAGTTTTTATTTGATTTTAACAGCTTAAGTAAATTTATCTTATATATATAAAGTCCAAAGATATTGAGACTTTAATTTTATTTTTATTTTTCTTTGATAATTTAGTTTTATTAAATTGCGTTGTCGTTTCCTTTGTGCAGGCTAGCGGAAATCCTAGCCGCACCTTCCTTTGTTCTTCCTGCGTTCGGTGCTAACTGGAGAGGGGCTACGCATGAGATCGGGGGGCGTGGAGGTCGATGCGGTGAGTTGTGGTTGCATGGAGGAGGTGAAGTGGTGCGGGGGTAGCACGGGGTTACCCTAACCCTTCTTTCTCTATTTTTTCCTTTCTTTTGTTTGTAGTTGTTGGGGGGGCTTCAGGTTGTGGGGTTTTGTTGTGCTGCGGATCTTGCAGAGGGGTCTTTTTCTCCTTGGTTTTGTGTATTCTTCTCAGGCTGCATGGCTCTGCATGCAATGCGCTCTTTGACTCTGAAGTCACCTTTTAGGGATGCAGTGGTTGGCGGATCTTGCCCTCCCAAATCGGATGCTAATGTTGGCATTGGTTCATTTTTCTGCAGCATGCAGGTGAATCCTCCCTTAATGGGTGATTTTCGACCATCCAAGGTAAACAGGTGCCTGCCCGAAGTGATCATTGGACAGTCTTGGTTATCCAGCGAGAGACAATTACCGAGGCTATCGAATACTTGTCAAAGCATGTCCTTATATGCAAATTTATGGGGCTTCGATTCTCTCTTCCTTGTTTGGAGTCATGGCCTCATACGACATGGAATCCAAAAGGGGAAATGGAGATAATGATAGTCATAAATACTTCTTGGTGGTTTTCTCAAATTTGACAGATTGAAATAAGGTGTTTGAAGGGGTCCCTATTTTTATAATTAGGTTGGGCTTTTCATGAAGCCGTGGCATGTGGGTTTTAACCCTACAAAGGAGCTACCATCTCGAGTTCTAGTTTGGATCTAACTCTCATGGTTTTCACTGGAAAAAGGTAATTACCTATGCCTGAATTTGTGTTGAAGTTGACTTGAGTAAACCATTACTAGATTCTATAGAAATCCATCTGTTGTCCTCATGGATACAACAAGTGGACTACAAAACCTTGTCATTTTGATGTCGTCTATGTCATGAGTATGGGCATTTGCAGTGAGCTTGTCCAAAATCTAGATCGAGTAAGCTTTCAAGTCAAATGCCAACTGATCAACCTCATAAACAAGACAAAGGAAAGACCCGAATGGTAAAGGATAAGGAGGGTTTCACTCATGTTAAAGCTAAAAACAAAAGTAGAGGTCATAAGTGAACATGGAAAGAGAGGCAAAATGATGAAATGTTCAACAAGTTTTTTATCCTTGAAGAATTGGACAGGTTTGAGGAAGCACTTGTCAGGATGCCTTCTAATCAGGAGATTCAATGCCAGTGCCTCCTATTGATAACCCACCCATTTTCCCCCAGGTGGATATTCTGGATGGAGATATGGATAATAGGATGGAAATAGATGGTTCTCTTTTGTCTTCAAGGGAGGTAGAAGCAAGTGGTGCCATGAACATAATTCTGACTCTAAAGGAAACCAATGTAGTGGACATATCTTCTCAAAATCCATAAAATGAGGGTTTTGGGAAGGGGACCAGTCTCTGTCTGGGAGTTCACCAAGAAGGGGACATAATTCTAATGTCTTTCACAAAATGCAAGTACAATTTATGAAGTACATGTTGAAGCGATGAAAAAGGCATTGTTTTAGGAATGTCCTTTCAGCCAAGGCTACTGCCCAATCTTGATTGAATGAAAACATAAGGCTTATTTGGGATCGGGGACTCACTAAGGATTGCTTTCATATTTTAAGTATAAGAGGTTAAGGATTTAAAGGAATAGGAGGTTTAGGAGGAAATCTTCTGGAAGCAGAAGTCACATGTGGATTGGCTCTAGGAGGGAGACTTCAACATTGTATTCTTTGATAATTTTGTTAAAGATAGAAGACAAGGTAATCATATTGATTCTCTTAGGACTGCAAATAGAGACCTTTTATCTTCTAGTAAACGTATTTCTAGAGAGGCGGTCTGCTATTTTTTGACACTATTTAGTGAGGATACCCCTTGTTGCTGACGAGGAGGAGTGTTTATTTTTTGCTTGTATTTCTTCTTTGGTCTCGATTTAAATAAATGAGATTTAAATCAAACCTATCACTTTGGATGAGCTGGAAAAAGTGTTTTAGTTGAAGAAGGGTAAGACCCTCAAACCTAATGGTTTCGCCTTAGATTTTTTTCAGGAATATTGGGAAATTGTCAAACTGGATCTCTTGCAGGTGGTTATGAAATCTCAAAAAACAAACAGATGTTGAAGGCCTTGAATGCTACCTTAACTTCTATGATTTCAAAAAGAGGTGATGTTGGCTCTTTGGATCTTTTTATGCCCATTTCTTTATGCAATGTTGTTTATTAAATGATCACTAAATTGATTGCTGAGAGACTTAAACCATGGCTTGGTCCTCTCATTTTGGAAGAGCAAGAGAGCTTTGTGGTAGAAATTAAAATTCTTGATGGAGTGGTTGGTGCTATAGAAGTTGTTCATTCTATGGAAAAGTTAAAAGAGAAGGCTATGTTCATTAGGGTTGATATGATAGAGCCATATGGTCATGTTAAGTGGTCATTTCTAGCAAAAATTCTCGGTGCTTTTGGTTTTTGCCGAGAATGGGTTCAGTGGGTCATGAGTTGTGCTACTTCAGCTTCTTTCTCATTGCTAATTATTGGGAAACTATCTGAGTTATTTGGATCCTCTCGGGGCCTATGCTAAGATGATCCATTTTCTCCTAAACTCTTCATTTTGATGGCTGAAGGTTTGGGGTGATTTATCTCTTCTCAGGTGAGTCATGGTATTATTGAGGGCTAGAATTGGAGTAATAGAATTCCTCCCCACTCATATTTGTAGTTTGTAGATGACACTACCTTGATGGGTCTGGATAAGGTTAGGGAGGCTATGAGATTTATATCGGCCTTGGCCATATATTTGGCTACTTCATAAAAAAGGATTAATAAAGATAAGTCATCTATTTACTTCTTTAACACTCCTAAGCTGATATAGAATAGGATTGCAGGAATTATCAGGTTCCAAGTTGGTTCTTTCCCCTTCATTTACCTTGGCCTCCCTATTGTCATTGGTTCGGTCCCTAGGGGGTTTTGGCAGCATATCTTGGACAGATTTCATAGGAGAGTGTCCCACTAGACTAACTGATAGCTTTTTGTGGCTGGTCACATTACCTTGCTTTAGTCGATGATCCATGCTCTTCCTCTATATAGAAGCTTTGTGCGGGCTTCTCCTTCTAGTTTTATTCAAGAACTTGATGTTCTGTCTCACCAATTCCATTGGGCTGGTAGTTTAGGAATGAGGAAATAGAGTTTCATTAAGTCCACTTCATTTTGTAGACCGAAGCAGGCAAGGGGTTTCGGTCTTCATCAAACTTCTCTTAATGGACAAGCATTGGTGGCTAAGCTTTATTGGAGATGGTGCTTCTTCTAGGATTAGGATTGCATCAAGATTCTTAATCTAAAGTATCTACATGGGGTTGCAAGTAGTGATGTTCCTCGATATGACATTGAAGGGAAGGGATCCATGATTTGGAAAACTCGTTAAAGAGGGTTATACTTTATTAAGAAGTGTCTATTTTAGATTTGCAAAAAAGATTCTGATGCCCTTTTCTGGTTGCATTCCTTGGATGAGTTCCCTCCCATTCTAACTACTCATCCCCATCTGGGACATTTATGTGATATTTTTTATGGTAGTTGGATGGAGTAAACTGCAAGAGTATAAGATTTATGAGTTGCATGGACAAGTTAAATTTACTAGATGGAAAGGGCTAGGATAATGGCCCCGCGGAGGATCAATTGAGGATGGGAAAGGGTTGTATCGTATCTTAGTTGTTTGAGCCTGTAGCTCATTGGAAGCAAGGGACTGCCTCACTTGGATCTCAAACCCTAAGGGGAAGTACACTCACCTTGGGATATTAGGAACTTGATAAATAAATATATGGGTGTGGAGAGATCTCATGATGGAAGAAGGTATGGAATATATTTGCATGGCCTAAATTTTTTTTTTTAAATGGTTAGTTGCTTGGAGCTACTTCCTCACATGGATTAATTTGAGACAAAGAGGTTTTCTTGGTCCCTTTATGTGTTTTCTATACCACCCAACTGAGGAAAGTATTTCACATCTTTTCTTCCTTTGCCCTTTCTCTGGGGAAATATGGAATTGTTGGTGGGATATCTAGCAAAAGGGTTTCTTTCATGTGTTCTCTTTTTCTTGAGTTCTGGGACCAAGTGGGGTTCACTCCTATCAAAGCCTCATTTCTTCAAATTGTGTGGGACATAGGTCCTTCTTTCATTTTATGGCATATTTGGCTGGAAAGGAATAGACGGATTTTTCAAGGGAAAGGAATGTTGATTCATGAATTATGGATGCATAATATGAGTAGCTTGCAGGAAACTGTCATGTCTAATTATGACTTGTGTGACATTGTGGATGATAGTGATCAGGCGGTTATCCAAAGGTTGGGTTTACCTGGTTGTCAGGGTTGGACCCTCCCTTATAGGAATGTTTCGCATACTAGTAATAAGGTTAGAAGGGGTGGTTGTTGGTCTCCTCCCCCTTTGGGAATTTTGAAGATAAACACTAATGGTTCATTGCATGGCAATCTGAGTTATGCTGGCATTTGGGAAGTTAGTAGCGATAACAATGGGGTGGTTTAATTCTTCTTCTCCTTTGACAAGGGACATCAGACCAATAACTTGAAAGAGGGCATAACTATTATTTATGCTTTGGACAAGGCTTACTTCTTAGGCTGGAGAAATATTATTACTGAGTCAGATTCTCAGATCATTGTATATATGTTAATTGGCAAGCAACAAGAGGGGGTTGGTTGGCAATTCACTCGTATTTCAAGATAATTTTTGGAGATATTTGATCCTTTGGATTCTACCACCTTTGTCATGTTCCTTGGGAATGGAATAAGGTGGCAGATTTCTTGGATCGATGGGCTTCAAAGCATATTGGTCAATGGGAGGTGGAGGATTGGAATCAATTGCCCTTGGATAAGACTAGGGCTCTGTAGGATTTATTTACAAAGGATATGTGTAGACATATGGGTAGGTGCAGGGAGACTTGATTCTTGTATGTTTGGGTTTTGGATTTATCTAGTTTCTTGGTCTATGTGCTTTGTAATGGATTCTTTTGATTAATAAATTTTTACCCTTTTGTTTAAAAAAATTAGTTTGATTAAATTTAAAAAATTAAAGCCTCAATATATGTTGGTTTTCATATATATAAGCTAGTAGCATCCGCAATCCAATTGAAAAAAAATTAAACAAAGAAACATCTATTAATTTAAAAGTTTAATGATTTATTTTTAAATGATTATTCAAATAAACTTTAAATATTTCTTTTTAATTGACATATTTTAACTTTAGTAAAATAATTTTAATATGTAAAATTATAAATTTAGCTTTATTAAATTAAAAAAATTGAAGCATTGATATACCTTGATGTAATTTAATTGAATCATAGTTGAAATTAATTGATTTGTAAGCTTAATTTATGTTTAACCCTAATAATATATTCTAATGAAATTGTAATTGGTAATGATCCCTAAAACTAACCATAAGCATACCTATATGATTTGGTTTACTATTCATTTAGGATGAATCATGTTTAGAATAAGGATTCAATTTTATGTAGTGTTAGGGTGTGGGTTGAATTTTGTTACTTTATACCATAAAATAATATCCAAAAATTTAATTTATCGTCTAATTGGGTTAAGGGTTAGAGTTACATTTCGTTTAATGTTGCAGTTAGGATTTGATTTGGGTTACAATTAATCTAGTTTGGTGTTCAATTATATTTAAGGTTAGAGTTTAATTTGAATTAATGATAGGGTTAGGATTCAATTTGGTTTACAATTAAGGGTTTAATTTGGTTGAATTTTGGGTTTCAGGTTTGCAATTATCTTTGTTGTTTAATATGCATGTATAGTATAATAAATTTAATTAATGTGAAAATAATTATTATATTTAAGTTTACGTACAGTTTAAAAATAAAAATGTAAAACTACATAGAAAGTCAATTACAATATAATTCTAACTCCATATTCCAAAATATTAAATTTTACAAATAATTATGGTTTTCATATATTTATACAATGCAATGGAGAAATTATTGTGGCCACCATAAATTCATAAAATCTATAGACATTCTAAATAATGGTATATATTTTTCATACTTATTCTTGTTTCAATATTATATAATTATACTTTCTCTTCCACAACTAATATGTATCCATTGTCATTTACTATTATCTTATAAATTCTTTCACTAAATCAATATGTAAAGGAGTCCATTTATTTCTTTCATAATATTTTTTTGTCAACCAACACTCTCCGACTATCACATCCGGATATTTCCTAAGACACTGTTAGCTCTTCTAATAAATTATAACATAATAATAATTTTGATGAGATTTTTTTTTACTTCTTCAAAGGGAAAATCTACAATTGGGGCATGCATGATTCCAAAATATCATCCAAGTTAATGTGGCATAACTGAAAAAACAATAATCTTGCCATTATTTGTATGATTTCTCATCCAATTAAATATTATTTTGAAAATAAAAATTCTTCCCAAAGATAATAATCATATTTTGACTCATAAATCTTAGGATAGCTTAGACCATTACAATTTCTATAGTACTAGATCCATGTAAGATTATAAGCTAATTGCTAGAGGAGACATAACTTGCTCCCATAAAATCAAAATATACAGTTATTTTAATGTGTCTTATAGAAGAAGGTTTTGTCCAAGATGGAGTGCACATATTCAATTTATCATATATGTAGAAATTAGAATCAAAATATGGGTTAGTGAATTTTAATTTCAACAAATCTTATTAAAATTTGCATTACAGATAGAGTTAGTGTTAGTGTTAAAGTTATTATTAGTAATTATATTAATGATAGGGTTGCAATTAGGTTTAAAGTTAGCATTAATATTATTAAGATAATTTTAATATGTTATTATGTATAATAATTATACTTTAATAAATTTAATATCTTCAATTTAGAAGATGTTATTAAATACATTATTAAAGTTTAGTGTCATTCAAAGTACAAAATAAAAAATATTTTTAAAATTATAGAAAGTCAAGTATAATATAATTCTTTTTTCAAACTTCAAAATTTAAAATTATACATCAAAATTATTCAAAATAAGTTGTTATGGTCAGCATATATATTTTTATGATTTATTGGTATAATAAATAATATTACGTAATTACCAAACTTATGGGTTTCAATAAAAAATTATGGATCAAACTCCACCAATTCAATATTTTTAAACAATCAATTATGACATAGCCATATACATGTAATAAATTTGAATAAGAGTAGAATGATAAACAATTGGATATTACTATATATTTAAATAAGGTAAATAAATTCAATTTTGATTATAGAAAATATAGAATATTTATGAAAATATATTGCATGAACTTATTTTAAATCTTTTAGCCTATTTTCTTCAGATTTTCATTTTTCAAGTTTTTTTCATTTTTTCATACCAATCATAAAATAAAATAGCCCATGGTCGCCTTCTAAATTACCCCATCAATGATAACACAAAGGAAATTCAAGGAATCCCCATAAAATAAACTCCATGGTCACTTTCTAAATTACCCCATCAATGATAACACAAAGGAAATTCAAGGAATCCCGATTAATCCTATAGCTGTCTTTACCTCTCCACCTTCGACTCAAGATTCATGACCTTAACTTGAAGGCCAATAATCTCACTTTTTAGCTGATTAGCATTGATCTCATCCTCGCCAATAGAGGAATTTTTAGAATGTGACACCATTTCTTCATCTTCAAAGGCCACTGAAGAGGGCGAATTTTCACTCACTTTCTCCTCCTCTACCTCTTGAAAATCATCATCCTCTGCATCATCATTTGAGGAATCATCATCTTCCTCATGGGTAAAAACCTCTGCATGCTCAAGGGAAGCCTCTTTTGTTTCAAATTTCTCTTTTTTGTGCTTTGCGAGGAGGCTAACTGAGCACCTTTCCCTAGAGATTCTCTTCTATTTATCATGTTCATGTAGGATTTCCTCCTTTTCCTCGAAGTCATGCACATCTAAATCAATTTTTATCTATTGTTTGTTGGAATCCTTCCCAGTTTTCCTAGTCTACAATCTATGTTGCTACCCAACAACAAGTGAACATTGCTTATGGCCTCCCACAAGGATTTCATTTTATAATTTTTTTTATCAAAAAATATAATCAATTGGGAAGAAAAGAGAGAAAGAGGGAACAAGTATGTCGTTCCCTAGATGTGGTCTATCTATGACCTAACACAAAAATCATTTATGATTGTGCATATGAAACCTACTGTGATCAAGCCCTAGAAACAAATGCACCCTAAGGACTACTACATCTATGATATTAGATTCAACCTAAGTGAAGTTAAGAATCCAGCCAATATCAAGACCATTATTAATAGGTTGAAATTCGAGAATCAAAGTAAAGATGCAAAAATTAACTAGCTCATGATAGATCTTTAGTGGCATGTCTTAAAATAAACACTCCAACTTTAGTACACTAAGAATGCAAATTTCTAGATAGAGCTAATTGAAACTTGAGCCTAGATAGATTCCTTGAAAGAAGAGGAAACCATAATAGAGAACAAACTATGGGCTCATTTGGATGGTATGTGAGCTCTAATTGACACATTAAAAGAAGAAAAGACTATCACTGACATAAAATTAGGAGTTATAGAGATGATGTGATATACAATGAAATTTGGGATTTAAAATATTTTAAAACTTAATATGATTTAACAACATAAAACCCTAGTTCTATAATGAAATCCACTATACAACAATGAATAACCTAAAAGTATGCAAAACAACAAATATGGAAGAGTATTCTTTCACATGCTAATTAGGGTTTAATGTCCATTGTTTCCTATTTTCATTTATCTTTCTTTGATACTATGGTTTCTCATAGATTTTATATGTGCACAAGAGCTCAAAAAATAATGGATTGTGCTTGTGTAGACACTTGATTTATTGATTGGTTTCTATGTCATAAGTTCATTAGGGATTAGAGATAGAAAAAAATAAAGGATCCTCTTTTATAGAGAGTTCCCTAGAAATATTAGAGAGGTTTTTAAAGGGGAATTAAAAGATGAATGACAAGTGCCATGGAGGGAAAAATCTAATGAATTAATTAAAGAAATAAATATTTATTTAATTAAAAGAAGAGGTGCGGCCAATTAATTAAATAAATAAAATATTTATTTAATCTAGAGAAATGATAATTTAAATAAATTAAAATATTTATTTAAATGGGAAATTGCTTTCGAAGAGGATTAATGAATTGATTAAATATATAAAAATATATTTAATTAATAGAAGGCTTAGGCTAAAATAATTAAATAAATAAAATATTTATTTAATTAGACTAGGAAAATTTTAGGTGTCTACAAATGCATGTTCACAAAATTATTTTAAACTGTGAATTTGCGACAATAGTTATAGAAGGAGGTACAAAAAAAGAGATAAATAAATCTCTCAACTCAAAGATGAGATAAATCATATTTCATAGCCACAAACATTCTCCCATGATTTAAGAATTGTATTTTTATAATCGAGATAAAATTAGGGATGAAGTCTTGCATCTAAAGAATTCACTTAGATTCATTATATACTTTTAGTATTTAAGTGCAAAGGTGAGTGTTGCTATGATGAAAATCGTCTCTTTCATCTCCCCAGATATGTAGATTCACAAATATTAATGCAAACACTATATAGTGCAAATAAGTACACCTTTCAAATGATAGGAGTAAATAATATGAGATAAAAATACTAAAGGTAAATGAATTTTTAATTTGTAAGAAATTTGCAATGGTCATGTAAAAAAAGGGCACATCAAACAATTGGTCCAACTAGGCCTTTGTTTCCTATTCCTTTAAAATAACAATCTTTTAAGATGATCAAGTAAAGAATTTATTGTTTAACAAGCAAAAGGATCAAATGGATTTTAAGGGTCATATTCAAACATTAGAGTCCTCGATGGGAGAGCTTTCTACAGTGACTCACCTAGCTAGATTATCAAGCACAATTTGTTTGCAAATTTTAAATAATTTCTCTTTTAAAAATATTATTAATCTAGAAAATGTTTTAATATCTAAATGTTTATCTCATAGAGTTTCCATGTCGGTCCCAATAGCCTTCTTTTTAAGTGGTCCTCTTTTATTTGTCTATGTAAAGTTCATGAAGAGTGTGCAACACATTTCTCTCATGCAAGTTTTATTTAATTCAAATTCTTAGCCCCCATTCAAGGTGTGTCTGAGTACCATTTAGTAGCTTCATGTATCAAAATACAAAGAAAGAGATAAAAGCTTCACAAGTACTTGAAGCATAGAATGACACTTGTCACATTGGTGCAGTTTTTAAAAGTGCTTGTGTATTTCACAAATTTAAAGTTGCACCATTAGTTAAAGCCTAGATGAAAGGTAGTTGGCGAACCTACTGCCAAAAGAGAAGAAGGAGAACATGTGACAAAATTATGCTTGTTTGAAGAATGATAATTTTCTTTTGATTTTAAAAGTTTATTGTTGGCCAAAATAATGGGAAATGATGAGTGTTAGCACGACACTATCTAAAAGTTGAGGGATTAAGTTTTCCTCCCTTGTTATGATTATAATCAGAATTTATTAGAAGAAGTTTACATCTTACATGCCCCGCATTAAAGGGAGAAGCCATCATCATTTTTCAGTTAAGTAGTTTCAATTTCTATATGAAGAAGCATGGGAGGAATTTATTGAGGTTTTGTCTATCGCCTCAAGATCTACATAGAGTAGAAGGGGATAGGTCTACATAAGTTTTTCTTAGTTATTTGTAAAGTGAGGTTAATTTAAACACTAATAGTAGTTTTCAGTAATAGTAGTTTTCAGTAGGAGAAATAGTAAAAGTGTTTGCATTCCATTTCGAATCTTAGATCTCACTTGTAAAAAGGGTTTGAATATATTAAATTGTGTTCTAATGATCTATGAAATGTGTTTCTCCACATTCATGATTTTGGAATTGTGGATTTTCACTATTTTAAAAAAAAGTTATATAGTTTTAGCTCTATGATAAATATTTAGGGTATTGGTTCATGTCCACACTATTATAATTCCTCATGAATGTTTGCAAAGATAAAACTTTATTATGATTTTATAAGGGTGAATTTTCATTAAAGTATTGGTGTTTCACATAAGAATAGTTTTCTAGTTTTATTTTGTTATACTATTTCTCTTTTCTTTTTGTTCCCTGACAATTTTGAAGAGCCTAAATCTAAAATTTTGGATGTTGTTTCATAAACTCAATCAAGTCTTATGTTCATAAAATTTCATAAGACTATCATTTTAAGTGTCAATTTGAGAGATCAATGATAGAAAATTAACTTGAGGCTACATTTTTTATTTTTTATCTATTTAAATTTTATAGATAAAAAAAAAGAAAACTATTTTTTACGTTATCATTCACTAAGGCTTAATATCATTGCATATGAGGACCTATGTGTGAAGTGATTTGGATATGTGACATTCTAGCCAATATGAGTATTCCTATAGAATACCACCAATTCTATATTGTAACAATAATGTAGATAGTTTTCCTTGAGAGATCAAAGCACATTGAGATTGAACTTATTACATCTGAGAGCATGTGATACACCACCTCATTCACCTTAGTACTATCCAACTGATTCTTAATTCGCCAATATACTCACCAAGCCTCTTCGCAAGGTAAAATTTGAGTAATTTTTGGGATACATCTAAAGGAATGATATGATTACGGGGGAATGTTAGGGTAATACATTATAAATGGTACCTATTTATTTCTTGTTTCTTACAATTTTTCAATCAATATACCTCATTTCACATTATATTTATTTTCCTATAGCCTATTGAAATAGTCAAGTTCATTTTGTTTCTTTTCTCTTCTATTCTCTTGTATTATATGATAGGCTTCTTCTTGCTTAGCAATATGACTAGATCCCATATAGACATTATCTTTAAAGAAAATATATTTTACTTATTAGACAAATGGAAAAACTTGAAATGATTTGAGTAGATAATGTAGTGAATAGAAGATGGAATATATGCCAGTGACCCCAAATAAGTAATTTCTTATCTTTGAACCTTGTAGTTATTAAAATCTCTTATTAAGAGAATAATCTTTTTTCCTTATTAACGTAAGTGACAAGAAAATAAATTGAAAACAATTACTACCTATATGTGAAATAAAATTTAGTAGCTATGAAATATTTCTCTCCCTTTATAAATTACTTGGTTTTATGACTTCTGCAATATATAACATAAGAATCACATAGTAAAACATAAAGATCCTTCTTATAAGTAATAAATATAAATATATAGAGAGAGACTGACTTTAATAGAATAATGTAGATATAAATTTGTGAATAAATCTATTTTAATGTGCCCATATATATCAGGCCGAAAGGAAGCCCATTGAACTACAAATTTGTAAGTCCAAGTTAAAGGAACTTAAAGGCAGAATTTTTTACCCGTCCTTGAGAGTCTAGCTGGAATCCACTGACCAGTAATCACTGTGCATGGGCGCTTGGAGAGGAATCATCTTCCAACATTTAAGGCAAATAGAACAAGTAAAAATAAAAGATTTGAATAACAGAATAATAAAAAAACTCTAAACCTGACCAATGTTCTGTATATAAATAAAAAAAAAATAGTAATAAAGAGTAATGAAGAGAGATAATATAATAAATTAATATATGTGCAGATATACCTATCCACGACCTTAACCGCCTGTGCAAATTGTCACTGAGAAGGAGATATCTTTATAGAGCAGAACCTGATTAGTTAATGGAGCATAACAGTATTGAAATTTTTAATCATTTCTCTTATTTTTTATCAATATATTCTTTTATTAAAATTTCAAAATAAAGATTCAATGTAAATTACACGATATTGATTAAATTTTTGTTTAAAATGTTAACATAGATTAATTGAAATTTACTTTATTCTAAGTAATTTGTAACTTTCTAAAATACTGTTTGGCTGACATGATATATAATGTATTCTAAAGGCACTCCCTAAGGGTGTGGCCATTGATTTTGGAGAAGCGTTTACAAGTATAAAGTGTCAAAATAACTCATATAGTTCTCTAAAAAAATTTCCACACTCTGGACTTTGACATAGGGAACTCTTTCATATCTTATTTAAGAAGAAATAATTGATAATGGATATTTTGCAGGAACTCCCTGAACAAATCTTTCGAGACATCTTACTAAGAGTACCATACAAATCCCAGTCAAAGATTAAGCAGTTGTTGAAACCTGCCAAAGAAATTATGGAAAGTTCCCGGTTTTATCAAGATAGAATTAAGTTTGGCCTACCTGAGAAATACATATGTGTGCTCCACTCTAATGAGATATCTATTTACCATCCCGTTGATCAATCATTCAAACTGCTCTCTCGTATTCCCTCTATATCCGATGGCCATTGTACTGAGATTATAAATGTGAATCATAAGATTGTTGTGCTGGGCTTTGAATATCGTACTACTCCAATCTTTGTGATATATGATTTATTATCTTGTACATGGAAGTATGGTGCTGAATTTCCCACCCCCAAACCTCACGGCGGTTCGTTTGCATGGTGTGCCTCACCTGATGGATCGATTTACATTGCAGGAGGAAATGAAGGATATATAAATAATAAACTCCGTGCAGCAGCAGTTTATAAAGTAGATGAAGACAAATGAGAGCTTCTTCCTGAGATGAACCAAGAGATGTACCCCTGTAGGGGTGTTTTTATCGAAGGAATGTTTTATGTCATTGGTTATAATGGATGTCAAAGATTTGATCCCACAACAAGAGTATGGACAACAATAATAAATATGTCTATGCCTCCTTCACGTTCCTTTGTTCTTAATGCGTTTGGACAACTAGTTGTGTATGGAACTGCTGGAATAAGGCAATATGATTGGGAAGGAAATGTATGGAGAGAATTGGAACGTTTCCCTCAACACATTTTCCGATCTGTTTGTGCCACAGTGTGGCGTGATCGAATTTTGTTTTGCGGACGTCCTAACTTTCGTATGTATAAACCTGGAGCATCTCCATCTGAGAGGTCGATTTCTGTTGACGAACCGAGCATTTTTGACAAAATACTTGTTGAATTTGTTGCTACAATAGAGATCTAATATAACCCTACCCGCTTCATTATTATAACATTTAAAACATACGATTGTTCAAACGAGACTTCAGGTACCAATCTTACAATTGGGATTCCACAATGTCATTTAAAACATAGGTATAAGAATTATTATTTTTAATATTATTAAATTTATCTATATATATAATTTTAAATTTTTAAATAATTTTTAATATATATATTTGGTACATATTTCATCATATCAATTATTTTTTAATATTTTTTCAAAATAATTCATCTTAAAACTATCATATTTTTCACTATCCATAATAATATCTAACTGTTTTCTAAATTTGATTGTGTGACTTTTTTTGCATCAACATTTTAGATTACACCCATCATCAGAATGAATGTATACTATATACAGAATGTTAGGATATGAAAGAAGGCAAATTGCATAGCTCATTCCAATATTGAAGGATGGGCAAGCATGTGGAACAAGGAGTAGAAAAATAAATAATAATAATAATATTAAATAATCAAAAAATAATAAAATGAAATGGCTAGTTATCAAAGGCTACTAAAAAGACAAAAAAATAAAAAAATAAAAAAATTGAAGATAAAAATAAATAAGTAAAATAATAACCCAAATACAAAGCCTATGACAAAAGAAGAGCTAGCAACAAAAATTAAGAAGAAACCAAATGCACTATATATACACATACACATACACATACATGTGTGTATATATATATAAAAGTGAGTGCACGAGTGTAAAATATATGTATATGTATAGGTATATATTATATATATATAAATATATATGCATGTATGTATAAATAGTTCAGAAAGCACCTAGATATAATTCTAAAATTGTAAAATTGAATGATTATAATGAACTCAATAAAAATAAATCTTGATAATTTTTAAACCAAACACATAAGAATATTATTATAGTAGCTAATGAACAAGTGATGAGAACTCTCACAAACATGCACTTTTTTTCATTTTTCCTATTGGACCGTGTCTGGTGGCATCTCTCTTCGCTGTCCATGGCCACCATGTTGCTTCTGAAACATAATTCTAATAAAGTAAGTAGTTATTTGGGATTTATGCAACGTATTAATACAATAATATAGATCATATAAACTAGTTTGAAAATTGTGTGTCTTTTGTTGGTATAAAATATTAATAGAATAGTATAAAGTAGTTTGAAAATAGTGACCCCCAACATTATCAATTTCTATTATATATATATATATATATTAAAAAAATTATTCTTATAAAATTGTTATTATAATCATTCATATACATATATATTTGGTATTGTGTGTGAGTTCAAATTTTGCTTTATTTTCGTTTTCTCAAATATTTTGTTACGTCAATTTGTAAATTTAATTGATCCCAAATGAACACAATAGTCCAGAATGGACATTTTTCCTCTAGATGGGGTTCTAGAAGGGTGGGCCTAGACATTGGTGGTGGGAGTGAATGGTTGGCTCTTGGTGGTGGTGGTGGCTAGCCAAACTATATTGAACACACCTTAAGACTGACAAGGGGAAGGTTATTCAGTCTAAAAATTAGAACATTTAACCTTAACTTTATCTTTCCAAAACAAAAAAATAGCAAGTGTGCCCTCCATTTTGAAACATCTAAAACATCATTACAATGAAATGCAAAGCAATTTTTCATACCAATCAAAACCAATTCTAATAGACAACCAGACTGTTAGCAAACAATAATCACTATCCACACTAGCTACAACAACAAGAACTTGAAAAGATAGCAATGCAATGTCCACAGAGAAATTATTTTATGTCCAAATCGACAAGACTAAATTATCGAATGTGGAGGAATGTAGAGGAGTATTCTCACTAGACTTTAAGTACTCTTTCCTACATATCACATCTCATATAGAAAACATTCAAAATAATACATAAATTGGAGCTGAAGTGCTATCGTCAAGGAGAGCACACCCACACCATCATAATCCTCATGCTATAAATTCACTACATATCATTATTAACACACCAAAGAAACTACAACTATCAACCATCTATACTATATAACATATACCTCAAACATAACAATATTAGCTTTATAGAAACATCAATAAAAACACATATTGCCAAAAAACTCTCCCTTTGCCATTGATGGAAACGCCATATATAATATTGCATGGACACCCAATATCAATAGCTACATTTATCATTGACATCATGGACAAAGGGTGCATAGATAAATATCATCATTATTCTAGCATTAATATCTCCACTCCTTTTAATTTTGTATCTAGAAAAATTCTACATCCATAAGAGGAAGAAACGAGCCACCCCCATAATCCTATCTCCTTATTCTAACTCTAACCCCCACATTAGCTAAATTAATCCCCCTTCCCAATTTAATTCAATTCATTAGCAACTTGATTAAATTCCCCATTCACCTGCTTATTAATAAATCTAAGGATTTATTTAATAAGTTCATTTCAATAGTCTCGTTTGATTAATTAATATAAATTATTTAATCCCCCCCTCCCCATTTAGTTCATTCTTCTAATCCCGTAATTAATTAAAACAAATCAATTTATCAGTGGTTGAAAGTTAATTAGCCGTTTACTATTATTTGAATTTTTTAATTTAATTTTCCCACATGTCTCCTAACTTCTAACCATCTAGCCTAACCACCCCCTAACCTAACCCATTCCACCTAATCCTGGGTTTAACTAACCCTATCCTCTTGCACATCCAAACCTTTTTTATCCTAACCACTTATGGGTTGGATATTCTCCCCTTGAGACACATGGCACTTTTGCCACATGTCTCCTCCCTTGGACACTTTCCCTCTTATGAGCAAGGCTCCTTGACACTTGTCACCATAGAGATGACAAGTGTCCCTCCCTCCAACCTCTTCTCCAACCTCCTCCAATTTGACCCTTGATATCTTCAGACTCAATCTTGACCGTTGATTCCTGCCACCTCACCCCTGGCCTTGGAAATCCTATAAATATCCCCCATTTTGGAGAACAATGGTTTCTATCTCAAGCATTGTTATTATAGGAATATCATGTCTAGCATTCTAGTTTAGCATTGTTATCATTTATTGCATCTTAGATCTAGCTTAATCTAATCATCTTCTAGCTTGATTGTGTCTATCATTTAGCATAATCATGCCTATCATTAGCATACTTAGCTTCTTGGATCAATATAGCTTAATCATGCATTTATCTAGCTTGCACATCATATCATTTTAAATCCTTCATCTTGGTGTAGTCAAGTCATTGGGATTGCTCATCTAGATCTAAGAGAAAATCCACAATCGCATCTCTTAGGAGGCAATAGGTCGCTTTGCCCTAGTTTAGCTTTCATTTTATTTCAATTTGTTAACCATGCTTGTAATGATCTATTGAGTGTTTGTGTTGCAGTTGCAGGTACCCTACTTCACACATGACATTTTGGCACCCACCGTGGGGCAGGGAAGCTCATTTCTTGGCCTCTTGCATCTTCAAATCTTCAATCTCACAGATATATGGCCATACTATCTTCAGAATCTTGTACGAGTATATTTTTAGTACCGAACGAGTTTCTTCTGCACTCGCATGGGTATGTGAGAATACTCGTACTGCTAGGTGAGAAAACTTGTACGAATTTTTGTATCTATCTTTTCATAAACAAAGTTCATTTTAGGGTTTTCATGCTTAAAATTTTCTATTACTAATGCTAACCCTAGTTTATTTGTGAGTTTTCTATCAGCCTAAATGGTTTTCTGTAGAACTTTTGTCTAAGATTGCATGGGCCAAAGAATCAATTACTCAAAAAAAATGTGATTACTAATGTATTGGTTTTGCGCGCTTGTCATAGTAGGATAAAGTAATCACCATGTGAGAACAAACCAAGTGATTATAGCTAGACCTAAGCTTTCCAAATCACTCTAAAAAATAGGCCTCTTGGGATTAAAGTCTCGGAGGATGGGATTATTTGAGTTTTCTCTTTTGAGATCTCTCATATCAGACATTTTGTAGTGCCTCGGGGTCTCAATCACACTTGGGTGACTACTTCTTGTTTCGGTACCTTTTTGGTCTATGTGTCTAAATCGCACTTGCATGACTGCAAGGAGTAATTCCAAACGGAAATCCTTACTACGAACCCTAAGATAGAAGTTACCATGTTAACCTCCGGAAGGAGGATAATCTTTGTGAAAGAGAGATAGTAACTCTCCCAAGACACTTTCCATATCGTGCCCCCATTAGCATTTGGATTCGGATAATATGACGTTGAGAATCCATTGTGTGAGACTCAACAACCTTATTTTGATTAGCTATTGGGCGTGTATCTAAGTTTGCAAGGAAAGGTTTTCTCTCTCAGCCAACTTCCTTAGGATTTAGGATGTTGTGCTTGAGGTCACTTATCATATCGCGTGTTTGTTGTGTTTTCATCCTTGGCACTAAAACTAAAACATTTAAAACTGGAAAACACAACCAAAACATCAAACATCATTGGTCAAAAATATGTCAGAGTCAAATATTTGTCTTTGCTCTAAGTTGTACGAGTTTCCTAGTTTGTCGTATGAGAAAGCTAGTTCATCGCTCTATTATGTCTAAATTGTCGTACGAGTCAGATCAGCAGAGGTTCTTTGTTATCAAATTGTCATATGGTTTCTTCTAAATTGTCATTCAAGGTTTTGTCTCTGTCAGTCCAGAGATGTCCTCTTGCATGTCTTTTTCAGATCTATCATGTTTGCTTGGTCAATTTACATTTATCGCATACACATGATATCATTCATTTTGTGCTTAGGTTGTCTTCTTGGTTTGCTCGGTTAAGTAATCTTCTGTCAAAATGGATTCTAGAACTAGACACCCCAAGATTTTCAAGTATTCATCTTCAACAAGTTCAAGATCTAAAATCTCAAAGTGCATCATCACCTTCTTTCATAAACTGATCACTCAAAACATAGTTTCTCATCGGGATCTATCATCCTTTATCACGAAACTACAACATTTGATCAAGATAACCGCATCCCATATCAGAGGATATATTGTTCCTATTGGACTTGGTCTTATCAAAATCATCTACATTGCACTCCATCCTAAGATCGAAAAACTTACAAACTTACAAATACTTGAATTATCTTTTCGTGTCATATCACTCTATCATATCGACGTTGACAGTTGGTCACTTATCAAAACACCTTTTAGACAATCGAATCCCTGCACAACATCCAACACACATGTATGCCCATTTTGACTAGAGCTTAGAGATGTAAGATCGTAGAAATGAAATTAGAAACATTTGAAATAGATGAAGATCATAGGAACATGGCATACCAAAGTGAAATACAAGAAGAGGACATAATAGATCAACATATCAGAGAAATCAAACAAGATCCTAAATTCGATAAATTTATGGAGAAAATATTGGAGGGAGAAAAAGAAAAATACTTCCTAATGTTAGAAAAATATAGTGCTACACTCCCCCAAGATTTTGATGTGAGCAATTTAAGAAAAAGGAGAAGTGACCCTTTCCATGATAATGAATGACATGAGGAGATTTCCAGTCACAAATAGGACAACACATCAATTCCTGATAATACAAGAACTAATGAGGAAACTTTCTTTCCCAAAGAGGATGACGTAGAAATTCTCAAAAATCCCAAATCTAATCAGGACACAAGAAAGAGTCAGGATGATATAAGAAGAGATCAAGATCATACTAGAATGCAAACTCATGATTATACAAGAATAAATCATGTGGATAATCCTCTCATAGCTTTTACACAACAAATACAAATGTTGCAAATACATATTCAAGATATGCAGAGAGATACTGTTTGAAGATACTCGCTTCAAGAGATATGTCCTTACCCATTTGACAAAAATCTAAACATGATACCATTTCCTACAGGTTGTGAAACTCCTAGATATGACAAATATAATGGAAGCACTAATCCTCGAGATCATATAAGAGAATTTTGCATGATGAGTATGGATTTTTCACATGAGGATACATACCTGATGAGATTATTTCAAAGAGCTTAACTGGACTAGCTATGGAATGGTTCTCCAAACTTCCACCTGGAATTATATCATTCACATAATTGGTGGATAAGTTTCACAATACTCTTACAACAAACAACATGAGGTCACAATTCTAGACCTATTTAATACCAAACAAAAGACTGGAGAGCCTTTCATGACATTTCTATAGAGGTGGACATGAATGGCTTCATGATATCCTCAAACGGTGTCAGAATATGAGAAAATAGACATTTTCATTGACAACCTAAACAAACAAATGGGCTATTATCTAAAAATGAAATGTCATAAAAGTGAGGAAAAGATGATTGATAATGGAATCAAGACGGAGGAAGCCATGATAAAGAAGGGTGAGTTGAAGCTATGCAAAGAAGGGGTTAATCCTCCTAACAACAATACTAGAAAAAAACACCAATGATAAGCCCAAATTTTAGAATAGAAATCGAATGTCATCAATAATAGAATAGTTGATAACAATAATGTAAAACCAAAGCAATCAGTTTTCAATGTATCCAATCACTCAGTAGTGGCTCAACAAAACAACAATCACCACAAAACACCTTTCAACAATTTCTTTCACAGGAAATTTATAAAAATTGGTGAACCACTTGGGTCAGCATTAAAGATGCTTCTTGCAAACAAGTTGATCACCTTGCCAAAAGGAAGAAATTTTGAACCCTAGGTGAAACCTTCTTGGTGGAATGACAATCATTATTGCGATTTTCATCAAAACAAAGGACATGAAATGGATAATTGTCAATGGTTGAAACATATCATCCAAGATTTGATTGATAATGGAGTGATAACTATGGATGGCCATACGACAAATGAATCTCACACAACTTTCAAAACTCTGCTTCCTAACTATGAGAAGGGTAAATCATTATTAGTGCATAATGGTAAAGGTAAAGAAAAGGTGAACTATGCTCATACATATGACAATGTGGTAAATGTGATTATCATCAAAGAGAAACAACATCAAGAACCCGCACATGCTATCATAAGAAGAAAAGCCAAAGTTGTTTTTCTGGGTCCTACAACTAACATGTCATCCACTTCAAAATAATATAGTCTAGTGGATCAACTATAGAAAACTTGCATGCAAATATCCATCTTAGAACATTTAAGGCTTTCACCTGCACACAAAGAAATTCTAGAAAGAGAATTAGTAGATACGATAGTGTCCAAAGATCTTGGTGTAGATCAATTCCAAACCATGGTGGGACACCTCATAACCCCTCACTACTTATCATTCACCAAAGAAGATGACATGTCCTTGCCACATCCCCATAATGCTCCTTTACATATTGAAGATCTCATTCATAAGACATGTGTTAAATGTGTCCTAATAGATGGAGGAGCTTGCCTAAATATTTGCTCATTAAGTCTTGTTCGTGGTCTAGGTTATTCTGAAGATGCATTTGACCCCTGGAAAAATATCACAATCAAAGAAAATGATGAAGAAGAGCGTTCCTCCAAAGGAATTGTGGTATTAGCCTTCAGACAGGGACCCTTGCAAAAAGACACAACATGCCAATTTATAGACTTGGATTTATCATACAACATACTTTTGGGAAGACCATGGATACATGACATACAAGCTATTCCATCAACATATCATCAATGCCTGAAGTTTCCATACAATGAGCAGGAAATCATGATCTCAATAGATTCAAATCCATTCTAGTACTGTAGTAATCTAAAACTGGCTCAAGAGGTCATTTTTCCTCATAATAGGGAGGCATCATCTTCAAACACACAATCTAAGGAAAAATTATTTTCCTCAATTTTGTCAAGTATGGAAAAAAATGCATCTAAGAGATTGAGGGAACAAAGAATATTCATTGTCACAGTTACCACTTTCTCCTAAATCTTATGGAAAACCATCAAACTTTAAACAACAAACAATTGTGAAACATCTTCCAATATTTGATGGCATTTATCAGTGCTGGGATGTTATCTGAGTAAAACAAAAGACAAATATGTTCTATAGTGGCTATATAAGGATGAAGAAAATCAACAATGTTAGAATACCCACAGAAAAATATGGAAAAGGATTTAACATTCTTCAAAAAATGGGATACATTGGAATGGGTCCTGTAGGAAAAATAAAAGAAGGTATCTCAGAACCTATACAACCTCATACTCAGTAGGCTATAGACAAATCAGGCTTAGGGTATGGACAAGTTACTCTACAAGAGGACACATCTCCTACGCAACAAAAAGATGAACATGATAACAGGCAAGGGCAACTTGCAATTGAAAGGGAAGAAACATCTACCAAACAACAGGAATAAGAAAACATAAAATGACAAAAGAAGAAAGTTTATAATCAACAGGAAAAGCAATCTAAAGGCACTTCCCAAGTAGAGTTAACTCCTAATCAAAACAGACAAGAAGTTGGTAAAAATCAAGGAGAGATGATAGAAAGGTTGACGAAACTCAACATCAGCCCAGAGGAAACTGAATATGAGAGAAGAAAAGATATAGTAAGAAAAATAGAAGAAACAAATCAAACATTATATGAACAAATTTGTTAATTGCAAGATGCAAGTGAGACAAATTCTAATGAATGGGAATGGGATTCCTATCATTCTCAAAAATCAGCTGAAGAAACTTTCTTTGAAGAAGATGTAGGTGTCGATCTAGTTCATGCATATGCAGGACAAATGTTAGGAACTAGCCCACTTGAATTAGAATCACATTCGATTGACTTGGACTTAATTGAGGACGATCAGGAGCTACTTGTGAGAGGTCGTTCAGACAAGAATATCATTCTAGACATTGAAATAAATATCGAAAACTTTGACATCTCTATCATGACCCTTAATACCTTTAAAGCATCTCAACCTGAGGACCCCTTACCCCTAATCCATCCTGAACTAATTGACTAGGAAAATGAAAAGACATACTGTCATTGATACCTTTCCTAATGACCATGTCATATCCTTATATCTTAATGCAATCGAACCCGCAACAACTTTCACCAAGGATTTCAACAACGCATCTTCCAGTCAAGTGGGTACCAAATCTCTCAGTTGCAAAAGTGAAAATAAACAAAACAATATCAGGTCTACTGTTGGAAACCATTTATTGGCACCATTAGACCAAGAAAAAGTAAAAAGAAAGGACGCATCTAATGGTGAAAACCTCCTCAAGGCTCCAGAAGATGGGAGATTTGACACCTTACCTAAATACTATCAAGAAAGGTCATCCATATTGATTGAACCAACAGAGGTAGTTAACATTAGGATAACAAAGAAACCAATGATTCTAGATCCAACAACTTCTCTATCAAAACAAGAAAAGAAGGAATATTTGGAATTCATCAAAAAATGTCAAATCAATTTCGCCTATTCATATGCAGACATGCCAGGGTTGGATCCAGATCTTATTATGCATCACTTAAATGTCAGTCTAGGAGCCAAACCAATTAAACAAAAATTAAGGAAGATGCATCCTCATATCGCTCTTCCTATCAAAGAAAAACTAAAGAAATTACTAGATGTAGGATTTATCAAACCTGTAGCATATCCTCAATGGGTATCAAACATAGTTCATGTATCTAAACCAGATAAAAGTATCAGAAAATGCTCAGACTTCATAGATCTCAATAATGCATGTCCAAAGGATGACTTTAATTTGCCTAATATTGACACCATTGTGGATTTAGCTGCTAGACATTTCATGTTTTCTCTAATGGACGGTTTCTCAAGATATAATCAGATTCAAATAGCTCCAGAAGATCAAGAAAATAAAACTTTCACATGTCCATGGGGTAGTTTCTGCTAGAACGTCATGCCATTTGGATTAGAGAATGTAGGTGCTACATATCAGAGAGCCATGACAACGATATTTCATGACATGATGCATACATTCATGAAAGAATATGTAGATGACATATTGGCAAAATCATACAATAGAGGAGAACATCTGGAAATACTGGAAAAGATCTTTGACCGGTTAGAACAATACAATCTAAGGCTCAATCCAAAGAAATGTTCCTTTGGTGTCAATTCTACGAAAACTATTAGGATACATTATTTCAGCTAGAGGTATAGAAGTGGATCTGGCTAAAGTTAAAGAAATCATGGAAAAGGCATCACCCAGAAATATCAATCAACTCAGGTCACTTCAAGGAAGACTGTAGTCAATTAGAAGATTTGTTGCCCAGTTGGTGGATAACTGTCAACCATTTACACATCTGTTGCATAAGAATGTTAATTTCAAGTGGGACCATCAAAGTGAGGAAGCAGTCAACAAGATCAAGGACTATCTCATGCAACCACCAGTCCTAATGTCACCAATTCAAGGAAAGTTGTTACTATATGTATCAACCAAATAAGTATCATTAGGAGTTCTACTCGCACAACAAGATAATGAAGGAAGAGAATGATCTATTTACCATATCAGTAGAAAAGTAGTGGGATATGAGCTCAACTATTCATCAATAGAAAAAGCATGCTTGGTGGTAGTGTTTGCTTCTCGAAAATTGAGACACTATCTACTATCTCACTCTATCAAGTTGATTGCTAAAATGAATCCATTGAAGTATTTGCTCAGCAAGGTGGCATTAACAGGAAGATTAGCAAAATGGATCATGATCCTAAGCAAGTTTGATATTGAGTATGTGGACAGAAAAGATATCAAGGGGCAAGTCATTGCAGACCAACTAGCAGAGGCACCACTTCAAGATGATCTTCCTTTACACATTGAATTTCTAGATGTTGATATCGTAACAGTCACCACGAAGACATGGAAATCGTACTTTGATGTTTCATATACACAACATGGATCAGGAACATGCATTCTATTCATCACGCCACAAAGTTATACAATTCCAAAGGCGTGCAAATTAAGCTTTCCTTGTACCAATAACACAACGAAATATGAATCTTTGGTCATAGGAATCAAAATGGCCATAGAATGAAATATTACACAACTTCAAGTTTTTGGAGACTCTCAGCTTGTGATCAACCAAATCAATGGAAATTATCAAGTTACAAATGATGAAAAGATAATGCCTTATAAGAAGATGGTTGATGATGTCAAGAAGTAATTTGTCGAAATAAATTTTGAGTAGATTCCAAGGAATGACAACAAAGTAGAAAATACCATGGCAATAGTTGCTTCTCTACCTCAAACACAGGAAAATCAAGAGCATTACGAATTCCTGGTGGAAGAGTTGTTTTACCCTACATATAAGTGTTCTGATTCCCAAACTATCTATCACCTTGTTGGGCATGATTCCTCCCGCTATGGTCAAACTTATAAATACCTGAAAGATAATATCCTCCTTCCTGACTTCTCAAATAACCAAAAGAGAAATTTCATCCACCAATATTTCCATTATACTCTTGTCATGGATATCCTTTTTTAAACGAGATCTAGATGGTACTCTTTTAAGATGTCTCGAGCAAGAAGAATATGAGAAGGCCTTAAATGAAGTCCAAAATGACATTTGTGGCACTCATTCAAGTGGTCTTACCCTTTCAAAAAAACTCATACACTTGGGCTATTGTTGGCCAACTATGGAACAAGACTCTTTTTAGACACCTAAAACATGCAAACAATGTTAGATCCATGGAAAATTAATTCATGCACTAGCACAAGAACAACATGCTTTGGCAACATCTTTGCCTTTCTGCCAATGGGGTCTTGATCTAGTAGGAAAGATACATCCTACTTCATCCAATGGTAACAAATTCATCCTTGTAGCTACAGAATATTTCACAAAAATCAACTGAGGTAGTACCTCTCACAAATACAGAGGAAAACAAATTTATGCATTTATCTTGAACTACATCATTTGTGTCTATGGCATACCCATCACCATTATCACTGATAATGGGCTACCGTTCAAGAATCTGGATGTAAAAGAGATTTGTGAGAAATTCAAGATCCAACACAAATTATCCACACCCTACTATCCTAAAGGGAATGGACAAGCAGAAGCATCAAACAAAATAATTTTGAGAATCCTGAAAAAGATAGTGAATGATGTTGGCGGAGATTGGCATGTTCAATTATACCCTACTCTATGGGCCTACTGTACTAGTATCCACACACCAATAGGTACCACACCTTTCTCTCTTGTCCATGGATTGGAATCAATACTGCCAATAGAAGTAGAGATATCTTCTCTACAAGTATCACTAAAAGGCCTTATCCTAGATGAATAACAATGAGTATCTAGACTACAAGAGTTAGAATTGATCCATGAATGATGACAAAATACCTTTGATCATTTAAAGGTGTATCAGCAAAGAATGTGCCGAAGTTATAATCACGAGGTCAAACCAAGAGCCTTTCAAGTTGGAGAACTAGTACTAAAGGAAAATACACGAAACCAGTCAGCTCGAGAAAAGAAAGGGAAGTTTGAATGAAACGAGTTGGGTCGGTTTATGGTCACAATAGTATTTGGGCTAGGAGCCTATTAGCTATCAACACCAGATGGGGATTAGCTTGAAGAACCCATCAATAGCATGCATCTGAAGAAATTTTATGTCTAAAAAAGAAGAAAAATCGAAAGCAATAAAAAAGAAGAAAATCCAAAAATAGTGGAAAAGCAAAAAATCCAAAAACAGTGAAAAATCAGAAAATCAGAAAATAGTGAAAACAGAGAAAAAATCAAATATGAGAAAAAGCGCAATAAAAATAGATGGTGAAAACCTAGCAATGGACGCTATCTATCAGCTAACTCTTCCATCTATTAGCTCATGCATCCTTCAGCTTGTCTTTCATTTTCCATCGGCATTGTTCATATCCATAAATAATCCTTTGTACATACGTAGGCATTGCTGGTGATTTCTCACCATGGTTTGGATCATTGGGTATATCATAATAAATTTGTTTCTAGGCTAGGGGAAAAATCTTGAACCTAGCTAGGAGCAAAAAATTTCATTATTTAGAGCTTCATCCAGCAGGTAGAACAACTGTTAGCCAACACTTGCCAAGCGAAAACTGAGACACATTCAACATTGAACACTAGATCAAATTATCAACCATCAAACTATAACATGTCAGTCTAAGTACATCAAACACGTATCAATGGATGATATCTTTTGACTAATGATTTTAAAACTTTCGTTCAACATATCTATCTTGATTATTTTTTATCCTAGATGGTGAGCCAGAGAGGGAGCGGTTCGTCGAGTGGGACCGGGTCGTCAGGTGGGAGCGAGTCATTTGGTAGGGTTTCCTTTATTGATGGCATTGTAGGGAATGCCAATGGGGAGGATGGTGATGGATCAGCTGAGGAGGTGGGCGTGGTTGTGGAGGATGATGGTCTATCATGGATCTCGAATGGTTTCATTGCCTCTCTTGGTCTCTATTCTGTCGGTTGCCAGTCTCTGCTCCTTCTTTCAGAGCCTATTGGTGGTAGTTGTGATGGAGATCTTGGTGTGCCCTGCGCTTGGAGGTGTGCCCCTTCAGGTTTGGCTACTCACCCTTGTTGGTTAGGTTGCCTTTCTGCTCTCCTCGACTATGTTGTCCTTATTCATAGAGGTTGCCTTTGTTGTCTCTGGGCTTGGTGTGGTTTGATATGTTGCTTCTTTCAGAAGGCCCTCCCTTTGATTTGGGACCTAGATGGATCTTCTATAGCTGGGGTTTTCCTAGAGTTTGTGTACTCTCCCTTCCCCTTGGGTTACCTTTTACCCTTGGGATGGGATCTATTGTTTGATGTTGCTTTGTTCTTTCTATCGGTGATATTGACTATTCTTGAACCCTGCTTTAAGGCCATGACGGTGGGGATTCATTGTTTGCTTATAGGGCCCTTTCCCCTCTTTCTTTTGATTGATCTAGCTGACCCTTTGGGGTTTCTTTTAGTTATTTTGGATTCTATTTTGCCATGGAGCATGGTGGAAGATCTAATGATGAGTTGTTTTCTTGGGTCGAGTTGTGTTTTTGCATGTAAGATCTCTTGGCCTACCTTCTCTCTGCAACTTGGGTTTTGTTCAAATTGCCTTATTGAGGTGGCCCTTCCTTCTCTGTCAGTGGAGATAGATGGTTTTGGAGTTAACCTCCCTCCTATTGAGGTGGACCTAGCTATTGTGGTGCAGCCTAGGTATTTCTATCCTATAGAGGTAGATAGATGCTTTACTGTTGGAGGTGCGGTTATCGGATGCTTTGAGGGTGTTGGCATCAAACCTGTGGCATTGAGATCCACCTCAAAACCCATTTCAAAGGTTAAGGGTGTCTTTCAAAAACCCCATGGTATGGTTCAATTTTTGGTGGTCTTTGGAGCCATTGTAAAACCCAATTTGAAGGTTAGGGGATCCTTTCAAAACCCTCTTTCTTATCTTTGGTTGGATGCTGATAGTTTTGAAGGGCTAGGCTAGCCTTTTTCTACCTATTTTTTCTGAATATGGGTAGGGGATCCCAGAAAAACCTTGATATTTGGATGTCGGAGTCTATCGACTTTATCTATTGTTCTAGGTTGTGAGGCCAGTAGGTTTGGTGTTGGCTTTTGTCTGGTTTTGGTTGTGCTGGCTTTTGGAAGGTTCTACCTAGTTTTGCTATTTTAGTTTGTTAATTTTAATTTCCTATCTTTCCAGTAGAAGTTTCTTTATATGTTCCATATCCTGGCAAAATCTGGCGGGTTTCGGGTCCCTTTAAAAACCTGCTCTATGGATTTTTCGGTCCCCTCAAAACCCATTTTCCCTTAATCAAAAAATTATCTATCTTGATTTTTGCTATCATGATTCCTGAGTGACTCCAAGATGTCTTTGACTAGAGGAACAAGGAAGGAACATGATATTTTTCTTGTCTGATATCTGTAAATTAATCATTAATATGTGTAGATTTGTCTCAGGACATGATCATCGAAGTATCATCGAAGACATTTTTGATTTGCATATAGAAATGGTTAATACTGTCTGTTTTACACAAGCAACACTCACGTCATCTTGGTTCAATTATACCTCGATGCTTGTGCTAACTTGCAATATCAAAATCTAGGAAAGTAGTGCTTAGGTCATCATGGTTCAATTATATCATCAATGTTTGCACTCACTTCCCATATTTTAAAAAGCTCAATGATGCCACAAAGCAATAACCCAGTGATTGGTCCGATCATAGAATTGCATTTCATTTCCATTTGTATTTGCATTTAGCTCAAATTTCATTCTTGCATAGGATCACAAAATCTCATCTTATCCAAGGCCATATCTATCACAAGAATCATCAATGTATCATCATAGGTGTATACATAATCAAAACGATGACTCATCTCTCTCTAGATGTTGTTGACCCAAAGCTAATCTTATGCTACTCCCACGAATGTACCAACATCAGCACATCTGAATCTTCTAGCAACGGGATATCAACAAAATTTCAGTTCTCTATCGAATCAATCATATCAATTCTATCAATCCATATCATTTGATCCACTCTATCAAGCCTTATACAAGATATATCGTTCCTAAAACCAGACGCTTTGATAATTTTTGTCTGATATAGTCTTGATCTCAATCTCATCAGTTTTGATCAATCTTATCAATCTGAGCAATCTTATCAATTCAATCAAACTCTATCAACCATCAAATCAAGCATCACATCAAAGTGATTGAAGAACTCGCACTTTCATCAACCACAGTGGCAGGAATCAACTAATAATCTATCGAGAAATAAATTTTAGAAGAATTCAAACACTCCAAGGGTCAATTATCTTAATTGATCTCCCAAAGGGGCATCATCATATCGTAATTTAGAAATCAATGGTTGGGGAATCACATCAAACCAATATTACATCAACATCATCAAATTGAGAATTCTTTGAATCAACGCGTCATCACACCTCTCTTCAAAGAGGGGAAAAATGTATACACCTAAAAATGGTCTGAAGATAATTAATTAAATATGCAATTATTTAATTAATCCCCCTTCCCAATTTAATTCAATTCATTAGCAATTTGATTAAATTCCCTATTCACCTACTTCTTAATAAAGCTAAGGATTTATTTAATAAGTTCATTTCAATAGTCCCTTTTGATTAAATAATCTAAATTAATTAATCCCGAACCCATTTAATTCTTTCTTCTAATCCCCTAATTAATTAAAACAGATCAATTTATGAGTTGTTGAAAGTTAATCCTATTATTTGAATTTTTAAATTCAAATTCCCCACATGCCTCCTAACTTCTAACCACCTAACCTAGCCACCCCCTAACCTAACCCATTCCACCTAATTCTTGGTTTAACTAACCCTATCCTCTTGCACATCCTAACCTCTTGTATCCTAACCTCTTATGGGTAGGATATAATCCCCTTAAGATACATGGAACTTTTGCCACGTGTCTCCTCCCTTGAACACTTGCCCTCTTATGAGCAAGGTTCCTTGACACTTGTCACCACATAGATGAAAAGTGTCCCTCCCTCCAACCTCTTGTCCAACCTCCTCAAATTTTACCCTTGATATCTTCAGACACAATCTTGACCATTGATTCCTGCCACCTCACCCCTGGCCTTGGAAATCCTATAAATATCCCCCATTTTGGATCACAATGGATCCTATCTCAAGCATTGTTATTATAGGGATATCATTTCTAGCATTCTATTTTATCATTGTTATCATTTATTGCATCTTAGATCTAGCTTAATTTGATCATCTTCTAGCTTGATTGCATCTATCATTTAGCATAATAATGCATATCATTAGCATAATTAGGTTCTTGGATCAATCTAACTTAATCATGCATTTATCTAGCTTGCACATCATATCATTTTAAATCCTCCATCTTGGTTTAGTCAAGTCATTGGGATTGCTCATCTAGATCTGAGAGCAAATCCACACTTGCATCTCTTAGGAGGCGATAGCTCGCTTTGCCATGGTTTATCTTTCATTTGATTTCAATTTACTAACCATGCTTGTAATTATTTATTGAGTGTTTATGTTTCAGTTTCTTGATATCATTTTTTAAGGAGAAGAAAGCTTATGTAAGAAATTTGTTCATGATATGAAGAATGAATTTGAAATTTCTATGATTGGAGAAATGAATATTTTCTTAGGTTTGTAGATTACTTAGATTGATAAAGGTATTTTCATTTGAAATCTGATGGTCGGATCTAATGTTATGGTGACTTGACTTTGTGGTGGTAGTGTTGGTGGTTCATTTAGGATCCTTTTCATTTTTGTTGCTATCTTGGTGGGCCTAAGGCCCATTCTTTGTATTTATGTGATTTTTGAATAAATCTTTACTCCTTTTTTCAAAAATTAAAAAAAGAGAGAGAACATTGAGACTTGAAGACTAGAGATGTTAATGCTTTTGATCAAGAAGAATAGTTATAATAATTATGAGCTACTAAATGCAAATCAACCTGAATAAGAATGAGAAGATATTTTGAGAGCTATGACATAATAGATATGATAGAATATACATGAAAATTTAATTCCATTAAATATAGATCTTGATGTATTAAGAGGCCCGATTCATGGATTGTTCACCTTTTCCCATACCCAAGATATGAACTGGGTCCAAAGAAAAATTAGTTATGCGTTGATAGGGAGGTTCTCACAAAAGAGTTGCAATTTGGTTTGTAGGTTAGAAAACTAGGAAGAGGTGTCATAGTGGGCTTCCATGTTTTTTTTCACCACGCCCTTCTCTTGAATCAATTCCAACACCTAAACTCTTTTGGGAGACTCTCTACCAACTAGTTTGATCAAATTACTCAAGATCAAGGCTAGAACTCACTAGAGTAAGTTCAAGCTCCAAGATGCCAAAATATTTAACCTTCATTTGTAGGGGACTAGGAGCATGCTGAGATGGTGTAAAAACTCCTAACACGTTGTTTTGTGGCTTGTTTCCCTTCATTTCTTCATCTCTTTCACAAGTTCCTATTTTCAAGGCCTAGTAGCCCTATGAGCCCCTTTTAACCCTATCTTCACGGTTTTTGCTCAATTGCTCAAAACAATTCCAAAAGACCTCCTAAAATATTTAGTGAGCCAAATACCCTTTTGGACACTCTTTGAGTTTTAGGAGGTTAGATTATCTGACATGTTCGTACAGGTACGACCCCCAAAATGGCTTTGTTTTAAGGGTTTAAGGATTAAGAGCTTTCTCCAATAGGGTTTACTGATCTCCACACCCTTTCACACCTCCCTACTCACACTGAGGCTCTTCTAGACAAACATATTCCATGCCAAACACTTGGATCAATCACATTTGATCATCCCTGCAAGTAATAATGCAAACAATAGTCATGTTCCCTAGTCGGGCTATGGTAGAGCTCACCTAGGTCATGATAGCAAATTTCTTCAATGTAACTTCAATGAAACTAAAATGAATATTTACACTATACACATACTCCATTACTTTAATCCCAAGGGCCATTGAGAAAACACAATGGGAGTTCAAGTTGGAGCCATCCCTAGGGTCTTAATCCCTTTGCTTAGGCTGAGAGCAGTGCAAATAAGAAAATTTTCAAACATAACACTAAACCTGCACAATGAAGGAGTAAAATTACTTCTAAAGCATCAAAATAATTAATCCTAAGCCACCATGAAATAACAATTCCAAGATCAATCCATCTAGTATGGACTGCTATAAGCAAATTACAAGTTTTTATGCAAAATATGGAAATTGCTTCAAATTGTTATTCAAATTTTTCTCTTTGGATCTTCCAACCCTTTTACAATCATTTTAAAAGAATTATATATGTGTATTCACTCATAACCAACCACTGATTTGATCATTTTTTTCAAAAATTTCTCCAAAAGTTGTAAAAAGTTGTCAGGCAAACATGACAACTTTTGCTCTATCATGCATTTTTTGAACTTGTATGTATTTACTCACTCTAAAACCCCTACAATGGTTCCCCTAACATCAAACCAAGATTTTCAAAATCCTTATGGGGCCTTACAAGGAGTTCTACCCAATTTTGTTAAATGATGCCATTTTAGGCTTACAAAGGCACATTGGCCAAAACTGAGAAAAAAAGTTAACACTTGAGACAAAAAAACTACAAATAACCTTAAAACATACTTTTGGACGTACCAATGGTCTTTTATTCACTCATTGATCAAATTGAGGATCATTCACTCCAAAATTGTGAAAATTCACCAAGAAAACTAGGTGCACCTGCACCATACTCCCCCAATGAGAAATAAGTCAAGTGAATCCTTTAGGAATTAAAGAGATGGAAATTCCACACTTTGGAAAGTCTACTTCAGGTACCCAAGTGGCCTCAGATTCTAGAAGATGTTGCCACTTAACCAAATGCTCCATATAGGTGGTATGCCTAGTCTTTTTAAGGATTATTGAATCCAACACCTTCTCAGTGTGTAGCATGGTTGGAGGTGGAAAAGGTAGGTCTGAAAGTGATTGAGAGATATCTGAGACTCTACTGCATTCCTTTGGAAGTGTGCCTTTGTACTGCACCAAGTCTGCAACATTAAAGATAGGAGATAAAGCTATGTCCTCGGGTAGATCAATTTTATAAGCATTTTGCCCATACTTAGCCAAGACCTTACAAGGTCCAATCCTTATCATTTGAAGCTTTCTAGGGACACCTTTTTGAAGCCTTTCTTTGTTCAAGTCTACCATTACAAATTCACCAACAACAAATTGTACATTCTGCCTCTTTTCATCCACTTTGTCTTTGGTTCTTTGAGAGTTTTCTTGTAAAGCCTGCCTAACTTGCTCATGAATCTACTTCATGTACTGAGCCATGTCAACAGCATGTGGACACTCCTCTGCACCATACTTCCAATTTATCTAAACTCAAACACACCTCTTGGATGAATCCCATAATCTACTTCAAAACGACTCTTACAGATGATCTATTCACATTGTCATTGTAAGCAAATTCAGCTTGATGGATGATCCAATCCAAAGATTTTCCATACTCATTTGTCAAACATCTGAGAAGGTTCCCAAGTTTCCTATTTACTACCTCTTTTTGGCCATCAGTTTGGGGATGGTATGCTGAGCTAAAAGACAAGCTAGTGCCCAATCTCTACCATAAAGTTTTCCAAAAATGACCAATGAATTTGGTGTCTCTATCTAACGCTATACCGATTGGTAGACCATGAATCCTAATGACGTCCTTGAAAAACAAATGAGCAATATGACTAGCATCATGAGTCACCTTACATGGAATGAAATGGGTCATTTTACTAAATCTATCTACCACAACATAGATACTATCAAATCCAGTTTTGTTCCAATGTCTTATTCAATCCAAAATGACCACTTAAGCAACCATTGTTCTTCTCTTGCATCAATTTCTCTCTCATGGACCCTCTTGGCACACAAAGATGTCCTCCTTTAAAAAAAACACCATCTTGCAAAGTAAAATCTGCATATCCACTATGAAAATGATTCCTAAACTCTTGGCAAACCATGTAGATAGCAGCAAACTCTTCATCATCTTGATATAGCCCTTTGAAACTAGCAACTCCAATACTTTTGAGCTGCACTTCTTGAACTATTAGCAATTTTCTACTTGATGTATCGGAAACCTTCTTCCATTGACCTTTCTTATGCTTAATGGTAAAAGTATAATATTGTAAATACTATACCCATTTGATATGCCTATGATTCAATTTTTTAGGGAGTTGAGGAAACTAAGAGCATGGTATCAGTATAGACCACAAATTCTTTAGGTAAATAAGTAATGCCTCTATTTCCTAAATGATTGAACAAGTGCATATAACTCCAAATCATAGGAAAAATACCTTTTCTTGGCTTCATTGACCTTTTCACTAAAAAATACAACCGGATTGTTGTCTTGGCCTAGAACCGCTCCAACTTCTATGTTGCTTGCATCACATTCTATGGTGAAGAGTTTGTCAATGCTTGGGAGAAAAAGAATAGGTTGAGTAGCCACCTTTATCTTCAAGAGTTCAAATCCTTTTTGTTCCTCCTTGTTCCATTGAAACTTAGTCTTTACACCCCCTTTGATTGTATCAAGCATAGGTGCACATATCTCACTGAACACTCTGATGAACTTCGTGTAAAATTGTGCCAAACCATGAAAAATCCTCACTTCACTTGTTGTTTTAGGTGTAGGCCAACTGATTATGGCTTCCATCTTTGAAGTATCCATCTTCAAATCACCATTTGAGATTACAAACCCAAGATATACCAACTCTTGTTTCATGAACTCGCATTTCTCCAAATTGATAGTTAGTTGCTCATTACATAATTGCTTCAATACAATCTCTATATTCTTAAGATTTTCTTCTTTAAACTTACTAAAATTAAGATGTCATCTAAATAAACAACAACAAATTTACTAATATAATCCTTGAGCACTCCACTCATAAGTCTCATGAATATGCTAGGGACATTTGTGAGTCCAAATGGCATAACAAGCCATTCATAAAGACCTTTTGTTGTTTTGAATGCTATATTCCACTCATCTCCCTCCTTGATTATGATTTGGTGGTAGCCACTCTTGAGATCTATCTTGGTAAAATACTTAGCACCCCCTAAACAATCCATCAAATCTTCGATTCTTGGAATAGGAAACCTATACCTAATTGTAATCAGGTTGATGGCTCTTGAATCAATACAATGCCTCCAAGTACCTCCCTTGTTAGGTACCAAAATGGTGGGAACTGTACATGGGCTGATTCTTTTTCTTATCAAACCATTGTCCAAAAGTTCTTGGATTTGTTTAGCCACTTCTTTATTCTTCTCCGATGTGATTTTATAGGCTGATTTATTAGGCAATGAGGCTCCGGGTATGAAGTCAATTTGATGACTTATGGCTCATTGAGGAGGCAAAGTAGTAGGTGTTCCATCACTTATGATCTCCTTGAACTTATTGAGTATTTTTTGCACTTCAACAAGAATAAAAAACTTCTTGTCCTTCTTTTCCTCTTTTGGTTTCACAACAAGCATACCCCACTCATTCTCCTTATTTGAGAGTGTTTATGAACTCCTTCTCACCAACTAATAGCACACTGGAACCTTTAGATCTGATCTCTTTTTGATTCCCTATGGACTGAATTTTATAGGTAACTCCATCTTTTTGAAAGGTATAGGAATTATTTACCCCATGGTGTATTTCTTTCCTATCAGATTATCAAGGCCTACCTAAGAGTAAGTGGCATGCATCCATTGGCAAGATATCACACAAAATATTGTCTTTGTAGACTCCTATGGTGAACTCCACCCAAGTTTTCTCATACACCAAAACATGTTGCGCCTTGTTGAGCCAAGTAACCCTATAAGGATCACTATGTGGGATTCTTTGTAGTTTGAGTTTTCTTACTGCTTCTTTTGACACTATGTTATTAGTGGATACTAAATCCACCCCCACTCTACACACTTTACTCATGATCTTGCACTCTATCCTAAACAAGGATCTTCTTTGACTAGGTTCCTCCTTTATCGGTTCTTTGATCAAAACTCTCCTCATCATGAGATTCTCTCCAACCTCAGAATCTAATCTTACTTTTGATGTCTTCACATTTACTGCATCTTCTTGAATATAACTTACTCTCCTTTCACATCCTTGGGATGAAGAAGAATTCTCAGGGCATCTATAGGCCGGTTGTCCAAGTTGATGGAAATTGTAGCACTTCGTTATGGAGAAATAGGACCCTCTTCCTAATCCATTAGACCTTCCTCTATTAGAGTTACTAGATCCCCTTCCTATATAGCTACTCTTGATATTGGAATCCCCACTTTGTTGTACCAACTTGGAATCCCCTTGGGATCTTTGGTCTACACCTCTTCCACCATAGCTACCTCTATGACCTCTGCCATCTCCTCCCCTACCTTTGCCTCTATTACCTCGCTCTTGTTTCTTTTTACTCTTCTCTTCCACCTTGAGTGCCAATTGATAGCACTTGTGGATAGTAATAGGACATACCAAACTTAACTCTTCTTGGATATTCCACCGCAAACCATTCAAGTACCTGACAACCTTGATGTTTTCATCTTATACCACCTTGGATCTCAAACACAACTTCATAAATTCTTCAGTGTAGCTGCTCACATGTAGTTCTCTTTGTCTCAAATTTTGTCTCCTCTTGTGTAATTGAATTTCATAGTCTTCAGGGATATAGGCTTCTCTCACCTTGGTTATCATTAATTTCCAAGTGGCAATTGGGTTCTTACCCTCCTTTTGTATCTTCTCTTGGATGAACTTCCACCAAGTCAAGGCTGATCCTCTCAACCTAGATTTTTCTACGTTCACCTTTTATGCTTCACTAACTCCATCACATTCAAAGTGATTCTCTAACCCTTCAATCCCCTCCATGACCACTTTTAGTTCCATTTTTCAACAAAAAAGTGACACTCCTTCTAGGGACTTACCTCCTAAGGCTTTGATGGCTTTAAGGAAAGCTTCTTCAGGAAAAATAGGATATGGTCTAGGTGTGCCATCCTCTTCTACCACTTCTTTACCATTTTCTTCATTGATTTTGATAGTCACCTTCTCATTTTTGTCTTCTACTTCACCTAGTTTATTCTCCAATCGTTGAAACTTTTCCCTAAGGAGTCTATTCTCTTCCTCTTGGTCTTCTACTCTTTTGGATAACTCTACATTGGTCACCATCCTGAGGCTATTTTTACCCACTAACTTAGTCTCTGACATCAACTGGTTCCTTCCCAAATCTTAACTTGCTTTGATACCACTTTGATAGGGAGGTTCTCACAAAAAGAGTTGCAATTTGGTTTGTAGGTTAGAAAGTTAGGAAGAGGTGTCATAGTGGGCTTCCATGTTTTTTTTAACCATTCTCTTCTCTTGAATCAATTACAACACCTAAATTATTTGGCGAAACTCTCTACCAACTAGTTTGCTCAAATTACTCAAGATCAAGGCTAGAACTCACTAGAGTAAGTTTAATCTCCAAGATGCCAAATCTTTAACCTTTGTTTGCAGAGGACTAGGAGTATGTTGAGATGGTGTAAAAACTCCTAACATGTGGTTTGTGGGTTGTTTGCCTTCATTTCTTCATCTCTTTCACAAGTTCCTATTTTCAAGGCCTAGTAGCCCTATGAGCCCCTTTTAGCCCTACCTTCACGGTTTTTTCTCAATTACTCAGAAAACTTCCAAAAGACCTCCTAAAAGCTTTAGTGATCTGAATACCCTTTTTTACACTCTTTTATTTTTAGGAGGTTATATTTTCTAACACGTCCATACAGGTACGACCTCTAAAATGGCTCTTTTTTAAGGGTTTAAGGATTAAGAGCTTTCACCAATAGGGGTTACTGATCTCCACACCCTGTCACACCTCCCTAGTCACACTGAGGCTCTACTATAAAACCATATTCCATGCCAAACACTTGGATCAATAAAATTTGATCATCCCTACAAGTAATAATGCAAACAACAGTCATGTTCCCTAGTCAGGCTATGACAGAGCTCGCCTAGGTCATGATAGCAAATTGCTTCAATGGAACTTCCACGACATTAAAATAAATATTTATACTATACACACTCTCCATGACTTGAATCTCAAGGGCCATTGAGAAAACACAATGGGAGTTCAAGTTGGATCCATCCCTAGGGTTTTAATCCCTTTGCTCAGGCTGAGAGCAGTGCAAACAAGAAATAACAATGCCAAGATCATCACAACAATGAATCATAAGCCACCATGAAATAACAATGCCAAGATCAATCCATCTAGTATGGACTGTGTTGGTTAACAGATTCGCCCCTTTCTTGGAATTAGAATGTTTGTTTTCTTTGAAATATAATATGACTCTTTACACCCTTTAATGAAAGGAAAACAAATAAACCAACAGTTGGATGAACAAATTATAAATTCATCCTCTACATTAGAGGGAAGTTCCTCATAAGATTTGCAATGAATTTTTATGTAGACAACTCTGAAATGAATACACTTTTAACTAGAAAGCGTAAAAAAATGGGGCTTTAGCATTCATTCATCAACACAGAAGAATGCTTTCAAAACTGAAAGAATATATTTTTGAAGACTTACTTCAAATTAGGAGCTCACAAACTTCTATTTCAACACACGTTCAATTTATAAATTCAAAGCAAAACAAATGCATAGTAGTATGAACACTGATCGATTCTCTCTCATTTCTCACTGGACAAGGGGGATTAGCACAACTCAATCCACCATGAATTTTTCTTGTAAAAAAAATGGTAACAATGAATTCAGAAAAACACAGGGATAACTGATAACAAAATGATATTATGAACATTAGCAAATTTCTCAACAGAGATCACCAATTCCTCAAACACATAGATTTAAAGTCTGCATACCATAACATTTCATTGATAACTAGCCATTCTAGTTTTCAGAAATTCATAGAAAATAGATTTTGGTTTGTTCCTTCCAAAAAACACAGTTTTTTCTGGACCGCAAAATAAACTTACTTCCAAACTTAAATAGTCACCAGGCTCATAGTTTGTTACATAAAAACTGAAATTTCACTTTAACCATAGGTTAAAGAAACCATTTGCTTAAAACAAAAGAAACTAAAGTAACAGTCACAGAAAGGCTGACAGCTCATCCCCTAATTGATCATGACTCCACCATGGCAGAAGGAGCTATTGGTTTTTCCTTCTTCACCGCAGAACTGTGCATGCCACGCCACTCTAAATGTGCTGCCAAGAAGCTCAGGATGACTTGGAAATAGGGGAGTCCAATATGCTGAATTTGTTGCTTTCAGACCTCCTTATCCATATTAACCTATGTCACCTTTGCCTTGTGTGTTTCTAGATGATCAGAACTGAATGTGAGCATAGACTCAATCATGGCCACTTTTGAGAAATAATCCGTAGTTAAGGATTTTATCTTCCTAATGAATTGTATCCTTTCCTAGAACAATTTTTTCATATCTGTAGGAGCTTCGATTGTTCGACCATCATCCTTTATAAGTTGAATGTCAATGCATTTAAGATCTTATGTACAAGCTAATATATAGAAAAGATAAGAGGACATATAAAAACTTGACATGCCCACAAAATTACTCAAACCTTCATGGAGTCTCTCTACAATTACCTGCACCTAGTCAAGATATTTGTCTCCTCATAAAAGCACCTGAATATAAAAAATACATCCAATCTTCCCAATAAAAGGTGTGTGAATTACCCTTTAGCCTATTTAATAGTATAACAATGTCCCACACTTATATGATGAAGTGCTCTCTAGAAAGGAGTTTCGGCAGCCATGACCAACCCTTTTGAACTTTCAAGAGCCGGTTTCTTGCAATTACACTTATATACATACTTTTCTTCTCGAAGAAGAATGCATATGAGGTCCCAATTGACCAGTCCTCATATGACTCCTTGTGGGGAATTCCCATTGCCGCCATTTTTGTTTCCCTATTGATACCAACTAATAACTCGCCATTACTAGTCCTTATGCACCTATTCCTAGCATCATTCCTATTTATACAAGCTACTACCAAATTTGGACAGTGTGCAACAAGTGGAAATGTAGCGGCTTCAATGAGACCATCTTTCACTATTTTCTCCATTATTGAACCAGTTTCAGGGTTCTTGGTTCTTTATAGTAAATCCCCTAACTCGGCATGAGCCAAGGATGTATCATCTAGTTCTGGTAATATTCTCACTAAACATGACATCCGACCAAGTTTTGGTAGTAGCGGCCTCATACTGCGTACCTAAACTTTAATTAAGAAAATCTAAAACAGGGTGGAATTCTACTTCCAACAAACCAAAGATTTTCTTCCTACATTGATAAATCTTCGGAACTAAAGAAATACAATATGGGGGAATTGTCTGAACTCACCTATTACAACCATGAATCTGTGAAAACCCTCTCAAGAAAGTAGAGATGAATTTACATTCTGCACCTCCAATTTGCTCGATTATAGCAGTTGCAACCCTTATAAATTATGGAGATGATTCATTTAAGCATGTGAAGTAACAGGGATACAATTGAAAACCTGACACTTTCTTAATTGCCCATCACTTTCACACAAGTAGTCAATGTCCTCATGATCACTTTCCAAATTTAGAATTTTAAATTGTTATATGTCGAAAATATTCCTTTTTACCGCGCTACCTCCAGCATCATCAAAGTCTTTAGAAACAACTTGAAATGAGCCTTTTGAACCTTGAACCATCTCACAAAGACTTCAATGGTTCAAGTTCATTTGGGATGAACAACAGTTAACTAATGGCTCAAAACAATACCGGGAATGAGCAATAATCATGACTAATAAGTAAAGGACTTTGAACTTTGAACCATTGAACCGAAAAGGCAATTGGTTCAAGGTTCAAGTTCAATACCATCTTAAACATATTTACACTTGCTCGTTATATAACATTACATAGCCATGACTCACACAAAGAGGACTTTTTGAACCTTGAACCAAAAGATTCATGGGTTCAAAGTTCAAAATGCATAACAATAACATGCTTGCTTTAGATGAGATGAAGACCGCTAATAACATTACTCTGAACGCACCTTGAACCTTGAACCAATTGAACTATTTTAAAAGGTTCAACGGCTTAAGTTCAAAGCCTAGTTTCTTCAAATTGTGTGGGACATAGGTCCTTCTTTTATTTTATGGCATATTTGGCTGGAAAGAAATAGACTGATTTTTCAAGGGAAAGGAATGTTGAGTCACAAATTATGGATGCATATTATGAGTAGCTTGTAGGAAACTATCATGTCTAATTATGACATGTGTGACATTGTGGATGATAGTGATCAGGCAGTTATCCAAAGGTTGGGTTTACCTGGTTGTTAGGGTTGGACCCTCCCTCATAGGAATAGCTCACGTACTAGTAATAAGGTTAGAAGGGATGGGTGTTGGTCTCCTCCCCCTTTGGGAATTTTGAAGATAAACACCAATGGTTCATCACATGGCAATCCGAGGTATGCTGGCAACGGGGAAGTTAGTAGCGATAACAATGGGGTGGTGCAATTCTTCTTCTCCTTTTAAAAGGGACATCAGACCAATAAATTGAAAGAGGGCAAGACTATTATTTATGCTTTGGATAAGGTTTACTTCTTAGGCTGGAGAAATATTATTGCTGAGTCAGATTCTCGGATAATTGTGGATATGTTAACTAGCAAGCAGCTAGAGGGGGTTGGTTGGCAATTCACTCGTATTTCAAGACAAATTTTGGAGATATTTGATTCTTTGGATTTTGTCACCTTTTGTCATGTTCCTCGAGAATGGAATAAGGTGGCAGATTTCTTGGTTCGATGGGCTTTAGAGAAGATTATTCAAATGAACTTTAAATATTTCTTTTTAATTGACATATTTTAACTTTAGTAAAATTATTTTAATATGTAAAATTATAAATTTAGCTTTATTAAATTAAAAAAATTGAAGCAGTGATATACCTTGATGTAATTTAATTGCAACATAGTTGAACATAATTGATTCATAAGCTTAATTTAAGTTTAACCCTAATAATATATTATAATGAAATTGTAATTGGTAATGATCCCTAAAACTAACCATAAACATACCTATATGATTTGGTTTAATGTTCATTTAGGATGAATCATGATTAGAATAAGGGTTCAATTTTATGTAGTGCTAGGGTGTGGGTTGAAATTTTTTTACTTTAAGCGATAAAATAATATCCAAAAATTTAATTTAACGTCTAATTGGGTTAAGGGTTAGAGTTACATTTCATTTAATGTTGTAGTTAGGATTTGATTTGGGTTACAATTAATCAGGTTTTGTGTTCAATTATATTTAAGGTTAGAGTTTAATTTGAATTAATGATAGGGTTAGGATTCAATTTGGTTTACAAGTAAGGGTTTAATTTGGTTGAGTTTTGGGTTTCAGGTTTGTAATTATCTATGTTGTTTAATATATATGTATAGTATAATAAATTTAATTAATGTGAAAATAATTATTATATTTAAATTTTAGCACGATTTAAAAATAAAATGTAGAATTACATAGAAAGTCAATTGCAATATAATTCTAACTCCATACTCCAAAATATTAAATTTTACAAATAATTGTGACTATCATATAAAATGCAATGAATAAATTATTGTGGCCACCATAAATTCATACAATCTATAGGCATTCTAAATAATGGTATATATATTTCATACTTATTCTTCTTTCAATATTCTATAATTATACTCTCTCTTCCACAACTAATATGTATCCATTGTTATTTACTACTATTAAATTCTTTCAGTAAATCAATATGTAAAGGAGTCCATTTATTTCTTTCATAATATTTTTTGTCAACCAACACTATGCAACTATCACATCCGGATATTTCCTAAGACATTGTTAGCTCTTCTAATAAATTATTATTATTAAATTATAACATAATAATAATTTTGAAGAGATTTTTTTTACTTCTTCAAAGGGAAAATCTACAATTGGCGCATGCATGATTCCAAAATATCATCTAAGTTAATGTAGCATAATTGAAAACAATAATCTTGCCATTATTTGTATGATTTCTCATCCAACTAAATGTTCTTTTGAAAAGAAAAACTCTTCCCAAAGATAATAATCATATTTTGACTCATAAATCTTAGGATAGCTTAGACCATTACAAATTCTATAGTACTGGATCCATGTAAGATTATAAGCTAATTACTAGAGGAGACATAACTTGCTACCATATAATCAAAATATATAGTTATTTTAATGTGTCTTATAGAAGAAGGTTTTGTCCAAGATGGAGTAAGCGCATTCAATTTATCATATATGTAGAAATTAGAATCAAAATATGGGTTAGTGAACTTTAATTTCAACAAATCTTATTAAAATTTGCATTACAGATAGAGTTAGTGTTAGTGTTAAAGTTATTATTAGTAATTATATTAATGATAGGGTTGCAATTAGGTTGAAAGTTAGCATTAATATTATTAAGTGAATTTTAATATGTTATTAAGTATAATAATTATACTGTATCTTCAATTTAGAAGATGTTATTAAATACATGATTAAAGTTTAGTGTCATTCAAAGTACAAAATAAAAAATATTTTTTAAATTATAGAAAGTCAAGTACAATATAATTATTTTTTCAAAGTTCAAAATTTTAAATTATACATCAAAATTATTCAAAATAAGTTGTTATGGCCAGCATATATATTTTTATAATCTATTGGTATAATAAATAATATTACGTAATTACCAAACGTATGGTTTTCAATAAAAAATTATGGATCAGACTCCACCAGTTCAATATTTTTAAACAATCAATTATGACATAACCATATACATGTAATAAATTTGAATAAGAGTAGAATGATAAAACAAAAGGATATTACTATATATTTAAAAAGGGTAAATAAATTCAATTTTGATTATAGAAAATATAGAATATTTATGAAGATATATTGCATTTAAATCTTTTAGTCTATTTTCTTCAGATTTTCATTTTTCAAGTTATTTTCCTTTTTTCATTTTTTCATAGAAATCATAAAATAAAATAGCCCATGGTCGCCTTCTAAATTACCCCATCAATGATAACACAAAGTAAATTCAAGGAATCCCCATAAAGTAAACTCCATGGTCGCTTTCTAAATTACCCCATCAATGATAACACAAAGGAAATTCAAGGAATCCCCATTAATCCTACAGCCTATCTTTATTTGTCCACCTTCGACTCAAGATTCATGACCCTAACTTGAAGGCCAATAATCTCACTTTTTAGCTGATTGGCACTGATCTCATCCTCGCCAATAGAGGAGTTTTCAGAATGTGACACCATTTCTTCATCTTCAAAGGCCACTGAAGATGGCGAGTTTTCACTCACTTTCTCCTCCTCTACCTCTTGAAAATCATCATCCTCTATGTCATCATTTGAGGAACCATCATCTTCCTCATGGGTAAAAACCTCTGCACGCTCAAGGGAAGCCTCTTTTGTTTCAAATTTCTCTTTTTTGTGCTTTGTTAGGAGGCTAACTGAGCACCTTTCCCTAGAGATTCCCTTCTATTTCTCATGTTCATATAGGATTTCCTCCTTTGCCTCAAAGTCATGTAATTCTAAATCAATTGTTATCTATTGTTTGTTGGAATCCTTCCCAGTTTTCCTAGTCTACAATCTATGTTGCTACCCAACAACAAGTGAACATTGCTTATGGCCTCCCACAAGGATTTCATTTTATAATTTTTTTTATCAAAAAATATAATCAATTGGGAAGAAAAGAGAGAAAGAGGTAACAAGTATGTTGTTCCCTAGATGTGGTCTATCTATAACCTAACACAAAAATCATTTACGATTGTGCATATGAAACCCACTGTGATCAAGCCCTAGAAACAAATGCACCCTAAGGACTAATACATCTATGCTATTAGATTCAACCTAAGTTAAATAACCCCCAAGATAAAGTTGAATTAATGAAGGAAATCTAAAAGGATATTACCATATAAATAATGAAAGTTAGCCAACAACTAGAGATGAAAGAAAAGAATCTAGCCAATATCAAGACCATTACTAATAGGTTGAAATTGGAGAATCAAAGTAAGGATGCAAAAATTAACTATCTCATGAAAGAGCTTTAGTGGCATGTCTTAAAATAAACACTCCAACTTTAGTACACTAAGAATGCAAATTTCTAGATAGAGCTAATTGAAACTTGAGCCTAGATAGATTCCTTGAAAGAAGAGGAAACCATAATAGAGAACAAACTATGGGCTCATTTGGATGGTATGTGAGCTATAATTGACACATTAAAAGAAGAGAAGACTATCATTGAGATAAAATTAGGAGTTATAGAGATGATGTGATATACAATGAAATTTAGAATATAAAATATTTTAAAACCTAAAATGATTTAACCACATAAAACCCCAGTTCTATAATGAAATCCACTATACAACAATGAATAACCTAAAAGTATGCAAAACAACAAATATGGAAGATTATACTCTCACATGCTCATTAGGGTTTAATGTCCATTGTTTCCTATTTTCATTTATCTTTCTTTGATATTATGGTTTGTCATAGATTTTATGTGTGCACAAGAGCTCAACAAAGAATGGATTGTGCTTGTGTAGACACTTGATTTATTGATTGATTTCTATGTCATAAGTTCATTAGGGATTAGAGATAGATAAAAATAAAGGATCCTCTTTTATAGAGAGTTCCCTAGAAATATTAGAGAGGTTTTTAAAGGGGAATTAAAAGATGAATGACAAGTGCCATGGAGGGAAAAATCTAACGAATTAATTAAAGAAATAAATATTTATTTAATTAAAAGAAGAGGTGCGGCCAATTAATTAAATAAATAAAATATTTATTTAATCTAGAGAAATGATAATTTAAATAAATTAAAATATTTATTTAAATGGGAAATTGCTTTCGAAGAGGATTAATAAATTGATTAAATATATAAAAATATATTTAATTAATAGAAGGCTTAGGCTAAAATAATTAAAGAAATAAAATATTTATTTAATTAGACTAGGAAAATTTTAGGTGTCTACAAATGCATGTTCACAAAATTATTTTAAACTGTGAATTTGCGACAATAGTTATAGAAGGAGGTACAAAAAAAGAGATCAACAAATTTCTCAACTCAAAGATGAGATAAATCATATTTCATAGCCACAAACATTCTCCCATGATCTAAGAATTGTATTTTTCTAATTGGGATAAAATTAGGGATGAAGTCTTGCACCTAAAGAATTCACTTAGGTTCATTATATACTTTCAGTATTTAAGTGCGAAGGTGAGTGTTTCTATGATGAAAATCATCTCTTTCATCTCCCTAAAGATGTAGATTCACAAATATTAATGCAAACACTATATAGTGCAAATAAGTACTGTAGTCACACAAATTTGTCCAGCTTAATTAAATAAATATTAGATATTTATTTGATTAAAAATCCACTAGCCATCAATTAATTAAATTAATATTTAATTAATTCATCCCCAAACATTCTTCTATTAATTAAATAAATTATTCAATTTATTTTTATTAATTCATTAAATCAAATTTAAATCAATTAAATAAATAAAATCTATTTATTTAATTAAATCCCCTTTTCCTCTTTTGAATAAATTAAATAAAACATTTATTTAAATCATTACCCCCACCCCACTTGCATTTTCCTTCAAATGCAACTTGCACACATTTATTGAAATAAATGAATTTTTATTTTAATAAAATCCTATTTTCCCTCACCCACCAAATCCACTTGCAAAACTCTAATCCCTTTCTAGATTCTTCTAACCCCTTCCTAATTAGCCTGATCCATCCCCTAATTATTGTCACATTCCTAAGCAAAATGGAGTCACTTCTCAAAGACTCCAAAGTCTTTGAAAAGCATTTAATGCTTTGTGTGTTCAACAAATTAACCCCTAAAGTCTTCCAAGACCACTAATGGCTCTTACATGACCATTTATGGCTCTTACATAACCATTTATGGTTATTTCAAACTTGTCCCCCCAAACATTTATTGTTTTGACCATATTCATCCATTTCACATTTGCACAAGAGTTTATCCATTGGATAAAAGCTTTATTCTTTGAATAAAGAGTTTATTCATTCAACTAACCTTGACTTTAACTTCCAAAGTCATGTCAAGCATTTAATTCTTATTCCCTCTCCTCTCAACCTATCTCACATTGATACTTGTCATCCTGGGATTGGGTTGAAATCCCTCACATGGATTTGAAATCATTCAATCCTGACCCTTGTTGAGATTACTCAATCTCAACCATCCATTGCTCCATTTTTCCTATAAATAGAGCCCATTTCTTCATAATCCAGATCCTGAAAACTTGCATGCATTTAACCTATAAGCATTTTAGAGAGCATTTAGCAGAGAAAACTCATATATTGTCATTTTGGTTAAAATAAATCATTTTAGTATCAATAGCTTAATATTAGCTTCTTTATTTACATTTAGAGCAATATTTCAATCTCAATCCTCCATAAGCATCCATAGTGCAAAAAGCTGCTGAGAGTTACACTATTTTAGAACTTGGAGAGGAGAGTAACAAGGGAGAAGGAACTAAGAGCATGCTAAGAGGCATTTGGAGATGCCTCATTATCTTTGTTTCATTAGTTAGATATATTAGCATGATTTTAGTGTCTCTCTTGATATGCCTGTTTAGATTAGTTTTTGATTGAATAACACTAACGGTTTCTTGTGTGTTTTGTGTTCTTTCTCTTAGACTAACCTTGTCCATTTTGCAGGGCATCAAGTACATCTTTCAAATGATAGGAGTAAATAATATGAGATAAGAAATACTAAAGGTAAATGAATTTTTAATTTGTAATAAATTTTATTTAAAATGTAAGGCATGTTTGGATGCCTTAGATCATAATGGTCATGGTAAAAAAAGGGCACATAAAAAATTTGGTCCAACTAGGCCTTTGTTTCCTATTCCTTTAAAATAACATAGTCTTTTAAGATGATCAATTAAAGAATTTATTGTTTAACAAGCAAAAGGATCAAATAGATTTTTAGGGTCATATTCAAACATTAGAGTCCTTGATGGGAGAGATTTCTACAGTGGCTCGCCTAGCTAGATTATCAAGCACAATTTGTTCTGCAAATTTTAAATAATTTATCTTTTAAAAATATTATTAATCTAGACAATGTTTTAATATCTAAATGTTTATCTCATAGAGTTTCCATGTCAGTCCCAATAGCCTTGTTTTAAAGTGGTCCTCTTTTATTTGTCTATGTAAAGTTCATGAAGAGTGTGCAACATGTTTCTCTCATACAAGTTTTATTCAATTCAAATTCTTAGCCCCCATTCAAGATGTTTCTGAGTGCCATTTAGTTGCTTCATGTATCATAATACAAAGAAAGAGATAAAGGCTTCACAAGTACTTGAAGCATAGAATGAGACTTGTCACATTGGTGCAGTTTTTAAAAGTGCTTGTGTATTTCACAACTTTAAAGTTGCACCATTAGTTAAAGCCTAGATGAAAGGTAGTTGGCGAACCTACTATCAAAAGAGAAGAAGGAGAACATGTGACAAAATTATGCTTGTTTGAAGAATGATAATTTTCTTTTGATTTTATAAGTGTATTGTTGGCCAAAATAATGAGCACTCCTAGTAGATAAGCATCCTTTAGAAAATTAGGAAATGATGAGTGTTAGCACAACACTATCTAAAATTTGAGGGACTAAGTTTTCCTCCCTTTTTATGATTATAATTAGAATTTATTAGAAGAAGTTTACATCTTACATGCCCTGCATTAAAGGGGGAAGCCATCATCATTTTTCAGTTAAGTAGTTTTAATTTCTATATGAAGAAGCATGGGAGGAATTTATTGAGATTTTCTCTATTGCCTCAAGATCTACATAGAGTAGAAGGGGATAGGTCTACATAAATTTTTCTTAGTTATTTGTAAAGTGAGGCTCACCAATTTCAACACTAATAGTAGTTTTCAGTAGGAGAAATAGTAAATGTGTTTGCATTCCATTTTGAACCTTAGATATCACTTGTAAAAAGGGTTTGAATATATTAAATTGTGTTCTAATGGTTTATGAAATGTGTTGCTCCACATTCATAATTTTGGAATTGTGGATTTTCACTATTTTTTAAATTTTTTTTATTGTTTTAGCTCTATGATAAATATTTAGGGTATTGGTTCATGTCCATACTATTATAATTCCTCATGAATGTTTGCAAAGATATAGCTTTATTATGATTTTATAAGGGTGAATTTTCATTAAAGTATTGGTTTCTCACATAAGAATAGTTTTCTATTTTTATTTTGTTATACTATTTCTCTTTTCGTTTTGATCCCTGACAAATTTGAAGAGCTGAAATCTAAAATTCTGGATGTTGTTTCATAAACTCAATCTAAGTCCCATGTTCATAAAATTTCGTAAGACTATAATTTTAAGTTTCAATTTGAGAGATCAATAGTTTTATTTATTTATTTATTTATAATGTGGATGATCTTATGATTGCAGGGAGTAACCTTCAACATGATAGAGTTGATGCTAGTTGACTATTTCTTGGATTTGAGGTATGGAAGAAAGAGAATTATATTTTTATCTCCTAGATGCAATATGGTAAGACACTCCTTGAAAGCTTTGTCATGAATAATTGTAAACCTATGTCCACTCTAATGGAGAAATGTTTGCAACACTCTCACTTTCAAGGTTTGACTCATGTTGATGTGACTCTCTATAGGAAACTTGTCGGTAGCCTTATTTATTTTACTTATACTAAACCAAATTTATGCTTTGTTGTTAGCTATCCATCTAGGTTTATGTAGGAGCCAAAAAAGTATCATGTTGGATTATAGCTAAGAAAGTTTTGAGATATATTTGAGGTACACTTGATTATGTTCTAAAATATAAGAATAATCGATTCTTTTTGTAGGGTATGTTGACTTGGACTATGCTAGATCTTTCAATGATAGAAAATTAACTTGAGGCTACATTTTTTATTTTGTATCTATTTAAATTTTATAGATAAAAAAGAAGAAAACTATTTTTTACCTTATCATTCACTAAGGCTTAATATCATTCCATATGAGGACCTATGTGTGAAGTGATTTGGATATGTGACATTCTAGCCAATATGAGTATTCCTATAGAATACCACCAATTCTATATTGTAACAATCAGGGGATGTTGAAGCCTATCAATAATGTAGATAGTTCTCCTTGAGAGATCGAAGCACATTGAGATTGAACTTATTACATCTGAGAGCATGTGATACACCACCTCATTCACCTTAGTACTGTCCAACTGATTCTTAATTTGCCAATATACTCACCAAGCCTCTTCGCAAGGTAAAATCTGAGAAATTTTTGGGATACATCTAAAGGAATGATATGATAAAGGGGGAATGTTAGGGTAATACATTATAAATGGTACCTATTTATTTCTTGTTTCATACAATTTTTCAATCAATATACCTCATTTCACATTATATTTATTCTCCTATAGCCTATTTAAATAGTCAAGTTCATTTTTTTTCTTTTCTCTTCTATTCTCTTGTATTTTAATGATTGGCTTCTTCTTGCTTAGCAATATGACTAGATCCCATATAGACTTTATCTTTAAAGAAAATATATTTTACTTATTGGACAAATGGAAGAACTTAAAATGATTTGAGTACATAATGCAGTAAATAGAAGATAGAATATGTGCCAGTGACCTCAAATATGTAATTTCTTATCTTTGAACCTTGTAGTTATTAAAATCTCTTATTAAGATAATAAGTTTTTTTCCTTATTAACATAAGTGACAAGAAAATAAATTGAGAACAATTCCTACCTATATGTGAAATAAAATTTAGTAGCTATGGAATATATCTCTCCGTTTATAAATTACTTGGTTTTATGACTTCTGCAATATATAACATAAGAATCACATAGTAAAACATAAAGATCCTTCTTATAAGTAATAAATATAAATATATATAGAGAGACTGACTTTAATGGAATAATGTAGATATATCAACTAGTATAAATTTGTGAATAAATCTATTTTAATGTGCTCATATGTATCAGGCCGAAAGGAAGCCCATTGAACTACAAATTTGTAAGTCCAAGTTAAAGGAACTTAAAGGCAGAATTTTTTACCCGTCCTTGAGAGTGTAGCTCCCATTCCCTTTCTATGAACTATGAAGCTCGTCTAGCTGGAATCCACTGATCAGTAATCACTGTGCATGGGCGCTTGGAGAGGAATCATCTTCCAACATTTAAGGCAAATAGCACAAGTAAAAATAAAAGATTTGAATACCAGAATAATAAAAAAACTCTAAACCTGACCAATGTTCTGTATATAAATAAAAAATAATAGTAATAAAGAGTAATGAAGAGAGATAATATAATAAATTAATATATGTGCAGATATACCTATCCACGACCTTAACCGCCTGTGCAAATTGTCACTGAGAAGGAGATATCTTTATAGAGCAGAACCTGATTAGTTAATGGAGCATAACAGTTTTAAAAATTTTAATCATTTCTCTTATTTTTTATCAATATATTCTTTTATTAAAATTTCAAAATAAAGATTCAATGTAAATTACACAATATTGATTCAATTTAGGTTTAAAATGTTAACATAGATTAATTGAAATTTACTTTATTCTAAGTAATTTGTAACTTTCTAAAATACTGTTTGGCTGACATGATATATAATGTATTCTAAAGGCACTCCCTAAGGGTGTGGCCATTGATTTTGGAGAAGTGTTTACAAGTATAAAGTGTCAAAATAACTCATATAGTTCTCTAAATTTTTTCCACATTCTGGACTTTGACATAGGGAACTCTTTCATATCTTATTTAAGAAGAAATAATTGATAATGGATATTTTGCAGGAACTCCCTGAACAAATCTTTCGAGACATCTTACTAAGAGTACCATACAAATCCCAGTCAAAGATTAAGCAGTTGTTGAAACCTGCCAAAGAAATTATGGAAAGTTCCCGATTTTATCAAGATAGAATTAAGTTTGGCCTAGCTGAGAAATATATATGTGTGCTCCACTCTAATGAGATATCTATTTACCATCCCGTTGATCAATCATTCAAACTGCTCTCTCGTATTCCCTCTATAGCCGATGGCCGTTGTACTGAGATTATAAATGTGAATCATAAGATTGTTGTGCTGGGCTTTGAATATCATATTACTCCATTCTTTGTGATATATGATTTATTATCTTGTACATCGAAGTATGGTGCTGAATTTCCCACCCCCAAACCTCACGGCGATTCATTTGCATGGTGTGCCTCTCCTGATGGATCGATTTACATTGCAGGAGGAAAGGAAGGCTATATAAATAATAAACTCCGTGAAGCAGCAGTTTATAAAGTAGATGAAGACAAATGGGAGCTTCTTCCTGAGATGAACCAAGAGATGTACCCCTGTAGGGGTGTTTTTATCGAAGGAATGTTTTATGTCATTGGTTATAATGGATGTCAAAGATTTGATCCCACAACAAGAGTATGGACAACAATAATAAATATGTCTATGCCTCCTTCACGTTCCTTTGTTCTTAATGCGTTTGGACAACTAGTTGTGTATGGAACTGCTGGAATAAGGCAATATGATTGGGAAGGAAATGTATGGAGAGAATTGGAACGTTTCCCTCAACACATTTTCCGACATGTTTGTGCCACAGTGTGGCGTGATCGAATTTTGTTTTGCGGACGTCCAAAATTTCGTATGTATAAACCTGGAGCATCTCCATCTGAGAGGTGGATTTCTGTTGACGAACCGAGCATTTTTGACAAAATACTTGTTGACTTTGTTGCTACAATAGAGATCTAATATAACCCTACCCGCTTCATTATTATAACATTTAAAACATACGATTGTTCAAACGAGACTTGAGGTACCAATCTTACAATTGGTATTCCGCAATGTCATTAAAACATAGGTATAAGAATTATTATTTTTAATATTATTTAAATTTATCTATATATATATATAATTTTAAATTTTTAAATAATTTTTAATATATATATTTGGTACATATTTCAAAATACTTCTTCTTATAACTATCATATTTTCACAATTCATAATAATATCTAACTGCTTTCTAGATTTGATTGTGTGACTTTTTTTGCATCAACATTTTGGATTACACCTATCATCAGAATGTATAGAAAATGTTAGGATATGAAATAATGTAAGCTGCTAAAAAGACAAAAAATAAAAAAATAAAAAAATTGAAGATAAAAATAAATAAGTAAAATAATAACCCAAATACAAAGCATATGACAAAAGAAAAAAGAGCAACAAAAATTAAGAAGAAACCAAATGCACTATATATACACATACGCATACATGTGTGTGTGTGTGTGTGTATAAGTAAGTGCACGAATGTAAAATATATGTATGTATGTATATGTACATGTATATGTATAGGTATGTATTATATATATAAGTATGCATGCATGTATGTATAAATAATTTAGGAATCAGCTAGATATAATTCATCTTGTAAAATTGTAAAATTGAATGATTATAATGAGTTCATTAAAAATAAATCTTGATAATTTTTAGACCAAACACATAATAATATTATTATTTAGTAGCTAATGAACAAGTGATGCGAACTCTCACAAACATGCACTTTTTTTCATTTTTCCTATTGAACCGTGTCTAGTGGCATCTCTCTTCGTTGTCCATGGCCACCATTTTGCTTCTAAAACATAATTCTAAATAAAGTAAATAGTTATTAGGGATTTATGATTTAAATACATTTTTTGTGCATGTGTGTTGTTGGTATAAAATATTAATACAATATAGATCATATAAACTAGTTTCAAAATTGTGTGTGCTTTGTTGGTATAAAATATTAATAGAATAGTATAAAGTAGTTTGAAAATAGTGACCCCCAACAATATCCATTTTTAAAATGAAAAATTTAAAATGTTTGCGGATATGCATATATGTCCAAATCCACAAGATTAAATTATCAAATGTGGAGGAATGTAGAGGAGTCTTCTCACTAGACTTTAAGTACTCTTTCCTACATATCACATCTCATATAGAAAACATTCAAAATAATACATAAATTAGAGCTGAAGTGCTATGGCCAAGGAGAGCACATCCACACCATCATAATCCTTATGCTATAAATTTACTGCATATCATTATTAACACACCAAAGAAACTACAACTATCAACCATCTATACTATATAACATATACCTCAAACATAACAACATTAGCTTTATCGAAACATAACAACACAATCTCCACAACATCAATGACCATATCAATAGAGATATTAACAATCATCAATGACAAAATATATTGTTAGGCATCAAGCTGACATCAATTAAAACACATAGTGCCAAAAAACTCTCCCTTTGTCATTGATGGAAATGCCATATATAATATTGCATGGACACCCAATATCAATAGCTACATTTATCATTAGCAGGTCTCTCTCCCTCATTGACATCATGGACAAAGGGTACATAGATAAATATCATCATTATTCTAGCATTGATATCTCCACTCCTTTTAATTTTGTATCTCGAAAAATTCTACATTCATAAGAGGAAAAAATGAGCCACCCCCACAATCCAATCTCCTTATTCTAGCTCTAACCCCCACATTAGCCAAATTAATCCCCCTTCCCAATTTAATTCAATTCATTAGCAACTTGATTAAATTCTCCATTCACCTACTAATTAATAAATCTAAGGATGTATTTAATAAGTTCATTTCAATAGTCCTGTTTGATTAATTAATAAAAATCAATTAATCCCCCCCCCCCCATTTAATTCATTCTTCTAATCCCCTAATTAATTAAAACAGATCAATTTATCAATTGTTGAAAGTTAATTAGCCATTTACTATTATTTGAATTTTTTAATTCAAATTCCCCACATGCCTCCTAACTTCTAACCACCTAACCTAACCACCCCCTAACCTAACCCATTCCACCTAATCATGGGTTTAACTAACCCCATGCTCTTGCACATCCTAACCTCTTTTATCCTAAGCTGTTATAGGTTGGATATTCTCCCCTTGAGACACATGGCACTTTTGTCACATGTCTCCTCCCTTGGACACTTTACCTCTTATGAAAAAGGCTCCTTGACACTTGTTACCATAGAGATGAAAAGTGTCCCTCCAGCCAACCTCTTCTCCAACCTCCTCCAATTTGACCCTTGATATCTTTAGACTCAATCTTGACAGTTGATTTCTGCCACCTCACCCCTGGCCTTGGAAATCCTATAAATATCTCCCATTTTGGAGAACAATAGTTTCCATCTCAAGCATTGTTATTATAGGCATATCATTTCTAGTATTCTAGTTTAGCATTGTTATCATTTATTACATCTTAGATCTAGCTTAATTTGATCATCTTCTAGCTTGATTGCATCTATCATTTAGCATAATCATGCATATCATTAGGATAATTAGCTTTTTGGATCAATGTAGCTTAATCATGCATTTATCTAGCCTGCACATCATATCAATATAAATCCTCCATCTTGTTATAGTCAATTCACTGAGATTTCTCTTCTAGATCTGAGAGAAAATCCACACTCACATCTCTTAGGAGGTGATAGGTCCCTTTGCCCTGGTTTAGCTTTCATTTTATTTCAATTTGCTAACCATGCTTGTAATGATCTATTGAGTGTTTGTTTTGTAGTTGCAGGTACCCTACTTCACACATGACATTTTGGCACCCACCATGGGGTAGGAAATCTCATTTCTTGGTCTCTTGCATCTTCAAATCTTCAATCTCACGGATCTATGGCTGTACTATCTTCAAAATATCGTACGAGTACATTTTCAGTACTGAACGAGTTTCTTGTTCACTCGTATGGGTATGTGAGAATACTCGTACTGCTAGGTGAGAAAACTCGTACGAACTTTTATTTCTATCTTTTCATAAACAAAGTTAATTTTAGGGTTTTCATGCTTAAAATTGGCTATTACTAATGCTAACCCTAGTGTGTTTGTGAGTTTTCTATCAGCCTAACTGGATTTTTGTAGAACTTCTATCCAAGATTACACGGGCCAAAGAATCAATTACTCAACAAAAATGTCATTACTAATGTATTAGTTTTGTATGTTGCCTAAGGAAACTCAACCAAACTTTGTGTCTTCTTAAAGTTTCCTAGGCACACTTAATTTGCTAATGGTAAATGAACAATCTTGTTTTCTATGGTTGAGAAGTTATCTAAAAGGTAGGAAAGTATGCTCTTGTCCATATGGACAATCAAAAATCCCGACCTTTGAAGCTCTTCTATGTTTGAGATTTGAATACCTTTAGCGAGCTTGTCATAGTGGGAAAAAGTAATCACCATGTGAGAACAACCCAAGTGATTATAGATAGACCTAAGCTTTCTGAATCACTCTAAAAATATAGGCCTCTCGGGATTAAAGTCTTGGAGGATGGGATTATTTGAGTTTTCTCTTTTGAGATCTCTCATATTAGACATTTTGTCGGGCCTCAAGGTCTCAATCATGCTTGGGTGACTACTTCTTGTTTTAGTACCTTGTTGGGCTATGTGTCTAAATCATATTTGCATGACTACAAGGAGTAATTCCAAACGGAAATCCTTACTACGACCCCTAAGATAGAAGTTACCCTATTCACCTCCAAAAGGAGGATAATCTTTGTGCAAGAGAGATAGTAACTCTCCCAAGACACTTGCCATATCGTGCCCCCATTAGAATTTGGATTTGGATGATACGACGTTGAGAATCCATTGCATGAGACTCAGTAGCCATATTTTGATTAGCTATTGGGCATGTATCTAAGTTTGCAAGAAAAGCTTTTCTCTCTCAGCCAACTTCCTTAGGATTTACCATGTTGTGCTTGAGGTCACTTATCATATTGCTTGTTTCCTATGTTTTCATCCTTGGCACTGAAACTGAAAAATTTAAAATTGAAAAACACAACCAAAAAATCAAACATCATTGGTCAAAAATATGTCAAAGTCAAATATTTGTCTTTGCTCTACCATAAGTCGTATGAGTTTCCTAGTTTGTCATATGAGAAACCTAGTTGATCGTTTTGTTATGTCTAAATTGTCGTACAAGTTAGATCACCAGAGGTTCTTTGTTATTGAATTGTCATATGGTTGCTTCTAAATTGTCGTATGAGGTTCTATCTCTATCGTATGGGACTATCTAAATTGTCATCTGAAGCTTATTAATCTGTCGCACAAGGTTCTACCTCTGTCAGTCTAGAGATGTCTTCTTGCATGTCTTTTTTAGATCTATCATGTTTGCTTGGTCAATTTACACTGATCGCATACACCTGATATTAGTCATTTTATGCTTAGGTTGTCTTCTTGGTTCACTCGGTTAAGTAATCTTCTCTCAAAATAGATTCTAGAACTAGACACCCCAAGATTTTCAAGTATTCATCTTCAACAAGTTCAAGATCTAAAATCTCAGGGTGCATCATCACCTTCTTTCATAAACTAATAACTCAAAACATAGTTTCTCATCAAGATCTATCATCCTTTATCACGAAACTACAACATTTGATTAGGATAACCGCATCCCATATCATAGGATATATTGTTCCTATTGGACTTGGTCTTATCAAAATCATCTGCATTGCACTCCATCCTAAGATCGAAAAACTTACAAACTTACAAATACTTGAATTATCTTTTCATGTCATATCACTCTATCATATCTACATTGATAGTTGGTCACTTATAAATACACCTTTTATACAATCGAATCCCTACACAACATCCAACACAAGTGTATGCCCATTTTGACTAGAGCTCAGAGACGTAAGATCGCAGAAATAGAAATAGAAACATGTGAAATAGCTGAAGATCATAGGAACATGACATACCAAAATGAAATAAAAGAAGAGGACACAATAGATCAACATATCAGAGAAATCAAACAAGATCCTAAATTCGATAAATTTATGGAGAAAATATTGGAGGGAGAAAAAGAAAAAAACTTCCTAATGTTAGCAAAATCTAGTGCTACACTCCCCCAAGATTTTGATGTGAGAAATTTAGGAAAAAGGAGAGGTGACCCTTTCCATGATAACGAATGACATGAGGAGATTTCTGGTCACAAATAGGATGACACATCAATTCCTGATAACATAAGAACTAATGAGGCATTTTTTGTTCCCAATGTGGATGACGTAGAAATTCTCAACAATGCCAAATCTAATGAGGACACAAGAAAGAGTTAGAATGATATAAGAAGAGATCAAGATAATACTAGAATGCAAACTCAAGGTTATTCAAGAATAAATCATGTGGATAAACCCCTCATATCTCTTACACAACAAATACAAACGTTGCAAACACATATTCAATATATGCAAAGAGGAACTTTAGAAGATACTCGCTTTAAGAGATATGTCCTTACCCATTCGACAAAAATCTAAACTTGATACCATTTCTTACATGTTGTGAAACTCCTAGATATGACAAATATAATGGAAGCATTGATCCCCAGGATCACATAAGAGAATTTTGCAAATGAGGATACATACCTGATGAGAATTTTTTCAAAGAGATTAAGTGTACTAGCTATGGAATGGTTCTCCAAACTTCCACCTGGATTTATATCATTCGCATAATTGGTGGATAAGTTTCACAATACTCTTACAACAAACAATATGAGGTCACAATGCTAGACTTATGTAATACCAAAAAAAAGAGTGGAGAGCCTTTCATGACATTTCTAGAGAGATGGAAATGAATTGCTTCACGATATCCTCAAACGGTGCCAGAATATGAGAAAATAGACATATTCATTGACAACCTAAATGAACAAATGGGCTATCATCTAAAAATGCAATGTCATCAAAGTTTTGAAAAGATGAGTGATAATGGAATCAGGATGGAGGAAGTCATGATAAAAAAGGGTGAATTGAAGCTATGCAAAGAAGGAGTTAATCCTCCTAACAATAATACTAGCAACAACACCAATGATAAGCCCAAATTTAAGAATAGAAATTGAATGTCGTCAATGATAGGATAGTTTATAACAATAATGTAAAACCAAAGAAACCAATTTTCAATTTATCCAATTACTCAGCAGTGGCTCAACAAAACAACAATCACCACAAATCAACTTTCAACAATTTCTTTCACAGGAAATTTAGAAATATTGGTGAACCACTTGGGCCAACATTAAAGATGCTTCTCACAAACAAGTTGATTACCTTGCCAGAAGGAAGAAATTTTGAACCCCAGGTGAAACCTTCTTGGTCGAATGACAATCATTATTGCGATTTTCATCAAAACAAAGGACATCAAACGGATAATTGTTAGTGGTTGAAACATGTCATCCAAGATTTGACTGATAATGGAGTGATAACTATGGATGAACATACCACAAACAAATCTCACACAGCTTTCAAAACTTCACTTCCTAACTATGAGAAGGGTGAATCATTAGCAGTGTATAACGGTAAAGGTAAAGCAAAGGTGAACTATGCTCATACATATGACAATGTGGTAAATGTGATTATCATCAAAGAGAAACAACATCAAGAACCTACTCATGCTATCATAAGAAGCAAATCCAAAGTTATTTTTTTGGGTCCTACAACTAACATGTCATCCGCTTCAAAACAATATAGTCTAGTGGATCAACTACAGAAAACTCTCGTGCAAAGATCCATCTTAGAACTTTTAAGACTTTGACCTGCACACAAAGAAATTCTAGAACAAGAATTAGTAGATATGACAGTGTCCAAAGATCTTGATGTAGATCAATTCCAAACCATGGTGTGACACCTCACAACCCCTCACTGCTTATCATTCACCAAAGAAGATGACATGTCCTTGCCACATCCCCATAATGCTCATTTGCATATTGAAGTCCTCATTCATAAGACGTGTGTTAAACATGTCCTAATAGATGAAGGAGTTGGCCTAAATATTTTCTCATTAAGTCTTGTTCATGGTCTAGGTTATTCTTAAGATGCAATTGATCCCTGGAAAAATATTACAATGAAAGCATATGATGAAGAAGAGCATTCCTCCAAAGGAATTGTTGTATTACCCTTCAGAGTGGGACCCTTGCAAAAAGACATAGCATGCCAAGTTATAGACTTGGATTTATCATACAATATACTTTTGGGAAGACCATGGATACATGACATACAAGCTATTCCATCAACATATCATCAATGCCTGAAGTTTCCATACAATGGGCAGGAAATCATGATCTCAACAGATCCAAATCCATTCTAGTACTTTAGTAATCTAAAATTGGCTCAAGAGGTCATTGTTCCTCATAATAGGGAGGCATCATCCTCAAACACACTATCTAACAAAATTTTATTTTCCTTAATTTTGTCAAGTATAGAAAAAAAAGCATCTTAGAAATCGAGTGAACGGAGAATATTCATTATCACAATTACCACTTTCTCCTAAATCCTATGGAAAACCATCAAACTCTAAACAAAAACCAATTGTGAAACATCTTCCAATATTTGATGCAACATTTATCAGTGCTAGGACATTATCTAAGTAAACAAAAGACAAAGATGTGCTAGAGTGGCTATATAAGGATGAAGAAGTTCAACAAAAAATAAACAATTTCAAAATACCCACAAAAAAATATGGAAAATGATCTAACATCCTTCAGAAAATGGGATATACTGGAATGGGTCCTATAGGGAAAAGAAAAGAAGGTATCTTAGAACCTATACAACCTCATACTCAGCAGACTATAGACAAATAAGGCTTAGGGTATGGACAAGTTACTCTACAAGAGGACACATCTTCTAGGCAACAAAAAGATGAACATAAAATGACAAAAGAAGAAAGTTTATAATCAACAGAAAAAATAAACTAAAGGCAATTCCCAAGCAGAGTTAACTCCTAATCAAAATAGACAAGAAGTTGGTACAAATCAAGGAGAGATGATAGAAAGGTTGACAAAACTCAATATCAGCACACAGGAAGCTGAATATGAGAGAAGAAAATATATAGTAAGAAAAATAGAAGAAACCAATCAAATGCTATATGCACAAATTTGTAGATTGCAAGATGCAAGTGAGGCAAATTCTAATGAATGGGAATGGGATTCCTATCATTCTGAACAATTAGCTGAAGAAACTTGCTTTGAAGAAGATGTAGGTGTTGATGTAGCTCATTCATATGCAGGGAAAACATTAGGAACTAGCCCACTTGAATTAGAATCACATTCAGTTGACTTGGACTTAATCGAGGATGATCAGGAGCTACTTGCGAGAGGTCATTTTGAGAAGAATATCGTTCTAGACATTAAAATACATATCGAAAACTTTGACATCTCTATCATGACCCTTAATACCTTTAAAGCATCTCAACCTAAGGACCCCTTACCTCTAATCCACCCTGAACTAATTGACCAGGAAAATGAAACACATACTGTCATTGATACCTTTCCTAATGACCATGCCATATCCTTATATCTTAATGCAATTGAACCCGCAACAACTTTTACCAAGGATTTCACCAATGCATCTTCTAGTCAAGTGAGTGCTAAATCTCTCGGTTGCAAAAGTGAAAATAAAGATAACAATATCAGGTCTACTGTTGGAAACCATTTATTAGCAACATTAGATCAAGAAAAAGTAAAAAGAAAGGACGCATCTAATGATGAAAACCTTCTCAAGGTGTCAGAAGATGGGAGATTTGACACCTTACCTAAATACTATCAAGAATGGTCATCCATATTGATTGAACCAACAGAGGCAGTTAACATTAGGACAACAGAGCAACCAATGATTCTAGATCCAACAACTTCTCTATCAGAACAAGAAAAGCAGGAATATATGGAATTCTTCAAAAAATGACAAATCAATTTTGCCTATTCATATGCAAACATGCTAGGGTTGGATCCAGATCTTATTATGCATCACTTAAATTTCAGTCCAGGAGCGAAACTAGTGAAACATAAATTAAGGAAGATGCATCCTCATATTGCTCTTCCTGTCAAAGAAAAACTAAAGAAATTACTAGATATAGGATTTATCAGACCTGTAGCATATCCTCAATGGGTATCAAACATAGTTCATGTTTCTAAACCAGATAAAAGTATCAGAATATGCACAGACATCAGAGATCTCAATAATACATGTCCAAAGGATGACTTTATTCTGCCTAATATTGACACCATTGTGGATTAACTACTAGACATTTCATGTTTTCTCTAATGGATGGTTTCTTAAGATATAATCAGATTAAAATAGCTCTAGAAGATCAAGAAAAGACAACTTTCACATGTCCATGGGGTACTTTCTACTAGAACATGTGGCCATTTGGATTCAAGAATGCAGGTGCTACATATCAGAGAGCCATGACAACGATATTCAATGACATGATGCATACATTCATGGAAGAATATGTGGATGACATATTGGAAAAATCATACAATAGAGAAGAACATTTGGAAATATTGGGAAAGATATTTGACTGGTTAGGACAATACAATCTAAGGCTCGATCCAAAAAAATGTTCCTTTGGTGTCAATTCTAGGAAAACTATTGGGATACATTATTTCAGCTAGAGGTATGGAAGTAGATCTGGCTAAAGTTGAAGAAATCATGGAAAAGGCATCTCCCAAAAATATAAGTCAACTCAAGTCACTTCAAGGAAGACTGCAGTCAATTAGAAGATTTGTTGCCCAGTTGGCAGATAAATGTCAACCATTTAAACATCTGTTGCACAAGAATGTTAATTTCAAGTGGGACCATCAATGTGAGCAAGCATTCAACAAGATCAAGGGATATCTCATGCAACCAGTAGTCCTAATGTCACCAATTCAAGGAAAGTCGTTGTTACTTTATGTATCAACCACATAAGTATCATTAGGAGTTATACTCGCACAACAAGATAATCAAGGAAGAGAATGATCAATCTACCATATCAGCAGAACATTAGTGGGATATGAACTCAACTATTCATCAACAGAAAAAGCATGCTTGGCGGTAGTGTTTGCTTCTCAAAAATTGAGACACTATCTAATATCTCACTCTATCAAGTTGATTGCTAAAATCGATCCATTGAAGTATTTTCTCAGCAAGGTGGCATTAACAGGAAGATTAGCAAAATGTATCATGATCCTAAGAAATTTTGATATTGAGTATGTGGATAGAAAAGATATCAAGGGGCAAGTCATTACAGACCAACTAGAGAGGCACCGCTTCAAGATGATCTTCCTTTACACATTGAATTTCTAGATGTTGATATCCTAACAGTCACCACAAAGACATGGAAATTGTACTTTGATGTTTAATATACACAACATGGATCAGGAACATGCATTCTATTCATCACGCCACAAAGTTATACAATTCCAAAGGTGTACAAATTAAGTTTTTCATGTACCAATAACATAGCAGAATATGAAGCTTTGGTCATAGGAATCAAAATAGCCATAGAATGAAACATTACACAACTTCAAGTTTTTGGAGACTCTCATCTTGTGATTAACCAAATCAATGAAAATTATCAAACAAATGATGAAAACATAATGCCTTATAAGAAGATGGTTGATGATGTCAAGAAGTACTTTGTCAAAATAACTTTTGAGTAGATTCCAAGGAATGACAACAAAGCAGAAAATACCATGGCAATAGTTTTTTCTATACTTCAAACATAGGAAAATCGAGAGCGATATGAATTCCTGGTGAAAGAGTTGTTTTATCCCGCATATAACTGTTCTGATTCCCAAACTATCTATCACCTTGCTGGGCATGATTCCTCCTACTATGGCCAAACTTATACATACCTGAAAGATAATATCCTCCTTCCTGACTTGTCAAATAACCAAAAGAGAAACTTCATCCGCCAATCTTCCCATTATACTCTTGTCGTGGATATCCTTTTTAAACAAAATCTAGATGGTACTCTTTTAAGATGTCTCGAGCAAGAATAATCCGAGAAGGCCTTAAATGAAGTCCAAAATGACATTTGTGGCACTGATTCAAGTGGTCTTACCCTCTCAAAAAAACTCATATGCTTGGGCTATTATTCGCCAACTATGGAACGAGACTCTTTTTAGACAACTAAAACATGCAAACAATGTCAGATCCATGAAAAATTAATTCATGCACCAACAAAAGAACATCATGCTTTGGCAACATCTTTGCCTTTCTGTCAATGGGGTTTTCATCTAGTAGGAAAGATACATCCTCCTTCATCCAATGGTAACAAATTCATCCTTGTAGCTACAGAATATTTCAGAAAATCGATTGAGGTAGTACCTCTCATTAATACACAGTAAAACAAATTGCTACATTTATCTTGAACTACATCATTTGTATCTATGGCATACCCATGACCATTATCATTGATAATGGGCGACTGTTCAAGAATCAGGATGTAAAAGAGCTATGTGAGAAATTCAATATACAACACAGATTCTCCACACCCTACTATCCTAAAGGGAATGGACAAGCAAAAGATTCAAACAAAACAATTTTGAAAATCCTCAAAAAGAGAGTGAATGATGTTGGTGGAGATTGGCATGTTCAATTATACCCTTCTCTATGGACCTAATTGTAATAATAACTAGCATATATGTCTTAAATTTTAATTTAATCTATATAACATACAGCGAGAGATATCCTTCTCGAGGTGCCTATTTTTAATTAATTTTGAACCCTAAATTGAAATAGGCGCCTCGAGAAGGATATCTCTTGGGGTATGTTATATAGATTAAATTAAAATGTAAGACATATATGCTACATGGAAAACATAAAATAAATGCAATATGTAATAATACAATATCTTTTTCTTGAATTGAATTAAATTATAGTAAATTATAATATTATTATATTATTTTGTGGTGATATATAATGTTTTATATATCCATTTAGACTATTTTTAATAAATATATATGTGTTGCAAGATTAAAGCATATACAGAAATGTAAAATATATATTAGGCTTTAATTACTAGTAGTATAAAACATTATTTAATGGTCAATATTATGGTTACAGATAGGGTTAGGGTTAAGGTTACTAATATGGTCAAGGCTAAGGTTTACATCATTGTTAGGGATATTATTAGGGTTCACATCAAGGTTAGGGTTCAGTTTAGGTTTAGCACAGGTTTAAAATTATGGTAAGGGTTAGAATTTAGGATTATTGTTAGGGTTAGGGTTAAGGTTACTATTATGGTCAAGGCTAAGGTTTAGATCACTGTTGGGGTTAGGGTTAGGGTTAGGATTAGGGTTAGGGTTCTGGTTAGTGTTAGGGTTATGATTAGGGTTAGGTTTTAGGGTTAAGTTTAAGATAATGGTTATGGTTTATATCATGGTTATGGTTAGCATCAAGGTTAGGGTTTGGTTTAGGTTTAGGGTTAGGGTTAGGGTTAAGGATTACAATAAGGTTAGGTTTAGGGTTAAGGATTACAATAAGGTTAGGTTTAGGTTTAGGTTTAGGGTTAGGGTTAGGGTTAAGGATTACAATAAGGTTAGGTTTAGGGTTAGGGTTAAGGTTTAGTGTTAGGGTTTATTGTTTAGCTATTTTATATCATGCTAATACAGTATCTTATATTTAAAATGTTTGGTTTAGGTTTAGGATTATGGTTGGGGTTAGGATTTAGGAATATTGTTAGGGTTAGGGTTACGATTACTATTATGTTCAAGGCTAAGGTTTACATCATTGTTAGGGTTAGGGTTATGATCAGGGCTGGGTTTTAGGGTTAAGGTTATAATAATGGTTAAGGTTTATTTCATGGTTACAGTTAGCATCAAGGTTAGGGTTTGGTTTAGGTTTAAGATTATGGCTAGGGTTAGGGTTAAGGATTACAATAATGGTTGGGGTTAGGGTTAAGATTAGGGTTTAGTGTAAGGGCTATGTTTAGGGTTAGGGTTGGGTTATAATTATAACTGGGGTAGGCTTAGGATTATGATTTGATTTATGATTATTTAATGTAGGTTTAGGGTTAACGTTAGTATTGTGTTTAGGGTTATGGTTACAATAATGGTTATGGTTTTCTTTAGGTTGAGGATTATGGCTAGGGTATAGTGTTAGTGTTAAGTTTATGGTTAGGTTAGGGTTTATTATTAGTGTAACCATAATTATAGTTACAGTTAGTGTTAAAATTATAATTCAAGTAGGTAAGATTGTGGCTAGGCTTAGGATTTACGGTTATGGTTAAGATTATGTCTAGGTTTAGGGTCAAGGGTTAGGGTTAAGATTATAGTTATGGTTTTCATTGTTGGTAGGATTAGGTTAATGGTTAGGATTTATATTTACATCATGTTTAGGGTTACGGTTATGGTTATGGTTAGGATTAAGGTTTAGGGTTATGGTTATAGTTTGGGTGAATATTTAGGGTTAGGATTATGATTATTGTAAGGGTTTACATCTTGGTTAGGTTAGGATTATGATTTGGGCTATGGTTATGGTTATGCTTATGGCCATATTTAGGGTTAGGGATTATTATTGAGGTTATGGTTTGGCATTATGGCTAAGTAAGGGTTAGGATTAGTGTTAGCACTAGGATTATGATTAGGGTTATGGTTTACAGTTATAGTTAGGATTATGGTTACAATTATGTTTTGGATCATAGTTTGGGTTAGTGTTAGGGTTAAGATTATGGTTAGGCTAAGTATTCAGGATTATGGTTAGGATTATGTCTAGGGTTGGGGTTTATATCATAGTGATAAGATTAATATTAAGGGTTGGGGTTTTGATTATAATTAGGGTTTACATATGGTTAGGGTTAGGTAAAATGGTTAGGGTAAGGAAAAGGGCTTAATATTATAGTTAGGGTTAGTGTTTACATCATGGTTAGTGTTAGGGTTTACATCTTGGTTAGGGTTAGGAAAAGGGCTTAAGATTATGAATAAAGTTAAGGTGTAAGGTTAGGGTTAGGGTTAGGGTTAGGGTTAGGTTTAAAGATTAGGGCTTAGGATTATTTTTAGGGTTAGGATTGAGGGTTAAGGTTAGGGTTAAGGTTAGGTTAGAGTTAATTTTAGGGTTAGATTAAGGTAATATTATGTTTAGGTTTATGGTTGCACTACAATTAGGCTTAATATTATATGATAATGTTTGGGTAAGGGTGGGGCTGAATTAGGGTTACAATTAAGGTTATTTTATGATTAGTGTTACTATCGTAGGATAAATTTTAAGGTTACGGTTAAGGTTCAAATATTGTTCAATGTATAGTCTAATTAGAATTATGCTTCGGGAACAATTAGGATTAAATTAGAATTAGGGTTAATGTTATATTACCATTAAGGCTACTATTGTATGATAAATGTTTTGGGTATTATCGGGGTTCAAATATGGTTTGAGATATAGTTTAATTATCAATATGATTCCAGGACAATTAGGCTTAGAGTTAAGATTAGGTTATGGTTTTAAGGTTAAGCTAAAATTAGGGTTTTTGTTATGGGATAATAGTTATGGTTACGATTAGGGTTAAGGTTTACAACATTGTTAGGGTAAGGGTTAGGATCAACATTAAGGTTAGGGTTTGGTTTAGGTTTAGGATTACGGTTAGGGTTAGGGTTTAGAATTATGGTTAGAATTATGGTAAGTGTTAGGGTTAGGGTTATGATAATGGTTAGGGTTTATATTATGGTTAGGGTTAGCATCAAGGTTAGGATTTGGTTTAAGTTTAGGATTATGGCTAGGGTTAGGGTTTATTGTTAGGGTTTCAATTGTGTTTAGAGATTGTATCAAATTTAGTGTTAGGGTAAGCATAATTATACTAAGGGTTAGGGTTAGGATTAGGATTAAGGTTTAGTGCCAAAGTCATGATAATGGTTAGGGTTTTTATCATGGTTAGGGTTTTTTTAATCATGGTTAGGATTTAGAATTACAATTAGAATTTTTGTTAGGGTTAGGGTTAGGGCTGAGTTTGTGCTTATGGTTAGGGCCAGGGTTAAGTTTATGGTTAGGATTAGGGTTTACTATTAGGGTTACAATTATGTTTAGGGTTTATATCAAAGTTGAGGTGAGGGTAAGCATAGTTATAGTAAGTATTAGGGTTAGGGTTATGATTGGGATTAGGGTTTAGCATTAGAGTTATGATAATGGTTAGGGTTTATATCATGGTTAGGGTTAGCATCAAGGTTAGGATTTGGTTTAGGTTTAGGATTTGGGTTAGGGTTAGGGTCTAAGATTACAATAAGGATTATTGTCAGGGTTAACTTGTATAATTTGATTTTTAAGATTACGATGTATTTTTTTAGTCTTAGGGGTAGAGCTCAATTTGGTATAGGATAAGGGGTTCAATTTTTTTTATAGTTAGTGTTATGGTTCAATTTCATTCAAGGTTAAGGTTACAATTAGGGTGTAGGAAAAATGTTACGATTTAAATTAGTCTTAGGGGTAGAGCTCAATTTGGTATAGGATAAGGGGTTCAATTTTTTTAATAGTTAGTGTTATGGTTCAATTTCACTCAAGGTTAAGGTAGGGTGTAGGAAAAAAATTATGAATTAAATTAGTTTTGTAAAATTTAATACATAATAATTATATTACTTGTGAATTTGCATTATTAATCTAATATTTGAAGCATATTTTAGTCTAGATACCACATATGAATATTATTTTATATTACAATTTTTTTTGCGCTCAATACACCTTGGATATCTAAAATACTTCTATCTAATATATATGAGCATCCTTGAAATGGATGTCTTTGATAAATTTATGATAATTTTATTATTTTTTATATTCTACTTTTTATCTTTTTAATTTTATGAAATAATTAAAATCATTTGTATTTATGATTAAAATCTAATCCTTTCCATGTAACTTGTGTAGTGTGTGATATGGTTGTCTTGATAGATTTTTCATTGATTGCATTGCTGGCTAAATACATGGTCTACAATTTAGTTAAGATAAAAATTCTCATTTTAGATTTTTCATCATCACATCTTTTTCAAACATTTTAATGTTTTTATTTTTATTTTCTATTGAATTAAGAGCTATTTTGTTTATCTATAATATTTAATTATTATTTATTCATTATTTATTTTTTAAGCATATAATTATTTAAAAATAATTCATTATTTTTCATCCATATCCATGATAATAAGGAGAATAGATATAGAAACAACTCTTTGAAAGAAGTTGCATTTACAAACACACTTCTATTACAAACATTCCTAAATGAATAAGCATGAAAGAAAAAAAAACATTCCTAAATTGAGTACCACACCTAACATAACTACAAACTTGCCTTGGAAAAGTTCTTTCTATTATATTGAGGTTTTTTCTTAAAATATTATATTATTTGGGCATTCTTTATATGTAGATTTTTAGAAAAAAAGGGAAAAAAATGTTTCTATATTGATATTTGAAAATATAAAAAGATATTTAGAAACATTCTTTCTATTATATTGAGGTTTTTTTTATTATTGTATTATTTGGGCATTCTTTGTATATAGATTTTTGGAAAAAAGGGAAAAAAGTGTTACTATATTGATATTTGAAAATGTTGTATTCTAAATTATAATCTTATGAAGGATATTGCAGAAAGCAAGAGGTTGTGAGAAGAAAGGAGAGTAATCGATGCCTTCGAAGGGGAAGGAACGCCTTGTCTTATCTCTGCATACTTCCATACTTTTGGGGATTCAAGTGAAGGACCTCCTCTCCACTGAATATGGTGTTGCTGTCAGGAGTATATTGCAGACAATTAGGAAAAATAAACAGAGACAGAACAAAAATATTAGCGAAATCAATATGAGGAGATGAGGTAAGATGCTCAAATTAGAAAGCATGGTGTGGATATTTATAGAAGAGAGGTGAAAACCTTAAATGTTAAATCGTGTATCATTTGCATGTATCAACATTCGTAAAAAATAATTTACAGGTGTATTTATTTCCAAGATTTGATACAGACGAAGAGTATGTTGCAATCATTTCGCTGCACAACAATAATATAAGAGTTCCAATCAGTAGACACTGAAAAATAATTAGTATTAAACAAAAAAGCCGGACGATTAAAATAGATGCAAGTTGCAACATATTTGTCCAGAACCCATTTTTCAAAATGCATCGACATCAAATATGGATAGAGAACTTGAATCCATATTCTGCCATTTCCTACTCCGTCATCGCCCTCATATTCTGCCATTTCCTACTCCGTCATCGCCATCGTACAATTTACATATATTGATAGAGGACTTGAATCGCTTAATCTTCCATATTCGAGTTTTAGTGATTTTGATTTTTATTGTTATAGCTGTGTAAGTGCATCTTTAATCGTTTGACATTCTCCACTTTGCATTTTGCATTCCTAACTGCAGCTAAAGAAGTGTACACAGATGGCAAAAGACCGATAGTGAAGACAAAACAGTTGGCCTTTCACTATGTTACAGTTCCGAATGAAACAGTTGGTTCTACTGCTGCTACAGTAACGAATTAAATTGATGGTCTTCCACCGCCGCTACAGCTACAAATGCTGAAACAGCTGGAAACAGCTGGCCTTTCCATAGAACGAATTGCTGCAGTTACGAATGAATCTGAAACAGCTTGAACGAATTGCTGCAGTTACGAATGAATCTGAAACAGCTTGGACGTGACAACTCACTATATGATGCCATTGTAGGTTACGCCTCTCGGCGTAACAATCTTAAATATAATTATCGTTATAATTATTTAAAAATATTATAAATTCTTTAAATTATTTTCATCTTTAATCTTAATCTTAATTTTACTTAATTACCCTTAATCTTTATTTTAATCCCTCTAATTTGATTTTAACTTCAGTTCAAATTTTAAACATAATAAAATCAAATAAAAGAAAAGAAAATCTAAACACTACAATAAAACCTAAAACAAAAACCTCAAAAAGAAATAATATTAAATATAAATTATAATTTATTCACAATTTAATTTTTTTAGAATTAAAATTTAAAAAAATATTGTTTTAACACTATTTATTATTTAATATTTTATTATTTGTAATCATTATTTTTTAAAATAAAAATCATTTTATTTTTTATTAATATTAATAATTAATATTGATTTATTATTCTCCAAAAAAAAAAAAGAGAAAACGAAAAATAAAATCGCACTCCATGTTAAACATCATGTTGATTTATTGACAAAGGAATGCGTTTCAAATCTTTTGCCATTATAGAAATTTAATATAGTCATTAGTAAATCATTTAAAACTTGTGATTGTTAGCGAAAGATTGGAATTTGTGACTTCTTTTTAAAGATCATAAATTCTCTACTATTAGACTAATTCAGATTGTATAATATTTAATATATTTTAGATCATCAATTTTTATTTATTTTTTGATATGGAATTTATCTTTTTTATTGTACAATACCAATTTTAATGGTGTCTTATCAGACTAAGGAAATTGCAGCAACCAAAGTTCACTTTTCAGTTCACTCAAGTTATAATGAATTCTGTAAGGAAAATCAAATTTACAATGCAATGTTATCAGTATGAGCATTCAATTCATTCCACATACCCATACTTTAAATCTAACCCTATTTTTAATTCAACCTTAACATAAGGTTAAATGGAAGATTTAAAAGACCCTAATCTATTGATAATTTTAAAAGTAATCCCAATTCTATTTGAATCATAAACTTAATTATTAATACATCATATTAAAATTTGCTATATTATTATTATATTAATTATATTTTATTAATATTATATTTATATTATATTTTACTATTATTATATCCTTACTTTTATCTAGGTACATTTTAGACATAAGATTAAAATTAATGTAAGGGTTAAACTTAGATCAAAGGTTAAGGTTAGGGTAAGGGTTAAAATTAGACTAATTATGAAGTAACTATAATCATTTATGTATGTAAGTCCAAAAGTTTTTGGTAGGAATAAAACATGGAAACAACATGATTAAATACGCAGTATAAGTTACTATCAATAAGTCCAAATTTTAAAGAAACATATTAAATTCTGAATATTTAGTAATAGTCACTCAATAGAAATGCAATTCTAAAATAAATTTAACATTAATGTAAGTTATTTTATGACCATCATTAGAATGTATAGCTAAAAGTTGATTCAAATTAAATATAGAATGTTGTGAGTCATTTTCTAAAATATTATTTAAATAATATATATAAATAGACTATTAAAAATTAATATATAATGTATATAAATAATTAATATAAATTACATTGATAAATTCAAAAAAAATTGGTATCCATCAATATTGCATAATATTCAACAATCTGTATCTTTACTTACATTTACCTAGATTTTACGACTATACAAAAGTTGGATTTTTTTAATTTGATTTTAATAACTATTTAAGATATATTATTAATTTTTTATTTTTTTTAAATATGTTAAATGAAATTTTCAATAGAATGGGAGCAACATATTGTCACAATAGAGACATCTAAAATGAATTCTAAGTTGTGACTCTTGGCCTTCCAATAATAATACTAATAAACAACTCCTCATAATTTGTGCTATTCATTTTTTAAACTATGATTTAATATATATATATATTTTGTTTTGAGGTTTGCTAAAATTGGAGTTTGAGGGTTTCTCAACTTACAGTTTCAAAGACTCTGATTGTATCACAGGCAAGAAGGATTGTTTCTATTTATTTTTAGTTTGTATTTTTGGCAACAAAAACAGATTTTATAGCTTCTTTGTGGAATATATCTTCTCTATGTTTGATCAGATTATCAAAATATAATGTAATTAGTAAACAAATATTCATATTCGGCTCTCCATGGAGCCTAGCTGTACTGTTTCATGGCTGGGGTTTGTTCTTTTTATTTTTATTTTTGGCTCCTTGCAATGGTGGGGTGTGAGGCCTGCACCCATGCTACGTGGGGAGGTCTGCGTGTGCAGGCCCTCTCCCACGTGTTACCTTGCCCAACCAAACTCCTAGCCAGTCAAAAATAAATTTGCTTAGGCCAATTCAATTGGCGTTTGGATTTTAATTTTTCCTCTTATGTAATTGAATTTCATAGCCTTTAGGGATATAGGCTTCTCTTGCCTTGGTTAGCATTCCTTTCCAAATGGCAATTGGGTTCTTACCCTGCTTTTGTATCTTCTCTTAGATGAACTTCCACCAAGTCAAGGTTGATCCTCTCAACCTAGATTTTTCTACCTTCAGCTTTTATGCTTCACTAATTCCATCACATTCAAATTGATTCTCTAACCCTTCAATCCACTCCATAACCACTTCTAGTTCCATTTTTCAACAAAAAGTTGACACTCCTTATAGGGACTTACCTCCTAAGGCTTTGATGGCTTTAAGGAAAGGTTCTTCAGGAAAAATAGGATCTGGTCTAGGTGTTCCATCCTCTTCTACCACTTCTTTACCCTTTTCTTTATTGATTTTGATAGTCACCTTCTAAGTTTTGTCTTCTACTTCACCTAGTTTATTCTCCAATCGTTGCAACTTTTCCCTAAGGAATCTATTCTCTTCCTCTTGGTCTTCTACTCTTTTGGATAACTCTGTATTGGTAACCATCCTGAGGCTATTTTCTCCCACTGACTTAGTCTCTAACAACAACTGGTTCCTTCCCAAATCTTAACTTTCTCTGATACCACTTTGATAGGGAGGTTCTCACAAAAAAAGTTGCAATTTGTTTTATAGGTTAGAAAGTTAGGAAGAGGTATCATAGTGGGCTTCCATGTTTTTTTCCACTATTCTCTTCTCTTGAATCAATTCCAACACCTAAATTATTTGGGGAAACTCTCTACCGACTAGTTTTCTCAAATTACTCAAGATCAAGGTTATAACTCACTAGAGTAAGTTTAACCTCCAAGATGCCAAATATTTAACCTTTATTTTCAGAGGAATAGGAGAATGTTGAGGTGGTGTAACAACTCCTAAAATATTATTTTGTGGCTTGTTTCCCTTCATTTGTTCATCGCTTTCACAACTTCCTAATTTCAAGGCCTAGTAGCCATATCCCCTTTTAGCCCTACCTTCACGATTTTTTCTCAATTACTCAGAAAAATTCCAAAAGACCTCCTCAAAGATTTAGTGATCTGAATACCCTTTTGTACATTCTTTGAGTTTTAGGAGGTTAGAGTTTTTTCACAAGTCCATACAGGTACGACCTCTAAAATGGCTCTTTTTTAAGGGTTTAAGGATTAAGAGCTTTCACCAATAGGGGTTACTAATCTCCACACCCTGACACACCTCCCTACTGACACTGAGGCTCATCTAAACAACCATATTCCATGCCAAACAATTGGCTCAATAAAATTTGATCATCCCTACAAGTAATAATGCAAACAACAGTCATGCTCCCTAGTCATTCTATGATAGAGCTCGGCTTGGTCATCATAGAAAATTACTTCAATGAAACTTCCAGGACATTAAAATAAATATTTACACTGTACACATGCTCCATGAATTTAATCCCAAGGGCCATTGAGAAAACACAATGGGTGTTCAAGTTGGATCCATCCCTAGGGTCTTAATCCCTTTGCTCAAGCCAAGAGAAATGCAAACAAGAAAATTTTCAAACACAACACTAAACCTGCACAATGAAGGAGAACAAGTACTTCTAAAGTATCACAACAATGAATCCTAATCCACCATGAAAGAACAATGCCAAGATCAATCCATCTAGTATGGACTATGTTGGTTAATAGATTTGCCCCTTTCTTGGAATTAGAAGGTTTGTTTTCTTTGAAATATAATATGACTCTTTACACCCATTAATGAAAGGAAAACAAATAAACCAATAGTTGGATGAACCAATTATAAATTCATCCTCTACATTAGAGGGCAGCTCCTCATAAGATTTTCAATGATTTTTTATGTAGACAACTTTGAAATGAATACACTTTTAACCAGAAAGCGTTAAAAAAGGGGGCTTTAGCATTCAATCATCAACAAAAATTAATGCTTTCAAAACTGAAAGAATATATTTTTGAACACCTATTTCAAATTAGGAGCTAAGAGACTCATATTTCCACACACGTTCAATTTATAAATTCAAAGAAAAACACATGCATAGTAGTATGAACACTAATCAATTCTCTCTCGTGTCTCATAGGACAAGGGGGATTAGCGCAACTCAATCCACCATGAATTTTTATTGTAAAAACAATGGTAACAATGAATTCAAAAAAACACAGGGATAACTGATAACAAAATGATATTATGCACATTAGCAAATTTCTCAACAGAGATCACCAATTCCTCAAACACATAGATTTAAAGACTGCATACCATAACATTTTATTGATAACTAGCCATTCTAGTTTTTAGAAATTCGTAGAAAATAGATTTTTGCTTGTTCCTTCCAAAAAACACAATTTTTTCCGGACACCAAAATAAACATACTTCCAAACATAAATAGCCATCAGGGTCATAGTTTGTTACATAAAAACTGAAATTTCGCTTTAACCACAGGTTAAAGAAACTATTTTCTTAAAATAAAAGAAACTAAAGTAATAGCCATAGAAAGGCTGACAACTCATCCCCTAATTGATCATGAATCCACCATGGCAGAAGGAGCCGCTGGTTTTTCCTGCTTTACTACAGAACTGTGTATGCCATGCCACTCTAAATGTGCTACCGAGAAGCTCAGGATGACTTGGAAATAGGGGAGTCAAATATGTTGAACTTGTTGCTTCTAGACCTCCTTATCCATATTAACTTGTGTCTCCTTTTCCTTGTGTGCTTCCAGATGTTTAGAACAAACTGTGAGCATAGACTCAATCTTGGCCACTTTTGAGAAATCATCCGTAGTTAAGGATTTTGTCTTCCTGATGAACTGTATCCTTTCCTGGAAGATTTTTTTCATATCTGTAGCAGCTTCGATTGTCCAACCATCATCCTTTATAATTTGAATGTCAACGTATTTAAGATCTTTTTGCATTGTATCGATTAATTCTATCAATCCCTTTAATAGCTTGGTGGATTCCTCGTGGCCCTGTTTGATAATTGAATTTCGCCACTCCACATTTTTCTTTGATACATATAATACTTGTCATCCAAGTTCTCCACGATATTTTCAGCCAAGAACTTCATCACACCAAATTTTTTTATATCGTTCATCTGTGCAAGAACTGCCACCCATTTGGTCCTTTCTTTCTCCTAAGCAACAACCTCCAATTCCAATTCCTTGCTCACTGTTACAACATCCTCATATACTTTTACCAGACTAACAATATAGTCTGAACCTTGTTGTATTATGAGTATGTGAATCAACTCTTAGTTCATGAGAGGACACAAGGGACGCTTTCTTAAATTTCTGGTCTCTCAACCACTTCTCAGTTCTCCTTACATCATTAAAAGTCCTATCTTGAATATTATAATCTTCCTTTTTATTCCAGTAAATCTCAGGGATTGGCTCTCCTTGACTCTTAGTCAATTTCAGGATCCAGAAAATCTTCCTCTGTTTCCTCCTATATTCCAGATATGTTGATAGGAAACTTCATGGTGATTATCTATTGAAGAGTAAATATTGACCACAATTTCCTCCTTACTTCATGTTCATCACTATAATTCTCCCAATAATCTTCCAACTGGAGTTCACAACAAAAGTGACCATCTACATTCAGGTTTTCCACGACATAGCCTCTGCTATCAAACTTACATCTAGAAACATAGGGCTACAGGTTCATCTTTTTAAATTCCAATTCCAGATTTAAAGCATCGAACATAGACTTATAGCTATAGTATCCAAGTTCAACAGGAAAGATAACTCCAGACTCGTGTTTTTCCCCTAGCCTTTTATCAATATGAGCTAGTTGCCTTCTCACCTCAATGAGTACATAGCTATCGAAGGCATATCTAGGTAGCTTGAATGGTTCACCTTCAACACCACCTACTCTAAGATAGGTGAACCTAGGGAATTGAATGAAGAAGTTGCCATATATACTTACCAACTCCATCGCTTCAACTAACATTCTCTTGTTCACATCACCCTGTAATTCAAAAGCAAGTCTTCCTGTGAAGACACCATTCCATCCGTCAATATGTTCTATATTTTTTTGCTGTTGTAATAAGGGATAGTAATCATAAAATTTCATGCTATCCACCCATGGTTCATTGAGAAATCCATTCCAATCTCTAGTACAAGCTAATATGTAGAAAAGATAAGATGACATATAAAAACTTGACATGCCAACAAAAACTCAAACCTTCATGGAGTCTCTCTGAAATTAACTGCGCCCAGTCAAGATATTTGTCTCCTGATAAAAGCAGTCGAATATAAAAATACATCCAATCTTCCAAGTAAAAGGAGTGTGAGTTCCCCTTTAGCCTATTTAATAGTATAACAATGTCTCGCACTTCTATGATGAAGTTCTCTCTAGAAAGGGGTTTCAGCAGCCATGACCCACCCTTTTCAACTTTCAAGAGCCATTTTCTTGCAATTACACTTCTATACATACTTTTCTTCTCAGAAAAGAATTCATATGAGGTCCCAATTGAGCAGTCCTCATATGACTCCTTGTGGGGAATTCCCATTGCCGCTATTATTGTTTCCCTATTGATGTCAACTAATAACTCACTTTTACTAGTTCTTATGCACCGATTCCCAGCATCATACCTATTCATACAAGCTACTACCAAATCTGGACATGATGCAGCAAGTGGAAATGCAGTGGCTTCAATGAGACCACTTTTCACTATTTTCTCCATTATTGAACCAGTTTCAAGGTTCTTTGTTCTTTCTAAGAAATCCCCTAAGTCAGCATGAGCCAACCTGATGTATCATCTAGTTCTGGTAATATGCTCACTAAACATGACATCCAACCAAGTTTCGATAGTACCGGCCTCATACTGCCTACCTAAACTTTAATTAAGAAAGTCTAAAACCGGGTGGAATTCTACTTCCAACAAACCAAAGATTTTCTTCCTACACTGATAAATCTTCAAAACTAAAGAAATACAGTATGGGGAAATTGTCTGAACTCGCCTATTATCACCTTGAATCTGTGAAAACCCTCTCAAGAAAGTAGAGCTTAATTTACCTTCTGCACCTCCAATTTTCTCAATTATAGCAACTGCAACCCTTATAAATTATGGAGATGAATTCATATATCCTTTTTAAACAGAAGGGAAAAAGTCAAGAAAACTTCACACACTTCATAATGATTCATTTAAGCATGTGAAGTAAAAGGGATATGATTGAAAACCTGACACTTTCTTAATTGCCCATCACTTTTGCACAAGTAGTTAATGTCCTCATGATCACTTTCCAAATTTAGAATTTTAAACTATTATATGTCAGGAATATTCCTTTTTACCACGCTACCTCCAGCATCATCAAAGTCTTTAGAAACAACTTGAAATGAACCTTTTCAACCTTTAACCATCTCACAAAGAGTTCAATGCTTCAAGTTCATTTCAGATGAATAACTCTAAACTAATAGCTCAAAACAATACCGAGAATGAGCAATAATCATGACTAACAAGAAAGGACTTTGAACTTTGAACCGTTGAACCGAAAAGACAATTGGTTCAAGGTTCAAGTTCAATACTGTATTAAACATATTTACACTTGCTCGTTATATAGCATTACATAGCCACGACTCACACAAAGAGAACTTTTTGAACCTTGAACCAAAAGGTTCACGGGTTCGAAGTTCAAAATGCATAACAACAACGTGCTTGCTTTAGATGAGATGAAGACCACTAATAACATTACTATGAATGCACCTTGAACCTTGAATCAATTGAAATTTTTTAAAAGGTTCAAGGGCTTAAGTTCAAAGAAAAGAAATATAAAAGACCCGAAAGAATAGAAACACAAAAATGCAACCCACAAGCTCAGACATTTTGAATGAAAATTGAGGGGGCACTAACATCGGCTCTAACTGGGGACTAGGATTGTAAGGGAACTAGACATGAACTCAGGGATCTCTGGTTTTGCAAACAGGCTTTATTAAAGACCAAAACAAACACAACAACATAAAAGAAACTAGAGACTAAACAAACCAAAACTTATGTACAAAGACCACGAGGGACTCTCATTTATAATTGATACAGTTTCAAATCCTAGCCATTATAGGTCAGGGTAAGTGTTGAACCATCTTGATATACAATTTTGAAAGAGTTGGGACTTTTTACCTCCTGAATCACAAATGGTCCCTTTCATAGTGATTCAAACTTTGCATGTGCTCCTTTTGGCTCTTGTCTTCTACCCCAGAGAAAAACCTGATTACCTAGCATGAATTTGTGTGGCTCGCTTGTCGAATATCTTCTTAACCCTCAGCTGATGTTCTATTATCTGATCTACCAACTTGTCCCTTTCTTCATCAATCTTCATTAAATGCATAATCCATTTTTCTAGAGAATCTTGAAAATAGACATGGGCAAGTGTAAGGTAATGAGTCACAACTTTGTGGAAGTCTGCGCGCTGGAAAGCGCACTCTTAAAAACGGGGGCCCATTTATGCTTCGGGCCCCCAAACCGAAAGTAAGGGGGGCTCGAAGCAAAAATAAATTGGCCCCCATTTTGTTCTAAAATGGGGGCTTGCTTTGAAACAAAACAGGGACCCATTTTTAAAAAATGGGCCCCCGTTTCTAAATCGTATTTTACCCTTTTTTCCCAGGCGAATTTTTTCATTTTCACCCTGGAACCGAAGTGAGAACAGTAGATCAAAAACAGGCCCCCGTGCTATGGATTCCATTTCAAGCTTCCACCACTATGCCCGGTACACATTCAATCATCTATTTTCACATTTTGTAATTTTCTTGTATATTTTTCCTAATTTTTGTGTATTATTTAGATTTTTTGGTATTATTTTAGTTTTGTTTTAAATTATCCTATAAATAATTTTTTTTTACATTTGTAAATTCTTAATTTTGATTTGAAATATTCTTCAATAGTTAACCCTAAACCCTAATCAACAAATTTACAAATCAAATCAAACCTAGATAGTTAACAAAACAAAATATCAAATTCACAAGATACAAGATATCACAGAAACATCAAAATGAAAACCAAATCGAAACAAAACTGAAACTAAGTGGAAATCAAAACCAAAACCAAAACCAAATCAAAACAAAATCAAAACAAAAAGCCAAAACAAAATCAAAACAAAATCAAAACCAAAACCAAAATAAAACCGAAACTAAATGGAAATTAAAACCAAATCCAAACCAAACCAAATCAAATGAAATGGTACAATAGGACCGTTAAATATTTCTCGGAATTATTTTTTTAGGTATTGGGCCTTTCAACCAATAAATGAAAAAATGTAACCGCTTATAGCAAACCACGATTCCAATTCCTTAAATTGAACATATGTACCAAAATTGAACATTCTTAATCCTCATTAGGCAATACAAAAGTTACCACTATTATTATAACCATAAAATTAATTAACATTGCACTTAAAATTTTAGATATCAAATTTTAGGCTTAGGTTTATGCCATGTCATGGCATAAAGGTCCTATTATGTCATGTCATGGTATAAAAGGACCACCTGTCATGCTATGCCATGACATTGCATAATAGGTCCATAGTTGGTCCTATTATATCTTGTCATGGCATAATAGGACCTATTATGCCATCATGGCATACGACGTCCTATTATACCATGACATTGCATACTAGTCCACCTATTATGCCATCATGGCATAATAGGTCCATAATAGGACCTATTAAGCCACAACATGACATGATTTTTTCAAATTGCCAACTTCGTCATCTAATTCATCTCTAACACTGAAACTATGCTAATTATACATGTTTACTTAGTATGATAGGACAAATTATGGACCTATTATGCCATGATGGCATAATATGTTCTTTTATGCCAAGACATTGCATAATAGGTCCAGAGTTGGTCCTATTATATCATGTCATGGCATAATAGGTCCATAATACAACCTATTAAGCTATGACATGACATGATTTTCTCGAATTGCCAACTTCATCATCTAATTCATCTCCAACACTAAAGTACTAATTCGACATGTTTACTTAGTATGATAGGACTAATTATGGACCTATTATGTCATGTCATGGCATAATAGGACCTATTATATCATGTCATTGCATAATATGATCTATTTTGCCATGACGGCATAATAAGTCCTATTATTCCATGACATTGCATAATAGGTCCATAGTTGGTGTCCTATATTTTTTGCCTAGGATTTTTAAAAACTTCTAAATATCCTATGTATCATTTAACATATCCACACCTAAAGGATTTGGTCTTGCATAAAAATTAAAAAGGAGAGAAAAGTAAACATAATTTTTTTATTGATGGGTGAAAACCATTCTTATGACACCTTGGACAAGTACCATGATGAAGACCAAATTATTGCATCATGTATAATATATTTTATAAAAGTACCCTACACTTAGGAGTATACCATAATCCATTCAAATTATCTTTATTCTCAACCATCCTTGTCATCATCCATATCATGTATCTCACATTCCTAGTTTTTGACCTTGATTCAAGTGTTTTAATCATTTTGAGATATGTTTTAGGAAAATTCTAATATATAAAATCCTCTTTACGGAGAACTCTTACACAATTTTAGAAATTTTAAACAAGATTTATTAAAAAAAAGAAATGAAAGAAAAAAATATCATATACACAAACATCCATACAAAAAAATTTAGAAGATGAGTAACATATATCCACATCTCTACCAAAGTAGGGAGTATGAGTTGAACGTGTGATGCCTACCTAGGTAGATATCTACCCAAGTAATATTATTGTATCCTAGGTGCAAATATGCAATACAATAGTTAGGTAAATACAAGAAAATAATTATGCACCAACAAAGTGAATGTTCTTTAATAATTTATCTTTCATATTATTCACTTTTCACATCTACTTTATCTTTTGGTAGCTATTTATCTGCTTTATGTCTTATCTCCCACTTTGGGAACATATATGTTTAATTTAATCTTTTATGTTTACTTCATATTCTATTACCCCACTTGTAGGGCATGCTTAATATTTTCTCACTTGATTTCCTTTCATGATTCCTACTTTTACTTCACATGTTTTATCTCCTATTTTTACATTATCTAATCTTCATTAATAACTACTAATTTCCAATAATGATTTATGTCTTATACTTTAATCTTTGTTCTATCTTATGATCTTCAAGACTATTTGCTTCACATATGTTCATATAGTGTTTTTTTTAATCTTATTAAAGCATTATCTTATGTTTGTATATTGGTTAATCTATCTTCTTATGTTCATACATTGGGAAATTTATCACTTTTAGATCATTTTTGTATATCCTTCCATTTATATATAATTATATCGAGGTACACTGATAATTAGGTCTGTATGATCTCTTACTCTTATGTCGAGTTACTAAAAATATTTTATTTATTATTTTTCATCAATGACTTATCATCACTTATTTAATTTTTTTCAACAAGAGTATACTATTTACAATCCTTTATTGTCATGCCTATTATTTTAGAGAATAGAATAGATTATCACTATTTGATCATGCATTTTTGCATCTTACTATCATATGATTGTGCCTCACATGATGATCTTGTATTGCTATCATCTTGCATGATCTTATGATCATATCTTGGTTTATAGAGCGTAATGATCTTACATTTCAATATCTTATTTTAAGAACTTATCATCAATCCTTATATATTATTACACTAAGGAGGATCATCTTATTTCCCACTTCTTTATTGATCTTACATTGGCATATCTTATGAGAAATCCTACTTATATCAATATTATATTAAATTATATCACATAGCTTGATCCTACATTAGAGGCATCATGGTATTCCACTATCATGCATATTAAATATTTTAAATTAGATATCATACTTATCATGTTATAATAATTTAGATATTTGAATATTTGCACCATTGTTGAGCTTCAAATCATTGATCACTTTTGATCCTAACTATTCTTTTCTATCCCATCCTTCATATTGATCCTATCACACTTCATTTGAAAGTATTGAGTCTTTTGCTAATGAACCTACTTATCCTACTAATCCTACAAGAAATATTTGATCATACTCATTGATGTCAAGTTGGACCATTTGTTTTAATTTCATGGTCACTTTTGCCTATATGATGTGTACTACATCACCATTATTTTGACCATATGTTGATCTTATTTAACTTTTTTACAAGTTGATGTATGAAATATTTTATATTGATTTTAATAGTTGATTCATTTTACAAGAAAGGAATGCATTAAATTGAATATACAATAGATTTATGAAGTTTCATTGAAAGTTTTTATTCAGTTTTGTGCACAAATTTTATATTTAAAGACTCGATAGTATGTACATGTATATTTTTTAAAGTTGAATATAATATTATATTTCATGTGTATCTCATTCAATAACATAGAAATGTTACTATTTATAAATGTTTTTTTTAAAACTAAAATAGATTCTTCTTTGACATAGAGTTGTATATAATTCATGTATATATCTTTATATATGCAGGAGCTCTTTGTTATCATGGATGTCTTTGACATAGATGAATTATTTGGTGAAAATCCCCCACAAGAACCCCCTCCTCCTCCACCTCCACCTCCACCCTCTAGATTGGATGAAATTCTTTTAAGAGAATGAATTAATGAAAACCTACAAGTGATTGAACAAAATATTACTGCTATCCAAAATGAGCCAATCATGCCACCCCATCTTCTAGAGTTTGCAAAATCAATGCAAACTATTGTCGAGTCAATTAGATCTGTTGATTCTCAATTAGATCAATTTCATAGATGACGACAAGAGTTGCTAGATTTTTATGTCGATGGTTTAACTTATAGGAAAATCACTAATCTAAAAATAACCAAAGCTCATTTATATCCATATTTTACTAACCCAAAAACAAGAGAACCAATGCAACCTAACCAAAAAAGAACTTCAATTAGGTGGTGTGTGTATCCAGAAATGGCTAGACACTTTTGGGATAGATGGTGGATGTTTTTGATTATCCACCACATCGTAATTATGAGGTCCCTTTAAAGTTTTTGAAGAAATTATATTGTGAGTTTGTAATGCACCAAAAACCAAATTATTTTTATATTAAGTCATTCTAGGGTGTTGGTCGTGGAATGCCATAGCATAGATTAGGGGCACAGAGTAATAATCCCCTACCAGATCCACCCATGGTTCCACTTGTTGCTCTATAAATTCCTGCAGATGTGCAGAATACATCATTCATTTCGACATTAGATGCTTTGACTTCCCTCACAAGTAACCTGAGTGAGCAAGTTGATCACATTGCATCCACTCCTCGATGGATGCCACATATGTTTTTGAGTTGTCATGAGATGTGTGTAGGTCATACTGCTGATCTAGGATCTACTTCAGTTCCAGCTGAGCATGATGCAGCAGATGATAGTATGATGACATCATATATGGATTTTCTTTGCTTTGATGATCATATTGAGCAGGTATAGATATATATACATGTACATGTCAATCTTTAAATGCTTCATTAAATATAGGTATAAATTAAGTGCATGCCTTTTTTTTATATACAATCTAATACTTCATTAAATAAATTTGGTTTATGTAGATAAGGACTACACCTAATATTAGATTCAATATTGCATCTACTGGAACATAGCTCGACACACCTTATGGGGTATAGTATCAATTTCTATCTAGACATTGTACTAGCTTTTTAAGTTAATGTGTTATCATCGTATACTATATAAATTTTCATGTTGATACATCGAATACTTCTTTCTCCAGGATTGGGGTCATGAGGGACCCTCTACATCACATCGAGAAGAGGGTGTGACAACTGTGACACCATCTATGATATGTATCTTAGAATTCATAAATTAAATATGAACTCTTACAACATTGTAACTTGAAATTATTTAATAAACATATATATGTTCAACAAATATGATTTCATTAAATGCATGTTTGCGGGTGGACACTACTATCAGGATAGGTTATCCTCATAATTTTTATCAGAGCCAATTTGAATGCACATCAACATCCTTTGAGGTCTTAATATGTAATACTTAATTTGATCTTATTTTGACTCTTAATTTAATATTTAATTGGACACTTTGAATTTGACCTTGTACAAGACTTAGCTAGCACTACATTTGGTGTTGATATTGCACAAGATACTGCTAGAGGATCTGATGAGAAACCTTATGTATGATATTTTATTATATGATTATTTTAAAATAAAATTATAAATGTTCATTTTTATTTAATAAAAAAATAAACATGTGTATGTGCTCATGTTCGTTATATCATGTTTCTTATCTTGTATACAGGATGGCACAACTATTGAGCATATAGTACATGCAGAACAAGTTACTGGAGTTTATGTGTGCACACATATGGTAAGTTTGTAACTTAATTTATGAATTCCAACTGTATTTGATAAATGATTCTTTTAATAGTTAATTTCAAGTATTTTAATATATTTTTTCCTTGTATAACATGAGACGGGTGGATTTGGTCAACGTCCTGGGGAGAAGAGACCATGAGATGTTATTGATGATAGCACTTAGATTTTACTATTTATTTGGCTCTGATATGATGTACATGTACTATTTTATATGATATGTACTTTTTTATGGACTTTACACATTTTATTACATGTCTAATTATTTTTTAACATTCTATATATTGTCTTCGACGTGCAAATACTTTATATATATGTATAGTTGCATAGTAGGATTAGATCGTATATATTTTGTGCGTACTTCATATATTTTGTGCACGTTAATTATTATGTGGAGTTCATCATGTTATCATCCAGATTTATATATGGATTAGATATTATATGGATTGTGTGGACTTGAAATTTTATTTTTGGAATTTTATTTAAATAACTTGTGATTAGATAAACTAAAGATGTACATCATGAACTAACAATGATGATAAGACCAAAGTATCAAAACATATCTTATAATTATAACATATTCTAAATTAAAAAGTATTAATCATCATAGATAAGCAAAATATATAATCAAATATATAATTACCATTACAATAATAATGATGATAAGAGAAAAGTATCAAAACAAATATATTGAATAAAACTTGATTAAGACATAATTATCTCATTAAGAAATTTTACCAATAGTCTCTCATTTACGTATATTACACAAAGTGTAATCAAGAAGACCTATCTAAAATAAAATAAATAGTCTATTTAAATTATAATAATAAGGTTTTATATCTCTCAAAATACAACATAAAGTATGCACAAACAATAGCAGTCATTGAGGCCAAGTCTACTCCGAGAGACCTGGAAAAAACAAATACATATGATTAGTTTTTATAATGAGGATGCATTGAATTTAAAATACAACATAAAACATACATTACTAGATTAGATTTTATAATTATGATGCATGATTTAAAATGCTATATAAAATATGCATCATGACTTTTAAAAGGGAGGTGGATTAAGGGTTCAAATTATAACTTACTTGATATTCATTCTATTATACCATATGCATCCTCTCTCTTTTGCAAAGCATCTATAATTGTCTCGTTCTCTTCCATAGAGAGAGTCCATAATTGTTTATTAGCAGGCCTACCATGATATCTATCCAATTTTATATTAGTTGCCACTACCAAATGCGAGTCATGTATAATCTTCTTCTCTAATTCATAATCTTCAAATGCGGGCAATCCATTCTTTCTTGTTAGATATTTGTGTAGCTAAGTGCCAACAACAACCATAGATCCTGTTGGATAGTCATAACCATCATCATCTACTCGAGGAGTGGTTAGCTTATGTTTTGGCTCTACACATCGAGCCAACCAATACTCTGTCCCCTCTTCATTGTCCTCTACTGCAACAACAACATAGACATGTCCTGTGCACAAAAAAAATTATTTCAATATTTAATGAGAAATAAAAACAAAAATATACACTATAAGATTTCATATATTTGTACTATTTAATAAATCAAAACAAATTTCAAAAACAATTTTACCTTGTTGTATAAGATCTGAAATGTGATCATAGTCATTTGATGCAAACATCTGATCCATATCTTCATCAGTTCTTTCATGCAGATCATTTGCATCTATGGGTGTCAATGATCTTTGTTGCTATTCTTCAACCCATTCTTTATTCTCACAAAATTCCCAATCTCCGTAAACACAAAACTGATAAAAGCAAGCAAGCTACCTTGTGAATATAGTCCATGTGTTTGAATTAGAACTCTTAAACGAATTCCATTTAGCTTATCCAATGATGGTATTGCAATCATGTCGAATAGGAATACTATCTTCCTCTACCAACCAGAAGAAACGTCGAATTGTAGAGTTCTCAGTTGATCCTTTTGACAACTTTGAATTACACCAATCTACAATTGCACGAGCATTTTTGAATTTCACTGCATCCTTAAATTTCAATTGTTCTCTAGCAACAGTTCTTTTTACACAAGCACCAGCTCCATCGTGTTCCCCTTTATCATGTCCCCTTCAAAAAAACTCCATAAATCTTGGACATTGGTTATCTTGTGAACTTTGCATAGCCAATAAAACATTCTTGTATTTTTTAATTGTCCAGTGTAGTTATCTGACCATATCATATGTTGTTTCATGTCAATTTCTCTTTCCTTAAGATTATCATGCAATACCTCAAAGCAATGTTGAATAAACTCTGACAAGTGTAATCGATTATCACTAACATAGAACTGACACTCCCTCAAAATTTTTTTTTTATCTTCTATACTGTCCTGGTCATGTCTATATATAATGTGCACAAATATGGCCACTTGCACTGAGTTGTAGTATTGTGATTGAGTTTCCTCTTGTGGTTTTAGAGTATAATTTTCTGCAAAATCCACAACTGATACTATTGTTCCAACTGGAACTATGTTCTTGCATATGCGAAACTATCCATCAAGCCATCAGGCATGTTGGGAATGTTTCACATATTTTGGAACAATATGACTTTTAAACTCACTGATAAATGCATTCACATTATTCTGTTATGTAATTAATTCTAAACGTTTCCCCATCTTCCCATCCTTTAGAGGGTATTCTATATTTTTAAATCTCCTAACATCAACTAGTTTTTGTCCAAACTCAGATGAAACATGTTCATGAAAACATTCACCTATCAAATAATAGTTCCCACATAAATTGTAACGGCCATAAATGCATGAACTGGAAAGAAATAATTGTTCATTAGGTAGTTTACAAAATAAACTTGCAATAAAATATTTTATAGTTTCAGGTGGAACATAAACACCACAATCCTACACAAGATCATTACCATGCAACATACAATGTATATATCAAAAAACATCATAATAGTAACAAAACTGAAAATGAGCTCTACAACAACAAGATAATCTTTGTTTATTGATTTTAACATACCAGGGTTTGCATTTTTCAAATGATCTTTGACTAATTCGTAAATTCATTAACACAAATTCATCACTAAATTTTTTAAAGAATTCAATTTGAGTCATATCAAGAAGATGTTTTGGATGAGGATCATGAATTTTTGATCCCACCGTTAACTTTAAAACATCTCTAGCATTTGATGAAACTCTAGTGTTATCATGCCAAAATTTTCTAATTAATTGTTTAGTTTCATCATTTGATTTCATGTCCGACCTTTGAAGTCTACCACTAAAATTCCAACAATGGTTTAGTGGATCAATTTCAATTTCATCTCTTCTTTTGGCCTCTCTTGACAAGGTTCTATGATGTAAGTTCAAATAGCCACTTATATCACTTAACATTCTTTTACTAACAATTGTTTTGCCAACTATAGCAGTTGTTATAACTCTACATGTTGCATTGTTGTCTTTAGATCGACTTGTTTTTCTGATAGAATCGATGGCACTCGAAACAATAGATACAACTTGCTTATATGATTCATCTTTTCCTTTTGGTTTTGCATAAATACCTATTTTTTCATGACTTTACATATTTTTAACATTTTAATTAATTGTAGCATTAATTGACATTGGAATCCTAACTTTTTATTATATAAAAATTGTTTATATAATCTGTTCGCATGTGTTTAGATTTGTCTCCAACAAACTAACCAATTAAGATTATCTAGCACATTGCTATTAATAGTAAACAAATTACATTCAATTTCTTTCAGAGAGGGTGGTTTAATATTTTCAATTTTTATTTCTTTTCGTATTGGTGTATGAAATTTATATCCAGCTTCATTTAAACCAGCAATTTGATTGGCATCATAGTCTTGGGGATTTAAAAACATACGAGGATTCGCATGCACATGAAAATTTGCATCAACAGTCATAACCATGTTTGGTTCTACATTTCTTGCATCCATCATGATCTCTTCAATGGTCTCATCTACAACGGGCACTAAACTAGATGCTTCAAAAGTGTTATTCAATTGTCATTTTTGTGATCTTCAATCTCTTTGTTTTTTTGCCTCCTTCTCCCTTTGTGCTTGAATTTCCTCTGTTGTCATTGTCTTCCTTTGTTTCTTTTGACATTGCTTAGAACCCATCTTTACAAATTCCTCTTAAAAAAATAATATCTTTTTACTGAGATCTTCAAAAATTTGTGTAAGAAATATTAAAAAGTACTGCCAAATGATGTAAAAAATGTTTGTCAGTATGGATTTAAATGATAGTTTTGTAAATTGATGCAATTTTCCTTTTTTTTACAGTAACAGTTATTTAGGAACCGGCCCCCATTTTAGAAACGGGGGCCCGTTCCTAAATCCAATGGTCAAAAAAAGGAACGGGCCCCCATGTTTAAAACAGGGCCCCATTCTGTGGAAGTTGATTCCAAAACCCACCACTTGGCTCAAGATAGGCCTCGGATGGCCACACCTGAGACATGGACCTGCAAATTCAAATCTCCATGAATGAAAGCACAAATATGAACTTCTGAAATAGTTTACGTTCCTGTAATTAGAGAATTTTTATACGAAATTAAAACCCATTTCAGATTATACTGTCTAGATTCTAAATATGTAAATTTATTTAAATATTTATTATTTTAACTATTTTTCATTTAATTTATACTAAATTGGGTCCAGAAACTTTAAATATTAACTAATTTTGTTAATTTAATAACTTTTTTAATTTAATGAATTTTGAAAAAAAATTATGTCATCAATCAACACAAAATTATTTTCTATTTAAAAATAAATAAATAAAAAAAAATTAAGTTTACGTCAAATTATGTGGGTTGTACACATCAAATTTTTAAATAGATAATTACAGTCATTAAAAAATTAAATAAAAAAAAATATAGAAAAATATGCTCATCAATCTTCAGTGTGTTACAAACCATTTCCCAAAATTTTTTGAAAAAATAATTTTAATTGTGTCAAAAAGTGTGGGTCGTACACATGCATGGTATGGTCCTAAAACAAAATTTTTTAAAACATAGTTTTTAGAACTCCATTCAAAAAGTTATTTTTTATTATGTGAGTATTAAAATAAATTACATATTTGGAAAGTACACTCAGAGGTATATCTTTTATATTACTGTCTTTTTCCAAGATTCAATCTCTAAGTGTTTCAAAATTTAAGCTCAAATGAGACAAAATTTGAAAATCGGAGAAAGCACTTCCACTTTTTGGCCAAAAAGTGGACTCAGCTTCTTGCACTGACCCACATCTTCAATGACAGTCTGTAACTTAGTTGTTGCAATCTCCAGAGGGAGTGTTACTTGAGATCCTACACCATAGACCAATTTGAATAGTGACATCCCAATAGCTCTTTTTGGTGATGTACGATCTGCCCAAAGAGATTCATATAATTTCTTATGCCAATCCTTGAGATTATCACTCATCAATTTCTTCATAATATTTATAAGATTTTTATTGCTAGATTTCACTTGACCATTCCCCTGAGGATAATAATCAAAAGAATGAGCGAGGGATATCCCATGATCATAGAAAAACAATAAAATCTTAGCCGAAGAGAAATTAGTTGCATTATTAGCCACAATTTTTAGAGGAACTCCAAATCGAACCAGGATATTTTCTTTGAGAAAGTTACAAACAACCTTGGAAGACATTTTCTACACTGGGATAGTTTCAACCCATTTGGTAAAATAATATGTGGCTATCAGTATATGTGTATGCCCTACACTTGAAGTTGGCGTCAAAGGACCTATAAAATCTAAACCCCACTATTTGAATGGTTCATCCATAATCACTCGCCGAAGCGGTAGTTCTGCAAGTTGTGGCTTACTTGTGAATAATTTATATTTCTCACACTTGGCTAACCATACATAGGCATCTTTGAACATTTCTGGCCAACAATAGCAATTTCTTAAAATCTTGTAAGTAGTTATCATAGATTAAAAATGGCCACCACAGGCTTCATCATGAAAGGTCTTCAACGGTGACTCTTGAAGTGATTTAACTTCATAATGCAAGAAAGTTTCATCCAAACCCCTTTTATATAATACGTCATTAAGAATGACATATTTGGCAGCCTTCAACCTCAAGTTTCATTTTTCTTTTGAAGTAAGATGTATTGGGCAATCTCCATAGGACAAATAGTATGCAACATTTGCAAACCAAGAATCCTGAAGTCCAACAAATAAAACTAAAGGCAATTCCTCTATCACTTCATCCTTACTTTTAGCAATCAATTTTCACATACCTTGTCCTCTCACCAACTTTGTAGGTTTAATATCCAAACTGAACCCTTGAATCTTTGACACCCATGAGGCCCTATTATTCATTCCTATATCCTATTGTGTCAAAATGCTCTTGACTGCAGAGTGAGGTACATAAACAACTACATGGGAATGAAGAATATAGTATCTGAACTGTTTTACAGCTTTCACAACCGCATAAACTTGTTTTTCCATCAAAGAATATTTCAATTTGTGTTCCTTCAAGGGAATTCTCATAAAAGATATCGGGACTTCTTCATTATCCTCATTCTTCTGCAACAAAATACTTGACATAGTATGCTCTAAGGCATAACAATATATAATAAAATCCTTTTTAAAATCTTGATTGACTAGAATAGGTGCATGACCAATAGCCTCCTTTATTGATTCAAATTCTTTCTTTCCTTCCTCATTCCATTTAAAATCTTGTTTCTCACTCATTGAATTTACAATATATCTAGTGGTCTCTCCAAACTCTGGAATGAATCTTCTCAGAAAATTTACCTATCCAAAAAAGCATCTAACTGCATTTCTACTAGATGGAAGACTTAGTTGTTGAATTACCTTTACTCTTTCAGGATCTACTCTTGCTCCTTCTTTAGAGACACTATGGCCAAGAAATTTTCCCTCTGTCACCCCAAATACTGACTTTTTTGGATTTAGGGACACTTTATGTTCATGACATCTTTGTAACACTTGTCTTAGATCTCTCAGATGATGCTTTCTCCTCTTTGAAAAGATAGTTAAATCATCAAGATATAGAACAATTATCTTATCTTTCAAATGAGCAAAGGATAAGTCCATAGCTTGTTGAAATGTTTCCCCTACATTAATTAGACCAAATGGCATTCTGCTATAAGAAAAGGTGCCCCAGGGAGTAATGAAGGAAGTCTTATGTTGATCACTTTCTGAAACACTGATCTGATTATAACCCGAAAATCCATCAAGCATAGACATCATTTCAGAACCTGAAACTGTTTGCAAAATATTATCCATAGCAAGCAATGGATAGTTATCTTCTAGACTGGCTTGATTCAGGTTTCTAAGATCTACACAAATCCTTATTTCTCCATTCTTCTTCCGAACAGTAACTATGTTGGCTATCCATGTAGAATGATGCATGGGATATATAATCCAAGCCTTCAACATTTTATCTACTTCCTTAAATATGGCTTCATCTACTTTAGGATTGAAATTCCTAAGCTTTTGTCGAAAAGGACTTACTCTAGGCTTCAGAGGAATGTGATGCTCATCCATGAAGTTCTTTAGATTATCGTAACACTAAGCAAAAACATCTTTGAACTCTAGCAAGAGACTAATGAACCTCTCTTTTTCCATAGGTGTGCAACATTTTCCCAGATTTATGTATTTGGGATCAATTTTAGTACCAATGTTAATTATCTCATAGCCTCCAACATCTTGAACTTCAGGAACCTTATCACTTTTAATTTTCTTGTAGGCATCATGACGATCAAATTTTTTTTCTAATGAAACTAATCCTTTAGGAATTTTATTCCCCTTTAATTGTATCACTCCATCAGTCAACTCCTTAGCCCATTTTGGTGAAAATTCCTTACACTCTACATCTGATCCTTCAAAATATGTATGCGAAAATGTTCCTACACACTGCATAAAATTATTAATCCATTTATCATTTCCAAACACTTGCCAAAATTTTGAGTTATTAGGAATACTGGGACAATATATTAACTCCACACGATAAGTATCATCGACAAATTCAGGATGAGGAATCAATAAGGAAGCTGATATAGCTAATGAATCTGCTTTTGAATTTTGTTCTCTAGGAATAGCCTCAATAGAAAATGCATCAAAATCTTCAATTTCATCCCAAACTCTATTTCGGTAATGTTTTGGCCTTTCATTTTTTACATTAAACAATCCTCTGACTTGTTTCACAATCAACTCTGCATCTCCTTTGACTCGCAAAATTTTTACTCCCTGTTTCTTGGCTTCAGCTAAACCAAATAACAAAGTTTCATATTCAGTCGTATTATTTGTGTTCTTGAATTCTTATTTAAAAGAAAAAGGAATATGAGTACTGGGAGGTGGGATTAGTACTACTCCCGCACCTAAACAAGATGCTTCACAACTTCCATCAAACTCCATTAGCCACAAATTTTCTTTTTCTTTTGACCGTGATACACCTCCTGCTATTTCATTTTCTGATAAAATCATGAAATTTTTGAATTGACATTAATGATAGAGAATTTGTGCCATTGGATCATCAGAAGGAAAGACAGTGAACTTAGACTTAGGTTTAGGCTGCAAAATGACTCATTGTTTCCCTATAGGAATTGTGACTTGAGACCAATCCATTTTTATCTCACCCCTAAGTCTCTATAGAATGTACGGCTTAATAACATGCCATAACTAGCAAGAATATTGGCTATTAGAATAGTAAGGTTGATTCTTTTATTTGGGTGAGCAGCAAGAACTACTTGAGCATCTTTAATTTGTCCTAATAGGGGTATTTGTTTCAAGTCCGTTTAATAACACCTGCCGAAGTTTTTTGTCAAGGATAATCCTAAGGCTTTGGCTACTATAGAGGGTATTATATTGTTCGATGTGCTTGAATCTATAATACAACTGTTCAATTTACGACCATTTATAAATAATGATATATAAAAAGGTTCAGGTTTTGACTCACTAATGGACAAAGAATCTTCATATTGAAGAGCGGTGATCTCAGAAGTCACTTCATGAACATTTGGCTGACTCGGCACTTCCTTCTAAGAAGACAATGTGGCATTTATTGAGCATTGTGATTCATTAGCTTGCATTACATTGTCTCCTTTTACAAATCTCACCAATTTATCCAATTCTTTGGGATTCAATTTAAGATACTCAACAGGTGTAATTTGGATTTGAGAAGACTTGCAAAATTCAACAATGTCAAAAGAACTATCTTTTCAATGGACTTTACAAATGGTAATTCTTGAGGCTTTTGGTCATTTTTATGCAATTTATGAATAATTTATTTTCCCTTTGAATTCATGGAAGGGGATGAAGGGATACCTTGAGGTCTTATATTTTGTTTATTTCTTGTTAGCACAACACATGAAGGATCTTCCAAAGTAACCAAAATGTCACCTCCTCTTTCTAAATCTAACTCATACTCTAGGAAATGAATTTCAGAGTCGCCAAGTTGCTTTAGAGATTCCTCTTCACTCAATTCATTTGAAATCTCTTTCAAATTTAGTAGTTGTGCATAACGCACCATTTCAGGACAAGAATTGCCATCATGCTCATCAGTACGATGAAAAACACACATACTTCCTTTGGGTGGTGGAGATTCAATAGCCAATCTTTGTTGAATAGGAGGTGATTGTAGAGGTTTATTTCCTATCCCCAAATACTGATTTGCATTTCTTCTAGGAATGTCTTGATAAGGGGATGAATAATATGTACTGGATTTAGGTAGATGTCTTTTAAGAGTTATTACATCATTCATTAGTCTCTGGATTACAGGGTTTGAGGAAGTAGAAAATTGAGCATTAGGTATTTGTACTTCGCTTTTCTATTTCCCTGTTGTGATCAAATCATCCTCCATCTCAACTAAGATTGTTTTGGAAGCACCTAAGTTTGCAACTCTTTGCATGCGGATGAGGAAACCTATCTCTAAAGGCATAATTTATAGAAAAACATTTCATATTGTCATCCAAGGGTTTTTGATTGACTGGAATTTTATGTACAATCTTATCAATTTTTTCTACAAAATCCCTCGTATTTTCTAGAATCTCTTTCTTTAATTGAGCCAAAAGAGAGTGTTCATCCTTAGCCACTTTGAATCTTGCCTCAAAAGTCATTCTCAAATCTTGCCAATTTGTTATCACATTGTTTGGCAAGTGATAGAACCAATCTACAGTCACTCTAGTTAGTGTTTGAACAAACAATCTTACAACAACATCCTCGTGTTGAACAACTATTATCCCAAAGGAAACACTAAATGCATTCAAGTTCTCATCAACAGTGGTTTTCCCATCACCACTAAATTTGGCAAGTTTTCTCTTGCTCCTTTGGGTAATGGATTCAGATTTAAACCCAAGTTCAATGGACCTACTGCAGGCCCCCAAGGATTATTTACTACCATTGGGAGAATGATATTTAGAGGATATAAATCCTAACCCTATCCTTAAAACTAACCCTTAACCTATGATATAAATCCTAACCCTAGACACAATCCTAAACATAACCCTAAATCCTATGCCTTATCACAAACTTAACCTTATCCCTAACCTTTGGCCAAAACATGACATAAATCCAAACCATAACCATTAGCCCAACTCTAACAATGATGTAAACCATAACTATAATCTTAACCCTAACCATGTTGTAAACCCAAACCCTACCCATTAACTTAACCCTAATAATAATGTAAACCATAAACATAATCCTAACCCTAACCCTAGACATAATCCTAACGATAGCCCTAAATCTTAAGAATAACCACAATCTTAACCCTAACCATTAACCTAACCCCAAAAGTGATGCAAACCATAACTATAACCCTAGCCCTAACCCTTAACCATTAACCCTAAGTCTAACCCTATGATATAAACCTTAACCCTACACATAATCCTATAGAGGAGTCTTTTTCTCCTTGGTTTTGTGTATTCTTCTTGGGCTGCATGGCTCTGCATGCAATGCCCTCTTTGACTCTAAAGTCACCTTTTAGGGATGCAGTGGTTGGTGGATCTTGCCCTCCCAAATCGGATGCTAATGTTGGGATTGGTTCATTTTTCGGCAACATCCAGGTGAATCCTCCCTTAATGGGTGATTTTCGACCATCCAAGGTAAACAGGTGCCTGCCCGAAGTGATCATTGGACAGTTTTGGTTATCCAACGAGAGACAATTGCCGAGGCTATCGAATACTTGTCAAAGCATGTCCTTATATGCAAATTTATGGGGCTTCGAGTCTCTCTTCCTTTTTGGAGTCATGGGCTCATAGGACATGGAATCCAGAAGGGGAAATGGAGATAATGATAGTCATAAATACTTCCTAGTGGTTTTCTCAAATTTGACAGATTGAAATAAGGTGTTTGAAGGGGGTCCCTATTTTTATAATTTGGTTGGGTTTTTCATGAAGCCGTGGCATGTGGGTTTTAACCCTACAAATGAGGTACCATCTCGACTTCTAGTTTGGATCCAACTCTCATGGTTTTCAGTGGAATTTTGGAGACATCATATTTTCCATTCAATTGCTTTATTGTTTCAGAAGACGGTGGGTCCATATCATAGATGATGAATAAAAAGGTAATCGCCTATGCCTGAATTTGTGTTGAAGTTGACAAATTCATCTGTTGTCCTCATGGATACAACAAGTGGACTATAGAACCTTGTCATTTCGATGTCATCTATGTCATGAGTATGGGCATTTGCAGTGAGCTTGTCCAAAATCTAGATCGACTGAGCTTTCAAGCCAAATGCCAACTAATCAACCACATAAAAAAGACAAAGGAAAGACCCAAATGGCAGAGGATAAGGAGGGTTTCACTCATGTTAAAGATAAAAACAAAAGTAGAGGTCATAAGTGAACATGGAAAGAGAGGCAAAATGATGAAATATTCAACAAGTTTGATGTCCTTGAAGAATTGGATAGGTTTGATGAAGCACTTGTCAGGATGCCTTCTAATCAGGAGATTCAATGCTAGTGCCTCCTACTGATAACCCACCCATTTCCCCCCAGGTGGATATTCTGGATGGCAGTATGGATAATAGGATGGAAATAGATGGTTCTCTTTTGTCTTCAAGGGAGGTAGAAGCAAGTGGTGCCATGGACATAATTCTGACTTTAAAGGAAACCAATGTAGTGGGCATATCTTCTCAAAATCCACAAAATGAGGGTTTTGGGAAGGGGACCAGTCTCTCTCTGGGAGTTCACCAGAAAGTTCTAAAGAAGAGTGATCCGAAGAAGACCTCTAAAGGAAGAAGGGAGAAAGATTAGGAAAAAGTTGTTAATTGGGGAGACCTTGGTTGTATCGAGTTTTGTGAAGAACTTTGGTTCACATTTTAAGTCAACTTAAAAATGGTTGTTATCTCATGGAATGCTAGGGGTATGAATAGCATCCCTCGACAAAAGGCTATTCGAAAGTTGATTCAATGTCACTCTCCTAATGTAGTTTTCATCAAGGAGACTAAGATGACAGTGGACAATATGTTGAACCTTGCTCCAAGGATCTAGAATAGAGGTTAATGTCAGTATGTTGGGGTAGCTGGCAAGTCAGGTGGACCATCTTGTTTTTGGGACTCATGCAAGATTGTACCATTGTGGTGTATTTCAGATAGATCTGCACTTACTTTAACTACTTCTATCTTGAATATTGGTGAGGTCAATCTTCTCACTAATGTGTATGCTCCTTCTAACACAACAAGAAAATTGGTGCTTTGGTATCATACCAAAATTCTGATATCTTTCACAAAATGCCTACAATTTGTTAAGTACATTTTGAAGCGATGAAACAAGCATTGTTTTAGGAATGTCCTTTCAGCCAAGGCTACTGTCCAATCTCGATTGAATGAAATCACAAGGCTTATTTGGGATCGGGGACTCACTGAGGATTACTTTCATTTTTAAGTATAAGAGGTTAACGATTTAGAGGAATAGGAGCTTCAGGAGGAAATCCTCTAGAAGCAGAAGCTACACGTGGATTGGCTCTAGCAAGGATATTTCGACATTGTATTCTTTCATAATTTTGTTAAGGATAGAAGACAAGGTAATCATATTGATTCTCTAAGGATTGCAAATGGGGACCTTTTATCTTCTAGTAGACGTATTTCTAGAGAGGTGGTCTGCTATTTTTCCACACTATTTAGTGAGGATACCCCTTGTTGCTGATGAGGAGGAGTGTTTATTTTTTGCTTGTATTTCTTCCTTGGTCTCAATTTAAATAAATGAGCTGGAAAAAGTGTTTTAGTTGAAGAAGGGTAAGACCCTCAAAACTAATGGTTTCCCCTTAGAATTTTTTTAGGAATATTGGGAAATTGTCAAATAGGATCTCTTGCAAGTGGTTATGAAATCTCAAAAAAACAAACAGATTTTGAAGGCCTTGAATGCTACCTTCCTTTCTATGATTTCAAAAAGAGGTGATGTTTTCTCTTTGGATCTTTTTAGGCCCATTTCTTTATGCAATGTTGTTTATAAAATCATCACTAAATTGATCGCTGAGAGACTTAAACCATCGCTTGGTCTTCTCATTTTGGAAGAGCAAGAGAGCTTTGTAGTAGAAATTAAAATTCTTGATGGAGTGGTTGGTGCTATAGAAGTTTTTCATACTATGGAAAATTTAAAAGAGAAGGCTTTGTTCATTAAGCTTGATATGATAGAGCCATATGGTCATGTTAAGTGGTCATTTCTAGCAAAAATTCTTGGTGCTTTTAGTTGTTGCCAAGAATGGGTTCAGTGGGTCATGAGTTGTGCTACTTTATCTTCTTTCTCATTGCTAATTAATGGGAAACTATCTGAGTTATTTGGATCCTCTCGATGCCTGTGCTAAGATGATCCATTTTCTCCTAAACTCTTCATTTTGATGGCTGAAGGTTTGGGGTGATTTATCTCTTCTCAGGTGAGTCATGGTATTATTAAGGGCTAGAATTGGAGTAATAGAATTCCTCCCTACTCATATTTGTATTTTATAGATGACACTTCCTTGATTGGTCTGGATAAGGTTAAGGAGGCTATGAGATTTATATCGGCCTTGGACATATATTTGGCTGCTTCACAAAAAAGGATTAATAAAGATAAGTGATCTATTTACTTCTTTAACACTCCTAAGCTGATATAGAATAGGATTGTAAGAATTATCAAGTTCCAAGTTGGTTCTCCCCCCTTCATTTACCTTGGCCTCCCTATTGTCATTGGTTCGGTCCCTAGGGGGTTTTGGCAGGATATCTTGGACAGATTTCTTAGGAGACTGTCCCACTAGACGAACCGATAGCTTTTTGTGGCTCGTCACATTACCTTGCTTAAGTCAATGATCCATGCTCTTCCTCTATATAGAAGCTTTGTGCAAGCTTCTCCTTCCATTTTTATTCAAGAACTTGATGTTCTGTCCCACCAATTCCACTGGGCTGGTAGTTTAGGAATGAGGAAATAGAGTTTCATTAAGTCCACTTCATTTTGTAGACCAAAGTAGGCAGGGGGTTTGGGTCTTCATCAAACTTCTCTTAACGGACAAGCATTGGTGGCTAAGCTTTATTGGAGATGGTGCTTCTTCCAGGATCAGGATTGCATCAAGATTCTTAATCTAAAGTATCTACATGGGGTTGCAAGTAGTGATGTTCCTCGATATGACATTGAAGGGAAGGGATCCATGATTTGGAAAACTCTTTAAAGAGGGTTATACTTTATTAAGAAGTGTCGATTTTAGATTTGCAACAAAGATTCTAATGCCCTTTTCTGGTTGGATTCCTAGGATGAGTTCCCTCCCATTCTAACTACTCATCCCCATCTGGGACATTTATGTGATATTTTTTATGGTAGTTGGATGGAGTAAACTGCAGGAATATAAGATTTATGAGTTGCATGGACAAGTTAAATTTACTAGATGGAAGGGATAGGATAATGGCCCCCAGGAGGATCTATTGAGGATGGGCAAGGGTTGTATCACATCTTAGCTGTTTGAGCCTGTAGCTGGAACCAAGGGACTACCTCACTTGGATCTCAAAGCCTAAGGGGAAGTACACTCACCTTGGGATATTAGGAGCTTGATAAACAAATATATGGGTGTGGAGAGATCTCATGATGGAAGAAGGTATGGAATATACTTGCATGGCCTAAATTTAATTTTTTTTAATGGTTAGTTTCTTGGAGCAGCTTCCTCACATGGAATAATTTGAGACAAAGAGGTTTTCTTGGTTCCTCTATGTTTTTTCTATACTGCCAAAGTGAGGAAAGTGTTTCACATCTTTTCTTCCTTTGCCCTTTCTCTGGGAAATATGGAATTGTTGGTGGGATATCTGGAAAAAGTGTTTCTTAAGGGTTTCTTTCATGTGTTATCTTTTCTTGAGTTCTGGGACCAAGTGGGGCTCGCTCCTGTCAAAGCCTCGTTTTGTCAAATTGTGTGGGACATAGGTCCTTTCATTTTATGGCATATTTGGCTAGAAAGGAATAGACAAATTTTTCAAGGGAAAGGAATGTTGACTCATGAATTATGGATGCATAATATGAGTAGCTTGCAGGAAACTATCATGTCTAATTATGACTTGTGTGACATTATGGATGATAGTGATCAAGAGGTTATCCAAAGGTTGGGTTTACCTAGTTGTCAGGGTTGGACCCTCCCTCATAGGAACGGCTCGTGTACTAGTAATAAAGTTAGAAGGGATGGTTGTTGGTCTCCTCCCCCTTTGGGAATTTTGAAGATAAACACTAATGGTTCATCGCATGGCAATCCGAGGTATGCTGGCATTAGAAAAGTTAGTAGCGATAACAATGGGGTGGTTCAATTCTTCTTCTCCTTTTACAAGGGACATTAGACCAATAACTTGAAAGAGGGCATAACTAATATTTATGCTTTGAATAAGGCTTACTTCTTAGGCTGGATAAATATTATTGCTAAGTTGGATTCTCAGATCATTGTAGATATGTTAACTGGCAAGCGGCAAGAGGGGATTGGTTGGCAATTCACTCGTATTTCAATACAATTTTTGGAGATATTTGATTCTTTGGATTTTTCCACCTTTGTCATGTTCCTCAGGAATGGAATAAGGTGGCAGATTTCTTGGATCGATGGGCTTCAGAGCAGATTGGTCAGTGGGAGGTGGAGGATTGGAATCAATTCCCTTGGATAAGACTAATGCTCTCAAGGATTTATTTACAAAGGATATGTGTAGACATATGGGTAGGTGAGAATACTCGTACTAATAGGTGAGAAAACTCGTACCAATTTTTGTTTCTATCTTTTCATAAACAAAGTTAATTTTAGGGTTTTCATGCTTAAAATTGGCTATTACTAATGCTAACCCTAGTTTGTTTGTGAGTTTTCTATCAGCCTAACTGGTTTTCTGCAGAAATTTTTTCCAAGATTACATGGGCCAAATAATCAATTACTCAAAACAAAATTTTATTACTAATGTATTGGTTTTGTAGATTGCCTAAGGAAACTCAATCAAACTTTGTGTCTTATTAAGGTTTTCTAGGAACACTTAATTTGCTAATGGTAAATGAACAATCTTGTTTTCTATGCTTGAGAAGTTATCTAAAAGGTAGGAGAGTATGCTCTTGTCCATATGGACAATCAAAAATCCTGACCTTTGAAGCGCTTCTATGTTTGAGATTTGAATACCTTTAGCGGGCTTGTCATAGTGGGAAAAAGTAATCACCATGTGAGAACAACCCAAGTGATTATAGATAGACCTAAGCTTTCTGAATCACTCTAAAAATATAGGCCTCTCGGGATTAAAGTCTCAGAGGATGGGATTATTTGAGTTTTCTCTTTTGAGATCTCTCATATTAGACATTTTGTCGGGCCTCAAGGTCTCAATCACGCTTGGGTGACTACTTCTTGTTTCGGTACCTTGTTGGGCTATGTGTCTAAATCATATTTGCACAACTACAAGGAGTAATTCCAAACGGAAATCCTTACTACGACCCCTAAGATAGAAGTTACCCTATTCACTTCCAAAAGGGGGATAATCTTTGTGCAAGAGAGATAGTAACTCTCCCAAGACACTTGCCATATCATGCCCCCATTAGAATTTGGATTTGGATAATACGACGTTAAGAATCCATTGCATGAGACTCAATAGCCATATTTTGATTAGCTATTGGGTGTGTATCTAAGTTTGCAAGCAAAGGTTTTCTCTCTCAGCCAACTTCCTTAGGATTTAGCATGTTGTGCTTGAGGTCACTTATCATATCGCTTGTTTCCTATGTTTTCATCCTTGGCATTGAAACTGAAAAATTTAAAATTGAAAAACACAACCAAAACATCAAACATCATTGGTCAAAAATATGTCAAAGTCAAATATTTTTCTTTTCTCTACCATAAGTCGTATGAGTTTCCTAGTTTGTCATATGAGAAACCTAGTTCATCATTTTGTTATGTCTAAATTGTCGTACAAGTTAGATCAGCAGAGGTTCTTTGTTATTGAATTGTCATATGGTTGCTTCTAAATTGTCGTATGAGGTTTTATCTCTATCGTATGGGACTATCTAAATTGTCATCTGAAGCTTATTAATCTGTCGCACAATGTTCTGCCTCTATCAGTCTAGAGATGTCTTCTTGCATGTCTTTTTTAGATCTATCATGTTTTCTTGGTCAATTTACACTGATCGCATACACCTGATATTAGTCATTTTATGCTTAGGTTGTCTTCTTGGTTTGCTCGGTTAAGTAATCTTCTCTCAAAATAGATTCTAGAACTAGACACCCCAAGATTTTCAAGTATTCATCTTCAACAAGTTCAAGATCTAAAATCTCAGAGTGCATCATCACCTTCTTTCATAAACTAATCACTCAAAACATAGTTTCTCATCAGGATCTATCATCCTTTATCACAAAACTACAACATTTGATTAGGATAACCGCATCCCATATCATAGGATATATTGTTCCTATTGGACTTGGTCTTATCAAAATCATCTGCATTGCACTCCATCCATAGATCAAAAAACTTACAAACTTACAAATACTTGAATTATCTTTTTATGTCATATCACTCTATGATATCTATGTTGACAGTTGGTCACTTATCAATACACCTTTTATACAATCGACTCTCTACACAACATCCAACACAAGTGTATTCCCATTTTGATTAGAGCTCAGAGACGTAAGATCGCACAAAATGAAATTAGAAACATGTGAAATAGCTGAGGATCATAGGAACATGGCATACCAAAAAAAAATAAAAGAAGAGGACATAACAGATCAACATATCAGAGAAAGCAAACAAGATTCTAATTTCAATAAATTTATGGAGAAAATATTGGAGGGAGAAAAAGAAAAAAACTTCCTAATGTTAGCAAAATCTAGTGCTACACTCCCCCAAGATTTTGATGTGAGCAATTTAGGAAAAAGGAGAGGTGACCATTTTCATGATAACGAATGACATGAGGAAATTTCCGGTCACAAATAGGATGACACATCAATTCCTGATAACACAAGAACTAATGAGGAAACTTTCATTCTCAAAGAGGATGATGTAGAAATTCTCAACAATGCCAAATCTAATGAGGACACAAGAAAGAGTCGAAATGATATAAGAAGAGATCAAGATCATACTAGAATGCAAAATCATGGTTATGTCATAGCTCTTACACAACAAATACAAATGTTGCAAACACATATTCAAGATATGCAAAGAGGAACTATTAGAAGATACTCGCTTTAAGAGATATGTCCTTACCCATTCGACAAAAATCTAAACTTGATACCATTTCTTACATGTTTTGAAACTCCTAGATATGACAAATATAATGGAAGCATTGATCCCTAGGATCACATAAGAGAATTTTGCACATGAGGATACATACCTGATGAGATTATTTTCAAAGATATTAAGTGGACTAGCTATGGAATGGTTCTCCAAACTTCCACCTCGAATTATATCATTCACATAATTGGTGGATAATTTTCACAATACTCTTACAACAAACAATATGAGGTCACAATGCTAGACCTATGTAGTACCAAAAAAAAGAGTGGAGAGCCTTTCATGACATTTCTAGAGAGATGGACACAAATAGCTTCATGATATCCTCGAACGGTGCTAGAATATGAGAAAATAGACATATTCATTGACAACCTAAATGAACAAATGGGCTATCATCTAAAAATGCAATGTCATCAAAGTTTTGAAAAGATGATTGATAATGGAATCAGGATGGAGGAAGTCATGATAAAGAAGGGTGAGTTGAAGCTATGCAAAGGAGTTAATCCTCCTAACAACAATACTAGCAACAACACCAATGATAAGCCCAAATTTTAGAATAGAAATCGAATGTCGTCAATGATGGGATAGTTGATCACAATAATGTAAAACCAAATAAACTAATTTTCAATTTCTCCAATTACTCAGTAGTGGCTCAACAAAACAACAATCACCACAAATCAACTTTCAACAATTTCTTTCATAGGAAATTTACAAATATTGGTGAACCACTTGGGCCAGCATTAAAGATGCTTATCACAAACAAGTTGATTACCTTGCCAAAAGGAAGAAATTTTGAACCCTGGGTTAAACCTTCTTGGTCGAATGATAATCATTATTGTGATTTTCATCAAAAAAAAGGACATCAAATAGATAATTATTAGTGGTTGAAACATGTCATCCAATATTTGACTGATAATGGAGTGATAACTCTGGATGGAAATACCACAAACGAAACTCACACAGCTTTCAAAACTCCACTTCCTAACTATGAGAAGGGTGAATTATTAGCAGTGCATAATGTTAAAGGTAAAGCAAAGGTGAACTATGCTCATACATATGACAATGTGGTAAATATGATTATCATCAAAGAGAAACAACATCAAGAACCTACTCAGGCTATCATAAGAAGCAAATCCAAAGTTGTTTTTTTGGGTCCTACAACTAACATGTCATCCACTTCAAAACAATATAGTCTAGTGGATCAACTATAGAAAACTGTTGTCCAAATATCCATCTTAGAACTTTTAAGGCTTTCACCTGCACACAAAGAAATTCTAGAAAGAGAATTAGTAGATATGACAGTGTCCAAATATCGTGATGTAGATCGATTCCAAACCATGGTGTGACAGCTCACAACCCCTCATTGCTTACCATTCACCAAAGAAGGTGACATGTCCTTTCCACATCCCCATAACACTCATTTGCATATTGAAGTCCTCATTCATAAGATGTGTGTTAAACATGTCCTAATAGATGGAGGAGTTGGCCTAAATATTTTCTCATTAAGTCTTGTTCATGGTCTCGGTTATTCTGAAGATGCAATTGATCCCTGGAAAAATATCATGATCAAAGCATCTGATGAAGAAGAGTGTTCCTCCAAAGGAATTGTGGTATTACCCTTCAGAGTGGGACCCTTGCAAAAAGACACATCATGACAAGTTATAGACCTCGATTTATCATACAACATACTTTTGGGAAGACCATGGATACATGACATACAAGATATTTTATCAACATATCATCAATGCCTGAAGTTTCCATACAATGGGCAAGAAATCATGATCTCAACAGATTCAAATCCATTCTATTACTTTAGTAATCTAAAACTAGCTCAAGACGTCATTGTTCCTCATAATAGGGAGGCATCATCTTCAAACACACAATCTAAGGATATTTTATTTTCCTCAATTTTGTCAAGTATAGAAAAAAATGCATCTAAGAGATCGAGGGAATGGAGAATATTCACTGTCATAGTTACCACTTTCTCCTAAATCCTATGGAAAACCATCAAACTCTAAACAACAACCAATTGTGAAACATCTTCCAATATTTGATGGAGAATTTATCAGTGCTGGGACATTATCTAAGTAAAGAAAAGACAAAGATGTGCTAGAGTGGCTATATAAGGATAAAGAAGTTCAACAAAAAATCAACAATGTCAGAATACCCACAGAAAAATATGGAAAAGGATTTAACATCCTTCAAAAAATGGGATATACTTGAATGGGTCCTATAGGAAAAAGAAAAGAAGGTATCTCAGAACCTATACAACCTCATACTCAGCAAGCTATAGACGAATCGGGCTTAGGGTATGGACATGTTACTCTACAAGAGGACACATCTTCTAGGTAACAAAAAGACAAACATGATAACAAGAAAGAGCAACTTGCAATTGAAAGGGAAGAAACACCTACCAAACAACGAGAATAAGAAAACATAAAATGACAAAGGAAGAAAGTTTATAATCAACAGGAAAAATAAACTAAAGGCACTTCCCAAGCAGAGTTAACTCCTAATCAAAATAAACAAGAAGTTGGTACAAATCAAGGAGATATGATAGAAAGGTTGACAAAACTCAATATCAGCCTAGAGGAAACTGAATATGAGAGAAGAAAAGATATAGTAAGAAAAATAGAAGAAACAAATCAAATGCTATATGAACAAATTTGTAGATTGCAAGATGCAAGTGAAACAAATTCTAATGAATGGGAATGGGATTCCTATCATTCTGAACAATCAGCTGAAGAACATGTAGGTGTTGATGTAGTTCATGTATATGCAGGAAAAATGCTACAAACTAGCCTACTTGAATTAGAATCACATTTGGTTGACTTGGACTTAATCGAGGACGATCGGGAGCTACTTGTGAGACGTCGTTTTGAGAAGAATATCGTTCTAGACATTAAAATACATTTCAAAAACTTTGACATCTCTATCATGACCCTTAATACCTTTAAAGCATCTCAACCTGAGGACCCCTTACCTCTAATCCACCCTAAACTAATTGAATAGGAAAATGAAACACATACTGTCATTAATACCTTTCCTAATGACCATGCCATATCCTTATATCTTAATGCAATCGAACCCGCAACAACTTTCAGCAAGGATTTCAACAACGCATCTTCTAGTCAAGTGAGTGCCAAATCTCTTAGTCGCAAAAGTGAAAATAAAGAAAACAATATCAAGTCTACTATTGGAAACCATTTATTGGCAACATTAGATCAAGAAAAAATTAAAAAGAAAGGACACATCTAATGGTGAAAACCTTCTCAAGGTGTTGGAAGATGGGAGATTTGAAACCTTACCTAAATACTATCAAGAAAGGTCATCCATATTGATTGAACCAATATAGGTAGTTAACATTAGGACAACATAGAAACAAATGATTCTAGATCCAACAACTTCTCTATCAGATCAAGAAAAGCAAGAATATCTGGAATTCTTCAAAAAATGACAAATCAATTTCGCCTATTCATATGCAGACATGCCAGGGTTGGATCCAGATCTTATTATGCATAACTTAAATGTCAGTCCAAGAGCCAAACCAGTTAAAAAGAAATTAAGGAAGATGCATCCTCATATCGCTCTTCCTGTCAAAGAAAAACTAAAGAAATTACTAGATGTAGGATTTATCAGACCTATAGCATATCCTCAATAGGTATCAAACATAGTTCATGTTTCTAAACCAGATAAAAGTATCAGAATATGCACAGACTTCAGAGATCTCAATAATGCATGTCCAAAGGATGATTTTACTTTGCCTAATATTTGTTGGAATATGTGCCTCTAATTCACTTGACAATAAGTCCATACTGGTCGGGTTATGTCTTGCCAATGAAATAGTATGAAGGTCTTTTGTGAGCTCTATCGGCATGACTCTTCTTGATGTTTTCTTCTATGTTGGCTATCAAAATAACAGTTTTGAAGTCATCCCGATGACCCGATGAAGTTCGAGGTAACTTCGGCTATCAGAATGACTTGTCGAGAGATATGTTGATGATTCGATGAAGTCACCCTTTTGAAATTCAGGTTGCATATTGGCTATCGGAATGACTCATGCAGAGATATGCCGATGATCTGATGAAGTCGCCTTTTGGCGTTCGGGTCGCATATCGGCTATCACATTGACATTCTGAATGTCATGTCGATGTCCCGATGAGCCAGCTCTACCTAGTCTCAGAGTATTTCACTCATCGGCATTGTGTTTTTCTTTGTGTTCCGATGACCCAATGAAATCATCTTGTCAAGATGGAAATGCAGATCGGGATAATGGTTATACTCTTATTCCGATGGAGACCACTCCTAGCCATCGGAGATCGGAGTATCTTTTGGAGAGTTATATCGGTGACCCGATGGAGTCGCCTTAAGGCGATCGGGTATCATCAGGCCATCGGCTTTACTGTTTGAATGTTGTGCCGATAGTCGATGGAGTGAAGGCGGTCGGGATAATGGTTATGCTCTTGTTTTGATGTCCTGATGGAGACCACTCCTAGCCATCGGAGATCAGAGTATCTTTTGGAGTGTTATACCGGTGACCTGATGGAGTCACCTTAAGGTTATCAGGTATCATCAGACCATCGGCTTTACCGTTTGAATGTTGTGCCGATAGCTGATGGAGTAGAGACCAACTGTAGGAGTGAGGTCGAACCAAGATCCAAAAGATTGACTCTTGGACAATAAACATGAGACCGTCAGTGCAAATGAATACGAAGCGACCCGGTTCTCTACTGCATGTGGGATAACTGTTTTTCATGATTGCAGACCGACGCAGGTAGACGGTTAGACTCCGAGCCATTGGTGCAGTTACTCTGATGAACCGACGAGCCGTTCGTATTTGGATGCCGATTGTAATCCAGTTGGTAATGGAAGCCTAAGAGTTGTTGTGTGTTCTATGAAGAGTTTGATCCAATTGTTTGTATGTCTAGAATGACTGTGTAATAGAGTAAAGGAACTCTACAAATGAGACTCTATTGTATTGTTTTAACATACTGTTAATAAAGGTGATCATTTTTTGGTGGTGGGTTTTTCTCCCAAAAGGGTTTTCCCATGTTAAATCTGTGTGTTATTTCTCTGTGTTTTTTTTTTGTGTATGTTTCTTACTCGTGCCATATTTAGTAAATGTGGAAATATTGTCTACACTAGTCTGTTTCTCCTCTAAAAGTTGACATTAGGGAAGCGAATTCTGCACTTGCTTTCCTTATAAGTGGTATCAGAGCTTGTCCCAGTTTGTTATCCTTGTTGGGTTGGGTTGGTTTTTTGTGTCAATTCTATCTTAGTGGGAGTCTTACAAAGTGTCTACTTGTTTTACAGATTGAAATGGCGAGTACTTCAGGACGCATAGACATGGAGAAGTTTAATGGTTCCAATTTTGAACTTTGGAAACTCAAGATGGAAGACTTGTTGGTCGACAGAGATCTCTGGGGTGCTATAACTGCAACTTCTAAGCCTTCAGGCATGAAGCAAGAAGATTGGGATTTAGCCGACCGAAAGGCAAGTGGTCTAATCAGGCTATGTCTGGCTAATTTTGTTTTGTTAAACGTCCATGAGGAGAAGTCTGCACATCTTCTCTGGGAAAAGTTGGGTGACATTTATCAGGGCAAATCCTTGGTGAATAAACTTTTCTTGAGGAAGAAATTGTACTCTCTGAGGATGGACGCAGGGACACCATTAGTAGACCATTTGAATGCATTCAACATGGTTCTTGCATAGTTAACTTCTGTTGGTGTGTCTATTCAGGAAGAAGAACGTTGCATGTTGTTGTTGTGTTCATTGCCTGACTCTTGGGAACACTTAGTGATGGCTATTGGTAGTACCATGTCCTAATTTAAGATGGATACTATGGTTAATACTCTTTTGTCAGAAGAAATGAGAAAGAAGTCTTCTGAGACGATAAAGGATACACTCTCTATTCGAGGTAGATCGAAGGACAAAGACAAGAAGAAAGGAAAGAAGTCCAAGTCTCGAGAGAGTTTTAAATCTCCAGGCAAGAAGTCAAAGGTGAAGTACTGGAACTGTGGGGAGAAAGGGCATATCCGAAAGGATTGCAAGAAGGAGAAGAAGAAGAAGAAATATTCTAACACTGAGTCTTCTCAGAGTGATGCTGATGCTTTTGTAGCAGCCCTGGCAGTGCTTACCTCAGATGACACCTGGCTAGTAGATTATGGCGCATCTTTCCATATGACGTCCCATAAGGAATGGTTATTGAAGTATGAACCATATGCTGGTGGAAAGGTATATCTGGCTAGTGATTCTACATTGGAGATTGTAGGGAGAGGCAGAATCAAAATTCAGTTTCCAGATGGTAGAGTGAAGGGGATTAATAGAGTTCTTCATATACCAGGTCTGGCAAGAAACCTCCTCTTTGTGAGTAAACTTAATGATGCTAGAGTTCAAGTTACTTTTGTGTCTGGTGGTTGCAAGATGACTAGGGGTTCCATTATTTTGGCAAAGGGTGATCGCATTGGTACACTGTATAAGTTAAATGCTGAACCTATATGTTGTAATGTAACTTCTGAAAAGTCTGATAAGACAACTATAAGGGTGCATAATGCAAAATTGGAAGCTAAACTTCCTACTGAGAAAACAATGCTCTAGCATAACCGGTTAGGCCACATAGGTGAAAAAGGTTTAAAAGCCTTGAAGAATAAGAATCTAGTTGAAGGTCTTGATGATTGTAGTTTTGAGTTCGATTTCTGCGAACACTGCATTTATGGAAAACATAATCGAGTTCAGTTTTATTCTAGTTCTCATAAGTCTTCTACTATTCTGGATTATGTTCACTCTGATGTGTTTGGTCCAGTGGATGTACCTTCTTTGTCTAAGTCTAAATACTATGTATCCTTTGTAGATGATTATTCAAGAAGGGCATTTGTGTACTTTCTTAAAAGTAAAATAGAAGTGTTCAGTTAGTCTAAGGAGTTTAAGAACCTTGTTGAAAATCAGACTGGGAGAAGGATCAAATGTTTAAGAACAGACAATGATGGTGAATTTTGTAGTACAAATTTTGACAAATACTGTGTTGATCATGGAATTAAAAGACATAAGCCTGTACCTTACACTCCACAACAAAATGGAGTCACTGAAAGGTTGAATCAGTCTCTAATGGAGAAAGCAAGGAGCATGTTGAGTGGAGCTGGACTGGAACAAACATTTTGGACTGAAGCAGTTACTACATTGTGTTACCTACTGAATCGTTCTCCTACTTCAGCATTGGTTGACCAAACAACTATGGAAGCATGGTCTGGTAAGAAACCTTCTTTAAGGCACCTACATGTTTTTGGTGCAGAGGCATATGCTCAAGTGCCTGATGTGAATAGATCTAAGTTGGATAATAAAGCGATAAAATGTATTTTCATTGGCTATGGAGTTGGTGTGAAAGGATACAAACTTTGGAATCCAGTGACTGGTAAGGTTTTATTCAGCAGAAGTGTGATTTTTCATGAGATGAAGCCTATGTCATTAGATCATAAAATAGAAAAGAAAGGAGAAGCTGAGGTTGAAGTACCTCTAGTTAAAGAAGAATCTCCAGAGATACCTGAAGATGAGGAGAGTTCAAGCAATTCAAGTAGTTTTGAAGAAGAACATGATAATGAGCCTCCAGGTGAACCTCAAGAAGCCTCAACACTAGAGTTGAGAAGATCTACTCGAGAGAAGCGACAACCTGAAAGGTATACACCTAATAAGTAGAGTCACTCTATGTTGAATGTTGATTGTGCTTATGCGTTACTTGTAGATACTGATGAGCCTAGGACTGTAAAAGAAGCAATTGAAATGCCTGATTCAGATTCTTGGTTGGAAGCCATGAATGATCAAATGTCATCATTGGATAAAAATGGAACTTGGGATTTGGTTCCACTACCTAAAGATGGAAATCCTATAGGCTGTAAATGGGTATTCAAAAAGAAGTATGGTCTAGATGGCAGCATTGAAAAGTATAAGGCAAGACTGGTTGTAAAGGGGTATTCGCAAAAGGAAGGTATTGACTATGGGGAAATCTTTTCTCCTGTAGCTAAGCTGACATATATTAGATTTCTCTTGTCACTTGCAGTAGCATATGATCGGGAGATTGAGCAAATGGATGTGAAGACAACATTTCTTCATGGTGATCTTGAAGAAGAAATTTATATGTCCCAGCCTAAGCGCTTTGTGGAAAAAGGTAAAGAACATCTGGTATGCAAACTCAAGAAGTCTCTGTATGGTCTGAAATAGTCTCCCAGAATGTGGTATCAAAAGTATGATACATTTGTTTTGTCCTTGGGATTTGTGAGATCCAAAGCTAATCATTGTGTTTACTACAAAACTAATGGTGATAGGATTCTTATCATAGCTTTCTATGTAGATGACATGTTGTTCATAGGAAACACAAAAAGTATGATCTCAGATTTAAAATCTTAGCTTTGTATGAAATTTGAAATGAAAGATTTAGGACCAGCAAATTACATTCTGGGAATGGAGATCAAAAGAGATAGGTCTAAGAGGAAACTTTGGCTCAGCAAAAGAAAATACATAACCAATGTTCTTGACATGTTTCATATGTCTGACTATAAACCACAGGTTGTTCCCATCTTCCAGGGAACTAAGTTGTCTGTGTTGGACAGTCTGAAATCTCCAAAAGAGATTGAAGACATGGAATATGTACCTTATGGAAGTGCTATAGGTAGTTTGATGTATGCTATGGTTTGTACAAGACCAGACATTGCCCAACCAGTGGGAGTACTTAGCAGGTTTATGTCGAATCCAAGGAGATCACACTGGGATGTTGTAAAGAGAGTGTTTAGATACCTGAAGGGTACTTCAAATTTTGCATTATGTTATCATGGTAATCTGAGGGGTTCAAAAAGAACTCTCAGCATTTGTGGTTACACAGATTCTGATTGGGTAGGGGACATTGACAGTAGGAGATCTACCAATGGGTATGTTTTTGTCTAGAATGGTGGAGCAGTTAATTGGATGAGCAAGCAGCAAGTTGTAGTCGCTTTGTCCACTACAGAGGCAGAATACATGGCAGCCACACATGCTTGCAAAGAAGCAGTCTAGCTTAGATGTTTGAGTTCTGACATTGGTTTTAATGCAGGGAAGTTTGAAGTCTGGAGTGACAGTCAGAGTGCCATATGCTTGGCAAAGAATCCTACTTTTCATGCCAGGTCGAAGCATGTTGATGTTCAGTACCATTTCGTACGTGACATGGTGGAAGATGGAAAAGTTTATCTTAACAAGGTAGACACTCTGGAAAATGTTGTAGATGCCTTGATGAAACCAGTGAGCACACACAAGTTCAGGTGGTGTTCGAATTATATGGGTCTTCGTACCCATGCCTGTAAGTAACATCTGGAATGGTATCTGGGTCCAGTGAATTCCTCGTCAAGTGGAAGTTTGTTGGAATATGTGCCTCTAATTCACTTGACAATAAGTCCATACTGATCAAGTTAAGTCTTGTCGATGAAATAGTATGAAGGTCTTTTGTGAGCTCTATCGGCATGACTCTTGCCAATGTATTCTTCTCTGTTGGCTATCGAAATAACAGTTTTGAAGTCATCCCGATGACCCGATGAAGTCCGGGGTAACTTCGGCTATCGGAATGACTTGTGGAGAGATATGCTAATGATCTGATGAAGTCACCCTTTTGGCATTCGGGTTGCATATCGGCTATTAGAATGACTTGTGGAGAGATATGCTGATGATCTGATGAAGTCACCCTTTTGGCATTCGGGTTGCATATCGGCTATTAGAATGACTTGTGGAGAGATATGCCGATGATCCGATGAAGTCACCCTTTTAGCATTCAGGTTGCATATCAGCTATCGAAATGACTCATGCAAAGATATGTCGATGATCCGATGAAGTCACCTTTTGGCGTTTGGGTCGCATATCGACTATCGGGTTGACATTCTAAATGTCATGTTGATGTCCTGATGAGCCAGCTCTACCTGGTCTTAGAGTGTTTCACTCATCGGCATTGTGTTTTTCTTTGTGTTCTGATGACTCGATGAAATCATCTTGTCAGGATGCAAATGCAGATCGTGATAGTCGTTATGCTCTTGTTCCGATGTCCCAATGGAGACCACTCCTAGCCTTCGGAGATCAGAGTATCTTTTGGAGAGTTATACCAGTGACCCGATGGAGTCGCCTTAAGGTGATCAGGTATCATCGGGCCATCAGCTTTACCATTTGAATGTTTTGTCGATAGCCAATAGAGCGAACGCAGTCGGGATAGTGGTTATGCTCTTGTTCCGATGTCCCAATGGAGACCACTCCTAGCCATCGAAGATCGGAGTATCTTTTGGAGAGTTATACTGGTGACCCGATGGAGTCACCTTAAGGCGATCAAGTATCATTGGACCATTAGCTTTACCATTTGAATGTTGTGCCAATAGCCAATGGAGCGGAGACCAACTGTGAGAGCGAGGTCAAACTGAGATCCAAAAGATTGACTCTCGAACAATAAACATGAGACCGTCAGTGTAAATGAATATGGACCGACCCAGTTCTCTACTGCATGTGGGATAACTATTTTTCATGAATGCAGACCGACGCAGGCAAATGGTTAGACTTTGAGCCATTGGTGCAGTTACTCTGATGAACCGATGAAGCGTTAGTATTTGGATGCCGACTGTAATCCAGTTGGTAATGGAAGCCTAAGAGCTGTTGTGTGTTATGTGAAGAGTTTGATCCGATTGTTTGTATGTCTGGAATGACTGTGTAATAGAGAAAAGGAACTCTGCAGATGAGACTCTATTCTATTGTTTTAGCATACTGTTAATAAAGTCGATCATTTGTTGGTGGTGGGTTTTTCTCCCGAAAGGGTTTTCCAATGTTAACTCTATGTGTTATTTCTCTGTGTTTGTTTTTTGTGTATGTTTCTTAGTCGTGCCATATTCAGTAAATGTGGAAATATTGTCTACACTAGTCTGTTTCTCCTCTGAAAGTTGACATTAGGGAAGCGAATTCCACACTTTCTTTCCTTACAAAATTGACACCATTGTGGATTAACTGCTAGACATTTCATGTTTTCTCTAATGGACAATTTCTCAAGATATAATCAAATTAAAATAGCTCTAAAAGATCAAGAAATGACAACTTTCACATGTCTATGGGGTACTTTCTGCTAGAACGTCCTACCATTTGGATTAAAGAATGCAGGTGCTACATATCAGAGAGCCATGACAACGATATTCTATGACATGATGCATACATTCATGGAAGAATATGTGGATGACATATTCGAAAAATCATACAATAGAGAAGAATATCTAGAAATACTAAAAAAGATTTTTGACTGGTTAGAACAATACAATCTAAGGCTCAATCCAAAAAAATGTTCCTTTGGTGTCAATTCTGGGAAAACTATTGGGATACATTATTTCAGCAAGAAGTATGGAAGTAGATCTGGCTAAAGTTGAAGAAATCATGGAAAAGGCATCTCCCATAAATATCAGTCAACTCGGGTCACTTCAAGGAAGATTGCAGTCAATTAGAAGATTTGTTGACTCAGTTGGCAGATATATGTCAACCATTTAAACATCTGTTGCACAAGAATGTTAATTTCAAGTGGGACCATCATTGTGAGGAAGCATTCAACAAGATCAAGGGCTATCTCATGAAACCAGTAGTCCTAATGTCACCAATTCAAGGAAACTCATTGTTACTTTATATATCAACCACATAAGTATCATTAAGAGTTATGCTCGCACAACAAGATAATCAAGGAAGAGAATTATCTATCTACAATATCAGTAGAACATTAGTGGGATATGAGCTCAACTATTCATCAATAGAAAAAGCATGCTTGGCAGTAGTATTTGCTTCTCAAAAATTGAGACACTATCTACTATCTCACTCTATTAAGTTGATTGCTAAAATTGATCCATTGAAATATTTGCTCAGCAAGGTGGCATTAACAGGAAGATTAGAAAAATGTATCATGATCCTAAGAAAACTTGATATTGAGTATGTGGATAGCAAAGATATCAAGAGGCAAGTCATTGCAGACCAAATAGCAAAGGGACCGCTTCAAGATGATCTTCCTTTACACATTGAATTTCTAGATGTTGATATCCTAAAAATCACCACAAATACATGACAATTGTACTTTGATGTTTCATATACACAACATGGATCAGGAACATGTATTATATTCATCACGCCACAAAGTTATACAATTCTAAAGGCATACAAATTAAGCTTTTTATGTACTAATAACACAGTGGAATATGAAGCTTTGGTCACAGGAATCAAAATGGCCATAGAATGAAACATTACACAACTTCAAGTTTTTGGAGGCTTTCATCTTGTTATCAACCGAATCAATGAAAAGTATCAAAGAAATGATGAAAACATAATGCCTTATAAGAAGATGGTTGATGATGTCAAGAAGTACTTTGTCGAAATAACTTTTGAGTAGATTCCAAGGAATGACATCAAAGAAGAAAATACCATGGCAACAATTTCTTCTCTACTTCAGACACAGGAAAATCAAGAGCGGTATGAATTCCTGGTGGAAGAGTTGTTTTACCCTGCATATAACTGTTTTGATTCCCAAAATATCTATCACCGTGTTGGGTATGACTCCTCCTACTATGGCCAAACTTATACACACCTAAAAGATAATATCCTCCTTCTTGACTTCTCAAATAACCAAAAGAGAAATTTCATCCACCAATCTTCCCATCATACTCTTGTCGTGGATATCCTTTTTAAATGAAATCTAGAAAGTACTCTTTTAAGATGTCTCGAGCAAGAATAATCTAAGAAGGCCTTAAATGAAGTCCAAAATGACATTTGTAGCACTCATTCAAGTGGTCTTATCCTCTCGAAAAAACTCATACGCTTGGGCTATTATTCACCAACTATGGAACGAGACTCTTTTTAGACAACTAAAACATGCAAACAATGTCAGATCCATGGAAAATTAATTCATGCACCAACACAAGAACATCATGCTTTGGCAACATCTTTGCCTTTCTGTCAATGGGGTTTTGATCTAGTAGGAAAGATACATCCTCCTTCATCCAATGGTAACAAATTCATCCTTGTAGCTATAGAATATCTCACAAAATTGATTGAGGTAGTACCTCTCATAAATACACAGGAAAACAAATTGTTGCATTTATCTTGAACTACATCATTTGTCTCTATGGCATATCCATGAACATTATCATTGATAATGGGTGACTATTCAAGAATCATGATGTAAAAGAGCTATGTGAGAAATTCAATATACAACATAGATTCTCCACACCCTACTATCCTAAAGGGAATGGACAAGCAGGAGAATCAAACAAAACAATTTTGAAAATCCTAAAAAAGAGAGTGAATGATGCTTGTGGAGATTGGAATGTTCAATTGTACCCTTCTCTATGGACCTACCATACCAGCATTTGCACACCAATGGTGCCACACCTTTCTGTCTTGTCTATGGATCATAATCAATACTACTAATAGAAGTAGAGATATCTTCTCTACAAGTATCATTAAAAGGCCTTATCCTAGATGAAGAACAACGAGTATCTAAACTACAAGAGTTAGAATTGATCCATGAATGACAAAAAAATACCTTTGAGTTAGAATAGGTATTTACAACCGACGGGACCAAGAGCTAGATGTGTTGCAGAAGTCAAGATCAAATTGTAGCTAGTCGTTCGTTTAACGTAGTAATTGAGTGAAGTAAATAAGATCCAATTTGGTTTCAAGAATGATCTATCCTATGTAAGACATTATCTAAGTAAACTTAGGTTTGATAAGATGTTGTTTGAACTAGCTGAGAGATGATCGACAAAATCGTGCAACGCAATGGCAGGGGTACACTATCAAGATTGTTTAGGCTCAGGAGGATGATGTCCAGTTTTATGCCCCTTGTAGACTGATCTGGGCAGGTTTCATTGTTTTGACTAACAAGAATAGGAATTTGTATGACAAAGTTTATCACTGAGTTGTTGATTTATTTTCTCTAGTTTTAGTATTTCAGTTTTAGTTTCAGGTTTGAAAACACATAAAACACGCAAGATGTATAATAATTCATTCATATCATGCTAACCCTACATAAGTTGTCTTAGAGAAAAAAATCTTTGCTTGTTGACTTAGGTACACACCGAATAGCTAATCAGAATATGATCATTGAGTCTCATGCAATGGATTCTCAACGTTGTATTAGTTGACTCCAAACGCTAATGGGGACACGATATGGAAAGTGTCTTGGGAGAGTTACTATCTCTCTTGCACAAAGATTATCCCCCTTTTGGAAGTGAATCGGGTAGCCTCTATCTTATAGTTTTTAGTAAGGGTTCCATTTGGAAGGACCACTTGACTGTCACGCAAGCATTATTTAGATACAAACCCAGCAAGATGTTGAAACCATGTAATCATGCAAGCGTGATTTAGACTATGAGGTCCTACAAGATTCTCAACATGAGACACTCCTCATAAATGAAGCAGTGCCACCGATTATTTCGTCTACTGGGACTTTCACCCTAGAAGCATTTTATTATAGTGAGCTGGATTCTTGGCTTTGGTCGGACTCACTTGGGTCATCCCCTCTCACCAAGCCTTAGGGGCTTCTTAGGAGGCAGGCCCTCTAAAGGTATCAATAGATCTCAAACTCTAGTAGAAAAAACCTCAAGGTCTAGATTTCTAAGTGTCCAAATGGACAAGAGAATACTCTCCTACTCTAGATTTTTCCCAAAAAAATATAAAACAAAGTTCTTTCCCTTATATAAATTGAAGTGTTCCTAAAAATATTAAGATATCAGTAGTTCGAGTTTATATCAGTAGTTCGAGTTTATAATCTTTGGCAAGCGTATGTTTAATGATTGAATTCTTTGTCAAGCAGACCTGCAAACATTAAAAGCCCAAGATTAGTTTCCAAAATAACATAAAAAAAATTCATCAAAAGAAAATTCTAGCATGCAAGCTGTAAATTAAACTAATCTAACAAGAATTTCTATTTTTATGACTATCCTAGTTATGATAGTTTTGATAGTACTTAACTCTGTCGTTTATAACGTTTCAACCAGAGCTAATTAGGAAAATCTATTCGGTGTAAATATGGAAAACTTGGTTTTACACAACATATTAAAATTTTGTTTAGATCCAACGGTTAAATAAAAAGCTATGCCCTCTGAATAGAGACCATGTTTTACTGTCATGGAAGAATAAGTAAAATGATAGTACTGCACTCTATCATTCCTAACTTTGAAACCAGAAATGTTTAAGAAAATCTCTTTGGTGAAATTATAGAGAACTTGGTTTTCAAGAACATATCAAAACTTTGTTTAGATCCAACGGTTCAATAAAATGTTATGCCTTCCAAACATAGACAATTTTTGACTGTCACAGAAGAACAAGCAAAAAGAAATATTTTTATTTGCAAATTCAACACATGTTATTAGTTATAAAAAACAAACTTTAAATTTTTTCAAGAAAAATTAGAAATATTGTAGTCATGGATTTGAGCCCCACGATGGGCTCCAAAAATGTGTGTATAAAAAGTGGACCTATATCTATATCTAGAATACACAACACTTCAAATAAGTCATTAGATGTATGGTTGGTAAATCAATAATCAATGAATAACAAACCATTACAAAGTGAACTATTGCCTTCTAGTAGATGTGAGTTTATATTTCTCTCAGATTGTTAAGCTATCTAGTGACTAGACAATACCTAAATGAAGGATTTTTAAATCTATATGAGCATGAATATGAGCTAAATGGATCCAAGATTAATCTAACTTGATTTAAGCAATATGAAATACCTAATATGCAATATCTCAATGCAAATTCTTAATGAATCTAGAGCAAAAATAACATAATAATAATATATTCTCCAGAATTTTTAGAATGAGAGATGGGAACCTGAATTTATAGAAAATTCAAAAAGAAACCAACGACTGAGATCAAATGATGATAAGCGGTCAATATTTTCCAAGAGGGAGCACAATCCAAGTGAATTGATGTGATTGGATGCTTTTCTCTTGAAGATTTGTGATAATAATTTCCAATTCCTCTTTCTTGATTTGTTTCCTTTTTTGAAGATTTATGACAATTTTTATTTATTTTTCAAATTAATTCCTCTTTTGATAATTTAATGGCAAATTTATTTATTTAATAATATGCAAAATATATTTAATTAAAATAAATAAGATAATTGTTTAAAATGATTTACTTGGAATGATTTAATTAATTAAATAAATATTTAATTAATATTGAGTGATTAATTTGCCATGTGACATTGATGATTTAAGAAATTAATTGTGTTAAATGTCTTTGGTTAGGACCTTGGTGACGTTGTCGAAATTAAGGGCCTTGGTGAGAAATTCATTATATAAAAAAATATAATTGTAACTTAATCTTTATAATTGTAAGAATAAACTCAATCTCAAATGTAATTCTCATTATAATTATTTAAAAATATTATAAATAATTTTAATTATTTTCATCTTTAATCTTAATCTTAATTTTAATCCCCACAATTTTAATTTGAAGTAAAGTTAAAATTTTAAACATAATAAAATCAAATAAAAGAAAATAATCTCTAAACACTAAAATAAAACATAAAACAAAAACCTCAAAAAGAAATAATATTAAAATTATATCCCTCCCTACATTTTCTATCAATTTTCTTTTCGTGTTATGTGCCTTTTCCATCACTTTCTGTATGTTATGCGTATTTTAAAATGATATTTTTTATTTTCCTCACTCACATTTGGAAACATATGAATCAAAGCATAAAATATGGAAAATTTGAAAACTACACTTGCACTAGTTTAGCTTTGAAAACTAAACTACACATGCACTAGTTTAGCTTTTTTTTGCAATAATGCATGCTACGTTTTTTAATGGAGAATAGTGATTTTTCACATGCTATGAATTATACTTTTAGAGGTGCTCAAATCTATATGTACAGACCTTTGTATTATTTGTAAGCAGTAATAAAGATTTTGTGTGTGCAGTGAAAGCAAAGAACTCTTCTCATTTTTTTTTAAGTTGTGTTTTTTATATCTCTGCAATTATTTACTGCTGGTATTTGTTTCTTCTCTGTCATAAATATTTTGCTCACCAGCTGACTTAACGAACAGAGGTTGTACAACAGTGGTCATTGACTCTGGAGAAGCATTGCAAGTATAAAGCAAGACCAAGAGTGAAAATAACTCTATATAATTTGACGAATTTTCAATCATGTGAACTGTTCACAGCTAATGTTAATATGTTGCCTTCTAGTAGCTATTTGATATTTGCATAACTGTTTGGACTAACGTTTTCTTGACATTAAACTAGACAAGGCCTTCCTTAAAGGATCAAAGGGTCTAGAGCTGTCTTGAATCAGACCTGAGATTATAGATAAATGTGAAATTTAAAACATTATCGTGATAAGTGGTTGTAGGCTAATGTTAGGGTCATGATTTCTTACATTATTTCATGTGTGTGTACATGAATTCTCATAAGAAGCTTGATACTCTGACAGAATTGTCTGAGCATGCACGTGTTGCTGATATGGATGAGTCAAACCAGATTGAAGGGGGAAGCCTTTTTTCTTAGGATTTAACTGGTGGTTGGTGACAGTCAATGGGCACCCCAACAGAGGAAAAATAGAGTGCATAGGTGTTAGTTAAGCGGTCATCTGTCATGAGTTAGGGACAATGTAATAACTCAGAGGCATTATAGATACCGAACATTGCTAAGTTTTTTTGGTTGATCTCCTCTTGTTTAGTTATCTAACTAAGAATTATGAAACTTACTCTATCATATGAAATAGTCACTCGAATACTTTTAAACTTAAGGTAAATCAATTCTGTTGTAAGTATTATTGGCTTTAAAATGAATCTATGATGAAAAATTAAAACTATAATAACAATTCAATCACTTGAAAAATAATGTTCAATTGAAAGAAGGCTATTGTAATAAATCAAATTTACATTAAAATTACTATTTGTTTCATAATTGAAACTATAATAATAATTCAAATTATGTATTTAAACTATGATAATAGACCAACAACATTAGGATAATAATACTATCATGATGAATGAAATTACTTGAAAGATATTATTTGTTTTAAAGGAATATCTATTTAATAATTAAACTTCAAAACTTGAATAAATAACTAAAAATATAAATTATTTCTTTAGGACACAAAATAACTTACAAAATGATTCTAATTGCTCATGAGATACTTTTTTTTGAAGAAAAACAATGTAATAATAAAAATAATTACTACCATAGTCTAACTACTTTGCAACAAATTCAAATACTTGAAAATAACGAAACTATGCAAAAATGAATTATCTACTCATCAGGTATTATTTAGAATAAAGTTTGAAAATGAAACTATTTACTTGTAGAGTACTGTCTCCTTAGTAGGAACTACTAAATAATTAACTATATAGTTGAAGGGTAGTTTTCTTCTTTCTCTTTTGAAAATAATCGTATTGAATTGAAAATGATCTAGTTCCTTTTGTTTTTCAACTAATACTAAAAGACCTTATTATTTGAAAGATAAAACTCTATAAATCATATTTCTTCAAATACATCTTAAAGCTAATTAAAATGAGCTAACACCTATATCTATATAAATACATGGTAAACATTTTAAATTAGTAACGACTAAAAAACTCATCTAGATTCTAGATTCCTTTATTTAAATCCTTCATACTCTTACAACTAAATACTAAATAACTCCACAAAATATAATTGATAAGACAAAGTAGTCTAACTTTATTGCCTATAAAAGATAACATTAACAAAGAATTAATGATTTGCTCCTACAATGTATAAGGAATTTTTTTTTTTTTAATTTTTAAAAGAGGACTTATTCATGGATATTATTTATCTTTCTAAGGGGTTGTTGGGGGTAGGTTTCTTTATAAGGCTTACTAGATCAATAATATATTGACCCAATATCCTAGGACAACTAAGTTCCATTAATCTCCTAAAAAAACCAGAATAATTCCTACTATTTTACTAATAAACCTTATTGTATATCTCTTTGTTTGAAATTTTCATTTTCTTTTTTCTATCATCAAGGTAGTTATTGTCAATAAATCATCGATAATATCATCTAATTTTTTTATCAAACTAATACAATTATAGTTTTGGTTGCATATAAAAATTTAACTAAAACTGATATCTTAAATGTGACACAATATTTAAATACTTATTTACTCATACTGAACTAATTCTAAATGAATAAATTGGTTTACACCATTTAATTTACTTACTTAATAGTTACTCACATTGAATCTAAATTTAACTATTATATTTAATTTACTTAGAAATGAAGGTTTCTATAACTCTGAAAATGGCTACTAAAAATGTCTTCAATTGTTTGCATATAATTTAATTTGTGTTCAATGATGATGTAATTACTTTCATGCAAAAATCAAGCAACTAGATAATCTGAAAATAAATAAATAAATTTAAAAACCAAAATATAAAGTTTCTAAATAGTCATTACTTTTTGAAAGCCCTGTTTCTAATCATATCGCTTTATTAAGTCTTTTAAAATTAAAATTTTAGAGTTGTAGGAAATGAATAAAACCACATTCAAATTGATTTTTTTTATTTTTATTTTTTTATCTTATAGGTTTTCTCTTAAAATCATATTTACTTTCTATTTCTTTTAATTTATCAATAAGTATTTCTTAAATAGAACTCTTCAATCCTATAATTCATCTGTTTCTTTGCTGGAACCACATAAATATTAATTATCCTTTTTCCATGTTCATAACTAATTCAATTTTTAAATTTAGTAATTTATTAAAAAGTCAATTCGGTTAATACTAATTATTTGCATGCTGAATTTTAAACAATATGTTTTTTTTTAAATTCTCAATTTAGAAAAATCAACACTTTTCTTTCTTTCATCTAAATACTCCGATATACTTGCATGCAATAAAATAAAATAAAATACCAAAGGAAATTGCATGCAATAAAATAAAATTTACTTGCATTCAGATTTTATTGAAACAAACAGGCAAATTTATTACCAAAGGAAATTGCATGCATTGAAATAAAATTTACTTGCATTTATATTTTATTCAAACAATAGGCAAATTTATTACCAAAGGAAATTGCATGCATTCAAATAAAATTTACTTGCATTTAAGATTTTATTCAAACAGAATGGCAATTTTATTTTAACACTTTTCAAATAATAATAGTGACATTTGAAAATACACAAAAGGAAGAACCTGGATCCACAAAAGAGATTAAATGCTTCTCTATAAACAAACATATCTATTTTAACTCTTTTAACAAAATAATAATGCCAGCATCTGAAAATACACAACAGAAAGAACTTGGATTCACAAAAGAGATCAAATCCTTCTCTATTGAACCATGCTCCTGCTACCAACTTCCTTTCTTCAAATTTATTCCTGCAATAATTCTGATAGCAATCTCCCCCCCCCCTCAATTTATAGCACCTATATTCTATATAGATTTCATCAAAGAATCTACTTCCAATATTTAACTTGTATTCCATGCTCACAAAATTTCTAAACTATAACTATTCATAAAAATGAAACTCAATAAAATCTCTCCAAAAGGAGTTTGTAAAATACACCCAACATCCTCGTAATTTATAGATTTTGAAGATGTAAATAACTTTCACCATCCGTAATAATTTTCAAAATAAGGAGATTCTTCAATTAATATTTGTAAGAGAATATGCCATAAATAATATTGTAACTCCCTTGTTGTAAATTTATTTATTTCTTCCATTTTATCAAGAATTATTTTTGTAACTCCCTTGTCATAAAATTTCCATGAATAGAGATATTCTTGTCATAGAATTAATTTGTAAAATTCATTCCTTCCAAAATAAATGAGTATTATATTCTCCACTTGTCATAGGATATACTAATAATAAATTTCCACTTCTAGCATGCCATGTGTCTTGGCCTTCCTCTTTTCTCCTACACCATGTTCTTAAATAAAAATATATGCATTAAAATAAGTATAAGTATTTATCTATTGTTTTAAATTTTAAGATTAATTACTTGCATCTAGTTAATATTATAATCTAAATAATATATATTTAAATATATGTATATTTGGTTTCCTAGTAAAATTAATTTTATATATATTAGTCTACTACTATATTTAATCAAGTTTATTATCTAATTTAATGCATTTATAAATTTTTGAGTTTTGCTTGATTTATTGGTTTAAATTTTTTTTAATTTATTATAAATAAATAATCGATCAATTCCAACCTTATCCAAAATTAATCAAACATGTTTTTTTTGTTTTTTTTAAATATTCCAAGTAAGAGGGTTATGACATCCTCCCCCCCTTAGATTTTGTATCGTCCCAATGCACTTATAGAACTTACATAAAGTTAGCAATCATCCATCAGAATCAAACTCATTAAATAACTTTATCATTTTTTATTTTTCTTTAATTTGTTTAATTAGGAGGTGTTCTTCTTTCAAATGATTTATTTTTTTGATTCTTGTTGAAGTTTGCATTTCTCTTAAATTCATGCTTTGTCTTGAATGAATGATTCATGTTAAAATTTAATCTCATTATTTCTAGGGCTTGAATCTTCCTTTCTTGTTCTTTCAGATACCTCCTTCATGCCTACGAGTCTATGCACATCAACTTCTAGCCCAAGTTGGTATTGAGCCCCCAAAAATGAACTTTTTGATTTGACACTTCTCATTTTTTTGACAGATAGGTACACACTTTAACAATTTGGCAACTTATTTCGATATTATTGAACTGTCAAAGCCCCTTGTCAAAGATTATGGAATTATGTTACCTTCTCATTGAAGAATGATTGTGATAGCCTCCTCTTATGAAAATGGTGAATAAAATGATCTCATGTGATTATATCCTTTTTATACCCATTTTCTCCTTAGTATTAGTCCACTAACAAGCTCCATCTCTAGTGAGTTGATAGGAAAAACCATAATGTCTTAAATGTTTCACTAAAGTCCTTTAGTTCAATGTATTTTCCCTTTGACTCCTTGAAGTGGCGGTATGCTTTCCTCTTCCACTTTCTTTACCTTCTAGGTCTTATTGAAATTTGAATTTCTTATTTAGTTCTTGATTTAATATATAACGATTCACTTCTACAACCTCCAACTACTTCCAAGATACTCTTCAAGATTGCATAAATTGAGGTGAGCTCAAGGCCTAGACTTGAACCTTCACTCTGATACCACATGTAATATCCCAGAGGCACCATAGATACTGAACACTGCTAAGTTTTTTTGGCTGATCTCCTCTTGTTTAGTTATCTAACTAAGAAATATGAAACTTACTCTATCATATGAAAAAGGATCTAGTCACTCGAATACTTTTAAACTTAAGGTAAATCAATTCTGTTGTAAGTATTATTTGCTTTAAAATGAATCTATGATGATTTAATATAAAGTATTGAACTTGATTAAAAATTAAAACTATAATAATAATTCAATCACTTGAAAAATAATGTTCAATTGAAAGAAGGTTGTTGTAATAAATCAAATTTAAATTAAAATTACTATTTGTTTCATAATTGAAACTATAATAATAATTCAAATTATGTATTTAAACTATGATAATAGACCAACTACATGAGGATAATAATATTATCATGATGAATGAAATTACTTGAAAGATATTATTTGTTTTAAAGGAATATCTGTTTAATATTTAAACTTTAAAACTTGAATAAATAACTAAAAATATAAATTATTTCTTTAGGACACAAAAAAAAAGAAAAAGAAAATGTGAAGCTTGGAAATGAACCTGATACAAAATAACTTACAAAATGATTCTAATTGCTCATAAGATAATTTTTTTGAAGAAAAACAATGTAATAATAAAAGTAATTACTACCTTAGTCTAACTACTTTGCAACAAATTCAAATACTTGAAAATAATGAAACTATGCAAAAATGAATTATCTACTCATCAGGTATTATTCAGAATAAAGTTTGAAAATGAAACTATTAAAGTTTGAAAATGAAACTATTTACTTGTAGAGTACTATCTCCTTAGTAGGAACTACTAAATAATTAACTATATAGTTGAAGGGTAGTTTTCTTCTTTCTCTTTTGAAAATAATCGTATTGAATTGAAAATGCTCTAGTTCCTTTTGTTTTTCAACTAATACTAAAAGACCTTATTATTTGAAAGATAAAACTCTATAAATCATATTTCTTCAAATACATCTTAAAGCTAATTAAAATGAGCTAACACCTATATCTATATAAATGCATGGTAAACATTTTAAATTAGTAACGACTAAAAAACTCATCTAGATTCTAGATTCCTTTATTTAAATCCTTCATACTCTTAGAACTAAATGCTAAATAACTCCACAACATATAATTGATAAGACAAAGTAGTCTAAATTTATTGCCTATAAAAGATAACCTTAACAAATAATTAATGATTTGCTCCTACAACGTATAAGGAATTTTTATTTTTTTAATTTTTAAAAGAGAACTTATTCATGGATATTATTTATCTTTCTAAGGGGTTTTTGGGGGTAGGTTTCTTTATAAGGCTTACTAGATCAATAATATATTGACCCAATATCTTAGGACAACTAAGTTCCATTAATCTCCTGAAAAAACCGGAATAATTCCTACTATTTTACTAATAAACGTTATTGTATATCTCTTTGTTTGAAATTTTTGTTTTCTTTTTTCTATCATCAAGGTAGTTATTGTCAATAAATCATCGATAATATCATGTAATTTTTTTATCAAACTAATACAATTATAGTTTTGGTTGCATATAAAAATTTAACTAAAACTGATATCTTAAATGTGACACAATATTTAAATACTTATTTACTCATACTAAACTAATTTTAAATGAATAAATTGGTTTACACCATTTAATTTACTTACTTAATAGTTACTCACATTGAATCTAAATTTATCTATTAAATTTAATTTACTTAGAAATGAAGGTTTCTATAACTCTGAAAATGGCTACTAAAAATGTCTTCAATTGTTTGCATATAATTTAATTTGTGTTCAATGATGATGTAATTACTTTCATGCAAAAATCAAGCAACTGGATAATCTGATAATAAATAAATAAATTTAAAAACAAAAATATAAATTTTATAAATAGTCATTACTTTTTGAAAGCCCTATTTCTAATCATATTGCTTTATTAAGTCTTTTAAAATTAAAATTTTAGAGTTGCAGGAAATGAATAAAACCACATTCAAATTGATTTTTATTTTTTTTATTTTTTTATCTTATAGGTTTTCTCTTAAAATCATGTTTACTTTCTATTTCTTTTAATTTATCAATAAGTATTTCTTAAATAGAACTCTTTAATCCAATGATTCATCAACTATGTTTCTTTGCTGAACCACATAAATATTAACTATCCTTTTTCTTGTGTTCATAACTAATTAAATTTAGTAATTTAGTAATTTATTAAAAAGTCAATTTAGTTAATACTAATTATTTGCATGCTGAATTTTAAACAATATGTTTTATTTAAATTCTCAACTTAGTAAAATCAACACTTTTCTTTCTTTCATCTAAATACTGCTATATATATCAAATAATATTAAATGCTCAAATTATAAATATTTCTATTGTATTATTTTTTGCAATAAATCTAGCTTAATTATTATTTTTTAAGTAAAATAATTATAATTTAATATATACATATATTGAATTAAAAATATTGGACATGTGCAATAAAATAATATTAATTATTGCTTATAATGTGTATATTTTAAATCATGTATAACTTAAAATATATTTATATACATATTTTTGTGTTTTAAATACTAATATTTATTTGATACTATAATATTTCATTTATTTTCTTATCTTTATATGCAACTAAATAAAATACCATTAATAAATTGAATTGGAAGAATAAGATAAGTGTAAATATTGTTTTATTTTATAAAGCATATTTTTAATTAGAAAGAGAAATAAGAAATATTATATAGCAAGATATCATTAGTATGTTTATTATTACTATTTTAATGTTAGAAGATTTTTTTATTTTTATTTTTATTATTTTTTTTGGAAGAAATTTCTACAGCAACACATTCACAAATTTAAAGTTGGAAGAAGTTTCTAAAAAGAAACGTATTCACAAATATTAAAGGAAATTCTTAAGAGAAATATGTTGAAATTTAATAGTGAAAGAAAATTACAATTTTATTCACCAGTTCATTTTTTTTCTTCCATTTCTCCCTATTTACCCAAGTAAATATAAACCATTCTCTCCCAGTTTCCAAATGTATTTGCATTCAATAATCCTCCTTAAAATACCCCAAATAAAATTTACATGCATTCAGATCTAACTCAACATGTAATGGATTCAAATAATCCTGGATTCAAATAATCCCCTCAAAAATACCAAGGAAAATTGCATGAAATAAAATAAAATTTACTTGCATTCAGATTTTATTCAAACAAATAGGTAAATTTAATACCAAAGGAAATTGCATGCATTGAAATAAAATTTACTTGCATTTAATAATTTTATTTTAACACTTTTAAAATAATAATAGTGGCATTTGAAAATACACAAAAGGAAGAACCTAGATCCACAAAAGAGATTAAATCCTTCTCTGTAAACAAACATATCTATTTTAACACTTTTAACAAAATAATAATACTAGCATCTGAAAATACACAACATAAAGAACCTGGATTCACAAAAGAGATCAAATCCTTCTCTCTGTTGAACTATGCTCATGCTTCCAACTTCCTTTCTTCAAATTTATTCCTGCAATAATTTTGATAGCAATCTCCCCCCCCTCAATTTATAGCACCTATATTCTATATAGATTTCATCAAAGAATCTACTTCCAATATTTAACTTGTATTCCATGCTCACAAAATTTCTAAACTATAACTATTCATAAAAATGAAACTCAATAAAATCTCTCCAAAAGGAGTCTGTAAAATACACCCAACATCCTCCTAATTTATAGATTTTGAAGACGTAAATAACTTTCACCATCCGTAAAAAATAATTTTCAAAATATAGAGATTCTTCAATTAATATTTGTAATAGAATATGCCATAAATAGTATTGTAACTCCCTTGTTTTCAATTTATTTATTTCTTCCATTTTATCAAGAATTATTTTTTGTAACTCCCTTGTCAAACATGTTTTTTTTATTTTTTTAATATTCAAGTAAGAGGGTTATGACAGGCAAAGCTAGCAAGAGGAAAATGTTGTCACGAGATGTTAGATAAAAAGATAGTTATCAAGAGTTATGGATAGCATGAGTCAATTAATTACAAGAAACAATGGTTAAATTAAACCCAAGGATAATGTTTGGGAGTAATTGAGCCCAAAGAATACTTTGCCAATGAAATCACAAGAAGAGGCAAGCAAATAAATATACAAAAAGATTCTTGCTGTCATAAAATGTTCTATTATTGATGTTCAATGTTTATTCACTGTTGTTCATATGTTTTGGAAACCAACGTACGAGTTTGATACTCCATTACATAAGAAAGACAAAATTTATGAAACATATCATAAAACACCTTGGAAATGGACAAGATTTGATAGTGTACAGGTCTAAACGGCTGGATATTCATAGTCACCGGGGCTGCAATTTGCCCTGCTCTTTCAACAGCAATAAGAGGTTACGGAGGGTAGTTACGATGGATTGCAATGAACAGCAATATACAACATCCTTCTAAAAATTGTAATATATTTTATTTAATGGAATAGAAATGTTACTTATATATTTTATGATCATAAACCTAATTGAACCCTAAAATATATTACATTTCTTTTAACCTTAACTATAAATAAAAATGTTACTTATATATTTTATGATCATAAAATATATTTCACTTCTTTTAACCTTAACTATAACCCTAAAATTATGCCCTAACTATAACTTGAATGGTCATATAACCATAATTTAGAACTAACTACTCAAATGCTAAGGTTATAGTTGGTTATAGTTAGGTTTGAATTATGATCATATTCCATTTCTTGTAACCTTAAATATAACCCTAAAATTATACCCTAACTAAAACCTGAATCATCATATAACCATAATTTAGCCTAAACCTGACCCTTAACCCTAACCCTAACCCTATGATATAAAACCTAACCCTATAAATAATTATTATTACACTAAATCAATCCTAACAACAATCATAACCCTAACCCTAAACTTAAACCCTAAACCCAAACCCTAACCCTAAACTTAAACCCTAAACCCAAACCCTAACCATTAACCTAACCCTACCAATGATGTAAACCCTAGGTTATAGTTAGGTTTCAATTACGGTTATAGTTGGGTTTCAATTATGATCATATTCCATTTCTTTTAACCTTAACTATAACCCTAAAATGATGTCCTAACTATAACTTGAATCATCATATAACCATAATTTAGCACTAACATGATATAAATCCAAACCCTAACTATACTCCTAAACCTAACCCTTAACCCTAACCTTAACTCTATGATATAAAACCTAACCCTAGAAATAATTATAACAATAACACTGAATCCTAATCCTAATAACAATCATAACCCTAATCCTAACCCTAACCCTAATCCTAATCCTGACAATCATTTCTATTTTATTTAATGAAATAGAAATGTTACTTATATATTTTATGATCATAGACCTAATTGAACCCTAACTTAAATATATTTTATTTAATGGAATAGAAACATTACTTATATATTTTATGATCATAAAACTAATTGAACCCTAACTCTAATATATTTTATTTAATGAAATAGAAATGTTACTTATATATTTTATGATCATAGACCTAATTGAACCCTAGCTTTAATATATTTTATTTGATAGAATATAAATGTTACTTATATATTTTATGATCATAAACCTAATTGAACCCTAACTCTAATATATTTTATTTATTGTAATATAAATGTTACTTATATATTTTATGATCATAAACCTTATTTAACCCTAACCCTAACCCTCAAATGGAATAGAAATATTACTTATATATTTTATGATCATAAAATATATTCCATTTCTTTTAACCTTCACTATAACCCTAAAATTACACCCTAACTATAACTTGAATCATCATATAACCATAATTTAGTACTAACTATAGAAATGGAATAGAAATGTTACTTATATATCTATAAAAAATTAGAAAGAGTTTTCAATTAAATCATAATGTTTTTATTTTTTCTATTTGTCAATTGTAAATCTCAAAAATCAATTGAGAATAAATTATTTGTTAGTCCAATTAACCTAACCCTAACAATGATGTAAACCCTAACTATAATCCTAATCCTATCCATTAATCCTAACCCTAACTCTAACCCTATGATATAAACTCTAATCGTAGACATAGTCCTAACCATATACCTAAAAAAAAAACCTAACTAGAACCTTAACCGTAACAATGATGTAAATGCAAACCCTAACCATTAACCTAACCCTAACAATGATGTAAATCTTAACAATAATCCTAACCCTAACCCTAACTCTAATCATAAAGTAAATCCAAACCAAACCCTAACCATTAACCTAACCCTAACAATTATGTAAATCCTAACTATAATCCTAACCCTAATCGTTAACCCAAATCATAACTCTAACCCTATGATATAAAATCGAATCGTAGACATAATCCTAACCATATACCTAAAAATTAGGGTGGAGGTTAGGGATAGCGTTAAGATTGTGGTTAGGCTTAGGATTTAGTGTTATATTTAGGATTATGTCTAAGATTAGGGCTTATGTCATAGGTTAAGGGTTAATGTTAAGGGTTAGAGTTAGGATTGTAGTAAGGGTTTACATCATTGGTAGGGTTAGGTTAATGGCTAGTATTAGAGTTAGGGTTCAATTAGGTTTATGATCAGAAAATATTAAATTCTATATTTGCCTTAAATCATGGCATAAGTAACATTTCTATTCCATTAAATTATAACTCTAATGTTAAGGTTATAGTTGGTTAGAGTTAGGTTTCAATTATGGTAAGGGTTTGATTATGGTAGGGATTTAACTATAGGTAGTGTTGGGATTAAAATATATAACCAACTATAACCTTAACCCTAACTCATAGATTTCCCTCTAATTAAATCCAAGATTTATTATACAACTAGAAACCTAACACCATGCTTTATCCTTAACCCCTAACCCAATTTGAATTGTAACACTAACTCTAACCTTAATTGAATCCTAATTGAAGTTTAGTACAAACCCTAATTCTATTTGAACCCTAAACTTAACACTAATTTTATTTAAATCTCATAAGTAATCTCAAGTAATAACCTAGAATAAGAACCCTAATTGTAGGCTACCCTAACACTAATATAGCCTTAACCCCAACCTCAATCCCGTTCTAATTGAATCCTAACCCTAATTGAACTCTTCATCCCTACCCTAACTATAATCGAGCTCACTCACCATGATTGTAATCTAACTCTAATTAACTAACTCTATCTCAAATATTTACCTCTAATTGAACCCCAATCCTGACCTAACCTTTGTATTAACCCTAACTATGCTTAAAACATAATGCTAATTGAATTATAACTAATCTTTTTTTAATCCTAGCCATAAATCAAAGATTTTTCCTATAACCCTTATTAAACCCTAACCCTGACCCTTAATGAACCCTACATTTAACCCTACTGTAAACTTAAAACTAATTAAACACTAACCATTCTTATATCATAACCCTAAACCTAATTGAACATTAATCTTAAGTTTTATTAAACCCTAAATCCTAGCTATATATATATATAAATATATATATAGACTAAACTAAGAGATATCCTTCTCGAGGCCTATTGCACTTTAAGCTTGACACTTGAAATTGAACTCTAGCCCTATGATCACTAAATCAAATCAAAACCAAATTATAAATATGATTGAGCTAAGCCATAACCTTAAACTAAATCAAACTCTAACCCTAGCACTAAAGCAATTTGAAGCATGATCATAAACCTAATTGAACCCTAACTCTAATACTAAACCAGGTTAAACCCTAACCCTAACACTATATTAAATTGAACCCTTTCCCTAAACCAAATTGAACAATAATCCTAATTAAACCCTTAACTTAAAAATAAAATAAACTAAAGCCTAACCATAGCATTAAACCTAATTGAACCCTAACCCTATATCTAATTATATCTTTACTATTATACAAACAAATCTCACAATACCATGCTCATAATTGAAGAATTTATAATGTTAGTTTACAAATTTTTAACATATTTTAGAAATGTATCAATTTTGTTCAACATATATAAGAAAAATTACAAATTTGAAACCTTATTGTCTTAAGATATGCAAATTACAAAAAAGTGTTAGTTTAAGCACATAATCTTTACTTAATTCTTTACATTATATATGTTTTTATAATCACTTAACAATTATTATTGAGTGGATAGTTCATTTTTATTATTTAATTTAAAAAACCAATAAACTATTTAGAATATCTTAATTTACATTATCTTTATATCTCTTATAGTTAATTTCAATATAGCATTTTTAAATTTTGCTTGATCTATCTTTTAATAATTAGTGACCTTAAATGTAAAAAAATTAATATTTCTTCTGTGGCAAAAAAGTAAATTTATCCTATGATATAAATCCTAACCCTAGAAATAATCATAACAATAACACTAAATTCTAAGCCTAAGAACAATCATAAACCTAACCCTAACCTTAAACCCTAAATTCAAACCCTAACAATGATGTAGACCCTTACTGCAATCCTAACCCTAGCCTTAACACTAACCCTTAACCTATGATATAAATCCTAACCCTAGACACAATCCTAAACATAACCCTAAATCCTATGCCTTACCACAATCTTAACCTTATCCCTAACCTTTAGTCTAAACATGATGTAAATCCAAACCATAACCATTAGCCTAACTCTAACAATGATGTAAACCCTAACTATAATCTTAACCCTAACTCTAAACCTATAATATAACACTAACCCTAACCATGTTGTAAACCCAAACCCTACCCATCAACTTAACCCTAATAATGATGTAAACCATAAACATAATCCTAACCCTAACCCTAGACATAATCCTAACCATAACCCTAAATCCTAAGAATAACCACAATCTTTACCCTAACCATTAACCTAACCCCAAAAGTGATGTAAACCATAATTATAACCCTAACCCTAACCCTTAAACCTTAACCCTAAGTCTAACCCTATGATATAAACCTTAACCCTACACATAATCATAACCATAACCATAAATCCAAAGTGTACCTCTAGACATATAAAAATGACCATATTCTTAAATGAATATTTTATGTTCATTTCTCTATTTAATTAAATTAAATTTAATTAAATTTCCCACATTCTTCTGTTTAAATTAAGTAAATTACACAATTTATTTAAATTAAATTCACTATACCATTTAATGAATAAATCATTTTATTCAATTAAATCCCTTCTATCCACTTTTAATTAAATTCAAATTTAATTAAATAGTTATCCTAAATTGAATAAATCTAATTTATTCAATTTCCCCAAATTGCAACCAAATTGAATTAAATTAACTTTATTTCAATTAAATCCTATTATCCCTCCATCCACTTGCATTTTCCTACATCTCCCACTTGCATTCTAAAACCTTTTCCTAAAATTCTTCTAGACCCTTCTAATCACTTCTAAATTAACCTAACCCATCTTCTAAACTTTGTCACATCCCTAAACAAAGGGAAGTCACTTCTCAAATCCTCAAAGTCTTTGAAAACCTTTAAAGGCTTCAACCACTTAATTTTCCAAAGTCTTCCAAACCATTAATGGTTAACTCAACCCTCTAGCATGATTAAAGAATTTCTTTTAACTCAACCTCCATGTGACCCAAGGGTCTCATCAAGCCTTCAATGCTTTGACCATGATTATCTCTTAATCATTTGCACAAGAGTTTATACTTGGGATTAAAACTTAATCCAATGGTAAGCCTAACTTAAGCTTAACCCTTATCTCTAGATGACCATGAGGTCTTCTCAGGCATTTAATGTCTCCAACCCCTTCTCTCAACCCAACCCTATGTTGACATTTGTCACCATTTCATTGGTGCCAATTACAAATATGGATTCCCAACTTTCAAACTTAGCCCTTGATTAACTCTTTCAATCCTGGCCATCCATTTCCCTATTTTTGCTATAAATGGAGCTCTCCATCCTCCATTTTAAAGATCCAAGTTTGTAGTATCATACTTATGCTCAAATACATTCAAGCTTTCATTTCATATATTCTCATCATTTAGCCTCTCTTTAAAATAGAAATTAATCTAATATGCATTTTAGAGTATTTCTATTATCATTAGCTTAAATCATTAACTAATATAGTATGCTAGGATAGTTTGTTTACTAACCTTGTCATCTTATAATTAGTTTATTGCATTTCTAGAATCATGCATAGCTTAGGATGCATCTCATATTAAATCAACAAAAAACATCCCTCATTCTTGCATTTGCCATCCCTAAACCATTTTGCTCAGTGATCTGAGAGCAAAAACATTGGTTTGAGGGACCGTGTAAGATAGAGAACCATGGGACCCACCTTGGGAAGCTGAGTGATACTTCATTACTCTATAGTTTGCACCAAGAAGTCCTGTGAGTGTGTGGGCAAGGCTCCATAAAGCTCCATTTTTCACATATTGAGTTCTATTGACCCGCTTTTCCTGCACACAGTACCCACAATCTTAACCTTGAGATTAACCCTAACTATTAACCTAACTCTAAAAATGATGCAAACAATAACTATAACCCTAACCATGATGCTAATGCTAAATCTAATATTATAATAGAAATCCTAACCCTAAACATAAAACTAAGAATAATTATAAATCCTAATCCTAACCACAATCGCAACCATAACTCTAAATCTAATCCTAACCATGATCTAAATCTAAACCCTAACCATTAAACTAACCTTAAAAATAATGTAAACCCTAACTATAATCCTAACCCTAACCCTTAACCCTAACCCTAACCCTAGCCCTATGGTATAAACCCTAACTCTACACATAATCTTAACCATAACCCTAAATCCTAAGCCTAACCACAATCTTAACACTAACTATAACACTAACCATGATGTAAATCTAAACCCTAACCATTAACCTAATCCTAGCAATAATATAAACCCTAACTATAATCCTAAACCTAACCCTTAACCCTAACCCTAATCCTATGATATAAACTATAATTGTAGACATAATCCTAACCATATACCTAAAAATTAAGCCTAACCAGAACCTTAACCCTTACAATGATGTAAATATAAACCCTAACCTTAACCTAACCGTAACAATGATGTAAACTCTAACTATAATCCTAACCCTATACAACAATACATAATTTGAAATTAATTTATGTCATGTCTTCCAATTCATGTTGCGACTGCGAGGGGCCTATTGCACTTTAATGTTGATAAATTAATAAAAAAATAGGCACCTCTAGAAAGATATCTCTTGGCTTATTCTATATATATTATTAAATATATATAAGCTAGTATATTTTAAATTTAAAATCATGTATTACCTAAGGAATGATATAGATGCATTGATTATTAACAATTAGGTGGAATATGGATTTGATGCAAGATAAATTTATTTTTAGAATCTAAGTTTTAAATTTATTCAAAATCTATGTAAAATAAGTCTAAACAAAAACTCTAAACATAGGTAGCTAACAAGTCCAAAGTCAATTTTTAAAGAAACATATCAAATTTAAATGGAGTTAGTAAATAGGAATGTAATTCTAAAATGAATTTAACATAAATACAAGAAAAATATTAGTGTAGGCAAGGTATGGTAATTGTCATTATCAAAATGTATAGCCGAAAGTTGAAGATTCAAATTACTATATAGTAATAAATTGTTTGAAAAAATATTAGATATTTATGTAATATAAATAAATAAAATGTTAAAAATTGATATAGAATGTATACAAGAAAACAACATATACAATGTTTACGGCTTTACTTATTATTTACATGTTAGTTTACCTCATGATTTGGTTATATATAAGGAAACATTTTTTATTTGATTTTAACAACTTAAGTAAATTTATCTTATATATATAAAGTCCAAATATATTGAGACTTTAATTTTATTTTTATTTTTCTTTGATAATTTAGTTTTATTAAATTGCGTTGTCGTTTCCTTTGTGCAGGCTAGCGGAAATCCTAGCCGCACCTTCCTTTGTTCTTCCTGCATTCGGTGCTAACTGGAGAGGGGCTACGCATGAGATAGGGGGGCGTGGAGGTCGATGCGGTGAGTTGTGGTTGCATGGAGGGGGTGAAGTGGTACGGGGGTAGCACGGGGTTACCCTAACCCTTCTTTCTCTATTTTTTCCTTTCTTTTGTTTGTAGTTGTTGGGGGGGCTTCAGGTTGTGGGGTTTTGTTGTGCTGCGGATCTTGCAGAGGGGTCTTTTTCTCCTTGGTTTTGTGTATTCTTCTCAGGCTGCATGGCTCTGCATGCAATGTGCTCTTTGACTCTGAAGTCACCTTTTAGGGATGCAGTGGTTGGCGGATCTTGCCCTCCCAAATCGGATGCTAATGTTGGCATTGGTTCAGGTTTTTCTGCAGCATGCAGGTGAATCCTCCCTTAATGGGTGATTTTCGACCATCCAAGGTAAACAGGTGCCTGCCCGAAGTGATCATTGGACAGTTTTGGTTATCCAACGAGAGACAATTACCGAGGCTATCGAATACTTGTCAAAGCATGTCCTTATATGCAAATTTATGGGGCTTCGATTCTCTCTTCCTTGTTTGGAGTCATGGGCTCATACGACATGGAATCCAAAAGGGGAAATGGAGATAATGATAGTCATAAATACTTCCTGGTGGTTTTCTCAAATTTGACAGATTGAAATAAGGTGTTTGAAGGGGTCCCTATTTTTATAATTAGGTTGGGCTTTTCATGAAGCCGTGGCATGTGGGTTTTAATCCTACAAAGGAGCTACCATCTCGAGTTCTAGTTTGGATCTAACTCTCATGGTTTTCACTGGAAAAAGGTAATTGCCTATGCCTGAATTTGTGTTGAAGTTGACTTGAGTAAACCATTACTAGATTCTATAGAAATCCATCTGTTGTCCTCATGGATACAACAAGTGGACTACAAAACCTTGTCATTTTGATGTCGTCTATGTCATGAGTATGGGCATTTGCAATGAGCTTGTCCAAAATCTAGATCGACTAAGCTTTCGAGTCAAATGCCAACTGATCAACCTCATAAACAAGACAAAGGAAAGACCCGAATGGTAAAAGATAAGGAGGGTTTCACTCATGTTAAAGCTAAAAACAAAAGTAGAGGTCATAAGTGAACATGGAAAGAGAGGCAAAATGATGAAATGTTCAACAAGTTTTTTATCCTTGAAGAATTGGACAGGTTTGAGGAAGCACTTGTCAGGATGCCTTCTAATCAGGAGATTCAATGCCAGTGCCTCCTATTGATAACCCACCCATTTTCCCCCAGGTGGATATTCTGGATGGAGGTATGGATAATAGGATGGAAATAGATGGTTCTCTTTTGTCTTCAAGGGAGGTAGAAGCAAGTGGTGCCATGAACATAATTCTGACTCTAAAGGAAACCAATGTAGTGGACATATCCTCTCAAAATCCATAAAATGAGGGTTTTGGGAAGGGGACAAGTCTCTCTCTGGGAGTTCACCAAGAAGGGGACATAATTCTAATGTCTTTCACAAAATGAAAGTACAATTTATGAAGTACATGTTGAAGCGATGAAAAAGGCATTGTTTTAGGAATGTCCTTTCAGCCAAGGCTACTGCCCAATCTTGATTGAATGAAATCACAAGGCTTATTTGGGATTGGGGACTCACTAAGGATTGCTTTCATATTTTAAGTATAAGAGGTTAAGGATTTAAAGGAATATGAGGTTTAGGAGGAAATCTTCTGGAAGCAGAAGTCGCATGTGGATTGGCTCCAGGAGGGAGACTTCAACATTGTATTCTTTGATAATTTTGTTAAAGATAGAAGACAAGGTAATCATATTGATTCTCTTAGGACTGCAAATAGAGACCTTTTATCTTCTAGTAAACGTATTTCTAGAGAGGCGGTCTGCTATTTTTTGACACTATTTAGTGACGATACCCCTTGTTGCTGATGAGGAGGAGTGTTTATTTTTTGCTTGTATTTCTTCTTTGGTCTCGATTTAAATAAATGAGATTTAAATCAAACCTATCACTTTGGATGAGTTGGAAAAAGTGTTTTAGTTGAAGAAGGGTAAGACCCTCGAACCTAATGGTTTCCCCTTAGATTTTTTTCAGGAATATTGGGAAATTGTCAAACTGGATCTCTTGTAGGTGGTTATGAAATCTCAAAAAACAAACAGATGTTGAAGGCCTTGAATGCTACCTTCCCTTCTATGATTTCAAAAAGAGGTGATGTTGGCTCTTTGGATCTTTTTATGCCCATTGCTTTATGCAATGTTGTTTATTAAATGATCACTAAATTGATTGCTGAGAGACTTAAACCATGGCTTGGTCCTCTCATTTTGGAAGAGCAAGAGAGCTTTGTGGTAGAAATTAAAATTCTTGATGGAGTGGTTGGTGCTATAGAAGTTGTTCATTCTATGGAAAAGTTAAAAGAGAAGGCTATGTTCATTAGGGTTGATATGATAGAGCCATATGGTCATGTTAAGAGGTCATTTCTAGCAAAAATTCTTGGTACTTTTGGTTTTTGCCAAGAATGGGTTCAGTGGGTCATGACTTGTGCTACTTCAACTTCTTTCTCATTGCTAATTAATGGGAAACTATCTGAGTTATTTGGATCCTCTCGGGGCCTATGCTAAGATGATCCATTTTCTCCTAACCTCTTCATTTTGATGGCTGAAGGTTTGGGGTGATTTATCTCTTCTCAGGTGAGTCATGGTATTATTGAGGGCTAGAATTGGAGTAATAGAATTCCTCCCCACTCATATTTGTAGTTTGTAGATGACACTACCTTGATGGGTCTGGATAAGGTTAGGGAGGCTATGAGATTTATATCGGCCTTGGCCATATATTTGGCTACTTCACAAAAAAGGATTAATAAAGATAAGTCATCTATTTACTTCTTTAACACTCCTAAGCTAATATAGAATAGGATTGCAGGAATTATCAGGTTCCAAGTTGGTTATTTCCCCTTCATTTACCTTGGCCTCCCTATTGTCATTGGTTCGGTCCCTAGGGGGTTTTGGCAGCATATCTTGGATAGATTTCATAGGAGAGTGTCCCACTAGACTAACCGATAGCTTTTTGTGGCTGGTCACATTACCTTGCTTTAGTTGATGATCCATGCTCTTCCTCTATATAGAAGCTTTGTGCAGGCTTCTCCTTCTAGTTTTATTCAAGAACTTGATGTTCTGTCTCACCAATTCCATTGGGCTGGTAGTTTAGGAATGAGGAAATAGAGTTTCATTAAGTCCACTTCATTTTGTAGACCGAAGCAGGCAAGGGGTTTCGGTCTTCATCAAACTTCTCTTAATGGACAAGCATTGGTGGCTAAGCTTTATTGGAGATGGTGCTTCTTCCAAGATCAGGATTGCGTCAAGATTCTTAATCTAAAGTATCTACATGGGGTTGCAAGTAGTGATGTTCCTCGATATGACATTGAAGGGAAGGGATCCATGATTTGGAAAACTCTTTAAAGAGGGTTATAATTTATTAAGAAGTGTCTATTTTAGATTTGCAACAAAGATTTTGATGCCCTTTTCTGGTTGCATTCCTAGGATGAGTTCCCTCCCATTCTAACTACTCATCCCCATCTGGGACATTTATGTGATATTTTTTATGGTAGTTGGATGGAGTAAACTGTAAGAGTATAAGATTTATGAGTTGCATGGACAAGTTAAATTTACTAGATGGAAAGGGCTAGGATAATGGCCTCGAGGAGGATCTATTGAGGATGGGCAAGGGTTGTATCGTATCTTAGTTGTTTGAGCCTATAGCTCATTGGAAGTAAGGGACTGCCTCACTTGGATCTCAAACCCTAAGGGGAAGTACACTCACCTTGGGATATTAGGAACTTGATAAATAAATATATGGGTGTGGAGAGATCTCATGGTGGAAGAAGGTATGGAATATATTTGCATGGCCTAAATTTTTTTTTTTTTAATGGTTAGTTGCTTGGAGCTACTTCCTCACATGGAATAATTTGAGACAAAGAGGTTTTCTTGGTCCCTTTATGTGTTTTCTATACCACCAAACTGAGGAAAGTATTTCACATCTTTTCTTCCTTTGCCCTTTCTCTGGGGAAATATGGAATTGTTGGTGGGATATCTAGCAAAAGGGTTTCTTTCATGTGTTCTCTTTTTCTTGAGTTCTGGGACCAAGTGGGGCTCACTCCTGTCAAAGCCTCATTTCTTCAAATTGTGTGGGACATAGGTCCTTCTTTCATTTTATGGCATATTTGGCTGGAAAGTAATAGACAGATTTTTCAAGGGAAAGGAATGTTGATTCATGAATTATGGATGCATAATATGAGTAGCTTGTAGGAAACTGTCATGTCTAATTATGACTTGTGTGACATTGTGGATGATAGTGATCAGGCGGTTATGCAAAGGTTGGTTTACCTGGTTGTCAGTGTAGTACCCCTGCCGTAATCGATCTCTAACCTTGGTTTAATCTTGATTAGTTATCGTAATATTATGTTATAGTTAGATGATCGATTTTACGCATAGCTATTGATGTGGTTTTCTCACTAGTTATATGCAAGTTATTCAGTGTCCCTATTTCGTGATATTAGTATTGGACTAATGCTCTCATTAAGTTATTATATATGTATGCATGTATGATCTTTGGTTGCAGGAGATTTCAGGTACGAAGTCGCATGAGTGCGAGGTTCGTCTTCACCTGGATTGCAGGTTTGAGTGTACCTTTTTAATCCTTAGAGTTGGATTAGGTGGTCGTAAGACCCTAGTTGACCTTAGTCGTGCTCCAGTGAGCATCGCCAGTCGTCGTCGGTATTCCCTTTTGTTTGGGTTTGCGAGTCGTCTGTTTGGTTGACCTCCTCGGTTTGCGTGCATGGTGTGACTGGTTAAATTGATTAATTAGTCCTTAGTAATTATCTTGATTAAATATATGCATTTGTGCATTGATGATTAATGGATTATATTGATTGAGAATTCGTTATGCGATTTTCGTTGTTAATGAATTGCCTGTTTTAAATTGGGAGTAAGTTCGTTTTAATGACTGATTTTGAATATTAAATGCATTTATATATATGCTGTTGAAAAAGAAAGTTTGGTAATTAATCGCAATAGTCGTAATTGCATTCTGTTGGATTCTGAAATTTGAAAGGTTAAATTTGATTAGATGAGAAATCGAATTTTGAATTGAAAAAGCAAGTTTAATTTGTTGTATAGTGAGAAAAGGAATTATTTGGTGAATTATTTGTAAATAAAATTTTTAATTCCAAAAATAGAAATTTTGGGTCAACTCTTCCATATTACCCAAATTTGGGGAAATTGGAGAGGATGGACATTTTTGGAGGATTTTTGGTTGAGAAAGATTTTGGAGATGGAATTGGAGGATTTTGGATGGAGAAGGAAGGATTTGGGAGCTGGAGATTTGGACTCTTCGACAGATCTTGCCAGGAATGCGAGATCAGGTAGGCTCTGTTTAACCATTTGATTTCAAAATAAAATAGTTCCTTGTTTGGCCATTTTGAATTTGGCTGGAGATTTATCTGAGGTTTTGTTATTGCTCAGTGATGTGTGGGTGGTTTGGAATCCCATTGTGCTTGGGGGAGAATGAAAATTATCAATGAAATGGATACCATAACATAGTTCTTTATTTTATCTGAACTCTTCTTAAATCGAAAACTTCAGCAAACCCTTTTTGGGCATTTTTGTTTTGGGAGTTCGGACTGTGTTTCGAAGAAAATTAAGAAAATTTATTATTTCATTTTCGAACTGTGTTTTAAGAAAAATTTATTTATGTTGCAAACCGAATCTGGGCGTTTTTATTGTTATCGGACGGGGCATTTTTATTTGTTTAAGCTGTGGGTCGGGGTTTGGGAGAGCGGGGAGCGGAGCTCCACCCGCTCCCCTCCCCTTCCCCCGCGCATCCCCCGCTTGCTCCCCGCACGCCCTCCCTTTTTGCTCGCAAACCGCGTGGCCTGCGGCTCACGGCGGTGGCCGCAGGGCGCCACGGCACCTGCGGGCACCGCCGCGAGTGCCGCCGCCCCTCTCCCTCGACTAGGGTTAGGGCACGGCCGCCGCGTTGTCATTGTTTTGAACGCGTTTTTTTTTTAAAAAGCAAAGAACATAGTTTTGTTAAATGCATTTTGTTTAAACATAGATTATTAAATCATTTTTTTTAGTAGTTAAAAAAAAATGCATATGATAATATATCATTTTAATGAGGGTATTTTTAATGTTAAGTTTAATTAGTTTTTTAATCTGGATTAAGGTGGCATATAGTGGTAAATGTTAATTAGATATGGATTAATCTTATAATGGGTTTATAATTGAATTAATTATTCAATCCCATTTCTCGACCTATGCCCTCTTCCTAATTAAGTTTTGAAACTGTTGATTTTCGCAATTGAATATTGTTGATTATATTCTGACTGATCTTGGACTAATAAACCTAGATCTTACCTTCTAGCTGGTTAGAGCATTTCGCTGATTAAGGTAGTATTGTTTAAAAACAAAATAATGAAGAATAGTATGTTATTGGAAATGATTATCTCCTTTTAGACCCTCTTTTTATAATTATATCTCGTGATTCGTATTATGCATCTGGGTTCGAAAATGCGAAACCGTAGAGGTTTGTTTTGAACCAGCATGTTAATGACGTTTTGATTGGAGATTAAATACCTTGTTTATTTGATTAATGGTTGTCTGAGATTTATTAATATGAATTGGTTAAAAACTCATTATGGCTTAATTTGCCTGTTCTATGCTTTGAACCTTAGGAGTTAGAAAACCAAGAACAACTCAACCCTTGATGAGGTAGATAACTGTAATTTGATTTAGATCTTGTAGAAAACTTGATCGTTTTTAAAGTTTAAATCAATTTGAGAAGATATTGCCTTTCTGACTATTGCCTTGCGAGTTTTATTGTTGTATTCGCTTTTAATTATGAAATGGCAAGAGTGCTTGTTTGTTAGGTCCCTGTCGTATGAAATGATTTGGGGTGCCTATTTCAGTCCTCGATTCCGAGTTGACTGTTGTATTGTGATGTTGTCATAGTTGGTCATATCCTCTATGTGTGAGTCGAATGATGATTCATGGTTGACCTTAGTTTGTCAGGTCTCTAGTTAGAGTACCGTCAGTAAGTGTTCACCTTTGAGTCGTGTTTGACCAGATGTTTGTTTCTCTCTTCTTGAACTCCGTTCATCTGACCATGTGTATTCCTTGGTTTGAGTTCGTCCGAGTGTAGTCTAGTGTCGTATGGGAAAGTGGCTTTCGATTGGGGGCCGCGCCCAAAGTGGCTGCTGGGTAACCCATCGAAAGTGAGTCTAATAAGTGATAACCCTTAAGTAGATTAGAATGTAATCTCTAAATAAGATAATGTGCCTCACACATGGGACGAGTGCTATCATAGACTCGACATGCTGTGAGAAGGCCTGAAATGGCAAACTACCATCCTTGTCATCACGAGAGGATGCGTGGGTCCACATGAGGCTTGGATGGGCCAGAAGCTCGGATTAGGTTGCCAGGGTGACCCAGTGTATGGGGCCGGGACCTATGAAGACTTGCCATGGTATCCATACCAGGTCGTGTGATGACACTTGTCCCTACGTTCGCTAGTGTGTTGTCGTTTTGTCCTGTTAGGAGTACCTTTGTGAGTCATCCTTTTGTCTCTGCCCTTGTGAGTGTCGGTTTCATGTTAGACCTTGGGTGGTGATGCCTCGGTTTTATGGATGCTCTCATGGACCTCTTGTTTTAGCTTTGATTATGTTCAGCTGGATCCTATTTCTTTTCAAGGATCGTTTATGTATTAATGGACCGATATGGTCGTTGTATATTGCTTATGTATCGCCTTGATGGCTGGATTGTATAGTGTAACCTCTTGTACTCTTAACCTTATTATTTTATCAGAGGGGGTCTTGCAGTTGAGCAGACCCGGAGATGTAGCCCTTTAGGGGTGAACTCCGAGATCATTATGGTGTTATGTGATGTATTCTCTTATGTTTCCTTTATTCAGCTTTATCATGTATGTTTCGCTTATGTTAGAATGGTTAAGTGGATAAATGGAATTAACTATAAATGCTTATATTCAGTTATCTCTTGAATGCCATGATTGATCGAATGCGTAAGTGGTTTAGATGAGATGTATCGTAGGTGTATGTATGTAATCATCTTTTGAAATGCTATGAGTTGGAATATGAAAGAATGTAACTTAGAGTAATGAATTTTACTCAGTTGTTGTTAAGGAATTTATCTAGGCTTGGAAAGATCTCTTATGTTATGATGAAATCCTAGTGTATTAGAATGTTAGATGTATGGTTTGTAATTTTAAATGAAAAGCTTGAATGAAGATTATGAATGGATCTTAATGGATGAATCCTTGCTCGTGAGTTATATTTCCCTCTTTTGAAAGGAATTATTCTGATTATGAATTATCTAGTTATTAAGATAGTTAGCTTATTGGATTAATTGTGTGAGTTAAGTGAATTGTGAAATTTAAGTAATCTCGTTGGGAAACTCTCTAGGTGTTAGTTGAAGTCTTCCGCTTTGCAATCTGAATCTTTGATATCTTGTTGCATCTTATGTGTTGTAACTTTAAAAAATAAAAATAAAATTTTGCACTCTATTCTTGTGTTATGGCTTAATCCCTTCGGGGTTTCCTGGCGGGGTATTACATTTGGTATCAGAGCCAGGTTGCAAACATTGGGATCTCTGGTGTCGCGTGTGCCCTCTATTTGTGTGAGGTGTATCGACCTTATGTGTATGGTTGTCCTCCTTTTGCATGTGAGTGATTGAGCAGACCTTAACTTGTGTGTGACGTGTGTGTTCACATCTTGTTTTTGCCTTCTTGATGTTGGTGTTTGAGTGCTTATTTGTGCATTGTTGCTTATTGATGTCTTGGTCTACGATTACTCTTATTTGGAAAGAGAGTCGTATGTACCTTCCCTTTTTGAGTGTTGTACTCTTTAGACTAACCCAATTGGATTGGTCCATGCTCATCTTGAATCTGAAAGTGCGAATTATGTTTGTTTAAAGATTATGATCTAGTTTAATGTCGTCCACTTGAAGGACTAGTATGGCAATTATTGAATGCTTATTTTGTAGAAAATTAAATGATCATCACTATTCCTCTCTCTCTCCTTCTGGAAATTGAAATGATTAGGATATGTGTAATTATCTTTGATTTGAGTTTCGCATTGCAAGAGAGAAAAGGGTGTGACTTCTTGAACCCTTGTATGAGCTTTATGACGCTTATGTTTTTAGATTATTAAGAGGGCTATGGGTTTAAAAAAAAAAAAATATTTCAGTTATTGGGAGAAAACTGTATGTGTATGTTTAAAGAATTCTCCATGTGTATGTTGTAGGAGTAGCATGATTAAATTCTGCCTTAGTAAGGTGCATTGCTATGCGAATAGTTGAATTATGTGAAACTGCTTGGTTTGTAGAAGTGTTAAAAGGAGCATGTTATTGTAGCTTCGAGAGAGTATTAATGTGTTCTCTGAAAGATTGTTTTATGTGTTTTCCGAAAGATTGTCTTATTTGTCTCATTAGACCAGTTTGATTGAAGATTATTTTAGCAAATGCTCCATTGAACTTGCTTTTGGGTATATGTAATTGCCTTAATATGGTTAGAAAGTGCGAATGAAAAGCTTGTTTGATGTGCATGCATTAATATGTGTTATTGGGTAATAGCTCTTGCTTATCTTTGATCGTAATGTGATCTTCTCTAATAGGTTGCAAATTATGACATGTGTCTATATTGTATTATTATAAGTGAGTGTTCTTATGAGGTCTTGCATTATCGAAAAGATTGCTTCTCTTGATCCTTGTTTTGTTGGAAAACTAGAACCTCTTGTTGCAACCATAACTATTGGAAATGTTTTGTTAGGCTGATTGTCATCCTTCTAAACGGTAGCGAAATGAAAACCGTGTAATTGAAATGATAGGCTTATAGTGAGAAATTTAATATTATAGCGTGATCTTGATTGATCTTGTGTCTTTGTAGGAAACAGTTTGATTATCAAGCTCTCTTTCCCTTCTCTTTGCCTAATCATGAGATTTTTAGAAATGGTATTGAAGAATGCATTGATTTAAATAGAATGCTTATAAAACATGTGAAACTGTGTGTTTGCTTTTGGCTTCATAGAGATAGATGAAAGTCTTAAGCTTTAGAAATGAATTTGCTTAGCTAGTAATTTAATTATGAATGCTTAGTGAGATTCGAGAAAGCTATAGGAATGATGTTAATTCCTTATGTAATTGTGAATTGTTAATAATTTCAGTATTTGAATCTAGAGTAAACTTGATTCAGTTATTTATGTAGAAAGCATAATTAAAATCTTCCTTGTATAGATGTTAGCGTACTGAAAAGTACTCCCCGTATATGTGACTAAACCAATGCTGGTGTAATTGTGTGTATTGTAAGAAACCAGTGCTTATTATATGTGCCCATGGATTGGTGAAGTAATCAACCATGGAGGGTATGTTACTTATGAGTATGGGAAACCATACTGTTTATGTGTTGTTGCTTACTTGTTTCCCTGCTGAGTACCAAACCTTGGGTTGTGGGTAACTCGGTATGTTAAGGGGTAGTATTCGAAGTAACCGTTCCTTGAATAGTATGGATTGGCGTACGAGTAATGTCGGCGCAAAGCGACTTTAGCTTCTCTACTTCGAGGAATGATATAGTTGTACTACTAAACTGTATCAAAGGTGTACTCAATACTTTCCCTTTTGATGAATCTATTTATAGGTTTATGTGTGCCAGCCTATTCCTCTCCTTTATTTGAGCATATAGATGACAGTTTTTGAGCATATTGTTGGATTCTATTGGAGCATCTGTTGCCTTGTCTTCATGAGAGGCGTGTTATTGTTCTTACATAAGTTGCCAACTGACTAGTGTTGGTAGACTTGTGGGTAGACCTGAGCCATGTATACCTCTGGCTTACGGCGAGTATCCTTCTAGGAACATCGCTATGCAGAGTGTGACCAGCGCGTGCCTTATCCGCGGGGTACACTGCCATGCGGGATACGTCCATTGCATGCCTTGTCCGCTTGGAGTGTTGCCATGCCGTGCTGAGACACGATGCGGGATGTAGTAGACATTTCCATGCGGCCTACCGCTAGGTATTGGGTAGAGCCATGCCACGTGACGACGTGATGCGGGGTGATGTCAAGGTGCACACTGCCATGCCATGTGGATGTGTGACTTGGCCACACCATATGATGAGCTACTAGGATAGCTAGACGATTGTTCCTTCCTTCCTCGTTGGTGGCTAGCTACTAGTCACGTAGTGATGTAATGTGCACTTATGAATTTCTTTTAATTATTTCTTTATTTCCTTGTGGGCCAGCAATTTATTTTACTTTGACTGTGAAGGTTTAGCCACGATCTTGTGATCTTTTGCACTTTTGATTTGGTGTTGAGATTCTGGATTATTTTCTTACCTTACTGTTGGAATTGAGGATTTATTATCTTTATTCTTCTGTACTTTGGTGGCTAAACTGGTTTATCATTGTTGTTTTCGTATGCTAGTCTTGTGTCGCAATGTGAATTCCTCTCCAAGAACGTAGGAGATGGGCTTGGATGAGTGTATACGAGGAAGTAGACGCAAGGAACCTTGAGGATGGAGGTATGTGAGGCTGTTTTGCAGCTAGTATCCACTACCTACCTATGAGTGGTGACTATCTCTTGGAGGCTAAACACCTTACACAACAAGGGATATTCACAAAGGTCTTGTATGGAAGGTAGCACCGCTATGGTGTGCCTAGCACCATCAAGCCTTTGAGTGAGATATTGGATTTTTATGATCATTTTGTTGTTCTGAGATCAGGCTTAGAGATGCTGATCGTGCATGTTACCTTTGACCAGCATTAGACATGCTCACATGTGGCCTTTTCTGTTACGCATTCCAGTTATGTGGATGGTTATTATTTGTATCATGGAGTAAATTGTGCTAACTTGTCACTATGTTATGGGACATAGTCATTGGAAAGGTGTTCTTATGCCTGGCAAGTGTAACCAATTGAGTTATTTATGTTGCTCTTATTTATTGAAAGATAATTTGGCTGTAGAAATTGATATTTTGAGCTAGTTCTATGTTATTAAATCTTATGATAAAGATGGATTGGTAAAGGAAATTGATCATGATGGCATGTTTTCTGGTCATGTTTGATAGATGATTATGGTAATTGTTGTTTACCTCCTTGTAATGCTTTAATTTGGTGTAATGAAAGGAAGAAAATTCTTGTTTCTTTGCTATGATTGTGGATAATTCCTAGAATATTGTAAGGAATGTATGATTTTAGTTGTATCTTGCCAATGGATAATGGCATTTGTAAAGGATTTTGCAATTATATTTCATTTATTTATGGAAAGATTTCTATGTGCAATTTGATCTTTCTTGAATAAGTTTTAGGGCTGATGCGTACGACATGTTCTCCATCTAGCCTTACGACTTCCAGGAGTAAGTCAGAACCTAGGGGGGGAGAATGTAGTACCCCTACCATAATCGATCTCTAACCTTGGTTTAATCTTGATTAGTTATCGTAATATTATGTTATAGTTAGATGATCGATTTTACGCATAGCTATTGATGTGGTTTTCTCACTAGTTATATGCAAGTTATTCAGTGTCCCTATTTCGTGATATTAGTATCGGACTAATGCTCTCATTAAGTTATTATATATGTATGCATGTATGATCTTTGGTTGCAGGAGATTTCAGGTACGAAGTCGCATGAGTGCGAGGTTCGTCTTCACCTGGATTGCAGGTTTGAGTGTACCTTTTTAATCCTTAGAGTTGGATTAGGTGGTCGTAAGACCCTAGTTGACCTTAGTCGTGCTCCAGTGAGCATCGCCAGTCGTCGTCGGTATTCCCTTTTGTTTGGGTTTGCGAGTCGTCTGTTTGGTTGATCTCCTCGGTTTGCATGCATGGTGTGACTGGTTAAATTGATTAATTAGTCCTTAGTAATTATCTTGATTAAATATATGCGTTTGTGCATTGACGATTAATGGATTATATTGATTGAGAATTCGTTATGCGATTTTTGTTGTTAATGAATTGCCTGTTTTAAATTGGGAGTAAGTTCGTTTTAATGACTGATTTTGAATATTAAATGCATTTATATATATGCTGTTGAAAAAGAAAGTTTGGTAATTAATCGCAATAGTCATAATTGCATTCTGTTGGATTCTGAAATTTGAAAGGTTAAATTTGATTAGATGAGAAATCGAATTTTGAATTGAAAAAGCAAGTTTAATTTGTTGTATAGTGAGAAAAGGAATTATTTGGTGAATTATTTGTAAATAAAATTTTTAATTCCAAAAATAGAAATTTTGGGTCAACTCTTCCATATAACCCAAATTTGGGGAAATTGGAGAGGATGGACATTTTTGGAGGATTTTTGGTTGAGAAATATTTTGGAGATGGAATTGGAGGATTTTGGATGGAGAAGCAAGGATTTGGGAGCTGGAGATTTGGACTCTTCAACAGATCTTGCCAGGAATGCGAGATCAGGTAGGCTCTGTTTAACCATTTGATTTCAAAATAAAATAGTTCCTTGTTTGGCCATTTTGAATTTGGCTGGAGATTTATCTGAGGTTTTGTTATTGCTCAATGATGTGTGGGTGGTTTGGAATCCCATTGTGCTTGGGGGAGAATGAAAATTATCAATGAAATGGATACCATAACATAGTTCTTTATTTTATCTGAACTCTTCTTAAATCGAAAACTTCAGCAAACCCTTTTTGGGCATTTTTGTTTTGGGAGTTCGGACTGTGTTTCGAAGAAAATTAAGAAAATTTATTATTTCATTTTCGAACTGTGTTTTAAGAAAAATTTATTTATGTTGCAAACTGAATCTGGGCGTTTTTATTGTTATCGGACGGGGCATTTTTATTTGTTTAAGCTGTGGGTCGGGGTTTGGGAGAGCGGGGAGCGGAGCTCCACCCGCTCCCCTCCCCTTCCCCCGCGCGTCCCCCGCTTGCTCCCCGCACGCCCTCCCTTTTTGCTCGCAAACCGCGTGGCCTGCGGCTCACGGTGGTGGCCGCAGGGGCCGCGGTGGCCGCAGGGCGCCGCGGCACCTGCGGGCACCACCGCGAGCGCCGCCACCCCTCTCCCTCAGCTAGGGTTAGGGCACGGCCGCCGCGTTGTCATTGTTTTGAACGCGTTTTTTTTTTAAAAAGCAAAGAACATAGTTTTGTTAAATGCGTTTTGTTTAAACGTAGATTATTAAATCATTTTTTTTAATGTATTTTTTTTAGTAGTTAAAAAAAAATGCATATGATAATATATCATTTTAATGAGGGTATTTTTAATGTTAAGTTTAATTAGTTTTTTAATCTGGATTAAGGTGGCATATAGTGGTAAATGTTAATTAGATATGGATTAATCTTATAATGGGTTTATAAGTGAATTAATTATTCAATCCCATTTCTCGACCTATGCCCTCTTCCTAATTAAGTTCTGAAACTGTTGATTTTTGCAATTGAATATTGTTGATTATATTCTGACTAATCTTGGACTAATAAACCTAGATCTTACCTTCTAGCTGGTTAGAGCATTTCGCTGATTAAGGTAGTATTGTTTAAAAACAAAATAATGAAGAATAGTATGTTATTGGAAATGATTATCTCCTTTTAGACCCTCTTTTTATAATTATATCTCGTGATTCGTATTATGCATCTGGGTTCGAAAATGCGAAACCGTAGAGGTTTGTTTTGAACCAGCATGTTATTGATGTTTTGATTGGAGATTAAATACCTTGTTTATTTGATTAATGGTTGTCTGAGATTTATTAATATGAATTGGTTAAAAACTCATTATGGCTTAATTTGCCTGTTCTATGCTTTGAACCTTAGGAGTTAGAAAACCAAGAACAACTCAACCCTTGATGATGTAGATAACTGTAATTTGATTTAGATCTTGTAGAAAACTTGATCGTTTTTAAAGTTTAAATCAATTTGAGAAGATATTGCCTTTCTGACTGTTGCCTTGCGAGTTTTATTGTTGTATTCGCTTTTAATTATGAAATGGCAAGAGTGCTTGTTTGTTAGGTCCTTGTCGTATGAAATGATTTGGGGTGCCTGTTTCTGTCCTCGATTCCGAGTTGACTGTTGTATTGTAATGTTGTCATAGTTGGTCATATCCTCTATGTGTGAGTCGAATGATGATTCATGGTTGACCTTAGTTTGTCAGGTCTCTAGTTAGAGTACCATCAGTAAGTGTTCACCTTTGAGTCGTGTTTGACCAGATGATTGTTTCTCTCTTCTTGAACTCCATTCGTCTGACCATGTGTATTCCTTGGTTTGAGTTCGTCCGAGTGTAGTCTAGTGTCGTATGGGAAAGTGGCTTTCGATTGGGGGCCGCGCCCAAAGTGGCTACTGGGTAACCCGTCGAAAGTGAGTCTAATAAGTGATAACCCTTAAGTAGATTAGAATGTAATCTCTAAATAAGATAATGTGCCTCACACATGGGACGAGTGCTATCATAGACTCGACATGCTGTGAGAAGGCCTGAAATGGCAAACTACCATCCTTGTCATCACGAGAGGATGCGTGGGTCCACATGAGGCTTGGATGGGCCGAAAGCTCGGATTAGGTTGCCAGGGTGACCCAGTGTATGGGGCCGGGACCTATGAAGACTTGCCATGGTATCCATACCAAGTCGTGCGATGACACTTGTCCCTACGTTCGCTAGTGTGTTGTCGTTTTGTCCTGTTAGGAGTACCTTTGTGAATCGTCCTTTTGTCTCTGCCCTTGTGAGTGTCGGTTTCATGTTAGACCTTGGGTGGTGATGGCTCGGTTTTATGGATGCTCTCATGGACCTCTTGTTTTAGCTTTGATTATGTTCAGCTGGATCCTGTTTCTTTTCAAGGATCGTTTATGTATTAATGGACCGATATGGTTGTTGTATATTGCTTATGTATCGCCTTGATGGCTAGATTGTATAGTGTAACCTCTTGTACTCTTAACCTTATTATTTTATCAGAGGGGGTCTTGCAGTTGAGCAGACCTGGAGATGTAGCCCTTTAGAGGTGAACTTCGAGATCATTATGGTGTTATGTGATGTATTCTCTTATGTTTCCTTTATTCAGCTTTATCATGTATGTTTCGCTTATGTTAGAATGGTTAAGTGGATAAATGGAATTAACTATAAATGCTTATATTCAGTTATCTCTTGAATGCCATGATTGATCGAATGCGTAAGTGGTTTAGATGAGATGTATCGTAGGTGTATGTATGTAATCATCTTTTGAAATGCTATGAGTTGGAATATGAAAGAATGTAACTTAGAGTAATGAATTTTACTCAATTGTTGTTAAGGAATTTATCTAGGCTTGGAAAGATCTCTTATGTTATGATGAAATCCTAGTGTATTAGAATGTTAGATGTATGGTTTGTAATTTTAAATGAAAAGCTTGAATGAAGATTATGAATGGATCTTAATGGATGAATCCTTGCTCGTGAGTTATATTTCCCTCTTTTGAAAGGAATTATTCTGATTATGAATTATCTAGTTATTAAGATAGTTAGCTTATTGGATTAATTGTGTGAGTTAAGTGAATTGTGAAATTTAAGTAATCTCGTTGGGAAACTCTCTAGGTGTTAGTTGAAGTCTTCCGCTTTGCAATCTGAATCTTTGATATCTTGTTGCATCTTATGTGTTGTAACTTTAAAAAAATAAAATAAAATTTTGCACTCTATTCTTGTGTTATGGCTTAATCCCTTCGGGGTTTCCTGGCGGGGCATTACAGTTAGGGTTGGACCCTCCATTATAGGAATGTTTCGTGTACTAGTAATAAGGTTAGAAGGGGTGGTTGTTGGTCTCCTCCCCCTTTGGGAATTTTGAAGATAAACACTAATGGTTCATCGCATGGCAATCTGAGGTATGCTGGCATTGGGGAAGTTAGTAGTGATAACAATGGGGTGGTTTAATTCTTCTTCTCATTTGACAAGGGACATCAGACCAATAACTTGAAAGAGGGCATAACTATTATTTATGCTTTGGACAAGGCTTACTTCTTAGGCTGGAGAAATATTATTGCTGAGTCAGATTCTCAGATCATTGTATATATGTTAACTGGCAAGCAACAAGAGGGGGTTGGTTGGCAATTCACTCGTATTTCAAGATATTTTTTGGAGATATTTGATCCTTTGGATTCTACCACCTTTGTCATGTTCCTTGGGAATGGAATAAGGTGGCAGATTTCTTGGATCGATGGGCTTCAGAGCATATTGGTCAGTGGGAGGTGGAGGATTGGAATCAATTGCCCTTGGATAAGACTAGGGCTCTGTAGGATTTATTTACAAAGGATATGTGTAGACATATGGGTAGGTGCAGGGAGACTTGATTCTTGTATGTTTGGGTTTTGGATTTATCTAGTTTCTTGGTCTATGTGCTTTGTAATGGATTCTTTTGATTAATAAATTTTTACCCTTTTGTTTAAAAAAATTAGTTTGATTAAATTTGAAAAAATTAAAGCCTCAATATATGTTGGTTTTCATATATATAAGCTAGTAGCATCCGCAATCCAATTGAAAAAAAATTAAACAAAGAAACATCTATTAATTTAAAAGTTTAATGATTTATTTTTAAATGATTATTCAAATAAACTTTAAATATTTCTTTTTAATTGACATATTTTAACTTTAGTAAAATAATTTTAATATGTAAAATTTTAAATTTAGCTTTATTAAATTAAAAAATTTGAAGCATTGATATACCTTGATGTAATTTAATTGAATCATAGTTGAAATTAATTGATTCGTAAGCTTAATTTATGTTTAACCCTAATAATATATTCTAATGAAATTGTAATTGGTAATGATCCCTAAAACTAACCATAAGCATACCTATATGATTTGGTTTACTGTTCATTTAGGATGAATCATGTTTAGAATAAGGATTCAATTTTATGTAGTGTTAGGGTGTGGGTTGAATTTTGTTACTTTATACCATAAAATAATATCCAAAAATTTAATTTATCATCTAATTGGGTTAAGGGTTAGAGTTACATTTCATTTAATGTTGCAGTTAGGATTTGATTTGGGTTACAATTAATCTAGTTTGGTGTTCAATTATATTTAAGGTTAGAGTTTAATTTGAATTAATGATAGGGTTAGGATTCAATTTGGTTTACAATTAAGGGTTTAATTTGGTTGAATTTTGGGTTTCAGGTTTGTAAATATCTTTGTTGTTTAATATGCATGTATAGTATAATAAATTTAATTAATGTGAAAATAATTATTATATTTAAGTTTACGTACGGCTTAAAAATAAAAATGTAAAACTACATAGAAAGTCAATTACAATATAATTCTAACTCCATATTCCAAAATATTAAATTTTACAAATAATTATGGTTTTCATATATTTATACAATGCAATGGAGAAATTATTGTGGCCACCATAAATTCATAAAATCTATAGACATTCTAAATAATGGTATATATTTTTCATACTTATTCTTGTTTCAATATTATATAATTATACTTTCTCTTCCACAACTAATATGTATCCATTGTCATTTACTACTATCTTATAAATTCTTTCACTAAATCAATATGTAAAGGAGTCCATTTATTTCTTTCATAATATTTTTTTTTCAACCAACACTCTCGGACTATCACATCCGGATATTTCCTAAGACACTGTTAGCTCTTCTAATAAATTATAACATAATAATAATTTTGATGAGATTTTTTTTTTACTTCTTCAAAGGGAAAATCTACAATTGGGGCATGCATGATTCCAAAATATCATCCAAGTTAATGTGGCAAAACTGAAAAAACAATAATCTTGCCATTATTTGTATGATTTCTCATCCAATTAAATATTATTTTGAAAATAAAAATTCTTCCCAAAGATAATAATCATATTTTGACTCATAAATCTTAGGATAGCTTAGACCATTACAATTTCTATAGTACTAGATCCATGTAAGATTATAAGCTAATTGCTAGAGGAGACATAACTTGCTCCCATAAAATCAAAATATACAGTTATTTTAATGTGTCTTATAGAAGAAGGTTTTGTCCAAGATGGAGTGCGCACATTCAATTTATCATATATGTAGAAATTAGAACCAAAATATGGGTTAGTGAATTTTAATTTCAACAAATCTTATTAAAATTTGCATTACAGATAGAGTTAGTTTTAGTGTTAAAGTTATTATTAGTAATTATATTAATGATAGGGTTGCAATTAGGTTTAAAGTTAGCATTAATATTATTAAGATAATTTTAATATGTTATTATGTATAATAATTATACTTTAATAAATTTAATATCTTCAATTTAGAAGATGTTATTAAATACATGATTAAAGTTTAGTGTCATTCAAAGTACAAAATAAAAAATATTTTTAAAATTATAGAAAGTCAAGTATAATATAATTCTTTTTTCAAACTTCAAAATTTAAAATTATACATCAAAATTATTCAAAATAAGTTGTTATGGTCAGCATATATATTTTTATAATTTATTGGTATAATAAATAATATTACGTAATTACCAAACGTATGGGTTTCAATAAAAAATTATGGATCAAACTCCACCAATTCAATATTTTTAAACAATCAACTATGACATAGCCATATACATGTAATAAATTTGAATAAGAGTAGAATGATAAAACAATTGGATATTACTATATATTTAAATGAGGTAAATAAATTCAATTTTGATTATAGAAAATATAGAATATTTATGAAAATATATTGCATGAACTTATTTTAAATCTTTTAGCCTATTTTCTTCAGATTTTCATTTTTCAAGTTTTTTTCATTTTTTCATACCAATCATAAAATAAAATAGCCCATGGTCACCTTCTAAATTACCCCATCAATGATAACACAAAGGAAATTCAAGGAATCCCCATAAAATAAACTCCATGGTCACTTTCTAAATTACCCCATCAATGATAACACAAAGGAAATTCAAGGAATCCCGATTAATCCTATAGCTCGTCTTTACTTCTCCACCTTTGACTCAAGATTCATGACCTTAACTTGAAGGCCAATAATCTCACTTTTTAGCCGATTAGCATTGATCTCATCCTCGCCAATAGAGGAATTTTCAAAATGTGACACCATTTCTTCATCTTCAAAGGCCATTGAAGAGGGCAAATTTTCACTCACTTTCTCCTCCTCTACCTCTTGAAAATCATCATCCTCTGCATCATCATTTGAGGAATCATCATCTTCCTCATGGGTAAAAACCTCTGCATGCTCAAGGGAAGCCTCCTTTGTTTCAAATTTCTCTTTTTTGTGCTTTGCGAGGAGGCTAACTGAGCACCTTTCCCTAGAGATTCTCTTCTATTTATCGTGTTCATGTAGGATTTCCTCCTTTTCCTCGAAGTCATGCACATCTAAATCAATTTTTATCTTTGTTTGTTGGAATCCTTCCCAGTTTTCCTAGTCTACAATCTATGTTGCTACCCAACAACAAGTGAACATTGCTTATGGCCTCCCACAAGGATTTCATTTTATAATTTTTTTTATCAAAAAATATAATCAATTGGGAAGAAAAGAGAGAAAGAGGGAACAAGTATGTTGTTCCCTAGATGTGGTCTATCTATGACCTAACACAAAAATCATTTATGATTGTGCATATGAAACCTACTGTGATCAAGCCCTAGAAACAAATGCACCCTAAGGACTACTACATCTATGATATTAGATTCAACCTAAGTGAAGTTAAGAATCCAGCCAATATCAAGACCATTATTAATAGGTTGAAATTGGAGAATCAAAGTAAAGATGCAAAAATTAACTAGCTCATGATAGATCTTTAGTGGCATGTCTTAAAATAAACACTCCAACTTTAGTACACTAAGAATGCAAATTTCTAGATAGAGCTAATTGAAACTTGAGCCTAGATAGATTCCTTGAAAGAAGAGGAAACCATAATAGAGAACAAACTATGGGCTCATTTGGATGGTATGTGAGCTCTAATTGACACATTAAAAGAAGAAAAGACTATCACTGAGATAAAATTAGGAGTTATAGAGATGATGTGATATACAATGAAATTTGGGATTTAAAATATTTTAAAACCTAATATGATTTAACAACATAAAACCCTAGTTCTATAATGAAATCCACTATACAACAATGAATAACCTAAAAGTATGCAAAACAACAAATATGGAAGAGTATTCTCTCACATGCTCAATAGGGTTTAATGTCCATTGTTTCCTATTTTCATTTATCTTTCTTTGATACTATGGTTTCTCATAGATTTTATATGTGCACAAGAGCTCAAAAAATAATGGATTGTGCTTGTGTAGACACTTGATTTATTGATTGGTTTCTATGTCATAAGTTCATTAGGGATTAGAGATAGATAAAAATAAAGGATCCTCTTTTATAGAGAGTTCCCTAGAAATATTAGAGAGGTTTTTAAAGGGGAATTAAAAGATGAATGACAAGTGCCATGGAGGGAAAAATCTAACGAATTAATTAAATAAATAAAATAGTTATTTAATCTAGAGAAATGATAATTTAAATAAATTAAAATATTTATTTAAATGGGAAATTGCTTTCGAAGAGGATTAATGAATTGATTAAATATATAAAAATATATTTAATTAATAGAAGGCTTAGGCTAAAATAATTAAATAAATAAAATATTTATTTAATTAGACTAGGAAAATTTTAGGTGTCTACAAATGCATGTTCACAAAATTATTTTAAACTGTGAATTTGCGACAATAGTTATAGAAGGAGGTACAAAAAAGAGATCAATAAATCTCTCAACTCAAAGATGAGATAAATTATATTTCATAGCCACAAACATTCTCCCATGATTTAAGAATTGTATTTTTATAATCGAGATAAAATTAGGGATGAAGTCTTGCATCTAAAGAATTCACTTAGGTTCATTATATACTTTTAGTATTTAAGTGCAAAGGTGAGTGTTGCTATGATGAAAATCGTCTCTTTCATCTCCCCAGAGATGTAGATTCACAAATATTAATGCAAACACTATATAGTGCAAATAAATACACCTTTCAAATGATAGGAGTAAATAATATGAGATAAAAATACTAAAGGTAAATGAATTTTTAATTTGTAAGAAATTTGCAATGGTCATGTAAAAAAAGGGCACATCAAACAATTGGTCCAACTAGGCCTTTGTTTCCTATTCCTTTAAAATAACAATCTTTTAAGATGATCAATTAAAGAATTTATTGTTTAACAAGCAAAAGGATCAAATGGATTTTAAGGGTCATATTCAAACATCAGAGTCCTCGATGGGAGAGCTTTCTACAGTGACTCACCTAGCTAGATTATCAAGCACAATTTGTTTGCAAATTTTAAATAATTTCTCTTTTAAAAATATTATTAATCTAGAAAATGTTTTAATATGTAAATGTTTATCTCATAGAGTTTCCATGTCGGTCCCAATAGCCTTCTTTTTAAGTGGTCCTCTTTTATTTGTCTATGTAAAGTTCATGAAGAGTGTGCAACACATTTCTCTCATGCAAGTTTTATTTAATTCAAATTCTTAGCCCCCATTCAAGCTGTGTCTGAGTGCCATTTAGTAGCTTCATGTATCAAAATACAAAGAAAGAGATAAAAGCTTCACAAGTACTTGAAGCATAGAATGACACTTGTCACATTGGTGCAGTTTTTAAAAGTGCTTGTGTATTTCACAAATTTAAAGTTGCACCATTAGTTTTCCTCCCTTGTTATGATTATAATTAGAATTTATTAGAAGAAGTTTACATCTTACATGCCCCGCATTAAAGGGGGAAGCCATCATCATTTTTCAGTTAAGTAGTTTCAATTTCTATATGAAGAAGCATGGGAGGAATTTATTGAGGTTTTGTTTATCGCCTCAAGATCTACATAGAGTAGAAGGGGATAGGTCTACATAAGTTTTTCTTAGTTATTTGTAAAGTGAGGTTAATTTAAACACTAATAGTAGTTTTCAGTAATAGTAGTTTTCAGTAGGAGAAATAGTAAAAGTGTTTGCATTCCATTTTGAATCTTAGATCTCACTTGTAAAAAGGGTTTGAATATATTAAATTGTGTTCTAATGATCTATGAAATGTGTTGCTCCACATTCATGATTTTGGAATTGTGGATTTTCACTATTTTAAAAAAAAGTTATATAGTTTTAGCTCTATGATAAATATTTAGGGTATTGGTTCATGTCCACACTATTATAATTCCTCATGAATGTTTGCAAAGATAAAACTTTATTATGATTTTATAAGGGTGAATTTTCATTAAAGTATTGGCGTTTCACATAAGAATAGTTTTCTAGTTTTATTTTGTTATACTATTTCTCTTTTCTTTTTGTTCCCTGACAATTTTGAAGAGCCTAAATCTAAAATTTTGGATGTTGTTTCATAAACTCAATCAAGTCCCATGTTCATAAAATTTCATAAGACTATCATTTTAAGTGTCAATTTGAGAGATCAATGATAGAAAATTAACTTGAGGCTACATTTTTTATTTTTTATCTATTTAAATTTTATAGATAAAAAAAAAGAAAACTATTTTTTACCTTATCATTCACTAAGGCTTAATATCATTCCATATGAGGACCTATGTGTGAAGTGATTTGGATATGTGACATTCTAGCCAATATGAGTATTCCTATAGAATACCACCAATTCTATATTGTAACAATAATGTAGATAGTTTTCCTTGAGAGATCAAAGCACATTGAGATTGAACTTATTACATCTAAGAGCATGTGATACACCACCTCATTCACCTTAGTACTATCCAACTGATTCTTAATTTGCCAATATACTCACCAAGCCTCTTCGCAAGGTAAAATTTGAGTAATTTTTGGGATACATCTAAAGGAATGATATGATTACGGGGGAATGTTAGGGTAATACATTATAAATGGTACCTATTTATTTCTTGTTTCTTACAATTTTTCAATCAATATACCTCATTTCACATTATATTTATTTTCCTATAGCCTATTTAAATAGTCAAGTTCATTTTGTTTCTTTTCTCTTCTATTCTCTTGTATTATATGATAGGCTTCTTCTTGCTTAGCAATATGACTAGATCCCATATAGACATTATCTTTAAAGAAAATATATTTTACTTATTAGACAAATGGAAGAACTTGAAATGATTTGAGTACATAATGCAGTGAATAGAAGATGGAATATATGCCAGTGACCCCAAATAAGTAATTTCTTATCTTTGAACCTTGTAGTTATTAAAATCTCTTATTAAGAGAATAATCTTTTTTCCTTATTAACGTAAGTGACAAGAAAGTAAATTGAAAACAATTACTACCTATATGTGAAATAAAATTTAGTAGCTATGAAATATTTCTCTCCCTTTATAAATTACTTGGTTTTATGACTTCTGCAATATATAACATAAGAATCACATAGTAAAACATAAAGATCCTTCTTATAAGTAATAAATATAAATATATAAGACTGAGTTTAATAGAATAATGTAGATATAAATTTGTGAATAAATCTATTTTAATGTGCCCATATATATTAGGCGGAAAGGAAGCCCATTGAACTACAAATTTGTAAGTCCAAGTTAAAGGAACTTAAAGGCAGAATTTTTTACCCGTCCTTGAGAGTGTAGCTCCCATTCCCTTTCTATGAACTATGAAGCTCGTCTAGCTGGAATCCACTGACCAGTAATCACTGTGCATGGGTGCTTGGAGAGGAATCATCTTCCAACATTTAAGGCAAATAGCACAAGTAAAAATAAAAGATTTGAATACCAGAATAATAAAAAAACTCTAAACCTGACCAATGTTCTGTATATAAATAAAAAAAAAATAGTAATAAAGAGTAATGAAGAGAGATAATATAATAAATTAATATATGTGCAGATATACGTATCCACGACCTTAACCGCCTGTGCAAATTGTCACTGAGAAGGAGATATCTTTATAGAGCAGAACCTGATTAGTTAATGGAGCATAACAGTTTTGAAATTTTTAATCATTTCTCTTATTTTTTATCAATATATTCTTTTATTAAAATTTCAAAATAAAGATTCAATAAAAATTACACGATATTGATTAAATTTTTGTTTAAAATGTTAACATAGATTAATTGAAATTTACTTTATTCTAAGTAATTTGTAACTTTCTAAAATACTGTTTGGCTGACATGATATATAATGTATTCTAAAGGCACTCCCTAAGGGTGTGGCCATTGATTTTGGAGAAGCGTTTACAAGTATAAAGTGTCAAAATAACTCATATAGTTCTCTAAAAAAATTTCCACACTCTGGACTTTGACATAGGGAACTCTTTCATATCTTATTTAAGAAGAAATAATTGATAATGGATATTTTGCAGGAACTCCCTGAACAAATCTTTCGAGACATCTTACTAAGAGTACCATACAAATCCCAGTCAAAGATTAAGCAGTTGTTGAAACCTGCCAAAGAAATTATGGAAAGTTCCCAGCTTTATCAAGATAGAATTAAGTTTGGCCTAGCTGAGAAATATATATGTGTGCTCCACTCTAATGAGATATCTATTTACCATCCCGTTGATCAATCATTCAAACTGCTCTCTCGTATTCCCTCTATATCCGATGGCCATTGTACTGAGATTATAAATGTGAATCATAAGATTGTTGTGCTGGGCTTTGAATATCGTACTACTCAAATCTTTGTGATATATGATTAATTATCTTGTACATGGAAGTATGGTGCTGAATTTCCCACCCCCAAACCTCACGGCGGTTCGTTTGCATGGTGTGCCTCACCTGATGGATCGATTTACATTGCAGGAGGAAATGAAGGATATATAAATAATAAACTCCGTGCAGCAGCAGTTTATAAAGTAGATGAAGACAAATGGGAGCTTCTTCCTGAGATGAACCAAGAGATGTACCCCTGTAGGGGTGTTTTTATCGAAGGAATGTTTTATGTCATTGGTTATAATGGATGTCGAAGATTTGATCCCACAACAAGAGTATGGACAACAATAATAAATATGTCTATGCCTCCTTCACGTTCCTTTGTTCTTAATGCGTTTGGACAACTAGTTGTGTATGGAACTGCTGGAATAAGGCAATATGATTGGGAAGGAAATGTATGGAGAGAATTGGAACGTTTCCCTCAACACATTTTCCGATCTGTTTGTGCCACAGTGTGGCGTGATCGAATTTTGTTTTGCGGACGTCCAAACTTTCGTATATATAAACCTGGAGCATCTCCATCTGAGAGGTGGATTTCTGTTGACGAACCGAGCATTTTTGACAAAATACTTGTTGAATTTGTTGCTACAATAGAGATCTAATATAACCCTACCCGCTTCATTAGTATAACATTTAAAACATACGATTGTTCAAACGAGACTTCAGGTACCAATCTTACAATTGGGATTCCACAATGTCATTTAAAACATAGGTATAAGAATTATTATTTTTAATATTATTAAATTTATCTATATATATAACTTTAAATTTTTAAATAATTTTTAATATATATATTTGGTACATATTTCATCATATCAATTATTTTTTAATATTTTTTCAAAATAATTCATCTTAAAATTATCATATTTTTCACAATCCATAATAATATCTAACTGTTTTCTAGATTTGATTGTGTGACTTTTTTTGCATCAACATTTTAGATTACACCCATCATCAGAATGAATGTATACTGTATACAGAATGTTAGGATATGAAAGAAGGTAAATTGCATAGCTCATTCCAATATTGAAGGATGGGCAAGCATGTGGAACAAGGAGTAGAAAAATAAATAATAATAATAATATTAAATAATCAAAAAATAATAAAATGAAATGGCTAGTTATCAAAGGCTACTAAAAAGACAAAAAAATAAAAAAATAAAAAAATTGAAGATAAAAATAAATAAGTAAAATAATAACCCAAATACAAAGCCTATGACAAAAGAAGAGCTAGCAACAAAAATTAAGAAGAAACCAAATGCACTATATATACACATACACATACATGTGTGTATATATATATAAAAATGAGTGCATGAGTGTAAAATATATGTATATGTATATGTATATGTATAGGTATAGGTATATATTAAATATATATAAATATATATGCATGTATGTATAAATAGTTCAGAAAGCACCTAGATATAATTCTAAAATTGTAAAATTGAATGATTATAATGAACTCATTAAAAATAAATCTTGATAATTTTTAAACCAAACACATAAGAATATTATTATAGTAGCTAATGAACAAGTGATGAGAACTCTCACAAACATGCACTTTTTTTCATTTTTCCTATTGGACCGTGTCTGGTGGCATCTCTCTTCGCTGTCCATGGCCACCATGTTGCTTCTGAAACATAATTCTAATAAAGTAAGTAGTTATTTGGGATTTATGCAACATATTAATACAATAATATAGATCATATAAACTAGTTTGAAAATTGTGTGTGTTTTGTTGGTATAAAATATTAATAGAATAGTATAAAGTAGTTTGAAAATAGTGACCCCCAACATTATCAATTTCATATATATATATATATATTCTTATAAAATTGTTATTATAATCATTCATATACATATATATTTGGTATTGTGTGTGAGTTCAAATTTTGCTTTATTTTCGTTTTCTCAAATATTTTGTTATGTCAATTTGTAAATTTAATTGATCCCAAATGAACACAATAGTCCAGAATGGACATTTTTCCTCTAGATGGGGTTCTAGAAGGGTGGGCCTAGACATTGGTGGTGGGAGTGAATGGTTGGCTCTTGGTGGTGGTGGTGGCTAGCCAAACTATATTGAACACACCTTAAGACTGACAAGGGGAAGGTTATTCAGTCTAAAAATTAGAACATTTAACCTTAACTTTATCTTTCCAAAACAAAAAAATAGCAAGTGTGCCCTCCATTTTGAAACATCTAAAACATCATTACAGTGAAATGCAAAGCAATTTTTCGTACCAATAAAATCCAATTCTAATAGACAACCAGACTGTTAGCAAACAATAATCACTATCTACACTAGCTACAACAACAAGAACTTGAAAAGATAGCAGTGCAATGTCCATAGAGAAATTATTTTATGTCCAAATCGACAAGACTAAATTATCGAATGTGGAGGAATGTAGAGGAGTATTCTCACTACACTTTAAGTACTCTTTCCTACATATCACATCTCATATAGAAAACATTCAAAATAATACATAAATTGGAGCTGAAGTGCTATGGTCAAGGAGAGCACACCCACACCATCATAATCCTCATGCTATAAATTCACTACATATCATTATTAACACACCAAAGAAACTACAACTATCAACCATCTATACTATATAACATATACCTCAAACATAACAATATTAGCTTTATAGAAACATCAATAAAAACACATATTGCCAAAAAACTCTCCCTTTGCCATTGATGGAAACGCCATATATAATATTGCATGGACACCCAATATCAATAGCTACATTTATCATTGACATCATGGACAAAGGGTGCATAGATAAATATCATCATTATTCTAGCATTAATATCTCCACTCCTTTTAATTTTGTATCTAGAAAAATTCTACATCCATAAGAGGAAGAAACGAGCCACCCCCATAATCCTATCTCCTTATTCTAACTCTAACCCCCACATTAGCCAAATTAATCCCCCTTCCCAATTTAATTCAATTCATTAGCAACTTGATTAAATTCCCCATTCACCTGCTTATTAATAAATCTAAGGATTTATTTAATAAGTTCATTTCAATAGTCTCGTTTGATTAATTAATATAAATTATTTAATCCCCCCCTCCCCATTTAGTTCATTCTTCTAATCCCGTAATTAATTAAAACAAATCAATTTATCAGTTGTTGAAAGTTAATTAGCCATTTACTATTATTTGAATTTTTTAATTTAAATTTCCCACATGCCTCCTAACTTCTAACCATCTAGCCTAACCACCCCCTAACCTAACCCATTCCACCTAATCTTGGGTTTAACTAACCCTATCCTCTTGCACATCCAAACCTCTTTTATCCTGACCACTTATGGGTTGGATATTCTCCCCTTGAGACACATGGCACTTTTGCCACATGTCTCCTCCCTTGGACACTTTCCCTCTTATGAGCAAGGCTCCTTGACACTTGTCACCATAGAGATGACAAGTGTCCATCCCTCCAACCTCTTCTCCAACCTCCTCCAATTTGACCCTTGATATCTTCAGACTCAATCTTGACCGTTGATTCCTGCCACCTCACCCCTAGCCTTGGAAATCCTATAAATATCCCCCATTTTGGAGAACAATGGTTTCCATCTCAAGCATTGTTATTATAGGAATATCATGTCTAGCATTCTAGTTTAGCATTGTTATCATTTATTGCATCTTAGATCTAGCTTAATCTAATCATCTTATAGCTTGATTGTGTCTATCATTTAGCATAATCATGCATATCATTAGCATACTTAGCTTCTTGGATCAATATAGCTTAATCATGCATTTATCTAGCTTGCACATCATATCATTTTAAATCCTTCGTCTTGGTGTAGTCAAGTCATTGGGATTGCTCATCTAGATCTAAGAGAAAATCCACAATCACATCTCTTAGGAGGCAATAGGTCACTTTGCCCTAGTTTAGCTTTCATTTTATTTCGATTTGTTAACCATGCTTGTAATGATCTATTGAGTGTTTGTGTTGCAGTTGCAGGTACCCTACTTCACACATGACATTTTAGCACCCACCGTGGGGCAGGAAAGCTGATTTCTTGGCCTCTTGCATCTTCAAATCTTCAATCTCACATATATATGGCCGTACTATCTTCAGAATCTTGTACAAGTATATTTTTAGTACCGAACGAGTTTCTTCTGCACTCGCATGGGTATGTGAGAATACTCATACTGCTAGGTGAGAAAACTTGTACGAATTTTTGTATCTATCTTTTCGTAAACAAAGTTCATTTTAGGGTTTTCATGCTTAAAATTGGCTATTACTAATGCTAACCCTAGTTTATTTGTGAGTTTTCTATCAACCTAAATGGTTTTCTGCAGAACTTTTGTCTAAGATTGCACAGGCCAAAGAATCAATTACTCAAAAAAAATGTGATTACTAATGTATTGGTTTTTGCGCTTGTCATAGTAGGATAAAGTAATCACCATGTAAGAACAAACCAAGTGATTACAGCTAGACCTAAGCTTTCCAAATCACTCTAAAAAATAGGCCTCTCGGGATTAAAGTCTCGGAGGATGAGATTATTTGAGTTTTCTCTTTTGAGATCTCTCATATCAGACATTTTGTAGTGCCTCAGGGTCTCAATCACACTTGGGTGACTACTTCTTGTTTCGGTACCTTTTTGGTCTATGTGTCTAAATCGCACTTGCATGACTGCAAGGAGTAATTCCAAACGGAAATCCTTACTACGAACCCTAAGATAGAAGTTACCATGTTTGCCTCCAAAAGGAGGATAATATTTGTGAAAGAGAGATAGTAACTCTCCCAAGACACTTTCCATATTGTGCCCCCATTAGCATTTGGATTTGGATAATACGACATTGAGAATCCATTGCGTGAGACTCAACAGCCTTATTTTGATTAGCTATTGGGCGTGTATCTAAGTTTGCAAGGAAAGGTTTTCTCTCTCAGCCAACTTCCTTAGGATTTAGAATGTTGTGCTTGAGGTCACTTATCATATCGCGTGTTTGTTGTGTTTTCATCCTTGGCACTAAAACTGAAACATTTAAAACTAGAAAACACAACCAAAACATAAAACATCATTGGTCAAAAATATGTCAGAGTCAAATATTTGTCTTTGCTCTAAGTCATACGAGTTTCCTAGTTTGTCGTATGAGAAAGCTAGTTCATCGCTCTATTATGTCTAAACTATCATATGAGTCAGATCAGCAGAGGTTCTTTGTTATCGAATTGTCGTATGGTTTCTTCTAAATTGTCGTTCAAGGTTTTGTCTCTGTCAGTCCAGAGATGTCCTCTTGCATGTCTTTTTCAGATCTATCATGTTTGCTTGGTCAATTTACATTGATCGCATACACATGATATCATTCATTTTGTGCTTAGGTTGTCTTCTTGATTCACTCGGTTAAGTAATCTTCTGTCAAAATGGATTCTAGAACTAGACACCCCAAGATTTTCAAGTATTCATCTTCAACAAGTTCAAGATCTAAAATCTCAAAGTGCATCATCACCTTCTTTCATAAATTGATCACTCAAAACATAGTTTCTCATCGGGATCTATCATCCTTTATCACGAAACTACAACATTTGATCAAGATAACCACATCCCATATCATAGGATATATTGTTCCTATTGGACTTGGTCTTATCAAAATCATCTACATTGCACTCCATCCTAAGATCGAAAAACTTACAAACTTACAAATACTTGAATTATCTTTTCATGTCATATCACTCTATCATATCGACGTTGACAGTTGGTCACTTATCAAAAAACCTTTTAGACAATCGAATCCCTACACAACATCCAACACACTTGTATGCCCATTTTGACTAGAGCTTAGAGATGTAAGATCACAGAAATTAAAATAGAAACATTTGAAATAGCTGAAGATCATAGGAACATGGCATACCAAAGCGAAATACAAGAAGAGAACATAAAAGATCAACATATCAGAGAAATCAAACAAGATCCTAAATTCGATAAATTTATGGAGAAAATATTGGAGGGAGAAAAAGAAAAATACTTCCTAATGTAAGAAAAATATAGTGCTACACTCCCCCAAGATTTTGATGTGAGCAATTTAAGAAAAAGGAGAAGTGACCCTTTCCATGATAATGAATGACATGAGGAGATTTCCAGTCACAAACAGGACAACACATCAATTTCTGATAATACAAGAACTAATGAGGAAACTTTCATTCCCAAAGAGGATGACGTAGAAATTCTCAAAAATGCCAAATCTAATGAGGACACAAGAAAGAGTCGGGATGATATAAGAAGAGATCAAGATCATACTAGAATGCAAACTCATGATTATACAAGAATAAATCATGTGGATAATCCTCTCATAGCTTTTACACAACAAATAAAAATGTTGCAAATACATATTCAAGATATGCAGAGAGGAACTGTTTGAAGATACTCACTTCAAGAGATATGTCCTTACCCATTTGACAAAAAACTAAACATGATACCATTTCCTACAGGTTGTGAAACTCCTAGATATGACAAATATAATGGAAGCACTAATCCCTGAGATCATATAGGAGAATTTTGCATGATGAGTATGTATTTTTCGCATGAGGATACATACCTGATGAGATTATTTCAAAGAGCTTAAGTGGACTAGCTATGGAATGGTTCTCCAAACTTCCACCTGGAATTATATCATTCGCATAGTTGGTGGATAAGTTTCACAATACTCTTACAACAAACAACATGAGGTCACAATTCTAGACCTATTTAATACCAAACAAAAGAGTGGAGAGCCTTTCATGACATTTCTACAGAGATGGACACGAATGGCTTCATGATATCCTCAAACGGTGCCAGAATATGAGAAAATAGACATATTCATTGACAACCTAAACAAACAAATGGGCTATTATCTAAAAATGAAATGTCATCAAAGTGAGGAAAAGATGATTGATAATGGAATCAGGATGGAGGAAGCCATGATAAAGAAGGGTGAGTTGAAGCTATGCAAAGAAGGAGTTAATCCTCCTAACAACAATACTAGAAAAAACACCAATGATAAGCCCAAATTTTAGAATAGAAATCAAATGTCATCAATAATAGAATAGTTGATAACAATAGTGTAAAACCAAAGCAATCAGTTTTCAATGTATCCAATCACTCAGCAGTGGCTCAACAAAACAACAATCACCACAAATCAACTTTCAACAATTTCTTCCACAAGAAATTTATAAAAATTGGTGAACCACTTGGGTCAGTATTAAAGATGCTTCTTGCAAACAAGTTGATCACCTTGCCAAAAGGAAGAAATTTTGAACCCCAGGTGAAACCTTCTTGGTGGAATGACAATCATTATTGTGATTTTCATCAAAACAAAGGACATCAAATGGATAATTGTCAGTGGTTGAAACATATCATCCAAGATTTGATTGATAATGGAGTGATAACTGTGGATGGACATACGACAAACGAATCTCACACAACTTTCAAAACTCTGCTTCCTAACTATGAGAAGGGTGAATCATTAGTAGTGCATAATGGTAAAGGTAAAGAAAAGGTGAACTATGCTCATACATATGACAATGTGGTAAATGTGATTATCGTCAAAGAGAAACAACATCAAGAACCTGCGCATGCTATCATAAGAAGCAAAGCCAAAGTTGTTTTTCTGGGTCCTGTTGGGTCTCAAATCAACAGATTGGATAGGTTCTAAGGAAATGCCAACTCCTATGATCAAACCCTCCAATTGACTTGGCCAACTTATAGAGTGAAGCTATTTGGTTACTAACTCTCTCACTTTAGGCTCTGCAGAACCTAGGCGGGTATACCTATTCACTAGTTGTTTTCAATGACTAGTGCCTTTTATAGCAGATTAAGTATCTTGATCTGGCTTCCTCCTATCTCAGAATGGCATAAGTTCCTAGGATGGAGATATAGCAGACGAGTTCAAGGCTATTTGATCTTTGTGCTTAGAATTTTATATGTATACACTATTGCCAACTTACTCTATGCTTCTTACTCAATTACTCCTATTGTTTTAAAATAAAATGTGATGAATATGGTGATAAGTTGTAACTTATAAATGGCCAGTGCCTTCTTTGCTATCTGGGCTACAGAGTCTTTATATTTCCTTAGGACTTACTGTGTGAACTTGTGAGATAGTTTTTAAACCCACCCCTTTATGGATCTGTCAGTTACTATTTCTTATGAGATCAATTGAATGCCTATATCATAAGTTTCTTGAATGAATTTAACCCTACCTTTAAGGGACCATCCAAGTAAGCACTGGAAAGAACAATTATAATTCGCAAGTAGAACTTTTATTTCAACCTTATAACATACAACATAAATTTCACTCAAAGAATATGAATAACCTTATCTCCTTTAGATAATATCACAAGTGACTGCCAATAACAAATGAAATAATCCACAACACATATGCAAAGAAAAGACGACTGATTACATTATGTATCCATCAAAATTTGTATAACAGGAAACTTACAAGCTGTCATATATTACTGTCTTCTTCCTACAATATCTCTTGAAAACAAATTACAAGAAACCTCTCTCATATATATATGAGAGGAAAAGCTATTTATGAAAAGACGTGTCTTTTCGAAATACTAATTGTCAATTTGAACACTCCTAACAAACTTAAGTAAAAAGAGATTAAGCATCCCTAAATGATGAATGTAATCATCTTCTTTAAAAGTCTTGATCTTGATGCTCTGTTTCTTTAATTCTTCTCCCTGTGAAATGTATTCGAATATCATCTGGTTGACAGTAGGGGCCATGTCTTTGCTTCGATCCAATCTTGACAGAGCCCGATCCTTGATGCTTATAAGTTCACTCCGCCATTCCTCCATAGATATTAATTCTCCCTCTTTATAAATCAAGGGCATTCCAATAGGGCTCCCATCATCCAATTCTTGAAGATCTCTTTTTAGCGCATCTTCGTATTTAATATGATTCTCCATATACAAATTTCCTTCTGTTTTCTCCTCTAGCGTCATTACATCATCATTGTTTATTACTTCATGCAATCGTGCTTTTAACCTTTCATGCTCTCTTAATGCCTTTATGGTTCCAGTGTACACCCTCCAATAATGTTCAACATGTATGAGCATGGTGTTGAACCTATGTTCAATGATATCATTAACCAATTTATCCATCTTTTGTTGAATATTACTCACCTATTTGGTAGCCTATTCTGCTTGATATTTCCAATACAGAACATCAGAGACATCATCCAAGCTTCATCCTATGGGATATGTAGCGTATTCATTTAAAGGAGTTCCTGTCTCAAATTGGAATATCCTTGCTTGTAGCCTCTGATTCTCCTCTTTAGTTCTTTCATATAAACCCTTATAGGTAATGTTTTCCCTAACCAAAAACTCTGTTTGATCCAAATTTAATTTGGCTACATCCAAGTTTAATTTTGCAGTGACCCTAGCGTCAGTCTTTCCTACTTGATGGATCATAAGGTGTCCAAAGGTTTCTTCAACATCCACAATAATTGGTCTTTTTCCTCCCGGATACAGTGCCCATTGTAAGAGAGCCTTTTGATCGGGATCATATCTTGAGCCCATGAACAATTTATCTATCTCTTGAGGCAATACCTATTGATTTAGTTCTTGCCTCTTCAAGAATCCATCAAACAGAAGTGCTGAATTTATATCCCAACCTGAAAAGATGATAACACCAGCCTCCTTTAATATTTTCCTCCCTTTCTCAGGGGTCATGTCTTTCATGAGGGCATCTATCTCATCTTGTAGCCTTCTCATCTGTTCTTCTTCTGATCTCCTAGCCATACTTCATCTCACATGAGCCCCTTTGTACTGGTATAAGAATGAAAGGAATTCTCTTGAAGAAGCGAATCTGTCATCCGCAACAAAGTCTTCATGTTCTGTCATCCTTATATCAACTATATCTCTAATATTAAATTCACCAGTGTCCACATCTACCTCTGCTTCAAAACCAGGGGGATAATCTTCTCTAGGGGAGTCAGGAGGGATGCTACTAGCAACTGATTTCGGTGACATGTGAGCCAATGGTTTACTATCTTTTTCAGTGTTGACAAAATGGAGGAACTGTGGGGGTACTCTATGCATAATCTCTACCTCATGCTGAAGTAGTTTTTTGGCTATCTCCAAAGGATCTTGGAGGTTTCCAAGTAGGTCTCCATCCACCATCCCCCTTGCTCTTTTCCACTTGAAAGCTTCCCAAGTCATCTCACTTCTTTCTCTCAAAGCCTTGGCCTCTTCCCTTTCAAGGTTCCTAATTAAATCGTCTGGCATTTGAGCCACATGTATTCCAGCTTTCAGTTTCTGTGATGCCCTTGCAGCTCTTATATATCCCTCAGGATCAAAGTTCTCTCTAGGATCACCCAGAGTCATGCCATAATAATCTAACTTATTTTGAAGTAAATGATAACTTTTAGAACTTTTAACAATGAAATCAAAATACACCAATAACCCTGGAACAATAGATTGTTTACCAAAATCTGTGAGATGTTTGGCACTAACAGCAGACAGTTGTCTTATAATCTCTAGACTAGCCACCCTGTTTGGCACTATAATTGGAAGCATGTATGGCTTTCCTTCATACCCAAATACCCTAATTTCTATATGATTAAGGTGGCAATACCAATCACCCTAGTTGTGATCGATTTGAGACTCTGGAGAGAAGTCTTTTGGCTTGAGGAATCTCTTGATTTCAGGAGACAAAGTATAATTTCTATGTTGTCCGAAGGCTGCACTAAGTGGTTTTACAAAATACTCCTGAAAGTGCCAATATTGGTTGTTCATAAATCTTTGATCCCATGCAGAAACCCACAACTGGACTAGTTTCTTCAAACCATTTTTATCATAAGCTCTGATGCTAAAATCGTCTAACCAGAAATTGATTTCTTGTCCACAATAAAGAATAATGTGCATTAATAAGGAATACAATGAGAAATGAACATTTACAAGGTCTCCTTTTAACTTTTCCAACCCATGATTTAGGGCTTCCGTAACATAAGTGGCATAGTCAAACGGCCTAGGGTCTTTTGATTGTAGATCAGCACATAGAACCATAACCCCAATATCCATGAGAGGATGAGCCTCTAAGCCTAATACTTGGGCTGCAACATAGTATGTATACTTGAAATATGGATGAAATTGGTTGACATCAAAAGGCACCTTGTCATCTTTACTGAAAGGAACTAAGGACCTTCCCACTTTTGGCTAGTGAATGGGTAGTCTCCATGTCCTATAGATGTCCTCTAAATTGAAGAACTCTTGCGACAGTTTCTGTATGTCAATTTTCTCTTCTACCTCCCAGTCTAGATCGAACACCATATCAGTGGTCTGTTTGTTAATTACCACCATAGAAATCCCTTGGTAGTCACATATGGTTTTGGTTTTTGGATCATAACAATCTACTAGGGCTTTCATTAATTCGACATCCACAAATACATTCGGAACTGCCAATTTCCCTAAATTTCTCTTCCACAAGTTACTCACGGGCTCAGGAGCATCCCTTCTCTTGTAACCAAATAAGAACAACTCATGTCCTCTAATTTTAGTCCATATGTCTCCTAGATGTTCAAATCTATCTTCCAGCCCTTCCTCTTCACTTTTGATTTTTTTGGACCTCACACTGGACGTCGGGCATTGGTCTAACAGATCCTGAGCTAAAGCTCTACCCTCCTTTTTTTGTCATTTGGGTTTCTCTTCAGGGTTCAATTCCTTTCCTTTCCTACTCTTTTTAGAAGAAGAAGACGGTTCCATAATTTCAATCAATGTGAGAAATCACACTTACTTGGAGAATTGTCGAGCTCTTCTGACTGTTGTTTACAAACTTCAGCTAACTCCTCATAACTTTCCATCTTTTGGCAACAATCTGGTTCTTATGAAAATTTGATCAATTCAGCTGTAATTGTGTGAGCAACTTGTGCAATAGTTAATGTCTCTGTGTTTATAATGGCTATTCAAATGTTTAAACTTAATTGTAGTTGTGACATCTTCAACTTGAGCTTTTAATTCCTTCACGGGAAGTACTGTTCAACTGAAATGATTGTGAATCCAGTTTTCGATGAAACCCTTGTCTTCGGTTGAATTCTTTAATCTTTCATCGAAAGTTCACTTTCCTCGATATCACCTTATCGGTGAATGGCCCTTGTTGAAAAACCATCTTCTAGTCTCCCTGAAGTCATCCTTTCTTCGATGAAATCTTTATCGATGAGTTATTCGTGAGTTTCATCGAAATCATATTTTGATGAGTTTTATTCTTCGATGAAACTTCACGTGAGCCCTCCGAAATCCTTTTTTCTTCGATGTCCTTTTTTTATCGATGAAACCCCTCTATTTTTATCGACATATTGTTGTTGATAAGATTTGTTCTTCGACGAATGTTTTTTAAGTCTCCTCGGCACTTTTATTTCCTCGACTTCACCTTTTGTTGGCCTTTCACTTTTCGATGAAACTGGAATATCGATGAGTGGTCTCTTTCATTTACCGAAAGAGATATTTTGCCGAAGTCATCTTAACTTATTGTTTTACACTTTATGCTTTATTTCGATGAAACTATTCTTTCGGTGAAACTCTTTCTGAGATGCTCGACATGATATTTTTGGCCGATGATCTTTTAGCTCTCACGCCTTTGGGAAGATTTTTAAGTTCAAATATATTGTTCAACAGTGGCTCTGAGTAAGGATGGAGGCATATTGTGTATGTCTTCAAGAATTCAGAATCTCTGGTTAGCGAGGATACATTTTGACAAGTTATGGTATTTACAATGGAAGTGGATCCTAATCTACTGTACATATAATAGAATATATCAAGAAAAGAAGTTTTTCAAGAATTGTCCATGTACTGGCAATTCTTGGATCTCCCCTGTTGTATTTTGTAGAAGGTAGGAATCTTCTCCTTTTTTATCCATAATCACATATGGTCCAATCCATAAAGCCTCAAATTTGCCATGCTTGCCTTTGTCTTGACTCCTGGCATTCCACATTAAAACCCAATCACCCACACAAAATTTCCTATCTGCTGTCCTCTTGTCATACAACCTCTTCATCTGATTTTGAATTTTGATATTCTGCTTCTGAGCCTCTGCTCTGACTTCATCAAGCTCCACTAACTGCATCATCCTCTCTTGTGAGGGATCTTCAATATCTATCCCTTCTTGAGTCATGAATCTATGTACAGGCAAGAGATTGTCCAGAGGCAATCTGGCTCTTTGGCCATAAACCAACTCAAATGGAGACTTTCCCGTAGATTTCTTCACTGTTATTCTATCTGCCCATAATGCAAAACTCAACTTTGAATCCCATGCCTTCTTGTTGTGTCCTAGCATCTTTTTAATGATCTTTAGGATGTTCTTGTTGCTTCATTCAGCTTGCCCATTTCCTTGAGGGTGGTAAGGAGAAGAATGAGATATTTTGATGCCATATTCTTCATAAAAAATGTTGAATTCCTTAGACCTAAAGGACATACCATTGTCTGAGATGGTCTTTGCAGGAACACCGAATCTAGTGATAATGTTCTCCATTATGAATTTTATTACCACTTTACTAGTAGCCTGTCTAGTGGGTATTGCCTCTACCCACTTGGTAAAATAGTCTGTAGCGACCAATATCCATCTGTGTCCTCCGCTGGATTTTTCTGATATCTCTCCTATGAAATCTATTCCCCATTGCTGAAATGGTTCTTCAGCTAGCATTGGTCTTAATGGGAGTGATCCTTGATATTTCATTTTGCCTGAAATTTTTTGATAAGCTTCACACTTTCTGACATATCTGTAAGAGTCATTGAAAACACATGGCCAAAAGTATCTAGCTCTCAATATCTTATGTGTAGTAGTCCTAGCCGAAAAATGACCACCACAAACCCCATCATGCATTTCTTGAAGAACTTTCTTTGCTTGGTAGTCATCTAGACACAATAATAATATCCCATCTCTGTTTTTCCAATACAAGTCCCCATTGACAATCACATATTTTGCAGATTTCAACTTTAAAGTTCTTCTCTGATTATCAGTCATACCATCCGGACATTTCAAGTGCTTAAGGTAATACATGATATCAGTGTACCATGCTGTATTCTCAATGCTGAAGTTGGCTTCTTCCAACCCTACTTGATTTACACAAGACTCCTCAATCTCAGTTCTTGTCATGAGTTTGGCCAATCCTTGACCTTTGATAACTCATGAAATTTTGAGTTCAATGTTGAACTCTTGTATTTGGTTGATCCATTTACATCTTCTGCCCATGACCTCAGTTTGTCTGAAGATATCTTTCACTGCTGCATTGGGAACATATGCTATAACTTCAACCCCTACTAAGTATGGTCTAAACTATTTTACTAATTTGACCAAGGCATAAGCTTGCTTTTCATTCAACTCATATTTTATTTCTGAGGGGCCCAAAGACTTGCTAAAATATGCAATGGGTTGCTCATACCCTTCTTGATTCTTCTGTAGCAACACTGCCCCTATTGTGTGACAGGAGGTGAATGAGAATATTATAAAAGGCTTGCTAAAATTTGGAGAGATTAATACTGGTGCTTCAGAAATTGCTCTTTTGATTGCTATAAAGGAGTCGATTGCTTCCTCAGTCCAATCTATTTGGGCTCCTTTCTTTAACATCCTTACTAAAGGTTTTATTATGTCTGCAAAATTTAAAATAAACCTTACAAAATTTATTTGTCCCAAGAATGATTGGATGGCGTTGATGGTTCGGGGAATGGGAATCTCATTGATAGCTGCCACCCTTTTAGGGTCAATTCTTACCCCTTCCTTGGATACTATGTGTCCAAGTAACTTTCCTTCTTCGACACCAAAGTGGCATTTTTTAGGATTCAAGGAAATCCCATATTCTAAGGCTTTCTTGAATATCTTTTCAAGGTGCTCACAATGATCATCAGCTTTTTTTGAGTATGCAGTTAAGTCATCTTGGTATACTACCATGATTACATCAATCAGTTCTGCGAAAGCCACATCCACGGTTCCATAATTTCAATCAATGTGAGAAATCACACTTACTTGGAGAATTGTCGAGCTCTTCTAACTGTTGTTTACGAACTTCAGCTAACTCCTCGTAACTTTCTGTCTTTTGGCAACAATCTGGTTCTTATGAAAATTCGGTCAATTCAGCTGTAATTGTGTGAGCAACTTATGCAATAGTTAATGTCTCTGTGTTTATAACGGCTATTCAAATGTTTAAACTTAATTGCAAATGTGACATCCTCAACTTGAGCTTTTAATTCCTTCGCGGGAAGTACTGTTCAACTGAAATGATTGTGAATCAAGTTTTTGATGAAACCCTTGTCTTCGATTGAATGCTTTAATCTTTCATCAAAAGTTCACTTTCCTTGATATCACCTTATCAGTGAATGGCCCTTGTCGAAAAACCATCTTCTAGTCTCCCTGAAGTCATCCTTTCTTCGATGAAATCTTTATCGATGAGTTATTCATGAGTTTCATCGAAATCATATTTCGATGAGTTTTATTCTTCGGTGAAAGTTCACGTGAGCCTCTGAAATCCTTTTTTCTTCGATGTCCTTTTTTTATCAATGAAACCCCTCTGTTTTTATCGACATATTGTTGTCGATAAGATTTGTTCTTTGACGAATGTTTTTTAAGTCTCCTCGGCACTTTTATTTCCTTGACTTCACCTTTTGTTGGCCTTTCACTTTTCGATGAAACTGGAATATCGATGAGTGGTCTCTTTCATTTACCGAAAGAGATATTTTGCCAAAGTCATCTTAACTTATTGTTTTACACTTTATGCTTTATTTCGATGAAACTATTCTTTCGGTGACACTCTTTCTGAGATGCTCGACATGATATTTTTGGCTAATGATCTTTTAGCTCTCACGCCTTTGGGAAGATTTTTAAGTTCAAATATATTGTTCAATAGGTCCTACAACTAACATGTCATCCACTTCAAAATAATATAGTCTAGTGGATCAACTATAGAAAACTTGCATGCAAATATCCATCTTAGAACATTTAAGGCTTTCACCTACACACAAAGAAATTCTAGAAAGAGAATTAGTAGATACGACAGTGTCCAAAGATCTTGATGTAGATCAATTCCAAAGCATGGTGGGACACCTCATAACCCCTCACTACTTATCATTCACCAAAGAAGATGACATGTCCTTGCCACATCCCCATAATGCTCCTTTACATATTGAAGTCCTCATTCATAAGACATGTGTTAAATGTGTCCTAATAGATGGAGGAGCTGGCCTAAATATTTGCTCATTAAGTCTTGTTCATGGTCTAGGTTATTCTGAAGATGCATTTGATCCCTGGAAAATATCACAATCAAAGAAAATGATGAAGAAGAGCGTTCCTCCAAAGGAATTGTGGTATTAGCCTTCAGAGAGGGACCCTTGCAGAAAGACACAACATGCCAAGTTATAGACTTGGATTTATCATACAACATACTTTTGGGAAGACCATGGATACATGACATAAAAGCTATTCCATCAACATATCATCAATGCCCGAAGTTTCCATACAATGGGCAGGAAATCATGATCTCAACAGATTCAAATCCATTTTAGTACTGTAGTAATCTAAAACTGGCTCAAGAGGTCATTTTTCCTCATAATAGGGAGGCATCATCTTCAAACACACAATCTAAGGAAAAATTATTTTCCTCAATTTTGTCAAGTATGGAAAAAAGTGCATCTAAGAGATCGAGGGAACAAAGAATATTCACTGTCACAATTACCGCTTTCTCCTAAATCTTATGGAAAACCATCAAACTTTAAACAACAAACAATTGTGAAACATCTTCCAATATTTGATGGCATTTATCAGTGTTGGGACGTTATCTAAGTAAAACAAAAGACAAAGATGTTCTATAGTGGCTATATAAGGATGAAGAAAATCAACAACGTCAGAATACCCACAGAAAAATATGGAAAAGGATTTAACATTCTTCAAAAAATGGGATACACTGGAATGGGTCCTGTAGGAAAAATAAAAGAAGGTATCTCAGAACCTATACAACCTCATACTCAGTAGGCTATAGACAAATCAGGCTTAGGGTATGGACAAGTTACTCTACAAGAGGACACATCTCCTAGGCAACAAAAAGATGAACATGATAACAGGCAAGAGAAACTTGCAATTGAAAGGGAAGAAACATCTACCAAACAACAGGAATAAGAAAACATAAAATGACAAAAGAAGAAAGTTTATAATCAACAGGAAAAACAAACTAAAGGCACTTCCCAAGTAGAGTTAACTCCTAATCAAAACAGACAAGAAGTTGGTACAAATCAAGGAGAGATGATAGAAAGGTTGACAAAACTCAACATCAGCCCAGAGGAAACTGAATATGAGAGAAGAAAAGATATAGTAAGAAAAATAGAAGAAACAAATCAAACACTATATGAACAGATTTGTTAATTGCAAGATGCAAGTGAGACAAATTCTAATGAATGGGAATGGGATTCCTATCATTCTCAAAAATCATCTAAAGAAACTTTCATTGAAGAAGATGTAGGTGTCGATCTAGTTCATGCATATACTAGACAAACGTTAGGAACTAGCCCACTTGAATTAGAATCACATTTGATTGACTTGGACTTAATCGAGGACGATCAGGAGCTACTTGTGAGAGGTCGTTTTGACAAGAATATCATTCTAGACATTGAAATAAGTATCGAAAACTTTGACATCTCTATCATGACCCTTAATACCTTTAAAGCATCTCAACCTGAGGACCCCTTACCCCTAATCCATCCTGAACTAATTGACTAGGAAAATGAAAGACATACTGTCATTGATACCTTTCCTAATGACCATGCCATATCCTTATATCTTAATGCAATCAAACCTGCAACAACTTTCACCAGGGATTTCAACAACGCATCTTCCAATCAAGTGGGTGCCAAATCTCTCAGTCGCAAAAGTGAAAATAAACAAAACAATATTAGGTCTACTATTGGAAACCATTTATTGGCACCATTAGACCAAGAAAAAGTAAAAAGAAAGGATGCATCTAATGGTGAAAACCTCCTCGAGGCTCTGGAAGATGGGAGATTTGACACCTTACCTAAATACTATCAAGAAAGGTCATCCATATTGATTGAACCAATAGAGGCAGTTAACATTAGGATAACAGAGCAACCAATGATTCTAGATCCAACAACTTCTCTATCAAAACAAGAAAAGCAGGAATATTTGGAATTCATCAAAAAATGACAAATCAATTTCGCCTATTCATATGTAGACATGCCAGGGTTGGATCCAAATCTTATTATGCATCACTTAACTGTCAGTCTAGGAGCCAAACCAGTTAAACAAAAATTAAGGAAGATGCATCCTCATATCGCTCTTCCTATCAAAGCAAAACTAAAGAAATTACTAGATGTAGGATTTATCAAACCTGTAGCATATCCTCAATGGGTATCAAACATAGTTCATGTATCTAAACCAGATAAAAGTATTAGAATATGCACAGACTTCATAGATCGCAATAATGCATGTCCAAAGGATGACTTTACTTTGCCTAATATTGACACCATTGTGGATTTAACTACTAGACATTTCATGTTTTCTCTAATGGACGGTTTCTCAAGATATAATCAGATTCAAATAGCTCTAGAAGATCAAGAAAATACAACTTTCACATGTCCATGGGGTAGTTTCTGCTAGAACGTCATGCCATTTGGATTAGAGAATGCAAGTGCTACATATCAGAGAGCCATGACAATGATATTTCATGACATGATGCATACATTCATGAAAGAATATGTAGATGACATATTGGCAAAATCATACAACAGAGAAGAACATCTAGAAATACTGGAAAAGATCTTTGACCGGTTAGAACAATACAATCTAAGGCTCAATCCAAAGAAATGTTCCTTTGGTGTCAATTCTATGAAAAATATTGGGATACATTATTTCAGCTAGAGGTATGGAAGTGGATCCGGCCAAAGTTAAAGCAATCATGGAAAAGGCATCACCCAGAAATATCAATCAAATCAGGTCACTTCAAGGAAGACTGTAGTCAATTAGAAGATTTGTTGCCCAGTTGGCGGATAATTGTCAACCATTTACACATCTGTTGCACAAGAATGTTAATTTCAAGTGGGACCATCAATGTGAGGAAGCAATCAACAAGATCAATGACTATCTCATGCAACCACTAGTCCTAATGTCACCAATTCAAGGAAAGTTGTTACTATATGTATCAACCACATAAGTATCATTAGGAGTTCTACTCGTACAACAAGATAATGAAGGAAGAGAATGATCTATTTACCATATCAATAGAAAATTAGTGGGATATGAGCTCAACTATTCATCAACAGAAAAAGCATGCTTGGTGGTAGTGTTTGCTTCTCGACAATTGAGATACTATCTACTATCTCACTCTATCAAGTTGATTGCTAAAATGAATCCATTGAAGTATTTTCTCAACAAGGTGGCATTAACAGGAAGATTAGCAAAATGGATCATGATCCTAAGCAAGTTTGATATTGAGTATGTGGACAGAAAAGATATCAAGGGGCAAGTCATTACAGACCAACTAGCAGAGGCGCCGCTTCAAGATGATCTTCCTTTACACATTGAATTTCTAGATGTTGATATCCTAACAGTCACCACGAAGACATGGAAATTGTACTTTGATGTTTCATATACACAACATGGATTAGGAACATGCATTCTATTCATCACGCCACAAAGTTATATAATTCCAAAGGCATGCAAATTAAGCTTTCCATGTACCAATAACACAACGGAATATGAATCTTTGGTCATAGGAATCAAAATGGCCATAGAATAAAATATTACACAACTTCAAGTTTTTGGAGACTCTCAGCTTGTGATCAACCAAATCAATGGAAATTATCAAGTTACAAATGATGAAAAGATAATGCCTTATAAGAAGATGGTTGATGATGTCAAGAAGTAATTTGTCGAAATAAATTTTGAGTAGATTCCAAGGAATGAAAACAAAGAAGAAAATACCATGGCAATAGTTGCTTCTCTACCTCAGACATAGGAAAATCAAGAGCATTACGAATTCCTGGTGGAAGAGTTGTTTTACCCTGCATATAAATGTCTTGATTCCCAAACTATCTATCACTTTGTTGGGCATGATTCCTCCCACTATGGTCAAACTTATAAATACCTAAAAGATAATATCCTCCTTCCTAACTTCTCAAATAACCAAAAGAGAACTTTCGTCCACCAATATTCCCATTATACTCTTGTCGCAGATATCCTTTTTTAAACGAGATCTAGATGGTACTCTTTTAAGATGTCTCGAGCAAGAAGAATACAAGAAGGCCTTAAATGAAGTCCAAAATGACATTTGTGGAACTCATTCAAGTGGTCTTACCCATTCAAAAAAACTCATACACTTGGGCTATTATTGGCCAATTATGGAACAAGACTCTTTTTAGACACCTAAAACATGCAAACAATGTTAGATCCATAGAAAATTAATTCATGCACCAACACAAGAACAACATGCTTTGGCAACATCTTTGCCTTTCTACCAATGGGGTCTTGATCTAGTAGGAAAGATACATCCTCCTTCATCCAATGGTAACAAATTCATCCTTGTAGCTACAAAAAATTTCACAAAATCAACTGAGGTAGTACCTCTCACAAATACAGAGGAAAACAAATTTATGCATTTATCTTGAACTACATCATTTGTGTCTATGTCATACCCATCACCATTATCACTGATAATGGGCGACCGTTCAAGAATCTGGATGTAAAAGAGATTTGTGAGAAATTCAAGATCCAACACAGATTCTCCACACCCTACTATCCTAAAGGGAATGGACAAGTAGAAGCATCAAACAAAATAATTTTGAGAATCCTGAAAAAGATAGTGAATGATGTTGGTGGAGATTGTCAAGTTCAATTATACCCTACTCTATGGGCCTACTGTACCAGTATCCACACACCAATAGGTACCACACCTTTCTCTCTTGTCCATGGATTAGAATCAATACTGCCAATAGAAGTAGAGATATCTTCTCTACAAGTATCATTAAAAGGGCTTATCCTAGATGAATAACAATGAGTATCTAGACTACAAGAGTTAGAATTGATCCATGATCGATGACAAAATACCTTTGATCATTTAAAGGTGTATCAGCAAAAAATGTTCCGAAGTTATAATCACGAGGTCAAACCAAGAGCCTTTCAAGCTGGAGAACTAGTACTAAAGGAAAATACACAAAACCAATCAGCTCGAGAAAAGAAAGGGAAGTTTGAATGAAACGGGTTGGGTTGGTTTATGGTCACAATAGTATTTGGGCTAGGAGCCTATTAGCTATCAACACCAGATGGGGATTAGCTTGAAGAACCCATTAATAGCATGCATCTAAAAAAATTTTATGTCTAAAAAAGAAGAAAAATCAAAAGCAATAAAAAAAAAGAAAATCCAAAAATAGTGGAAAAGCAAAAAATCCAAAAACAGTGCAAAATCAAAAAATCAGAAAATAGCGAAAACAGAGAAAAAATCAAATATGAGAAAAAGCGCAATAGAAATAGATGGTGAAAACCTGGCAACGGACGCTATCTATCAACTAACTCTTCCATCTATTAAATCATGCATCCTTCAGCTTGTCTTTCATTTTCCATCAATGTTGTTCATATCCATAAATAATCCTTTGTACATATGTAGGCATTGTTGGTGATTTCTCACCATGGTTTGGATCATTGGGTATATCATAATAAATTTGTTTCTAGGCTAGGGGCAAAATCCTGAACCTAGCTAGGGGCAAAAAAATTCATTATTTAGAGCTTCATCCAGCAGGTAGAACAACTGTTAGCCAACACTTGCCAAGCGAAAATTGAGACACATTCAACATTGAACACTAGATCAAATTATCAACCATCAAACTATAACATGTCAGTCTAAGTACATCAAACACATATCAATGGATGATATCTTTTGACTAATGATTTTAAAACTTTCATTCAACATATCTATCTTGATTATTTTTTATCCTAGATGGTGAGCGAGAGAGGGAGCGGTTCGTCGGGTGGGACCGGGTCGTCAGGTGGGAGCGAGTCGTCTGGTAGGGTTTCCTTTATTGATGGCATTGTAGGGAATGCCAATGGGGAGGATGGTGATGGATCAGTTGAGGAGGTGGGTGTGGTTGTGGAGGATGATGGTCTGTCGTGGATCTCAAATGGTTTCGTTGCCTCTCTTGGTCTCTATTCTGTCAGTTGCCAGTCTTTGCTCCTTCTTTTAGAGCCTGTTGGTGGTAGTTGTGATGGAGATCTTGGTGTGTCCTACGCTTGGAGGTGTGCCCCTTCAGGTTTAGCTACTCACCCTTGTTGGTTAGGTTGCCTTTCTGCTCTCCTCCACTATGTTGTCCTTCTTCATAGAGGTTGCCTTTGTTGTCTCTGGGCTTGGTGTGGTTTGATATGTTGCTTCTTTCAGAAGGCCCTCCCTTTGATTTGGAACCTAGATGGATCTTCTGTAGATGGGGTTTTCCTAGAGTTTGTGTACTCTCCCTTCCCCTTGGGTTACCTTTTACCCTTGGGATGGGATCTATTGTTTGATGTTCCTTTGTTCTTTCTTTCGGCGATATTGACTATTCTTGAACCCTGCTTTAAGGCCATGACGGTGGGGATTCATTGTTTGCTTCTAGGGCCCTTTCCCCTCTTTCTTTTGATTGATTTAGCTGACCCTTTGGGGTTTCTTTTAGTTATTTTGGATTCTATTTTGCCGTGGAGCATGGTGGAAGATCTAATGATGGGTTGTTTTCCTTGGGTCGAGTTGTGTTTTTGCATGTAAGATCTCTTGGCCTACCTTCTCTCTGCAACTTGGGTTTTGTTCAGATTGCCTTATTGAGGTGGCCCTTCCTTCTCTGTCAGCGGAGATAGATGGTTTTGGAGTTAACCTCCCTCCTATTGAGGTGGACCTAGCTATTGTGGTGCAGCCTAGGTATTTCTATCCTATAGAGGTAGATAGATGCTTTACTGTTGGAGGTGCGGTTATCGGATGCTTTAAGGGTGTTGGCATCAAACCTGTGGCATTGAGATCCACCTCAAAACCCATTTCAAAGGTTAAGGGTGTCTTTCAAATTCCCCATGGTATGGTTCAGTTTTTGGTGGTCTTGGGAGCCATTGTAAAACCCAATTCGAAGGTTAGGGGATCCTTTCAAAACCCTCTTTCTTATCTTTGGTTGGATGCTGACAGTTTTGAAGGGCTAGGCTAGCCTTTTTCTACCTATTTTTTTTGAATATGGGTAGGGGATCCCGGAAAAACCTTGATATTTGGATGTCGGAGTCTATCGACTTTATCTATTGTTCTAGGTTGTGAGGCCAGTAGGTTTGGTGTTGGCTTTTGTCTGGTTTTGGTTGTGCTGGCTTTTGGAAGGTTCTACCCAGTTTTGCTATTTTAGTCTATTAATTTTAATTTCCTATCTTTCCAGCAGAAGTTTCTTTGTATGTTCCATATCCTGGAAAAATTTGGGGGGTTTTGGGTCCCTTTAAAAACCTGCTCTATGGATTTTTCGGTCCCCTCAAAACCCATTTTCCCTTAATCAAAAAATTATCTATCTTGATTTTTGCTATCATGATTTCTGAGTGACTCCAAGATGTCTTTGACTAGAGGAACAAGGAAGGAACATGATATTTTTCTTGTCTGATTTCTGTAAATTAATCATTAATATGTGCAAATTTGTCTCAGGACATGATCATCAGAGTATCATCGAAGACATTTTTTATTTGCATATAGAAATGGTTAATACTGTCTGTTTTATGCAAGCAACACTCATGTCATCTTGGTTCAATTATACCTCGATGCTTGTGCTAACTTGCAATATCAAAATCTAGGAAAGTAGTGCTCAGGTCATCATGGTTCAATTATATCATCAATGTTTGCACTCACTTCGCTCAATGATGCCACAAAGCAATAACCCAGTGATTGGTCTGATCATAGAACTGCATTTCATTTCCATTTGTATTTCCATTTAGCTCAAATTTCATTCTTGCATAGGATCACAAAATCTCATCTTATCCTAGGCCAAATCTATCACAAGAATCATCAATGTATCATCATAGGTGTATACACAATCAGAATGATGACTCATCTCTCTCTAGATGTTGTTGACCCAAAGCTAATCTTATGCTACTCCCACGAATGTACCAACATCAGCACATCTGAATCTTCTAGCAATGGGATATCAACAAAATTTCAGTTCTTTATCAAATCAATCGTATCAATTCTATCAATCCATATCATCTGATCCACTCTATCAAGCCTTATACAAGATATATCATTCCTAAAACCAGATGCTTTGATAATGTTTGTCTGATATAGTCTTGATCTCAATCTCATCAGTTTTGATCAATCTTATCAATCTGAGCAATCTTATCAATTCAATCAAACTCTATCAATCATCAAATCAAGCATCACATCAAAGTGATTGAAGAACTCGCACTTTCATCAACCATAGTGGCAGGAATCAACTAATAATCTATCAGGAAATCAATTTTAGAAGAATTCAAACACTCCAAGGGTCAATTATCTTAATTGATCTCCCAAGGGGGCATCATCATATCGTAATTTAGAAATCAATGGTTGGGGAATCCCATCAAACCAATATTACATCAACATCATCGAATTGAGAATTCTTTGAATCAACATGTCATCACACCTCTCTTCGAAGAGGGGAAAAATGTATACACCTAAAAATGGTCTGAAGATAATTAATTAAATATGCAATTATTTAATTAATCCCCCTCCCCAATTTAATTCAATTCATTAGCAATTTGATTAAATTCCTATTCACCTACTTCTTAATAAAGCTAAGGATTTATTTAATAAGTTCATTTCAATAGTCCCTTTTGATTAAATAATCTAAATTAATTAATCCCCGACCCATTTAATTCTTTCTTCTAATCCCCTAATTAATTAAAACAGATCAATTTATGAGTTGTTGAAAGTTAATCCTATTATTTGAATTTTTCAATTCAAATTCCCCACATGCCTCCTAACTTCTAACCACCTAACCTAACCACCCCCTAACCTAACCCATTCCACCTAATTCTTGGTTTAACTAACCCTATCCTCTTGCACATCCTAACCTCTTGTATCCTAACCTCTTATGGGTAGGATATAATCCCCTTAAGATACATGGAACTTTTGCCACATGTCTCCTCCCTTGAACACTTGCCCTCTTATGAGCAAGGTTCCTTGACACTTGTCACCACATAGATGAAAAGTGTCCCTCCCTCCAACCTCTTGTCCAACCTCCTCAAATTTTACCTTTGATATCTTCAGACACAATCTTGACCGTTAATTCCTACCACCTCACCCCTGGCCTTGGAAATCCTATAAATATCCCCCATTTTGGATCACAATGGATCCTATCTCAAGCATTGTTATTATAGGGATATCATTTCTATATTCTATTTTATCATTGTTATCATTTATTGCATCTTAGATTTAGCTTAATTTGATCATCTTCTAGCTTGATTGCATCTATCATTTAGCATAATAATGCATATCATTAGCATAATTAGGTTCTTCGATCAATCTAACTTAATCATGCATTTATCTAGCTTGCACATCATATCATTTTAAATCCTCCATCTTGGTTTAGTCAAGTCATTGGGATTGCTCATCTAGATCTGAGAGCAAATCCACACTCGCATCTCTTAGGAGGCGATAGCTCGCTTTGCCAAGGTTTATCTTTCATTTGATTTCAATTTACTAACCATGCTTGTAATTATTTATTGAGTGTTTGTGTTTCAGTTGCAGGTACCTTACTTCACACTCACAACTCAGGTTGCAGGTAATTATTTATTTATTGAGTGTTTGTATTTTAGTTTCAGTTGTAGGTACCCTAATTATTTATTGAGTGTTTGTGTTTCAGTTTCTTGATATCATTTTTTGAGGAGAAGAAAGCTTATGCAAGAAATTTGTTCATGATATGAAGAATGAATTTGAAATTTCTATGATTGGAGAAATGAATATTTTCTTAGGTTTGTAGATTACTTAGACTAATAAAGGTATTTTCATTTGAAATCCGATGGTCGGATCTAATGTTATGGTGACTTGACTTTGTGGTGGTAGTGTTGGTGGTTCATTTAGGATCCTTTTCATTTTTGTTGTTGTCTTGGTGGGCCTAAGGCCTGTTCTTTGTATTTATGTGATTTTTAAATAAATCTTTACTCCTTTTTTCAAAAAAAAAAAAAAGAGAGAGAACATTGAGACTTAAAGACTAGAGAAGTTAATGCTTTTCATCAAGAATAATAGTTATAATAATTATGAGCTACTAAATGCAAGTCAACCTGAATAAGAATGAGAAGATATTTTGAGAGCTATGACATAATAGATATGATAGAATATACATGAAAATTTAATTCCATTAAATATAGATCTTGATGTATTAAGAGGCCCGATTCATGGATTGTTCACCTTTTCCCATACCTAAGATATGAACTGGGTCCAAAGAAAAATTGGTTATGGGTTGATAGGGAGGTTCTCACAAAAGAGTTACAATTTGGTTTGTAGGTTAGAAAATTAGGAAGAGGTGTCATAGTGGGATTCCATGTTTTCTTTCACCATGCTCTTCTCTTGAATCAATTCCAACACCTAAACTCTTTTGGGAGACTCTCTACCAAGTAGTTTGATCAAATTACTCAAGATCAAGGCTAGAACTCACTAGAGTAAGTTCAACCTCCAAGATGCCAAAATATTTAACCTTCATTTGTAGGGGACTAGGAGGATGCTGAGATGGTGTAAAAACTCCTAACATGTTGTTTTGTGGCTTGTTTCCCTTCATTTCTTCATCTCTTTCACAAGTTCCTATTTTCAAGGCCTAGTAGCCCTATGAGCCCCTTTTAGCCCTACCTTCATGGTTTTTGCTCAATTGCTCAAAACAATTCCAAAAGACCTCCTAAAATATTTAGTGATACAAATACCCTTTTGGACACTCTTTGAGTTTCAGGAGGTTAGATTGTCTGACACGTCCGTACAGGTACGACCCCCAAAATGGCTTTGTTTTAAGGGTTTAAGGATTAAGAGCTTTCTCCAATAGGGTTTACTGATCTCCACACCCTGTCACACCTCCCTACTCACACTGAGGCTCTTCTAGAAAAACATATTCCATGCCAAACACTTGGATCAATCACATTTGATCATCCCTGCAAGTAATAATGCAAACAACAATCATGTTCCCTAGTCGAGCTATGGCAGAGCTTGCCTAGGTAATGATAGCAAATTTCTTCAATGTAACTTCAATGAAAATAAAATGAATATTTACACTATACACATACTCCATTACTTTAATCCCAAGGGCCATTGAGAAAACACAATGGGAGTTCAAGTTGGAGCCATCCCTAGGGTCTTAATCCCTTTGCTTAGGCTGAGAGTAGTGCAAATAAGAAAATTTTCAAACATAACACTAAACCTACACAATGAAGAAGTACAATTACTTCTAAAGAATCAAAATAATTAATCCTAAGCCACCATGAAATAACAATTCCAAGATCAATCCATCTAGTATGGACTGCTATAAGCAAATTACAAGTTTTTATGCAAAATATGGAAATTGTTTCAAATTTTTATTCAAATTTTTCTCTTTGGATCTTCCAACCCTTTTACAATCATTTTAAAAGAATTATATATGCGTATTCACTCATAACCAACCACTGATTTGATCATTTTTTTCAAAAATTTCTCCAAAAGTTGTAAAAAGTTGTCAAGCAAACATGACAACTTTTGCTCTATCATGCATTTTTTGAACTTGTATGTATTTACTCACTCTAAAACCCCTACGATGGTTCCCTAACATCAAACCAATATTTTCAAAATCCTTATGGGGCCTTACAAGGAGTTCTACCCAATTTTGTTAAATGATGCCATTTTAGGCTTACAAAGGCACATTGGCCAAAATTGAGAAAAAAAGTTAACACTTGAGACAAAAAAACTACAAATAACCTTAAAACATACTTTTGGACATACCAATGGTCTTTTATTCACTCATTGATCAAATTGAGGATCATTCACTCCAAAATTGTGAAAATTCACCAAGAAAACTAGGCGCACCTGCACCATACTCCCCCAATGAGAAATAAGTCAAGTGAATCCTTTAGGAATTAAAGAGATGGAAATCCCACACTTTGGAAAGTCCACTTCAAGTACCCAAGTGGCCTCAGATTCTAGAAGATGTTTCCACTTAACCAAATGCTCCATATAGGTGGTATGCCTAGTATTTTTAAGGATTATTGAATCCAACACCTTCTCAGTGTGTAGCATGGTTGGAGGTGGCAAAGGTAGGTCTGAAAGTGATTTAGAGATATCTGAGACTCTACTGCATTCCTTTGGAAGTGTGCCTTTGTACTGCACCAAGTCTACAACATTAAAGATAGGAGATAAAGCTATGTCCCCGGGTAGATCAATTTTATAAGCATTTTGCCCATACTTAGCCAAGACCTTACAAGTTCCAATCCTTATCATTTGAAGCTTTCTAGGGACACCTTTTTGAAGCCTTTCTTTGTTCAAGTCTACCATTACAAAGTCACCAACAACAAATTGTACATTCTGCCTCTTTTCATCCACTTTGTCTTTGATTCTTTGAGAGTTTTCTTGTAAAGCCTGCCTAACTTGCTCATGAATCTACTTCATGTACTGAGCCATGTCAATAGCATGTGGACACTCCTCTGCACCATACTTCCAATTTATCTAAGCTCGAACACACCTCTTGGATGAATCCCATAAACTACTTCAAAAGGACTCTTACCAGTTGATCTATTCACATTGTCATTGTAAGCAAATTCAGCTTGATGGATGATCCAATCCAAAGATTTTCCATACTCATTTGTCAAACATCTGAGAGGGTTCCCAAGTTTCCTATTTACGACCTCTTTTTCGCCATCAGTTTGGGGATGGTATGCTGAGCTAAAAGACAAGTTAGTGCCCAATCTCTACCATAAAGTTTTCCAAAAATGACCAATGAATTTGGTGTCTCTATCTAACACTATATTGATTGGTAGACCATGAATCCTAATGACTTCCTTGAAAAACAAATGAGCAATATGACTAGCATCATGAGTCACCTTACATGGAATGAAATGGGTCATTTTACTAAATCTATCTACCACAACATAGATACTATCAAATCCAGTTTTGTTCCAAAGTCTTATTCAATCCAAAATGACCACTTAAGCAGCCATTGTTCTTCTCTTGCATCAATTTCTCTCTCATGGACCCTCTTGGCACACAAAGATGTCCTCCTTTAAATAAAACACCATCTTGCAAAGTAAAATCTGTATATCCACTATGAAAATGATTCCTAAACTCTTGGCAAACCATGTAGATGGCAGCAAAATCTTCATCATCTTGATATAGCCCTTTGAAACTAGCAACTCCAATGCTTTTGAGCTGCACTTCTTAAACTATTAGCAACCTTCTACTTAATGTATCAGAAACCTTCTTCCATTGACCTTTCTTATCCTTAATTGTAAAAGTATAATATTGCAAATACTCTACCCATTTGATATGCCTATGATTCAATTTTTTTGGGGAGTTGAGGAAACTAAGAGCATGGTATCAGTATAGACCACAAATTATTTAGGTAATAAGTAATGCCTCTATTTCCTAAATGATTGAACAAGTGCATATAACTCCAAATCATAGGAAAAATACCTTTTCTTGGCTTCATTGACCTTTTCACTGAAAAATACAACCGGTCTGTTGTCTTGGCTTAGAACCACTCCAACTTCTATGTTGCTTGCATCACATTCTATGGTGAAGAGTTTGTCAATGCTTGGGAGAAAAAGAATAGGTTGAGTAGCCACCATTGTCTTCAAGAGTTCAAATCCTTTTTGTGCCTATTTTTTCCATTGAAACTTAGTCTTTACACCCCCTTTGATTGTATCAAGCATAGGTGCACATATCTCACTGAACACTCTGATGAACTTCATGTAAAATTGTGCCCAACCATGAAAAATCCTCACTTCACTTGTTGTTTTAGGTGTAGGCCAACTGATTATGGCTTCCACCTTTGAAGTATCCATCTTCAAATCACCATTTGAGATTACAAACCCAAGATATACCAACTCTTGTTTCATGAACTCGCATTTCTCCAAATTGATAGTTAGTTGCTCATTACATAATTGCTTCAATACAATCTCTGTATTCTTAAGATGTTCTTCTTTAAACTTACTAAAATTAAGATGTCATCTAAATAAAGAATAACAAATTTACTAATATAATCCTTGAGCACTTTATTCATAAGTCTCATGAATATGCTAGGGACATTTGTGAGTCCAAATGGCATAACAAGCCATTCATAAAGACCTTTTGTTGTTTTGAATGCTATATTCCACTCATCTCCCTCCTTGATTATGATTTGGTGGTAGCCACTCTTGAGATCTATCTTGGTAAAATACTTAGCACCCCCTAAACAATCCATCAAATCTTTGATTCTTGGAATAGGACCTATATCTGATTGTAATCAAGTTGATGGCTCTTGAATTAGTACAAAGCCTCCAAGTACCTCCCTTGTTAGGTACCAAAATGGTGGGAACTATACATGGGCTGATGCTTTTTCTTATCAGACCATTGTCCAAAAGTTCTTGGATTTGTTTAGCCACTTCTTTATTCTTCTCCGATGTGATTTTATAGGCTGATTTATTAGGCAATGAGGCTTCGGGTATGAAGTCAATTTGATGACTTATGGCTCGTTGAGGAGGTAAAGTAGCAGGTGTTCCATCACTTATGATCTCCTTGAACTTATTGAGTATTTTTTGCACTTCAACAAGAATAAAAAACTTCTTGTCCTTCTTTTCCTCTTTTGGTTTCACGACAAGCATACCCCACTCATTCTCCTTCTTTGAGAGTGTTTATGAACTCCTTCTCACCAACTAATAGCACATTGGAACCTTTAGATCTGATCTCTTTTTGATTCCCTATGGACTGAATTTTATAGGTAACTCCATCTTTTTGAAAGGTATAGGAATTATTTACCCCATGGTGTATTGCTTTCCTATCAAATTATCAAGGCCTACCTAAGAGTAAGTGGCATGCATCCATTGGAAAGATATCACACAAAATATTGTCTTTGTAGCCTCCTATGGTGAACTCCACCCAAGTTTTCTCATACACCAAAACATGTTGCGCCTTATTGAGCCAAGTAACCCTATAAGGATCACTATGTGGGATTCTTTGCAGTTTGAGTTTTCTTACTGCTTCTTCTGACACTATGTTATTAGTGGATCCTAAATCCACCCCCACTCTACACACTTTACTCATGATCTTGCACTCTATCCTAAACAAGGATCTTCTTTGACTAGGTTCCTCCTTTACCGGTTCTTTGATCAAAACTCTCCTCATCATGAGATTCTCTCCAACCTTAGAATCTAATCTTACTTCTGATGTCTTCACATTTACTGCATCTTCTTGAATATAACTTACTCTCCTTTCACATCCTTGGGATGAAGAAGACTTCTCAGGGCATCTATAGGCCGGTTGTCCAAGTTGATGGAAATTGTAGCACTTCGTTATGGAGAAATAGGACCCTCTTCCTAATCCATTAGACCTTCCTCTATTAGAGTTGCTAGATCCCCTTCCTATATAGCTTCTCTTGATATTGGAATCCCCACTTTGCTCTACCAACTTGGAATCCCTTTGGGATCTTTGGTCTACACCTCTTCCACCATAGCTACCTCTATGACCTCTGCCATCTCCTCCCCTACCTTTGCCTCTATTACCTCACTCTTGTTTCTTTTTACTCTTCTCTTCCACCTTGAGTGCCAATTGATAGCACTTGTGGATAGTAATAGGACATACCAAACTTAACTCTTCTTGGATATTCCACCGCAAACCATTCAAGTACCTGACAACCTTGATGTTTTCATCTTATACCAAATTGGATCTCAAACACAACTTCTGAAATTCTTCAGTGTAGCTGCTCACATGTAGTTCTCTTTGTCTCAAATTTTGTCTCCTCTTGTGTAATTGAATTTCATAGTCTTCAGGGATATAGGCTTCTCTCACCTTGGTTAGCATTAATTTCCAAGTGGCAATTGGGTTCTTACCCTCCTTTTGTATCTTCTCTTGGATGAACTTCCACCAAGTCAAGGCTGATCCTCTCAACCTAGATTTTTCTACCTTCACCTTTTATGCTTCACTAATTCCATCACATTCAAAGTGATTCTCTAACCCTTCAATCCACTCCATGACCACTTTTAGTTCCATTTTTCAACAAAAAAGTGACACTCCTTCTAGGGACTTACCTCCTAAGGCTTTGATGGCTTTAAGGAAAGCTTCTTTAGGAAAAATAGGATATGGTCCAGGTGTGCCATCCTCTTCTACCACTTCTTTACCATTTTCTTCATTGATTTTGATAGTCACATTCTCATTTTTGTCTTCTACTTCACCTAGTTTATTCTCCAATCGTTGCAACTTTTCCCTAAGGAGTCTCTTCTCTTCCTCTTGGTCTTCTACTCTTTTGGATAACTCTACATTGGTCACCATCCTGAGGCTATTTTTACCCACTGACTTAGTCTCTAACATCAATTGGTTCCTTCCCAAATCTTAACTTGCTCTGATACCACTTTGATAGAGAGGTTCTCACAAAAAGAGTTGCAATTTGGTTTGTAGGTTAGAAAGTTAGGAAGAGGTGTCATAGTGGGCTTCCATGTTTTTTTTTACCATTCTCTTCTCTTGAATCAATTACAACACCTAAATTCTTCGGGGAAACTCTCTACCAACTAGTTTGCTCAAATTACTCAAGATCAAGGCTAGAACTCACTAGAGTAAGTTTAACCTCCAGGATGCCAAATCTTTAACCTTTGTTTGCAGAGGACTAGGAGTATGTTGAGATGGTGTAACAACTCCTAACATGTGGTTTGTGGGTTGTTTCCCTTCATTTCTTCATCGCTTTCACAAGTTCCTATTTTCAAGGCCTAGTAGCCCTATGAGCCCCTTTTAGCCCTACCTTCACGGTTTTTTCTCAATTACTCACAAAACTTCCAAAAGACCTCCTAAAAGCTTTAGTGATCTGAATGCCCTTTTTTACACTCTTTGAGTTTTAGGAGGTTATATTTTCTAACACGTCCATACAGGTACGACCTCTAAAATGGCTCTTTTTTAAGGGTTTAAGGATTAAGAGCTTTCACCAATAGGGGTTACTGATCTCCACACCCTGTCACACCTCCCTAGTCACACTGAGGCTCTACTATAAAACCATATTCCATGCCAAACACTTGGATCAATAAAATTTGATCATCCCTACAAGTAATAATGCAAACAACAGTCATGTTCCCTAGTCGGGCTATGACAGAGCTCGCCTAGGTCATGATAGCAAATTGCTTCAATGGAACTTCCACGACATTAAAATAAATATTTATACTATACACACTCTCCATAACTTGAATCTCAAGGGCCATTGAGAAAACACAATGGGAGTTCAAGTTGGATCCATCCCTAGGGTCTTAATCCCTTTGCTCAGGCTGAGAGCAGTGCAAACAAGAAATAACAATGCCAAGATCATCACAACAATGAATCATAAGCCACCATGAAATAACAATGCCAAGATCAATCCATCTAGTATGGACTATGTTGGTTAACAGATTTGCCCCTTTCTTGGAATTAGAATGTTTGTTTTCTTTGAAATATAATATGACTCTTTACACCCTTTAATGAAAGGAAAACAAATAAACCAACAGTTGGATGAACAAATTATAAATTCATCCTCTGCATTAGAGGGCAACTCCTCATAAGATTTGCAATGAATTTTTATGCAGACAACTTTGAAATGAATACACTTTTAACTAGAAAGCGTAAAAAAATGGGGCTTTAGCATTCATTCATCAACACAAAAGAATGCTTTCAAAACTGAAAGAATATATTTTTGAAGACTTACTTCAAATTAGGAGCTCACAAACTCCTATTTCAACACACGTTCAATTTATAAATTCAAAGCAAAACAAATGCATAGTAGTATGAACACTGATCGATTCTCTCTCATTTCCCACAGGACAAGGGGGATTAGCACAACTCAATCCACCATGAATTTTTCTTGTAAAAAAAATGGTAACAATGAATTCAGAAAAACACAGGGATAACTGATAACAAAATGATATTATGAACATTAGCAAATTTCTCAACAGAGATCACCAATTCCTCAAACACACAGATTTAAAGTCTGCATACCATAACATTTCATTGATAACTAGCCATTCCAATTTTCAGAAATTCATAGAAAATAGATTTTTGTTTGTTCCTTCCAAAAAACATAGTTTTTTCTGGACCCCGAAATAAACTTACTTCCAAACTTAAATAGCCACCAGGCTCATAGTTTGTTACATAAAAACTGAAATTTCACTTTAACCACAGGTTAAAGAAACCGTTTTCTTAAAACAAAAGAAACTAAAGTAACAGTCACAGAAAGGCTAACAGCTCATCCCCTAATTGATCATGACTCCACCATGGCAGAAGGAGCTACTAGTTTTTCCTTCTTTACCACAGAACTATGCATGCCACGCCACTCTAAATGTGCTGCCGAGAAGCTCAGGATGACTTGGAAATAGGGGAGTCCAATATGCTGAATTTGTTGCTTCCAAACCTCCTTATCCATATTAACCTATGTCACTTTTGCCTTGTGTGCTTCCAAATGATCAGAACTGAATGTGAGCATAGACTCAATCATGGCCACTTTTGAGAAATAATCCGTAGTTAAGGATTTTATCTTCCTAATGAATTGTATCCTTTCCTAGAACATTTTTTTCATATCTGTAGGAGCTTCGATTGTCCGACCATCATCCTTTATAAGTTGAATGTCAATGCATTTAAGATCTTATGTACAAGCTAATATATAGAAAAGATAAGAGGACATATAAAAACTCAACATGCCCACAAAATTACTCAAACCTTCATGGAGTCTCTGTACAATTACCTACACCAAGTCAAGATATTTGTCTACTGATAAAAGCACCTGAATATAAAAAATACATCCAATCTTCCCAATAAAAGGTGTGTGAATTACCCTTTAGCCTATTTAATAGTATAACAATGTCCCACACTTATATGATGAAGTGCTCTCTAGAAAGGGGTTTCGGCAGCCATGACCAACCCTTTTGAACTTTCAAGAGTCGGTTTCTTGCAATTACACTTCTATACATACTTTTCTTCTCAGAGAAGAATGCATATGAGGTCCTAATTGACCAGTCCTCATATGACTCCTTGTGGGGAATTCCCATTGCCGCCATTATTGTTTCCCTATTGATACCAACTAATAACTCGCCATTACTAGTTCTTATGCACCTATTCCCAACATCAATCCTATTTATACAAGCTACTACCAAATTTGGACAGTGTGCAGCAAGTGGAAATGCAGTGGCTTCAATGAGACCACCATTTACTATTTTCTCCATTATTGAACCAGTTTCAGGGTTCTTGGTTCTTTATAGGAAATCCCCTAACTCGGCATGAGCCAAGGATGTATCATCTAGTTCTGGTAATATGGTCACTAAACATGACATCCAACCAAGTTTTGGCAGTAGTAGCCTCATACTGCATACCTAAACTTTAATTAAGAAAATCTAAAATAGGGTGGAATTCTACTTCCAACAAACCAAAGATTTTCTTTCTACACTGATAAATCTTCGGAACTAAAGAAATACAATATGGGGAAATCGTCTGAACTCACCTGTTACAACCATGAATCTGTGAAAACCCTCTCAGGAAAGTAGAGCTGAATTTACATTCTGCACCTCCAATTTGCTCGATTATAGCAGTTGCAACCCTTATAAATTATGGAGATGATTCATTTAAGCATGTGAAGTAACAGGGATACGATTGAAAACCTGACACTTTCTTAATTGCCCATCACTTTCACACAAGTAGTCAATGTCCTCATGATCACTTTCCAAATTTAGAATTTTAAATTGTTATATGCCAAAAATATTCCTTTTTACCGCGCTACGTCCAGCATCATCAAAGTCTTTAGAAACAACTTGAAATGAGCCTTTTGAACCTTGAACCATCTCACAAAGACTTCAATGGTTCAAGTTCATCTGGGATGAACAACAGTGAACTAACAGCTCAAAACAATACCGGGAACGAGCAATAATCATGACTAACAAGAAAAGGACTTTGAACTTTGAACCATTGAACCGAAAAGGCAATTGGTTCAAGGTTCAAGTTCAATACCATCTTAAACATATTGACACTTGCTCGTTATATAACATTACATAGCCGTGACTCACACAAAGAGGACTTTTTGAACCTTGAACCAAAAGATTCACGGGTTCAAAGTTCAAAATGCATAATAATAACACGCTTGCTTTAGATGAGATGAAGACCGCTAATAACATTACTCTGAACACACCTTGAACCTTGAACCAATTGAACTATTTTAAAAGGTTCAACGGCTTAAGTTCAAAGCAAATAAATACAAAAGACCCGAAAGAATAGAAACACAACAAGGCAACCCACAAGCTTAGACATTTTGAATGAAAATTGAGGGGGCACTAACATCGGATGTAACTGGGGACTAGGATTGTAAGGGAATTAGACATGAACTCAAGGATCTCTGGTTTCGCAAACAGGCTTTATTAAAGACCAAAACAGACACAACAACAGAAAAGAAACTAGAGACTAAACAAACCAAAAATTATGTATAGAGACCATGAGGGACTCTCATTACAACTGATATAGTTTCAAATCCTGGCCATTATAGGTCAGGGGAAGAGCATAACCATCTTGATATGCAATTTTGAAAGAGTTAGGACCTTTTACCTCCTGAATCACAAATGGTCCCTTCCATAGCGATTCGAACTTTGCATGTGCTCCTTTTGGCTCTCGTCTTCTATCCCTGAGCAAAACCTTATCACCTAGCATGAATTTTTGTGGCCTGGCTCGCTTGTCGAATATCTTCTTAACCATCATCTAATGTTATGTTATCTGATCTACCAACTTGTACTTTTCTTCATCAATATTCATAAAATGCATAATCTGTTTTTCCAGAGAATCTTGAAAATAGACATCTTCAATGACAGTCTGTAACTTAGTTGTTGCAAGCTCCAGAGGAAGTGTTACTTGAGCTCCTACACCATAGACCAATTTGAATGGTGACATCCCAATAGCTATTTTTGGTGATGTATGATCCTCCCAAAGAGCTTCATATAATTTCTTATGCCAATCCTTGAAATTTTCACTCACCAATTTCTTCATAATATTTATAAGATTTTTATTACTAGATTTCGCTTGACCATTCCCCTGAAGATAATAATTAGAAGAATGAGTGAGGGATATCCCATGATCATAGAAAAACAATGAAATCTTAGCAGAAGAGAAATTAGTTGCATTATCAGCCACAATTTTTAGAGGAACTCTGAATTGAACCAGGATATTTTCTTTGAGAAAGTTACAAGCAACCTCAAAAGACGTTTTCCGCACTGGAATAGATTCAAGCTATTTGGTAAAATAATCTATAGCTAACAGTATATGTGTATGCCCTACACTTGAAGTTGGTGTCAAAGGACCTATAAAATCTAAACCCCACTGTTTGAATGGTTCATCCGCAATCACTGGCCGAAGCGGTAATGCTTCAAGTATGCTTCAAGTTGTGGCTTACCTGTGAATAATTTACATTTCTCACACTTGGCTACCCATACATATGCATCTTTGAACATTCCTAGCCAATAATAGAAATTTCTCAAAATCATGTAAGCAGTTACCGTAGATTAAAAATGGCCACCATAGGCTTCATCATGAAAGGTCTTCAACAGTGACTCTTGAAGTTATTTACCTACACAATGCAAGAAAGTTTCACCCAAACCCCTTTTATATAATACGTCATTAAAAATGACATATTTGGCAGCCTTCAACCTCAAGTTCCATTTTTCTTTTGAAGTAAGATGTATTGGGAAATCTCCATAGGTCAAATATTATGCAACATTTGCAAACCAAGAATCCCGAAGTCCAACAAATAAAACTAAAGGTGATTCCTCTATTACTTCATCCTTACATTTAGCAATCAATTTGCACAGACCTTGTCCTCTCACCAACATTGTAGGTTTAATATCCAAATTAAACTCTTGAATGTTTGACACCCATGAGGCCCTATTATTCATTCCTATATCTTCTTGTGCCAAAATGCTCTTGACTGCAGAGTGAGGTACATAAACAACTGCATGGGAATGAATAATATAGTACCTTAACTGTTTTATGACTTTCACAACTGCATATGCTTTTTTTTCCATCAAAGAATATTTCAATTCATGTTTCTTCAAGGGAATGCTCATAAAAGATAACGAAACTTCTTCATTATCCTCATTCTTCTACAAAAAAATCCCTCACATAGTATGCTCTGAGGTATAACAATAGATAATAAAATCCTTTTTAAAATTTGGATTGAGCAAAATAGGCGCATGACCAATAGCCTCCTTTATCAATTCAAATGCTTTCTTTCCTTCCTCATTCCATTTTAAAGCTTGTTTCTCACTCATCAAATTTACAATATATCTAGGCCGCCATCAAAATCCGTGTAGAAGCTCAAAATATGGAATGAATCTTCTCAGAAAATTTACCTGTCCAAAAAAGGATATAACTGCATTTCTACTAGATGGTAGACTTAGTTGTTGAATTACCTTTACTCTTTCAGGATCTACTCTTACTCCTTCTTTAGAGACAATATGGCCAAGCAATTTTCCCTCTATCACCCCAAATACTGACCTTTTTGGATTTAGGGACACTCTATGTTCATGACATCTTTGTAACACTTGTCTTAGATCTCTTAGATGATGCTTCCTCCTCTTTGAAAAGATAGTTAAATCATCAAGATATATAACAATTATATTATCTTTCAAATGACCAAAGGATAAGTCCATAGCTCGCTGAAATGTCGCCCCTACATTGATTAGACCAAACGACATTCTGTTATAAGCAAAGGTGCCCCAGGGAGTAATGAAGGCAGTCTTATGTTGATCACTTTTTGAAACACTAATCTGATTATAACCCAAAAAGCCATCAAGAATAGACATCATTTGGGAACCTTTAACTATTTGAAAAGTATGATCCATAGTAGGCAATGGATAGTTATCTTTCAAAATGGCTTGATTCGGGTTTCTAAAATCTACGCAAATCCTTATTTCTCCATTCTTCATCTAAATAGGAACTATGTTGGCTATCCACGTAGAATGATGGATGGGATTTATAATCCTAGCCTTCAACATTTTATCTACTTCTTGAAATATGGCTTCAACTACTTTAGGATTGAAACTCCTAAGCTTTTGTCGAAAAGGACTTACTCCAGGCTTCAAGGGAATGTGATGTTGAAATTTTTTATCCCTAAATTTCTTTAGATCATCATAACACCAAGCAAAAACATCTTTGAACTCCAGCAAGAGACTAATGAACCTCTCTTTCTCCATAGGTGTGCAACATTTTCCCAGATTTATGTATTTGGGATCAATTTCAGTGCCAATGTTAATTTTCTCGTAGCCTCCAATATCTTGAACTTCAGGAACCTTATCACTTTTACTTTTCTTGTAGGTATCATAATGATCAAAAAGACGTTCTAATGAAACCAATCCTTTAGGAATTTTATTCCCCTTTAATTGCATCACTCCATCAATCAAATCCTTAGCCCATTCTAGTGAAAATTCCTTACACTCTGCATCTGATCCTTCAAAATATGTAGCAGCAAATGTTCCTACAAACTACATAAAATTATTAATCTATTTATCATTTTCAAAAACTTACCAAAATTTTGAATTATCAAGAATACTAGGCCGATATATTAACTCCACATGATAAGTATCATCAACAAATTCAGGATCAAGAATCAATAAGGAAGTTGATACAGCTAATGAATCTGCTTTTGAATTTTGTTCTCTAGGAATAGCCTCAATAGAAAATGCATCAAAATCTTCAATTTCATCCCAAACTCTATTTCGGTAATGTGTTAGCCTTTCATTTTTTACATTAAACAATCCTCTGACCTATTTCACAATCAACTCCTCATCTCCTTTGACTCACAAAAGTTTTACTCCCTCTTTATTGGCTTCAGCTAAACCCAATAACAAAGCTTCATACTCAGCCATATTATTTGTGTTCTTGAATTCCAATTTAAAAGAAAAAGGAATATGAGTACCAGAAGGTGGGATTAGTACTACTCCCACACCTGAACCAGACGCTGCACAACTTCCATCAAACTCCATTAGCCACAAATTTTCTTTTTCTTTTGACCATGATACACCTCCTGCTATTTCATTATTTGATAAAATCATGTAATTCCCAAATTGATATTCATGATACAGAATTTGTGCCCTTGGATCATCAGAAGGAAAAATAGTGAACTTAGACTTAGGTTCAGGCTGCAAAATGACTCGTTTCCCCATTGGAATTGTGGCTTGAGATGAATCCATTTTTATCTCACCCGCTAGGTCTCTACAGAATATACAGCTTAATAACATGCCATAGGGTATGTGCAAGCTAATGAGTCACAAATTCGTGGAAGTCTGTGCGTTGGAAAACACGCTCCACAAAACAGGCCCCCATTTTCAAAAAATGGGGGCCCGTTAATGGTTCGGCCTCTCGAGCCGAAAGGTCACGGGGTGCCGAAGCTAAATAAAATGGGTTCCCATTTTGTCACAAAATGGGCCCCGTTTATTAAAAAATGGTCCCCCGTTTATAAACAAAACGGGGGCCCGTTTTTAAAAAACGGGCCCCCGTTTTTAAATTCTATTTTTACCATTTTTTTGGACAATTTTTCATTTTCACTGTGACAGTAAGTTGACAAGAAGAGATCAAAAACAGGCCCCCGTGCTGTGGTTTCCACTTCAAGCCTCCACCACTATCCCAGGTACACATTCGGTCATCTATTTTCACATTTCATAATTTTCTTGTATATTTTTCTTGTTTTTTTAAGTATTATTTAGTTTTTTTTTATTATTATTTTAGTTTCTTTTTATAGTAGTATATAAATAAATTATTTTTTATATTTGTAAATTCTTGAATTTGATCTAAAATATTTTTGAACAGTTAACCCTAAACCGTAATCAACAAATTTAGAAACCAAAACCAAACCTAGATAATTAACAAAACGAAATCGACACAAACAAAAAATCGAAAATGAAATGGAAACAAAACAAAAATGTTCAAAAATGAAATTGAAATAAAACTGAACATATGTACCTAAATTGTTCTTAATCCTCTTTATGCAATACAAAAGTTACCACTAAATTAGTATAACCTTAAAAGTAATTAACATTACTCTTCAAATTTTAGATATGAAAGTTTAGGCTTAGGTTTATGCCATGTCATGGCATAAAGGTCCTATTATGGTCCTATTATGTCATGTGATGGTATAAAAGGATCAATTATGGACACAATTTTAGAGCAAAGCTAGATAAGTTACTAAAATTGGAGTTTGGTTTACATAGGTTCATAAAGGAAGATAATATGCCAAATATATAATTCATTAATACAAAATAAAAAATATTCTTGATTTATAATGTTGATTGATAATGAGTTTTCTAAATGGGGTGCTAATTATATATACATCCGAAAGATTTGAAAAATATAATTCCCAAGAAGTATTTTGAATATCTTTAGAAGTATAGTGGTATATCTAGAATGTAATTTATATTATAAAAGATTTGATATATGATTTGAAGTTGGTAGATATTTTGAGGAAGATTTATTAGATTATGTTATGATTAAGCTAATATTAGAAGAATGGTTTTAACAACATCTTTTGGTTTTAAAGGGTGCACAAGGTTTGAAGTTGAAATCATATTCGATTGTATATAATATTAAATTGTTAAGGAGCTTTTTTTTTTTTTAAATAGTTAATTTAAGATATTAGTTGAAGCTATTTGAGAATGTGAGATAGTCCTAATGAACACACGAATTAAATTAATGAACCTAGGACAATCACAATGAACATATGATAGTCCCAATGAGCCTCAAATGATCCTAATGAATGTAGGGTAGTCTTAATGAACCTAAGAAAGTCCTAATGAGCCTAATAAAGCCATAATGAACTTGGGACAATCCTAATGAACCTACGATAGTCCTAATGAACATACGATAGTGTAAACAAGCCTAGGATAGTATAAGAAAAAATCACTACAAAAAAGACCTCAATTGCGTTAAATGAATTTCCCAATAACACACTCATGTTTATCTTTTTTTGGTCATTTCGCTACCTTTTTTTACAACATCTTGGTGTATACGCCCCTAAGAAGACCTTTTCCTCAAAAATTTCTTGGATCATGAACTCCTGATGTGCACCAAACATAAGTTGCCACTTGGAAGCTTCTAGTGCACACAATCCTTTCAATCAATCTACTCCATTGATCTCTCAAAACAATCTTAGTCTTTAATCCTCTATCCTTCATGACTATAAATAAATCATTATATGAGCTATTTTCAAGAACTCTTGTAATGCAATGTTATGTTGCCAATTTAAGCACCTTACATCCTATCTTGGTCACAAATCCATCTTGAAGCCATCAACCTTTAGCTACAACAAGAGTTTTCTTTCTGAGATACTATTGTCTTTCATCTTTTATACATTATCCTTTAACTCGATCTAAAGGTGGTACTTATGCATAGCATAGTGGTTTGAAATTCATAGTTTAAGTCCTTTATTGATTTTTTATGCTTGCTTGCATACACATATATTGCTAGAATTTAGCAATTCTTTATAGCTTCTATTTTAGTTTATTTATGAAAGAGTTTAAATGAAGCTATATTTAAAGTCAAAATTGTAAGATCCCCTCAATCATTGAGGTAGAATTCAAAATTTATTTCACCTCTAATTATATGAAAAATTTAATTTGTCTGTACATATCAAAATCTTTCAAAATTTTGCATATTAAACAATAAAATATTGTGATGAACAAGTCTCTAGAGTCTTAAAAACCTTTATTTTCATAAAGTGCCAACACTGCATTTTTTCCCTAAAATATTCTCTTTGATTAATACGAAATTTTAAAATGGTTGCCACTAAAATTATTAGGTCAGCGAAAGGAATTGGGATATTTAAAAATAGGCTTGCATCACTTTTTTAGCTTCATTGAGTTGTAGTTTGTTCATTGACTTAATAATTAAGTGCTTGCATTGAACTAGATGCTTCAAAAGTGTTATTCAATTGTCGTTGTTGTGATCTTTGATCTCTTTGGCATTTTTCCTCCTTCTCTCTTTGTGCTTGAATTTCGTCCACTGTCATTGTCCTCTTTTTTTTCTTTTGACGTTGCTTAGAACCCATTTTTACAAACTCGTCTTCAAAAAATAATATCTTTTTACTGAGTTCTTCAAAAAATCGTGTAGAAAATATTAAAAAGTACTGCCAAATGATGTAAAAAATCTTTGTCAGTATGGATTTCAATGATAGTGTCGTAAATCGATGCAATCTATCTTCTTTTTTACAGTAACGGTTATTTAGAAACGGGGGCCTGTTATTTAAATAACGGGCCCCTGTTTTTAAAACGGGGGCCCGTTGTTAAATCTAACGGGCAAAAAATGAAATGGGCCCCCGTTATGCAAAATTTGAATTCACAACCCGCCTCTTGCCTCAGGATTAGGCCCAGGATAGGCCTGGGATGGCCACACCTGAAACATGAACCTGCAAATTCAAAGCTCCATGAATGAAAGCACAAATATGATGAAATGAAATAGTTTACGTGCCTCTAATCAGAGAATTTTTATACGAAATTGAAACCCATTTCAGATTATACTGTCTAGATTCTAAATATGTAAATTAATTTAAAAATTGATTATTCTAACTATTTTTCATTTAATTTATACTAAATCAGGTTCATAAATTTGAAATATTAACTAATTTTCTTAATTTAATAACTTTTTTATTTTAATGAATTTTGAAAAAAAAATTATATGTCATCAATCTACACAAAATTCTTTTCAATTTAAAAAAATAAAAATTAAAAAAATGCTAAGTTTACGTCAAATTATGTGGGTCGTACACGTCAAATTTTTAAAAAGATAATTACGGCCATTAAAAAATTAATTAAAAAAAAATATTTGAAAAAAAATTACAAAAAAATATGCTCATCAATCTTCAATGTGTTACAAACCATTTCCCAAAACGGTTTGAGAAAATAATTTTAATTGTGTCAAAAAGTGTGGGTCGTACACATGCATGGTATGGTCCTGAAACAGGCATTTTTAAAACATAGTTTTTAGAACTCCATTCAAAAAGTTATTTTTTATTATGTGGGTATTAAAATAAATTATATATTTGAAAAGTACACTTAGAGAGCTATCTTTTATATTACTGACTTTTTCCAAGATTCAATCTCTAAGTGTTTCAAAATTTAAGCTCAAGTGAGACAAAATCTGAAAAACAGGGAAAACACTTCCACTTTTTGGCCAAAAAGTGGACTCATCTTCTTGCACTGACCCCATAACTAGTAGGAATATTGGCTATTAGAATAGTAAGCTTGATTCTTTTATTTGGGTGAGTGGAAAGAACTACTTGAGCATCTTTAATCTGTCTTAATAGGGGTATTTGATTTGAGTCCATTGGATAACACTTGCCGAAGGTTTTTGTCAAGGATAATCCTAAGGCTTTGGCTACTATAGAGGCCATTATATTATCTGATGAGCCTGAATCTATAATACAATTATTCAATTTATGACCATTTATAAATAATGATATATAAAAAGGTTTGGGTTTTGACTCACTAATGGACAAAGCATATTCAAATTGAAGGGCAGTGATCTCAGAAGTTAGGAACATTTGGTTGAGCTAATACTTCCTTCTGAGAAGACAATATAGCATTTATTGAGCGTTGTGATTCATTATCTTGCATAACATTGTCTCATTTTACAAATCTCACCAATTTATCCAGTTCTTTGGGATTCAATTTAAGATACTTGGCAGGTGTAATTTAGATTTGAGAAGATTTGCAAAATTCAACAATATCAAAAGAACTTTCTTTTTCAATGGACTTTACAAAGGGTAACTCTTGAGGCTTTTGGTCATTATTATGTAATTTAGGAATAATTTATTTTCCCTTTGAATTCATGGTAGGGGATGAAGGTATACCTTAACGTCTTATATTCTATTGATTTCTTGTTAGCATAGCACATGAAAGATCTTCCAAAGTAACCAAAATGTCACCTCCTCTTTCAAAATCTAACTCATACTCTAGGAAATGAATTTCAGAGTCGCCAGGTTGCTTTAGAGATTCCTCTTTACTCAATTCATTTGAAATCTCTTTTGAATTCAGCAGTTGTGCATAATGTACCATTTTAGGACAAAAATTACCATCATGCTCATCAATAAGATGAAAAACACACATACTTCCTTTGGGTAGTGGAGCTTCAATAGCCAATCTTTGTTGAATAGGAAGTAATTGTAAAGGTTTATTTCCTATCCCCAAATACTGATTTGCATTTCTTCTAGAAATGTCTTGATAAGGGGATGAATAAGATGTATTGTCTTTAGGTAGCTGTATTTTAAGAGTTATTACATCATTCATTAGTCTCTGGATTACAAGGTCTAAGGAAGTAGAGGGTTGAGCATTACATATCTGTACTTCTCTTTTCTATTTCCCCATTATGATAAAATCATCCTCCAACTCGACTGTGAGTGTTTTGGTAGCACCTAAGTTTACAACTCTTTGCCTACGGATCAAGAAACCTATCTTTGAAGGCATGGAATTTATATAAAAACATTTCATATTGTCATCCGAGGGTTTTTGATTGACTGAAATTTTATGTACAATCTTATCAAATTTTTCTACAAAAGTCCTAATAGATTTTGGAATCTCTTTCTTTAACTCAGCCAATTGAGCCAAAAGAGAGTGTTCATCCTTAGCCACTTTGAATCTTGCCTCAAACCTCGTTCTCAAATCCTACCAATTTGTTATCACACTGTTTGGCAGGTGATAGAAGCAATCTACAGTCACTCCAGTTAGTGTTTGAACAAACAATCTCACAACAACATCCTCGTGTTGAATAATTATTATCTCACAGGCAACATTAAATGCATTCAAGTGCACATCAACAGTGGTTTTCCCATCACCACTAAATTTTGGCAAGTGATATCTTGCTCCTTTGGGTAAGGGATTCAAATTTAAACCCAAGTTCAATGGACCTACTGTAGCCCCCCAGGGATTATTTACTACCATTGGGAGAATGATATTTAGAGGAGTTGTATTAATTATGTTAGGTAAATAAATACCATGCAAGGCTAGAGCTTGACAGACTGAGGATACTGGAATCAAAGGAGATGGAGAAGGAGGTCTACTTCTTTCTCGTCTTTGGGATGAAAAAGTGGGCTGAAAATTTAGGTTTTGTAACTCCTGAAAAATAGAATCAACTATTCCCTCCTACCTTTGGGACCTTGTATATCATCTTGACTCCAGTCTTACAACTAGGCAACCAGTCTAGTGATCCGACTCCCCAGCAAAGTCGCCAAAAATCTGTTGGTTAATAGATTTGCCCCTTTCTTGGAATTACAATGTTTGTTTTCTTTGAAATATAATATGACTCTTTACACCCCTTAATGAAAGGAAAACAAATAAACCAACAATTGGATGAACCAATTATAAATTCATCCTTTGCATTAGAGGGAAACTCCTCATAAGATTTGCAATGATTTTTTATGCAGACAACTTTGAAATGAATAAACTTTTAACTAGAAAGCGTAAAAAAGGGGGCTTTAGCATTCAGTCATCAACACAAAAGAATGCTTTCAAAACTGAAAGAATATATTTTTGAAGACCTATTTCAAATTAGGAGCTCATAAACTCCTATTTTCCCACACGTTCAATTTATAAATTCAAAGCAAAACAAACGCATAGTAGTATGAACACTGTTCGATTCTCTCTTGTGTCTCACAGGACAAGGGGGATCAGCACAACTCAATCCACCATGAATTTTTCTTGTAAAAAAAATGGTAACAATGAATTCAGAAAAACACAGGGATAACTGATAACAAAATGATATTATGCACATTAGCACATTTCTCAACAGAGATCGCCAATTCCTCAAACACACTAATTTAAAGACTACATACCATAACATTTCATTGATAACTAGTCATTCCAGTTTTTTTAAATTCATAGAAAATAGATTTTTGTTTGTTCCTTCCAAAAAACACTGTTTTTTCCAGACCCTGAAATAAACTTACTGCCTAACTTAAATAGCCACTAAGCTCATAGTTTGTTACATAAAAACTAAAATTTCACTTTAACAACTAGTTAAACAAACTATTTGCTTAAAACAAAAGAAACTAAAGTAACAGCCACAGAAAGGCTGACAACTCATCCCCTAATTGATCATGACTCCACCGTGGCAAAAGGAGCCACTATTTTTTCCATCTTTTCTGTAGAACTATGCATGCCACGCCATTCTATATGTGTTGCCGAGAATCTCAGGATGACTTGGAAATAGGGGAGCCCTGTTGGCATTATAACAAACAAGGGAGATTGTTGGCATTCCAATTACAATGAGAGATTGTTGACATTTCAATAAGGATATTGAGAAGGTTGTTTATAACTATGGATACAACTGATTAAGGATGTTCACTATCTTAATACTATTATTTTGTCAATGATGTCAAGAAATTGATTTTCTGACTTAGTATGATGTTGCCATATCTTAAGAAGTATGATTTGATGAGTATAAAGATGTCGGTAAAAGACACAGAAAGAATGTGATGAATAAGGGGAGAAATAAGTTATTCAATGGGCAACTTTTACCAAGTTAGGCAATGATGAGATCATGATGTTTAGATTGTTTTGATATCCTACATATGCTATTGTTTGTAAGGTTAATACTATACTATGTTACTGAGCAAAGAACCTAGTCGGTAAACCCTAAGGAACTTAGTCGGTAAACCATAAGGTTATCGCTATTAGTTAATGAAGGCAGAATATCTACCGAGTGAAGTTTAGTATTTACTGAGTTGCAACCGAGTAATAACAGAATGCATTGAATGAATAAAAGCATTATTTAATGAAGGAAGCTAATGAGCTGGAGTTGATTAAATGATTGGTAAGTCGTGTATGAAGATTGTTAAGGATCTATGGCAATTAAAGAGCGGTAGGAAGATCTACAGCTCAGATTAAACTGCAATACCCTAGCACAAGTTCCAAGGAGAAAATGCAAGTTCCAAGGCGAGGTAAAACATTTTCACATTGAAGGATACATTGAACCTAGTCAAGATTGAAGATCTGATGGCTATGATTGATCATGGGAAATGTGATCAAGGAGATTAAGCGGTTGGAAGATTGTTTATAAATAGGAAACTGTTGATAAACAATGTATGCGAGCAAGTGTATGCACAGGGATGCTACATAGTGATTACCGAGCACAGAAGCTTGAAGATCTGTTTTGTTAACAGAATATAGAGTCCAGTAGAGGGACAAGATAAGTCCTATAAATTGATTGTATTGAGCAAATAAGAATCTACTTCAACATTTTTAGATGTGAAGTTGCAGATATATTCTTATTACTATTATTTTGTGAAGTAGCAGAAAATCTCTTAACCGAGTGGACTTAACAGTCTTATTTGTAAAACCCTCTAGCAAGGTGACATTCTTATTGAGTGTTTGAAATCCTTTAACAAGGTCACTTCTAACAAGGTGAAGATCCTAACAGATCTGAGGGAAATCCCTTAACTGAGTCACATCTAGCAATGTGTTTGTAATCTTTAACAGGATTTGCTTTTAACCAAGCATACTCTAGAAGAGTATATTTCTTAGTGGGTCTGAAATCCCACAGTGGTTTTTCCCTATTTGGGTTTCCACATTAAATCTAGTGTTATATGTTTTGTGATCTTATCTATTTATGGGTCTGCATGCTTTACTATTTTTCTGACAAGGTTACTGAGGTTGAATCTATTGTTTTTATGGAAGATTAAGTTTGAATGATTCACCCCCCCCCTCTCATATTGTTAGCTTGGCATCTGTACTTAACATATTTAGTATCAGAACTATCAATTGGTATCAGAGCCTTGGACTCTAGAAGAAAAAGTTTAAAGGCACTTGAGTTAAAGATCCAAAGATGTATAAGAGGGATGCACCAAAGCTGAACAAGTCAAGTTTCTCTACATGGTAGAAAAGGATGAAGTTGCATTTATCAGGAATTGAAGAATATGTTGTCTATTATCTGGAGAATAATTTTGTAACACTGAGCACCTATCCATTGACAATGGAAGAAATAAAAACAAAACAAGAACATATTCAAGCAATGATTGAAATAACATCTGCACTAACCGACTCAAAGTTCAATGATCTAGAAGGTTGTATTGATGCTAAAGCAATGTGGGATAAGCTCATATCTGTGTATGGTGGAGATGAACATGTTCAAAGAGAAAAAGTGGATAGTCTAAGAGGACAACTTGAATCTATGAGGATGAATGAAGGTGAGAACATAACCCATTACAGTACAAGACTAAAGGAGATTGTCAATCAAATCAAAGGAGCAGGAGGAACCATTGAAGAAAAGGATGTAACAAGTAAGTTGCTGAGAACCCTACTATCTACCTACACCATCCGAGTCTCTGTAATCAATGAATTGAGGTTTGTACCCAATATACCAGTCTCTTTAGATGCTACCATTGGTAAGCTACATGCATTTGAGTTAAGTAACTTTGATAATAGTGGGTCATCGGTAAATAAAGTTGAATCTGCATTTAGTTCTTTTCATATTGATGAAACTGATGATTACAATGATAGAAAGTATAAGTACTCTGAAGGAAATCACAGTGGAGCAAGTGAAATATTTTGCAAAAACATGGAGGAGGTACACAAACTATATGAGGAAATCAAGAAGCAAGAAGAGTTTGAAGCACTATTAGCCAGAAGGTTACTGAGAGGAAAAGGTAAGTATAAAGGAAAGCTACCTTTGAAATGTTTCAATTGTGATAAGATAGGACATATGGCTTCTAATTGTCCTGATAAAGAATCCAGTGAAAAGAGAGATTACCGAGATGACAGAAAGAAAGATAATCATTACAGAGGACACCAAGACTTCAAGAGAAGAGATAAAAAGACATGCCTGATAGCTCATGAGGAATCCAATGATGATAAAATAGATGAAACTGATACAGAGGAAGTTGTTTATGTGGCTATTAAAGATGGATCAGATGAAGAAAGGTATGAAGAAAAAGCTTTAATATCGCATATAAATACTAATGATTCTTGGATCATAGATAGTGGATATTCACATCACATGACAGGTGATAAACACAAGTTTATTAAATTAGATGATTATGATGGAGGCTATGTAAGATTTGGTAATGATGCACCATGTTTGGTAAGAGGTAAAGGATCCATAACACTTCTTGACAATGCTAAATGTAATGATGTTTTTGAAGGTTTGAAATACAATTTGTTGAGTGTAGCACAGCTAAACAACACAGGCTACTGAATAGAGTTTCAAAAAGGAATTGTCAAAGTTCATGACAAGCATGGAAAGTTAGCTGCTACCGGGACACAAACAAAAGGTAACACATTTCACCTTGACTCAACTCAGAATAAGTGTCTATATGCAAAGATAGATGATACCTGGTTATGGCATAAAATGTTTTGTCATGTAAATTTTGATAATTTGATCAAAATAAGTAAAAAGCACCGATTAAGAGGTCTACCGAGTCTTGAAAAACCTGAGAATGCTATGTGTCGAGCATGCCAGATGGGAAAGATGACAAGATCAAGCTTTACAAGTAAGTCCTACACTTCTAAGGGAATTTTAGATCTTGTGCATACTGATCTTTGTGGTCCTATGAAAGCTCAGAGTTATTATAGTGATAAATATTTCATATTATCTGTGGATGATTACTCAAGAATGATGTCAGTAATGTTTTTAAAAGAAAAATCAGAAGCTTTTCAAATGTTTAAATGGTACAAGGCAAGAGTTGAAAATGAAATAGGAAGACAACTGAAATCTCTTAGATTAGATAGAGGAGGAGAGTTTACCTCTGATGAGTTAAACTTATTCTGCAATGATCATGGTATAAAAAGACAAGTCTCTGCATCGAGAACTCCACAGCAAAATGGAATAGCTGAGAGAAGAAACAGATCTATTGTGGATTGTGCCAGAACCCTGATGATTGAAAAGAAAGTTCCACAAACATTTTGGAGAGAAGCAATAAGCACAGTAGTTTACACCCTAAACCGAGTACAACTGAAGAAAGAAACTTTGAAGACACCTTATGAAATCTGGTATGACAAGAAACCTAATGTAGGTTATTTTAAAATCTTTGGAAGTAGATGCTATGTACACAAAGATGATAGAACTGGTAAGTTTGATCAGAAAAGTGAAGAAGGAACATTTCTAGGTTATTCTACTAGAAGCAAAGCATTTAAATGTCTAATCAAATCATCTAACAAAATAGTAGAAAGTGCAACTGTGAAAATTGTTGAATTTGTAGAAAGAAATGATGAAGGAAACTCCAAAGAACCAGAAGATTACGAAGAATTTGTCTATGTTCAACCGAGAAGTCCTACCGCAAAGATTGCTGAAGAAAATGAAGAGAATACCCAGTTATCGGGTGATGAAGAAGATCATACAGAGCCTACCGAGCTTGTATTAGCCAAGTATGTCAAAAGGAATCATGCACCAAGTATGTGATTGAACACATGTTTGATATCTGAATTTGAATCCAGGATAGTGAAAGAGGCATTTACAAGTGAAGATTGGATAAGTGCTATGATAGAAGAGATTGATCAAATCAAGAAGAATGACACATGGACACTGGTCCCAAGACCGAAGGACAAAAATTTAATTGGTACAAAGTGGATTTTCAGAAATAAGCTAAATGAAAAGGGTGAGGTCATTCAGAACAAAGCAAGACTAGTTTGCAAAGGTTATGCTCAAGAAGAAGGAATAGATTATGGTGAGACTTTTGCACCTATGGCAAGACTTGAAGGAGTAAGAACATTGTTGGCATATGCTGCTTACAAGAATTTCAAGGTATATCAAATGGATGTTAAATCTGCATTTCTCAATGGTATATTAGAAGAAGAAGTTTTCATTGAACAACCTGAAGGATTTGTTGAAGGAGAAAATAATGATAAGGTATGTAAATTGAACAAAGCTTTATATGGTTTGAAACAAGCACGTAGAGCATGGTATGAGAGATTGCACTCATATTTGATCAAAATTGGTTTTATAAGAACAAGTGAAAACAACAATATGTACATGAAGAATGATGAAAATGGAATACTGATCTCAGCCATATTTGTTGATGATATTATCTTTTGTGGGAATGACTCTCTATGCAAAAGCTTTGGAAATGAAATGATCAAAGAATTTGAGATGTCATTAATCGGTGAGATAAAGTATTTTATAGGTTTACAGATACTGCAAATGAAGGATGAGATTTTCATTACAAAATCCAAGTACATAAAGGAAATCTTGAAGAAATTTGGAATGGAGGATTCTAAACCTGTAAGTACTCCTATGAATATCAACTGTAAACTATCAAAGAATGATGAAACTGCATCTATTGATGAGACACTTTACCGATCCATGATCGGAAAGTTGCAATATGTTGTTCACAGCAGGCCGGATATAGCACATGCAATAGGTATAGTTGCAAGATTCTCTGCAGATCCCAAGGAAACACACATGACAGCAATCAAAAGAATTTTCAGATACTTAAAAGGCACTAAAGATTATGGCTTAATATATCGGAAAGGAAATGTCTTTGATTTAAAAGTTTATACTGATGCTAATTGGGCAGGCAACATTGATGACAGAAAAAGCACAAGTGGAGGAGCGTTCTTTTTAGGAGAAAGACTAGTGAGTTGGCTTAGCAAGAAACAAGGATGTGTTTCACAATCAATAGCAGAAGCTGAATATGTTGCTACAGCACTGAATTGCACCAATATAGCATGGATCAAACAACTGTTGGAAGGCATAAATGAGCAAGTTACTGAGCCAGTAACTATATTCTGTTATAATACTAGTGCCATAAACATTTCAAAGAATCCTGTTATGCACTCTAAGACAAAGCACATCTCTATCAAATATCATTATCTTAGAGAAGAAGTTCAAGAGAAGAAAGTGGTGTAGGAGTATGTTAGCACAAAGGAACAAATAGCAAATATCTTCACCAAGCCACTGCCAAGGGACATTTTTGAGTATCTCAGAAGTCAATTAGGGGTCCTACCCCTATCTTCCATTCACTGACCGAGTTCGGTGAAAGCATCAATTCGATGACTCTACAGAATATCTTTAGGAGTTGATGCTGATTTACACACTTTAGGGGGTTTTCTAAAGGTGTATAGGAAACAATACTAGGGAACAGATTGAAGACAAAATGCTCTGACTGAGACTGAGTTGATACATAACAGCAAGGAATTCACTTCTCAGCGGAAGAAATTATGTTTTAGTTCTTTACTTTTTGGCATTGTTGTCAAAGGGGGAGAAGACTAGTGTATGGGGGAGAAGTCTACTAACCGAAGGAGAAGATTACATTTCAGAACTAGGGAGAAGACTAATGACTCAGAATCAATAAGGTCAAATCAATTGGTTTTGCCATCAATGCCAAAGGGGGAGATTGTTGGCATTATAACAGACAAGGGAGATTGTTGGCATTCCAATTACAATGAGAGATTGTTGACATTTCAATAAGGATATTGAGAAGGTTGTTGATGACTATGGATACAACTGATTAAGGATGTTCACTGTCTCAATATTATTATTTTGTCATTAATGTCAAGAAATTGATTTTCTGACTTAGTATGATGTTGCCATATCTTAAGAAGTATGATTTGATGAGTATAAAGATGTCAGTAAAAGACACAGAAAGAATGTGATGAATAAGGGAAGAAATAAGTTATTCAATGGGCAACTTTTACCGAGTTAGACAATGATGAGATCATGATGTTTAGATTGTTTTGATATCCTACATATGCTATTGTTTGTAAGGTTAATACTATACTATGTTACTGAGCAAAGAACCTAGTCAGTAAACCCTAAGGAACCTAGTCAGTAAAACCTAAGGTTATCGCTATCGGTTAATGAAGGCAGAATGTCTATCGAGTGAAGTTTAGTATTTATCGAGTTGCAACCGAGTAATAACAGAATGCATTGAATGAATAAAAGAATTATTTAATGAAGGAAGCTAATGAGCTGGAGTTGATTAAATGATTGGTAAGCCGTGTATGAAGATTGCTAAGGATCTATGGCAATTAAAGAGTGGCAGGAAGATCTACAACTCAGATTAAACCACAATACCCTAGCACAAGTTCCAAGGAGAAAATGCAAGTTCCAAGGTGAGGTAAAACATTTTCAGATCGAAGGATACATTGAACCTAGTCAAGATTGAAGATCTGATGGCTATGATTGATCATGGGAAATGTGATCAAGGAGATTAAGCGATTGGAAGATTGTTTATAAATAGGAAATTATTGATAAACAATGTATGCGGGCAAGTGTATGCACAGGGATGCTACATAGTGATTATCGAGCACAGAAGCTTGAAGATCTATTTTGTTAACAAAATATAGAGCCCAGCAGAGGGACAAGATAATTCCTATGAATTGATTGTATTGAGCAAATAAGAATCTGCTTCAGCATTTTTAGATGTGAAGTTGCAGATATATTCTTATTACTGTTATTTTGTGAAGTAGCAAAAAATCTCTTAACCAAGTGGACCTAACAGTCTTATTTGTAAAACCCTCTAGCAAGGTGACATTCTTATTGAGTTTTTGAAATCCTTTAACAAGGTCGCTTCTAACAAGGTGAAGATCCTAACAGATCTGAGGGAAATCCCTTAACCGGGTCACATCTAGCAATGTGTTTGTATTCTTTAATAGGATTTGCTTTTAACCAAGCATACTCTAGAAGAGTATATTTCTTAGTGGGTCCAAAATCCCACAGTGGTTTTTCCTTATTTGGGTTTCCACATTAAATTTGGTGTTATATGTTTTGTGATCTTATCTATTTATGGGTCTGCATGCTTTACTGTTTTTCTGACAAGGTTATTGAGGTTGAATTTGTTGTTTTTATGAAAGATTAAGTTTGAATGATTCACCCCCCCCTCTCATATTGTTAGCTTGGCATATGTACTTAAAATATTTAGTATCAAGTCCAATATACTGAATTTGTTGCTTCTAGACCTCCTTACCCATATTAACCTGTGTCGCCTTTGCCTTGTGTGCTTCCAGATGAAGAGTAGAGTGTGAGCATAGACTCAATCCTAGCCACTTTTGAGAAATCATCCGTAGTCAAGGAATTTGTCATCCTAATGAACTGTATCCTTTCGTGGAAGATTTTTGTCATATTTGTAGTAGCTTTGATTGTCTGACCATCATCCTTCATAGGTTGAATGTCAATGCATTTAAGAACTTTTAGCATCGTATCGATTAAATTGGTCAATCCCTTTAAAAGCTTGGTGGATTCCTTGTGGCCCTGTGTGATAATTGAATTTTGCCACTCCACATTTTTCTTCGATACATACAATACATTTTCATCCAATTTTTGCACGGGTTTTTCAACCAAGAACTTCATCATACCGATTTTTTGTATAATGTTCATCTGTGCAAGAACTGCCACCCATTTGGTCCTTTCTTTCTCCCAAGCATTATCCTCCAATTCTAATTCCTTGCTCACTATTACAGTGTCCTCATATACTTTTACAAGACTAACAATATAGTTTGAACCTTGTTGTATTATGAGATCGAGCCATTCGTTGAAAATCTCTGCGATCATTCTATTTCTTTGAACTTGATCTAACATCCTTTGATTTGCCAGATTTGGGATCAAATGATACTGCCACTTGTGACAAAGGTTGAGGATTTGGATTATGAATGGCATTAATATACTCAGCTATTTGGGTGATGATCTTCTTCAACTCTTTCTTATCTTTTTCGTCTTTCCATGATCTATAAATTATTCTCTTCATAGAAGACTCCAAGTGTTTGACATCAACAGCTCACGAAAAAACCCCCAAATCAATTTTCTCTACTATGAAGTCATCTTTAGTAGCTTTGTCTGAGTCTCTACCTGGAATAGGCTTGGTTATCTCGACTATCCAATGACCTATTGCTTCATCTACCTCAAGTATTGTCTGGGTTTTGATTCTTTTCAGCTTGGACACCTTTCAAAAACACTTGCTAACCATTTCTTCTATAGGAATGGTAATTGGTACCACACTGTGTTTATTACCAACAACAAATTCTAACCATTGCGATGTATTTGTAGGTACTTTGGATGGATGAGTTTTCTGAGTACTCGGCGAATTAACCATAACAATAGTGTTAATTGGGTTTAATTCATCCTCTGTTTCTTGACCTATGTCTGCTTCATGTACCACGGGTTTACTCAAATCCTGTTGATCCATTATTACTCCAACTTCTTCACTTGGATCCAAGTCTACAATGATCTGGTTCAATGTTGGCTCTTTTCTATTTTTCTTGCTCCTTGACCGAGTTACTTGGACTGCTGAAGAACCTGGCGGTGACCTTTTTTATCTTCTTGGTTGGATTTTTTCAACAATTGTTTTTGAACCACCTGCAATATCAACAATTTCATTAGTAGAGGAAATAGGAAGTTGAGTCACAGTATGTGAATCAACTCTTAGGTCATGAGAGGACACGAGGGACCCTTTTTTAGATTTATGGTCTCTCAACCACTTCTTAGCTCTCCTTACAACATTAAAAGTCCTAGATTGAATATTATCATCTTCCTTTTTATTTCAATCAATCTCAGGGATTGGCTCTCAATCAATCTCAGGGATTGGCTCTCCTTGAACCTTTTTGTTGAATTCAGGATCCAAAAATCTTCCTTTGTTTCCTCCTGTATTCCAGATACGTTAATAGGAAGCTTCATGGTGATTATCTGCTAAAGAGAAAATCTTGACCATAGTCTCCTCCTTACTTAATGTTCATCACTACAATTCTCACAATAATCTTACAACTAGAGTTAATGACAAAAGTGACCATCTACATTCAGGTTTTCCATGACATAGCCTCTCCTATCAAACTTACGTCTGGCAACAAAGGGCTACAGGTTCATCTTTCTAAATTCTAATTCCAAATTTAAAGCATCAGACATAGACTTACAGCTATAGTATCCAAGTTCAACAGGAAAGACAACTCCAAGCACGCCTTTTGCCCCTATCTTTTTATCAATATGAGCTAGATGCCTACTCACCTCAATGAGTACATAGCTATCGAAGGCATATCTAGGTAGCTTGAATGGTTCACCTTCAAAACCACCTACTCTAAGATAGGTGAACCTAGGGAATTGAATGAAGAAACTGTCATATATACTTACCAACTCCATCGCTTCATCTGACATTCTCTTGTTCACATCACCCTGTAATTCAAAAGCAAGTCTTCCTACGAAGACACCATTCCATCTGTCAATATGTTCTACATGTTTCTACTATTGTAATAAGGGATAGTAATCATAAACCTTCATACCATCCACCCACGGTTCATTGAGCAAGCCATGCCAATCTCTTGTACAAGCTAATATGTAGAAAAGATAAGAGGACATATAAAAACTCAATATGCCCACAAAATTACTCAAACCTTCATGGAGTCTCTCTGTAATTACCTGCGCCCAATCAAGATATATGTCTCCTGATAAAAGCACCTGAATATAAAAATGTATCCAATCTTCCCAATACAAGGATTGTGAATTCCCCTTTAGCCTATTTAATAGTATAACAATGTCCTGCACTTCTATGATAAAGTGCTCTCTGGTAAGGGGTTTCAGCAGTCCTGACCCACCCTTTTGAACTTTCAAGAGCCAATTTCTTGCAATTACACTTTTATACATACAAAGTCCAAATTGACCAGTCCTCATATGACTCCTTGTGGGGAATTCCCATTGCCACCATTATTGTTTCCCTGTTGATGCCAATGAATAACTCACCATTACTAGTTCTTATGCACCTATTCATACAAGCTACTACCAAATCTGGACATAGTGTAGCAAGTGGAAATGTAGCGGCTTCAACGAGACCACTTTTCACTATTTTATCCATTATTGAACCAGCTTCAGGATTCTTGGTTCTTTCTAAGAAATCCCCTAAGTTGGCATGATCCAAGGATGTATCATTTAGTTCTGGTAATATGCTCACTAAACATGACGTTCGACCAAGTTTCGGTAGTATCGGCCTCATACTGCGTACCTAAACTTTAATTAAGCAATTCTAAAATAGGGTGGAATTATACTTCCAACAAACCAAAAATTTTCTTCCTACACTGATAAATCTTCAAAACTAAAGAAATACAGTATGGGCAAATCGTCTTAACCTACCTGTTACAACCATGAATCCATGAAAACCCTCTCAGGAAAGTAGAGCTGAATTTACCTTCCACGCCTCCAATTTGCTCAATTATAGTAGCTGCAACCCTTATAAATTATGGAGATGAATTCATATATCCTTTTTAAACAAACAGTAAAAAGCTGAGAAAAACTTCACACACTTCATAATGATTCATTCAAGTGTGTGAAGTAACAGGGATATACTTGAAAACCTAACACTTTCTTAATTGCCCATCACTTTCGCACAAGTAGTTAATGTCCTCGTGATCACTTTCGAAATTTATAATTTTAAATTGTTATATGCCGGGAATATTCCTTTTTACCGTGCTACCTCCAACATCATCAAAGTCTTTAGAAACAACTTGAAATGAACCTTTTGAACCTTGAACCATCTCACAAAGAGGTCAGTGGTTCAAGTTCATTTGGGATGAACAACAGTGAACTAATGACTCAAAACAACATCAGGAACGAGCAATAATCATGGCTAACAAGCAAAGGACTTTTAACTTTGAACCGTTGAACTGAAAAGACAATTGGTTCAAGGTTCAAGTTCAATACCGTCTTAAACATATTTACACTTGCTCTTTATATAATATTACATAGCCGTGACTCACACAAAGAGGACTTTTTGAACCTTAAACCAAAAGGTTCATGGGTTCAAATTTCAAAATGCATAACAACAACGCACTTGCTTTAGCTGAGATGAAAACCGCTAATAACATTGCTCAAAATGCACCTTGAACCTTGTACCAATTGAACTGTTTTAAAAGGTTCAACGGCTTAAGTTCAAAGCAAAGAAATACAAAAGACCCGAAAGAAACACAAAAGGCAACCCACAAGCTTAGACATTTTGAATGAAAATTGAGGGGGGACTAACAGACTGCTATAAGAAAATTACAAGTTTTTATGCAAAATCTGGAAATTGCTTCAAATTGTTATTCAAAATTTTATCTTTGCATCTTCCAACCCTTTTACAATCATTTGAAAAGACTTTTAAAATTGCTCCAAAAGTTGTAAAACGTTGTCAAGCAAACATAACAACTTTTGCTCCATCATGCAATTTTGAAACTTGTACATATTTACTCACTCTAAACCTCCTAGGATGGTTCCCTAATATCAAACCAATATGTCCAAAATCCTTATGAGGCCTTACAAGGAGTTTTACTCAATTTTGCTAAATGATGCCATTTTAGGCTTACAAAGGAACATTGGCCAAAACCGAGAAAAAAAGTTAACACTAGAGACAAACAAACTACAAATAAACTCAAAACACACTTTTGTACCTACCAATGGTCCTTTATTCACTCATTTATCCAATTGAAGATCATTCACTCCAAAATTTCAAAAATTCACCAAGTAAACTAGGTGCTCCTACACCATGGGCCATTGAACTAGTGCTTACACCTTAAAACCAGAGATAGGAAACCATGGGAAAGATTCAAGGACTATGATGGTTTAAAAATCATACACAAAATGGATTTATTAAAAATTCTTTAGAAACTTTCATGCAAATTCAAAAGACAAAGAAAGGTTACGAATTTCATTCCTATGTAAAAGTAAATGAGATTTTGGTTAAAGTGACAATTTACAAAGGAAAGGGGTAATGAATCGAATATAATCACATTGCAAAAGTACAAGATTAAACTTTAATTTTTATATTACAGAATGTTGTAAAGGATCAATGACCTCCAGATATGCCTATCAAAGGCTTCTTAGCACACTCTATATTCATTTTTTTCCATGACGAGGAACTGCAAACAATGCCTCCTCATTGTCTCCTCCATGGTTCGTTGTCTAACTGAATATCTATGTTTTCCTTTCTCCTGAACAAATTGTGTTTCATATAGAGGCTTTGTATGGTTTTATGTATTTCAAGTTTTCTGCTTTTTGCCTCCCAAATCTTGAGTGTGTTCTCTAAATTTTTTCCTGGTTCTTTCGTTAGTAAAAGAAAGTATGTTGCAAAAATAATGAAATGCTCTCCTACTTTTAATTTGGAAAAATCCCCCTTTTAAAAAGCCTACCTTCATGTATTTCATGCATGTTTATTTTCTTCATGCATTTCATACATGATTTTTCCCTTCGTCCATTATATATATATATATATATATATATTAAAAACATTTTTTCCTTAAATATAATATAAATATGCATTTTTTTATTACTATTCTTTTTCTATTTCTTTTATAATTTTAAAACAAACATTCAATTTTGAAATATAATAGTTACAATAAATATTTTAACATTTAGTTTTAAAAGTATCTTTTTGTAAAGAAAAAAATTTGCTTTTATATTTGTAAAGAAAATCATTCTCAATCATTCTAATTTAACTTAAAAGAAATGTTTAAAATTGTGATTAAAGTTGAAGGTTATGAAATAAAGACAACTTATTAAAAATTGTAAAGACTCAAATTTCCATAAATGACAAAATTCAGAAATTTCTAATAATTTTCAAGAACTAAAAAATTCAAATGTTAAAATATATTAGAGTTTAAACTTACAAATTCCTTTTAGTGGAGACATTGTACAACATGAGACCATATAAGACAAAATATATTTACATGAGATTGTCTCTAGTCACCACAAACTCCTCATCATCTACTCTTCTGAGACAAACATGTGAGACAAGCACATTTTCTGCCCAACAATGAAGCAACCACTTCCCCGGTACTCAATGAGCTCCCTCAATTGAAATTGAAAAAGGTGCAACAACAAGAGCACAAAGCACAAGATTTTTCCTAGCATCTTAGTTTGGGAAAACCACAGTGAGAAATGTCACTAGGATCTATTGTCGTAATATGACCTCACAATTGAAATGATTTACAAACTTTTAGGGCACCAACCCAAGGAATAACCAAATCCCTTCTCAATTAAACACCAAATAAAGCAAATAAGAGCACCAACTCTAGTTCATTCTATAACAAAGCAAAGGGACAAAAAGACAAGAAAAGTAGGACAAACAAAAGCAACAATGATCAAGGAAACCAAAGAAAGGGTCTTGCTAATTTATCAGTTCTTTCCTAATAATATCTTCAACTTCTTGAGCACATTCTAGGGGAATTTGGCCTCACTCTTTAATATCCCATCCATATAGGAAATCAAAATCCGACTTAGCTAAACAATCAACTCCCATATTCCACTCCTCAGAAATATAGAAAAAATAAACATCATCAAAAGACTCCCCCAAACTATGAATTTTACTACCTACTAAGGCCAAATGCCACTCCATGTCATCAAACTTTTTCTTACTCAGCATGTCCACAACAACTTAGGAATCAAACTCACAAATAATCCTTCTCCATCCAAGAGAACAACCTCTTTGCAAAGCTAGAAGAACAACAAGGGCCTCCATAAGGTTATTATTCAGTTGGCCGTTATACATAGAAAAAAGGAAAATCATATTTCCCCCACTATCTCTACCAACCCCTCCAATTTTAGCGTACCCAATATTTCCTCTAGAAGACCCATTAGTGTTGATCTTAATAACTATAGGATGCAAAGGGGACCACTCACCAACCCGCTGAGCCTTCTTCTTCCCATGGAAACTCCTCACATGTCTCTTCCAAGAAAAAACACCACGATTTTGTCCAAAAATATCCAAATTCTTAACAATATACAAGTCACTAGGATCCACGTCCATAGTAAGATCACAGTTAGCTTGTAGAGTTTCTTGGACCATATGAATAATGCACAACCATACTTGTTGCACCAAAAAATTCCTCTTAAAAAATCTTGTTATTTTTCTCTAACCATAGCTATCAAATACTAAAACATGGTCCAATATCACAAGAAATATGAAGGAAGGGAGTCTTGGTTGAGAGCCTACCAAGACTATTCAAAACATCCACCAAAGAGGTGGCATGAATACAAGTATTCTTGCAAGCCTCTCACCAAAGATGTCATATCATCCTAGCAAAAGAGCATTGGGAGAAAATATGGGAGGTGATCTCCTCACATTTATGATAGAGAACATAAATTGGAAGCCCATGAAACCCCCTCTTAAATAGATCTCCCAAGTGAAAAATTTCTTCTACACAACTAACCACACAAAAAAGTTACACTTAGGCCAAGACAGTCTATTCCAAACATGATTACACCACTGAACATTCCTCTTCCCAAAGGTCAACGTATCCAACATAAAATATTCTAAAGCCACAGAATATTTCCCCTTAGTGTTGGGGCCCCAACCAAGGATATCCTCCCCTTTCAAGGAGTTACAAAATCTTTCAGCCAATATCCTAGCTAGAGCCTTTCTATCCTCCTTTGAACCTCTAGGAGGCCATTCATGTGACTCTTTCCATCTGACTAGCTCACCCTACCCCAAGTTAATAATTACCTTAAAGTCCTCAACTCTATATCACCCAACTTCAAGAACATTATCTCAAAGAGGGTGCAAATGTGGATATTGAGAGAGAATGGGAGGGAATCATGTTGGAAATTAACACTCATGCAGTGGTTCCTCATAGTTTATTATGGCTGATTAATGATCTACGGTTGTCATTGATGGAAACTCTTCATGGAGATTTGATCCAGTGGTTGTAATTCTTCTTATCCATAAGTGGATGTTAATCGATAGCTTATTAACTACTATTTCAGGATGAACAAAGAATTTTCGCTCTAGAAGATTTTCGGTGACTGTGGTGTATTAAATCATGTTTGGGGTGATTGGGCCAACATAGACAAATTATTTTATTATTTGGATCCGCTCAAGCCGACATGAGACTACACATTATACTAGCAAGCCGACATAGTAAATGATCTATTTTGTGATTGTTAGTATATGAGCTTGGTGTGGATGATGTTTTTGGTGGAATGATGCGATTGTATGCAAGTGAGTGGTGATCAAGAATCATTTGTAGAACAATTCCACATGTGCATTCTTAATCTAGTAGCTACTTGAGACCATAAACAGGGCAAAATAGAGCAAAAGCACTTAACCGAAACTCATTTTTCCATTCTTACATTCTATTTTTAGATTTCATTTCTTGTATTTCTTCATTGTAATTAATTTGTAAGGCAGTAGACCTTCCCTAAAAGTTGTAGCCTTCTGAGTTATTGTAATTGAGCAATCAGCTCTAGGCAGTGTGCCTAAATGTCTATGCATTCCCTTTTTGTAATATTGTTTTGCTACTAGCCATAGTGGAATAATATTGTGGGTTCAAATCCCATCGTAGTTTTCCCATTTGGGTCTCCATGTAACATCTTGGTCTTTGTGTTTATTCACTTCAATTTCATGTTTATATTTTTGGTTGTTTAAGAATATAGTAGAAGATTTGAATATCGATGGATCACTGGTTCAGGCCCAGTGATCCCTATTTCCAATAATTGGTATCAAAGCAATGTCCTCTAAGGAAGCTTAACCACTTGAGGAGGGTCTGGGCGATTGATTCAATGGATTTTGGTTTTCAAATCTACAACTCAATGTGGTACTTAAGGATCTTGATGTAGCTAGAAATAAGATTTGTACCTTCAAGAAAAACCTAAATGCTAAAGATGATTTCATGAATAACTTGAAGTATCAAGTGAGCACTTCAAGACACAAGAGGAAAGAAATGATGGATAAGTTGAAGGAGAAAGAAGATCGGATCATGGAAAATCAAGGTAAAGCTTATGAATGTGATAAGCTTGAGAGAGAGATTTTTTTCTTGAAGAATGAGATGCAATCCATTGTGATGAGGATGACTAAGGAGATTGAGGACCGAAAGAAGAATGAAGAGAATCTGGCACAATCATTGAAGGAAAGATTTGATAAATTCTTTAGGATTACCTATGAGAATGATCAGTTGAAGCTTGAGTTGACACTGTCAAGGAATAATGGTCAAGAACTTGAGAGAAAAATTGCTACGTTATGAGACGAACTTGCTACTAATAATGACTACAAAGACAAATTCAAATCTAGCTTAGCAAGTCTTGGTGAGATGTTGAAAAGAAAGGACATGCGAGGACTTGGATTTGAGAAAGGTGAAACCTTTGGATATGGACAAGGCAATGCAAAACCTTATCAGAAGAAGAGAAAGAGTCCTCTGGTAAGACAACCTAATGCTCTTAATTTCAATGGTAGATGATTTACTTGTAATAAATTCATTGATATGGCGAATCAATGTAGAAGTAGGATGAGTAATGGAATGAACAAGTACATGAATAATGTTCCTACGTTTATTAGTCAGTGTTTCATATGCAATAATTTTGGTCACAAGTCAAATATGTGTAGAGCAGTAATGAATAACTTACAAAACAAGAGGTGCTATGCATGTGGGATGTTTGGACATATCTCTAACTAGTGCAGGATGAGACCAAATTAGATGAACTTCAGGCCTATGCAAAAAAATATTGTTTTTTGAGCATGCAATAAAACTGGTCACATTGCAAAGTACTGCAAAAGCAAAAACAATGCTATGGTAGATAAAAGCAAATCATATGAAAAGGGAAAGGCAAAAGTAGAAGAGATCAAAGACAAGCATGAGAAGATGTGGGTTAGAAAAGATGAATCCAAAGAAGAAAATGGGTCTGCACCCGAATCCGATGCAGGATATTCATCTTGTAACTAGGGCTTTATGCCTTAGGGGGGACTTTTCAAGCAGATTCTAAGAACCCCCCTCTTTGGTGATCTGCAATCAATTCTGAATGGTTGCAAATTCTGACAAAGGAAAATGAGTATAAATCATCACTCCTCCAGTTATAGGGACCCCACCTCAGATCCCTATAAATCTAGATGGTCCACTGAACCTTGGACAGATGTCTTCTATAGAGAATATCATGCTCATAGCAGATGTTCAAGCCCAGAATAGCCAGGATCTGGTGAAGTTTGGGTCTGAAGAAAAAAAGCTCATTTTGATGTCAATTGATGTTTTGCAGAAGGTGGATCTTAATGTACAATTAGATTCTAATAATAGTCGCTTCAATAAATTGTTGTAATTGATTAATAGTGTAAATACAAATTTTGATTCTTACAGAAGTCCACTACTCAAAAAATTTTGGATATATTTAAGGATGTTAGGATGCAAACATTCTAGAAGATGATTGAGGATGATAGAGTGAGACAAAATAAGAGATTGCAGATCATTTCTAATGCATTGTCAGAAGGTGGTCAATTGTACAATTCTTGTATAATTTTTCCTAAATTAACTATTGATATAGACAAGCAGATAGATGTTTTCCAAGGCAAGCTTGCTAGTATTTCATAGTCCTTTGATCCCAATATGGCTCTAACCAGTAGTGATGAAAGGCATATTATATCTCTAAATGATCAAATCTCAAGCCTCCAAGTGAACAAGGACAAAATTTTGAGAAACGTTGATGAACTCCAGAAGCTGATTGCCCCCTAGTTCGACACCATGTTGAATAATAAGGTAGATTGTATGAAGGAAATGGCCCAGTCTATTCCATCCAATCTTAAGGAATTATAAATTCATGCTATAGTATTTAATGAATTCAATAAATTTTTGGATAACTTGAAGATTGGGTGGGATACTCATCTAGGATTTTTCAAGAATTATGTTGATATCTTCAAGTATTTGTAAAGTTTCTCATGAAAATCTTTGTATATAAGTTTTGGACAACACCCCATCTTTGGAATTATTGTCAAAGGAGGAAAGACAAGGTGAAAAATATATAGAAGAGTGTAATTATAAATTTCAAAATTCTTTGTCTAAGGGGTAGCCCTAGAAATTCTTTTGATCCGATGTATAGTGCTCAACACTTATCCATTTTTCATGAGTGTTGCCATCAATTCCAAAGGGGGAGATTGTTGGTAATTGACACTCATCCAGTGGTTTCTAGTGGCTTTTGGTGGCTGATTAATGATATAGGGTTGTCATTAATGGTTACTCTTAATGGAGATTCGATCCACTGGTTGTAATTCTTCTTAACCAGAAATGGATGTTAACTAGTATTTCAGGATGAACATAGCATTTTTCATCTGGAAGCATTTCAGTGATTGCGGTGCATTGAATTATGTTTGGGATGATTGGGATGACATAGGCACATCATTTTATTATTTTTTTGGTGATCTACATTTATCCTTTGGGATCCGGTCAAGCTGATTTGAGACTACACATTAAACTAGCATGTCAACATGGTAAACGATGCGATTGTATGTGAGTCATTGGTGATCAAGAATCCTTTGTAACTTAGTTTCATGTGTGTTTTATTGATCCAATAGCTGACTGAGACCATGAACAGGGCAAAATAAAGAAGAACAACACAAGCGATCTAGTCATAGATTTGGCAATTAACCGGAACTCTTTTTTGCATTGTTAGATGCAATTTTCAGAGTTCATTCATTGTATTTCTTCACTGTAATTAATTTGTAAGGTAGTGAGCCTTTCGTGAAGGTTGTAGCCTTCATAATTATTGTAATTGAGTAGTGAGCTCTAGGCAGTGTGCCTAAATGCCTCTACATTCCTATTTTATAATATTGTTTTGTTACTAGCCATAATGGAATAATATTGTGGGTTCAAATCCCACTGTGGTTTTCCCATTTGTGTTTCCACATAAAAATCTTGGTGTCATGATTTTATGGTTGATTTATTTGTGTTTATTCACTTTATTTTCATGTCTATATTTCTGGTTATTTAAGAATACAACGGAAGATTTTAATACCGATGGATCACTGATTCACCCCCCCTCTCAGTGATCCCTGATTCCAGCAAATCCATCCCAAGAATCCTTCTAGAATAGAGCTTCAAAACCTTTGTTACAAATCAAAAAAAAAAAATTTAACTAATTGAGCTCCCCACTTGAGAATATTCCAAATTATAGAACCCTTACCTATAAGAGTGTACCTCTGAACAACCTTACCATCCACTCCCCTAAGGTAATTAACATTGAGAATCTTAGCCCAAGACTTATCCTAATTGATGCACCATCTCCAAAATATGTTAGTAGCTAGAGCTTGACCATTCATACTTTCAAGACATAATCTAAGGTTGCCATCCTACATAGGTCTACAAACAGAAACCCACTTCACTAGACCCAATTTTGAGGAGAGCAAGTTACTTATGAACAAGAATTGCCTAGTGAGTAGCTCAAAATCCTTAATGAAGCTAAATGGCGTTGTCTAAATAAAAATTCTATAAAGAGGAAGACATTGAACCATCACCTTTAGACGTGTCACTTTTCCAGTAGTCGATAGCCAATGGTTAGTCCAATGACTAACCTCTAGCAGAGCTTATCCAAAACATCGTACCAAAATATCCCAAGTAAATGGTGATCTGAGAGAGGAATTTTGAGGTAAATTATAGGAAGAGATCCAATTTGGAACCTCAATATCTTGATAATCCTAGCCTAAATGATAGCAGGGGTATTAAAGAAGAAGATAACATATTTCTCCTCATTAATAATTTTCCCTAAAGCTTTTAAAAAGATATCTAAAGCTCTTTTGAAGTTGGTCATCTCATTAATTCTAGTAGTACCTATCAATGCAACATCATCAACAAATTGACTTGGTCAGAACAAGGAGGGAGGCCACGACCCCACCTCCTTTCGTAAGTCAACCCTTTCCCAACACGAGATTTGATGAATCTCACCAAATCCTCAACCATTAGAAGGAATAGATACAAGGAAAGGGGATTATCTTGAAGGAGGCCTTTGGATGCAATAAATAAATCTATGGGTTCACCATTGATGAGAATCGTAAAGGAATAGGAAGTGATGCAACTCATCATTGAGTTGATCGAATCAATTCTAAAACCAAAGGCTGGCAAAAATTTGTGAAGGAAACTCCATTTTACTCTACTAAATACTTTATCTATATCCAACTTAATGAACATAGCCATTTCCTTAGGAGCATCCATACAATGAATAACTTCTAAAGCTATGATAATCCCATCTAAAATTTGTCTTCAAACAACAAATCCACCCTGTTCTTTAGAAGTCAATTTATCTAGCCATGGTTTGAGTCTTTCCACAATTAACTTCATTATAAAGGATCGGGACAAAGGAATTGAAGAGAATTAGATCCTTCCTTTTTTGGAATGAGGGTAAGAAATGTGGCATTCATTTCCCTAAGCATCTATTTGTTCTTGTAAGATTCCCGCACCACTTCTGAGATCCAATAATTTAACACAAATAGAAATCTTCCACTCTATTGTATCCTACTTAAAAATTTCTTAATAAAAAATATTATAATAAGTTAATAGAAGATATTATAATAAGACATTAGGAATCACAAATCCACATATACAAAGACATTAAGAGGTGGAAACTTTGTTGAATACCACAATGAAAACACACTTTGAAAATCCAAAAGATCTCTTACAATATAATTGTCATGACCAATATTGGACTTGAATGTGGTTGGGCGACATATATAACTGAATTAATTATAATAATATATTTTTCAGTAGTTTTTAGTTTATTAATTTGTTAAATTTAATATATTTGATATTAAGAAGAAATAATTTTAAAATATATATATTTAAATTTAATATTTATATTTTATTTAAAAATGAAATGGTATGAATAAAAATAAGATGAATATGTTTTCTCATATAATTTAATTATATTTAAAACTACTTTAATATTTTTATCATTGCAATCTAACACATCAAATTTGTATGAAATCCCATATTTCCCCAAGCTACTGCTTAACTTCATTTATAATGCAAAATATCTAACATATGGCACACTAGGCATCAAGAAGTTAGAAAAGTAGAGACACCTTAATTTTAAACAATTTTACTTGTCAAATATTTTTTTAGTGACAATTATCTATTAAAAATATCTTTTCAATAGTATGACATCAATTGTTTTTAAAAAAATTAAAAAAAACTTTCCATTGATAAGGTATAATCTTTCAAAATTCTTATTATAACAAATATATATCAAATTTGATTTTAAAAAGTTGAATTTAAAGAGTTATTTCTCTAGCAAAATTCGATATGAATAATTTACAAATTTTAATCATTTCTTATGTTTTCATCAATTTACTCTTCTACCAAAATCTCCAAATAATCATTTTATTTAATTGTTTCTAAGATAACACAAATTAAAATGTGCAGTTATTGTTTCAATGGTATCATTTGCTTTATTCAAAATAATTTTTTCCTCTTTAAGACATTATTTTTCAACAACATGATATATTATGTATACTAAACACATTCCCTAGCATTGTGGCCAATGACTCTAGAGAAGAATTGCAAGTATAAAGCAAGACCTTGAGTTAAAATAACTTAATATAATTTGACAAATTTTGGCAAATTTATCTATGACTCTGCAAATTCTCGCAAAATGAAGCATCATGAGACGTCAATTTTGAAGCTACAATTTTCACCCTTTTATGATTATCTTTATGAATGTTGGTTGAGAAGGTTGTATAGTTTTTGTTTGATTTTTATTTATTGGGAGATTTGAGTTTTACGGGAGGTTGCTTGGCTAAAGATTTTTTTGAATTCTATTGTTTTGATGAACAATTTATGCGATTGATTTGGTGTTGGAGCTTGGCTTGGTTGAAGATTTGATTGGAATTTTGTTGCTTTGGTTGGATTGAGGTTGCGAATCTCTTCAGCAACTTTTGTTTGTCCATCACTCCTATTTTTCTAGGTTGGTGATTTTTAAAACCTTCTTATGCAATTTAATTTAAAAATATTGTATTCACTGTGTTATGGGAAAACGATTGTCGGGTGATATATTATGGTTGATTTATGGTTTATGCCTGGTTATTCTGAGTATATGTGTTGTTGTTCTAAGTATAGATGTTTTATTGTTCTAACTATATGTGTTGTTGTTCTAAGTATTTATGTTGTTGTTCTAAGTATATACGTTGTTGTTCTAAGTATATATGCTATTGTTATGAGTATATGTGTCATTGTTCTGAGTATATGCACTATTCTTTTGAGTATATGCATTATTGTTATGAGTATATGCACTATTGTTTTGATTACATTCATTTTTCTTTTGAGTATATGCAATGTTGTTTTGAGTATATGTGTTGTTGTTCTGAGTGTATGTGTTCAGAGTATATGTGCTATTGTTCTGAGTATATATGCACTGTTCTTTTGAATATATGTGCTATTGCTCTGAGTATATGGAATGTAGTTCTGAGTATATGCATTGTTGTTATGAGTATATGCAATGTTGTTATAATTATATGTGTTGTTGTTATGAGTATATATGCATTTTTTTTTTAGTATATGCATTGTTGTTTTGAGTATATGCATTGTTGTTCCAAGTATGTGCATTGTTCTTATGAGTATATGCACTTTTTTTTTAGTATATGCATTGTTGTTCTGAGTATATATGTTGTACTTCTAACTATATGCATTATTCTTCTGAGTACATGCATTGATGCTATGAGTATATGTGTTGTTCTTCTAAGTACATGCACTAAAGTTCTAGGTACATGTGCTGAATCATTTTGTGAATGCGTCGATCTACTATATTTGGCTTTTCTATGTTGTTTTTTCATTTGGTTTGATTTTTTCCAATCTAGAGGCTATTTTTTAAGTCCTTCTAAATTCTTGTGTTGACCTAGGATTTATTTTAATGATCATAAATGGATATTTATGTTGTTTATACCTTTTAAGAAAGATGGATGTTCCTTGATGTTGATTATTGGGATCATGTTAGATATATGATGTTATTGGATATTATGATTTTCATGTTTTCCTTTGAGAGGCCAAATTATTTGGCATTTGATATGCATTTGTATGCGGGAAAATGCGGTGATGAAAATGAATAAATCAAATCCAAAACACCCACACACCAATGTGACTCTTGGTGCAAGTATATGAACTAATTAAACTAGTTCAACTTCCCAAGGGGTGTCCCATTGTTCTCTATCTCATAGGATTCCTAAAGCCAATATTTTTCTCTCATATCATTGAGCAAATGACTTAGGAATGACAACTCCAAGAACGAGTGATATTTGATCTACATGCATGAATGCATTCTAAGATCTATATGATCTTAAAACTATGATGATTAAGCTTAACATGAAGATAGTGATATGATAAAAGATTGACAAATTATCCTAACATGATATACTATCCTAGCATGAGTATTCTATGATATAAAAATTCTTCTAAACGCTATGATGATATTATAACAAAGACAGGCTAAAATGCTTAGTAAATTATGCTATAATGTAGATGCATTAAAGCTTGGATGTTATTTTTTGAAAAATGAAGAATGAGAGCTCTATTTATAGGAAAAATAGGGCAATGAATGGTCAAGATTGAATAATCTTAACAAGGGCTAGGATTTAAAGTTAAACAATCTATGTTTACAATTCTCACCAATGAGATGGTGACAATTGTCAACAAGAGGTTTCTTGAGAGGAGATGCAAGTATTAAATTCCTGAGAAGACATGAAGGTTACCTTAGGAGGTAAGGTTAAGGTTAGGTTAGGGTTATCCAATGGATAAAGCTTTTACCCATGGGGTAAACTCTTGTGCAAGGGTTAGTAGGATAACTAGGGTCAAAGCCATATGTACTTGATGAGACCCTTGAGTTAGATGAAGGTTAAGATAGAGAGAAAGTCTCCAACCATGTGGGAAGGTTGATTTAACCATTAATGGTTAGGAAGACTTTGGGGACAAATTTGTAAGTGTCCTTCCAAATTTGGGGAACTCAACAAATTAGCTTGTTGAATGGATAAATCTTTTAATGCATTTAGAAGACTTTCTTCCAAATTTGACAAGTGACCTCCTCAAACTTAGGTTAATGATAGGATAAGAGGGATTAAGGCTAATTGATTAAGATTAGATGGGTTCTAGAAGAAATCTTAGGAGGCAAGTGGGAGGCGTAGGAAAATGCAAGTGGGTGGAGGAAAAGGATTTTAGTTAAAATTAAATTACTTTATTTCAACCAAAATAGATGCAACTTGCATAAATACAAGTGGGGGATTTTAATAAATAAATTATATTTAATTATTTGCAAGGATCAATTTAATTAAATGTAAATTTAATTAGAAGGGGAGAAAAGGGAATTAATGAAATAAAGTGATTTATTTAATTAAAGGATAGAAAAGGTTTAGGTGCATTTAATTAAATAAATTAAGTAAATTATTTAATCAAATAGATGAAAATGAAGAAATTAATTAAATAAAATTTAATTAATAGGAGGCATGGGGTTAAAATAAATATTAAATATTTATTTAGGAAAGTGGTCAGATTTATATGTCTACAACATTTATTTTTATTATCATTTGATATAGAGAACCTTGGTTAGCCGCATTATGTTTATTTGAGAGCCCTTATTTATGTCTATGTAATTGTTATTACCATAAGGTATATGAGAATGATAGGAGGAGTGGGATTCCAAGTGAGTGTCAGTGTCAAGGAATAGACCCCCAAGAGCTCCTAGAAATAAGTGTCAGGGTTTAGATCGCCAGGAAATCTCATTGGGATTTTGTTTATGTAATCAAATGATAGCTAAATAAATTAATCCTAAGTGGAATGGATAGTAGTGATTCACATTAATAAAATAAGAAATGGATTTGTGGTGCCCCAGCTCATGGCCCTAGAGTGCTAGTACAGACTCGGGATGAGCTTTGGGAAGGCCTTTGTGATCTAGGCAAACTAAACTCCCTTGATTTTCTCAAAGGTTGAGATGGTTCTACATGATTATCACGGGTGTCGGGACAGTGATCCTAGGATCTCCCTTTGTTATTATGTGGTCATAGAATGAAAGTACACTCTTCCCTACATATAGGTCTTAGTTCTTTATGCCTTGCTTTGTTGTGAAGCCTCTGGAAATCTTATAATTTTGATGAAGCCTCTAGATCTTATAATGTTCATGGGGTTTCTTTTCTATTGCGGTTGTCATGGTTATGTCCTTTGGTTGTTAGGTGTTAGGTTAGATCTAGAGTGTGTGTGGGATCTTGTGTCATTATTTGGAGCATAAGGGTGGTTCATTATGTTTCCACATGTTCAGGTCATTTTATTCCTTCTTCCATTGGTATGTTCTTCTCTTCATTGGATGTTCAAGTGTGTGGATGTGGATTCTTTTCTCTTTACCTTTCTTGGATTCTCTAAGTAGGTGGTCATGTATATTTGTAATTTGGATATTGATATAGTAGCTATAGGCTATGACAATTGTAGTAAGAGATATCATTGCACTCTTGTTAGACATATGATGTATCTTAGATGTTCATTATTCATATAATTAGAGGATGATATTTATGGTTAAATAAAAGATGTTGTTTGGATTAGTAAAATGTGTACTTTATATTTTAAAATGAGAATATTGGTATAGAGTATGAGGAAAGATTAGGCTTTAGAAATGTTTTCTTTTGGAAATTGAAATGGTTATCCATTGGTTGGGAATAAGTGATTGGAACATTTGGATTCAGTGCACTTAAATTAACCAATAGCTTAGAAGTAAATTGGGTTGCTTTTGTGTATGTGTATTGGAAAGTAAAATGGATGCTCTTTATGACACTTAAAATGAAATGATTATTAGGGAGAATGTGATTGATTTGTATAATGTTGTTCATATTCTTAATGTCATGTCAAGTGATGGTTTTGAGATACCCTAGGGAAAGGTTAATCTATGTGATGATGATTATTTCCACTTGCATACTTATGTTCTCATGATTATGTTTAGAGTGGATTATGTTTATGCCTAGATAGTGTATGTATCGTTGAGATAGTGTATGTATCATTGAGATAATGCTTAGATGATGTATTTATTGGAGATCATGTTAGTATGTTAGCATTCATGTGAGTTACATGTGTTATTATGGATCTTTAAGAAAAAAATAATTCTCTATTCCCTAGTTATTTTCTTAGTTTTCTCTAGGGTATTTTGGAAGGCATAACAAAATACACATATTTATCCATTCCAATTTAATATTGTGGACCAAAAAACTATATTTATCTTAAATTTGTTTCATTTTATTGTTCAAATTTTTATTTTTAAAATAAAATTAAAGTATAAAACAAGATCTTCCAATAATATTATTGTATCTCATTTTTCCTCATACTTTAATTATTTTTTTCAATCTTCATTAACATGTTATCATGAAATTTTTATGATCACTATTATTAAAAATTGAAATTAAAATATCTCCCAAAAAACACTTAATCATAAAAACTAAAGTACACATACATCAAATGCAGTGTGCTTGTCGTTGAATGAAGAATTTGCTATTGCTTAATCTTTTATTGGTTTGTGTCGCATTCTTGCATTTTTCACGGTCTCATCTATTTATATGTGAAAACATTAAATAATTTTTCATAGAAGAAAAATGATATACATAGTAAATATAATCGACCAAGTATAATTCATGAGAGAGATTGAAGCTTATGCATAGTTTGAGATAATATAATATGTATATCACTTAAAAGAAATAAGGATGGAATGTGGCATGCATTGATTTAATCCAAGTGTAGTCAGATGGATTGGAATCATTTGTCTTGCATGCAATGATATGCCACAATAAGTAAAACGAGAAACATAAATGTATAGGAAATGTTCTCTTTTTTCCCATATTGTTTAGAAATTAATCATATAACTATTAAGTGATTTGGATATCCCTTTGGTTTTTCTCTTATGTATATTTATATAAAAGATGATGAAATTTATATACAATTGTTCATCTTTTATTTTTTTTTGTATTTATTTTTGTTAAGGGGAAAAATTAGGGTTTCCACCTAAAGGAGAATGAAAACCACTAATTTTATGACTTTGGGACCTTTACATTAAAAAGAGGGTTAGAATCCACTAAACTCGGTCACAAATCAGATAAGGATTGAACACTAAATGGATTGGATTTATTTGGGTTTCCTCTTTTGTAACTTGAAATGCTAAAATAGGTAAAGTGTACAAAAATGAAGGTAAAACTGAGAAAACAATGAGCTACATATGCAAGATTTTCATGTGCATCTAAAAAGTTAGTACCATGATGTGGCATCACGGTCCTTCAAACGTTTCATGCACTGAAAATAGTTGATTCTTCTTTGTGAATGAAGATTATTTTGAAGAGTACAACTCTGTACCTCAAAAAGAAGGGGAAATAGGTTGGGACTAAGGGTTTGCCTAAGTCAAACCCCTGTTTGGAATCAATTTTGAATGAAATATCGTGAATACTAAACTAAAATGATGGAAGGGTATACCTTATATCTACAATGACTAATAATTATGCTTTGCTTCTTGAATATAATCACATATGTTGTATAAAATGGCATGAGCATGACAAATCCATAATCACACACACATGCTTGCAAATGAATGATCTAATGTTTCTCCACAATCGATACATGAAGAATATGCAGCCTTGAAGACCTCTAAAAATATTTCATGATGAAAAATTCAATAATTGAATGCTTGATTTATTGAAATCCAATTTCACATTCATGAATGTATTTTCGCCTTATATCCAAATGAGAGGGGAGGACCTCCTTATATATTTGCCAATCGTCATACATATTAAACTTCTAACATAGTTCAACATGAGGAGGGGATTCCCGCCCAAATTTTAGATAGGGAAAAGGGTTTAAATTAAGGCCCACCTAAGAAGGACCATGGTGTGCTTTCATGGTCCTAGTGAGGACCAAGGCACCACACCCTAGTCCTACCCCATATTTTTCCTATGGTTAAGGTTCTATTCAAGGTGAAATATGATATAAAGACCAGTTTTGCATGGTAGAGGCATAAATAGGTCCAGATCAAGTGTAGGGATGGGAACACTAAGGCGGGGGAACCAAATTTGGTCAAAATTGCAAAGGGTTCAATTTTAGGATGCTATATTTATCACTCACTTTAGTGAGAACATGAGATTACGCAAATTCTCACTGCAACTTAGTAGAAGAAAGAGGAATGAAGAAGATGAGGAATGCAAAGAAAAATCACAAAGAGAATAAGATATTGCTAATTTTGAGGAACCAAGCCCCTAATCTTAGGATCTTAACTCACTCAAACATATGCAAGGGCACACAAAAAAAACAAAAAAGAAAAGGAAAGAAAAGACAAAGGGAAAAAAAAAGGAAAAAGACACATAACGAAAGCTAAGAATAAAAAAAAAGACCTCAAGTCAACTAGCCGAAGAAACCTCGATATCAAAATGTCTTAACAACTAATACCATTCTTGAAAAATGCTATCTCATGAACAGAAGCAATCTCATAAAAGAGAAAATAAAGCATCATCCATGTACTATCGATAGGAAAACTATGAGTTCATGAGAGGAAGAAGAGGGAGCATGAATACACACTAGATGTATTTATCTAGGTGATCCATGAGAAGAATGATGAAAAGAAGAGAACATAGATACCTCACCCCTAGATTTTTACATCTAGGTGATTCATGTTGAGGAGGAGAGTAGGAATAGTCTATCCCTATTCCACTAGTTCCACTCATCCTCGTGTGTGTGTGTGTGTGTGTGTGTGTGTGTGTGTGTGTGTGTAAGTGATGTTTGTTTTCAAGTGTATAACACCCTATATAAGAGTTTGTTTCACCTTGTTTTTAGTGTACTTCAACCTGTTTAAGACATGTAATATAAATACAAATGCCAAGAGGCAAATGCATTTGCAAATGTGAATGCCAAGAGGCAAATGACAAATACATGTCTGGTTTCAAGGACATCCCATGTAAGAGTTTTGCTCTGGTTTTGGTGATGTGTATCCCCATCTAAGACATATCTCAAATGTCGCATCTAGTTTCAGGCATGAAGAATCTCATGAAAGAGTTTATTTCCTTTTGTTTCAAGAATGAACATCCTATTTCAGACATGCAAAAATAATATGTAAAAATATAGTACAATATGGTACAAAGGGAGTGTTATGGGTGCCCCCTCCCTTAAGATGTCAACATAGCCCTATGTTGATGTCTTAAGGAAAATAGACACAAGGATACCTTACATTCAACACCAAGGAGATATCCTTTAGTCAACAATGTCATAAATCCAAGCTAGAGGGGGAATACTCTTCAAGAAAGGATAAGATAGTTGAAAAAGAGATATCTTGCAACAAGTGTAAAGGAGATCCTTGGAGGAGAAGATATATTTTCTCAAAAGACATCTACCTCCAAGAGGAGTTATCTTGATCAAACATAACATCTTCTACCAAAAGAAAGTAAGGAGTACAAGAATTCATACCTTCCTCCTAGGTGAAATGAATTCTTGATGAAGGATGAGACACTTTTGACCCAATGTGAGGGGTAAGTTTCTGATAGGTGTACATTCCCAAGTGAAAAAGAGGTTGTAGCCAAGGACTTACACATCTTACATAACAGATAATCCTTGAGAAAGAAATAATTTCACATAATTAATGTCACGAAATAATGAAACAAACATCATTCATAAAAGGAAACTATATCCTTAGAGAGGAGAGATAGAGAGAGAAACCATTGCCCCCCCAAGCATAAGGACAATGAGAAAAATTACACAACTTCTAAAGAGAGATTATTCATAAGAGACATACCATTTCAAACAAAGAATAGTTCCTAACAAGGGACACATATGTACTCTTATGAAGGATAACTCTATGAAAGAAAGGACATCACATTATGAAAAATGCAATACAAAAGAAGAGATAATCTTCAAAGAGAGGGAGCGAAAAGGAAAAATGCCATCCTTGCCTCCCAAGCAAGAGGACAAGGAAAAGAATTGCACATCTTCTAAAGAGAGGTTATTCATAAGAGAAATTCCATTAAAATAAAGAGTAGGTCCTAACCAATAAACAATTATGTACTCGCATGAAGGATAATTCTATGCAAGAAAGGACATCAAGTTATGATTAATGCAAACAAAAGAAGAGATAATATTCAAAGAGAAAGAGAAAGATAGAAGAAGTATCACAAAACTTCTTTAAGGAGATGTCATTCATAAAATATGTACCATTTCAAACAAGGAATAGGTCCCAACCAAAGAACAAACATGTGCTCACATGAAGGATAATTCTATGCAAGAAAGGACATCAAGTAATGAATAACACAATCCATAAAGAAAATAGTGAAACCTTAGAAAGATGAGAGACAATATTCTTGCCCCCCAAGCATAGAGACAAGAATAAATGGACTATTTTGTCACTAAGTGTGATTTTACTTTAAATTATACCACAATTAATGACAATGGGCCCCTAATAGGCAAGCTAACAATGTCACATAATGAGGAGAAAAATAATAGGAACTTAAATGTTGTTTGAAATGATTATGAGAAATATTCCATCATTGTCAGATGTTATTTTTGACACCTAAATCAGTATAATGTTGTATTTTTGTTTTCAAAGGTTGACACTCACTAGTAGAATGACCATGAATTTGATGATAATTGCAAAAAGAATAATTTTCAAGATGTTATCTATGTTTCCTTCTTCTTTTAGGCCAAACAAGAGAGATTAAATTTCCATAAATAAGATTGGACAAAACACTATCTTTTTGTTATACCATATTGGAATGAGAAGATGTGGATTCAGTAGACAATGGAGGAGGAGATGTTGACAAAGGAAGAGGTTGAAAACCTAGCTTTTCGAATGAAAAGTATAATTTCTCATGACTTTCACGACTTTGTTGCACACATCCTAAAACTTGTCCATTGCTTCCATGTGTAGGATCAAGAGGGGGTTTACTCAGGTGGAATTGGATTGAAGTTTAAAGAGACCCAATCAATTTCTAAACATGTGTTAGGAGAAAAATTTTGAGTATCAAATTCAAACATTTTAAATTTTCTACAAAAAGAAGGTGTGAAATCTAACTACCACCAATCATCCTCTAAGAGGTCTTCTTTAGGAACTTCTTTAGTAGGAGATGGTGTATTTGTTTGCATCTGAGAGAATATTGTAGGAACTAAGAGAGAATACTATGCTTCAATTTGTATGTTCTCATTAATTTGTAAAGCAAACACCTTATTATTATATGTGTGAGGCACTGCATAATAATCAAGAACAATTTTTGGTTTCACAGCAATACGAATGAAATTAATTTGATCTTTGTTAGGCTCTTCATGTTTTGGAGAGAAAGCATTAAATAATGGGAAATAGTATCATCCTCGTTCTCTAAGTATCTTTGTGATTAAGAAAAACATTAGGAAAGAGACTATCATATGTAATTAATGCTTCATCTCTAGGGGGAAGGTCATTGAAACAAATAGAAGGTGAAGTGTTATCAAAATAATTATCACTCGTTGCAACTTCTTTTACCAAAATATCATCCTATTTCACCAAGGTACCCTCATAAGGGAGGAACATATTAAGAATATAATCCATGCCATCCTTCAATGGTTCATCCCAAAGAGGGAGATCATTGCGAGAAGTGTTAAAAATATCTTCTTGCATCAATATGTCCTCTTTAGGGATAGAAACTTTGGGAGAGAAATCATTGATAGGCTCATAAAGGGAGTTTTCATGTATCTTAAATCCCTTCAATTTAACAACCTCCTCTTGTAAAAAGAAATTTGACATTTTTCCAAATTAAGAAAAGGAAACTTGCAATGAAAGAAGTGAATGCAATGAAATAGAATTGAAAAACACAACTGAAGAATTATGCAATCCACAAGTTAACTTTAGAATTATAAATTAGAGTTTTTGTAAATTCAACCACTAAATTTATGTAATTCAAAGAGATCTAGGAGGAAAATTTTGAATTTTGAATTTTGAAAGTGGAACTTGCAAAATAAATTGAATAATGCAAAATTTTAGAAAAATAATTATTCAATTAAATGAGCAAAGAATATTTTAAATTTAAAAATTAGGGCTTTGTGAAAATAGCTTCTTAATTTAAAAATTCAAATTTAAAATTATCCTAAGGAAATTTAAATTTAAAATTGGGGCCTTGTAAAAAGAACCTCTTAATTTAAAATTAAACTTAAAATTATCCAAATGAAATTTAATTTTAAAATTAGGGCCTTGTAAAAATAACCTCTTAATTTTAAAATTTAAAATTAAAATGTAGTGTTGAAATTTGGGAATTGAAAGAATTAATTTAAATGTAAAACTTAGGGCTCTTCTAATTAACCACTTAATTTTAAAATTTAAATTTGAAATGGTCCAAAGAAATTTAAATTCAAAATTAGGGCCTTGTAAAAAGAACCTCTTAATTTTAGAATCTAAATCTAAGATTGAAATTTGGAAATTGAAATAATCAATGCAAAATTGGGAAATGGACAAGGATAATTCAAATTTAAAAATTAGGGTCTTTTTAATTAACCAGTTAATTTTAAAATTTAAATTTGAAATTGAAATTTGATGTAAGAGTGCAATTTTGAAGTGTAAAATTCAAAATTTAAACAACCCACAAGCTCAATTTTTAATTTTTTTAAAAATTAGGATTGTTGAAAATAACCACTTGATTTTAAAAAATTTAAATTGAAACTTGCAAGTGAAAATTTGAATTTTGAAGTTGAAACAAGAAACTCAAATCTGAAATAATGAATTCAAGATTTAGACAATCCATAAATTTAATTTTAAAATTAAAAATTAGGGTTTTTGAATTTAACCACTTAATTTTTTTAATTTGATTCAAAATTGAACATGTAGATGAAAACTTGAATTGTAAATTTAAAAAGTACTCAGATCTGAAATAATTACTCCAAATTAAACAAATCACAAACTCAATTTTGAATTTAAAATTATGACTTTAGTGAAATTAACCTCAATTTTTAAAAATTTGCATCGGAAACTAACTTGTAAATAAAAATTCAAATTTTTAATTGCATACACTCAGATATGAGAACAAAAATTAGAATGAATAGTGTAAGGAGTCAGGTTCACCAAAATGTAAAAGGGAAAAATTAGGGTTTCCACCTAAAGGAGAATTAAAACCACTAATTTTATGACTTTAAAACCTTTACATTCAAAAGAGGGTTAGAATACACTAGATTCAATCACAAATCAGAAAAGGACTTCAAATACTAAATGGAATGGATTGATTTGGGTTTCCTCTTTTGTAAGTTGAAACACTAGAATTGGTAAAGTGCTAAAAAATAAATATAAAATTGAGAAAACAGTGAGCTACATATGTGAGATTTTTGCATGTACCTAGATCTGAGCAGTATAAGCCAATTCAGATCAAGCTCTTGAAAAAGATCCTAAAAATTTGGGACCATGATGCGACACCATGGTCCTCCAAAATTTTCAGACACCAAAAAGGGTTGATTCGTCTCTATGAATGAAGCTTATTCTGAAGAGTATAACTCTATACTTGTTTCTTGCACACAAAAAGAAGGGGAAATAGGTTGGGAATAGGGGTTTACCTAAGACAAACTCTGATTTGGAATCAACCTTGAATGAAATATTGCAAATACTACAATAAAATGATGGAAGGGTATACCTCAAATCTACAATGACTAATAATGATGCTTTGCTTCTTGAATGTAATCACATATGTTGTATGAAATGACATGAAGATGACAAAACCCTAATCATGCACACATGCTTGCAATGAATGATGTAATGTCGCTTCACAATGGATAGATGAAAAATATGTAGCCCTGAAGACCTCTAGAAATGTTTGATGATGAAAACTTCAATTCTTGAATTCTTGATTGCTTGAAATCCAATTTTGTCTTCATGAATGTATATATGCCTTATGTCCAAATGAGAGCGAAGACATCCTTGCATAATTTCTCATCATCATACATATTAATTTTTTGACATAGGCCGCCACGAGAAGGGGATTCTCGCCCAAACTTTGGATAGGGAAAAGGGTTTAAGTTAGGGCCCACCTAAGGAGGAGCATTACATGGTGCCATGGTCCTAGTGAGGACGAAGGCGCCATGCCTTGATCCTAACCCATATTTGGGCCAGCATTAAGTTGCTATGCAAGGTGAAATATATTATAAAGGCCGATTTTGCATGGTAGAGGCATAAATAAGTCCAAATCAAGTGTAGGGATGAGAACACTAAGGCGAGGGCCCCAAATGTGGTCAAAATTATGAAGGGTACAATTTTAGGAGGTTACAATTTTAAGAGAATGGTCTAATATAATTATGTAAATTGATAAATAATATATTTTAGATTAAGTTATTTTTTATATTTTTTTTTAACATACATTCTCTCACATTTGATCTTATCTTGTCTTTAATCTTGTAGTTACATATTTGATTCTTAACATTTAAAAATATAAATTTGGGTGATTGATGTACATTTCACTAGTCATAATGTGTTGACAAAACACATGTTTGCATGATTTATTATTGTCCTTGTATTAAAGGAATTCAATCATATTCATTTGGAATAATTTAAAGCATTGAATATCATTTGCATTTAAAAATGAATATTATATACGAACACTTAAATTGGTATGCAATGGAAATTAATACTGCATCACGTTATTGTAGAGCATTTGCATGCTTGAAGCTTGTTGTCCTTGATTATTTTTCATGACCCTAAACTTAGTTTAATCAAGTGGGTTGATAGTAGAATATTATCCTTGTAATATAATGAAATAATTTATACTACTAAATATAATCAAATGGATTACCTATGTATATATTATGTAACTTTTTGTTGAATTTTTAGTTTTAAGAGCTTACATGTAATTTACATAACTTATTGTAGAATTCAATTTATATGAAAACTTTTCAATTGTATGAAATTATTATACATGTGCAAATAGATGAATTTTTTATCGTATTTTTATCATTTTTATGCAGCAACCTATTGGATTTATATCAATGTTGAATGCTCCTGGCACAATTGACTTCACAACACAAGAGGTATGTGTTTATTTTATATTCTCAATATATTTAGATAGAAGTAGCTATATATAGTTTATCTTAAGATTCATTTTTAGTTAAATTATATACTAATTTGTATCAATTTTATTTTGTTCATGTTATAGTATTCTACCCAAGTTGACATTATTGTGGAGCATCTACCAATAGTATATCAAAGGACTCCTGATCATCATAAGGGGCCATTATTTGTGGGTCATCCTTTGGAGAAAAGACCGATAGATGAGGTAATCAAAATTTATTTTTAGAGAAATTAGAATTCAAAATACATATCAATTTTGATGTTAATTTGGTCCAATTATAAATTATCTAGTACGTAATTCATCTAATTTGTGGTTTGTATTATTATTGTGTAGTCATCTTCAAAGGTATGTAGTACTTCAAAAAGGATCCATTTTGAAGATCAACTAGTTGTTTAAGATATCCTAGATATTTAAAGCTTGACTTTTGGATCTCCATTACATGTACCACATATTGTATTTATATTTATATGGAATATGCCACATTTTGTATTTAAAATATCTTCATAGGATATGCCACATTTTGTATAAAATTTATTGAGTTGGCATATATATGCCATCTTTATATACATACATGCACAATTATTATACATTTTTATAATGAAAAGTTGATATTTGATCTAATTTGTTCCTTGTGTGCAAGTCTTCCTAGTTTGAAACATATTTTGAATGTATACTCAATTTAGAATGCTTTAGTTATGAAAATTAGCATGTTATACAATCTTAATGATATTGCACTTGAATAAAACTTATGATTTACAATTAGTAATCCATCTATGTATTCTAAGTGTTAAATTGGTTGCATTGGTAAACTTCACAAAATTTTATGACTATCTTTATAACATTATGAATCACAACATGGATGCTTAATCAAAATTGGATTCAATTTCATGTTCTACTTCCTTTACTATTTCTAAATTTTCATGACTTTATCAAACAAATTACATAGTATACCTAGATGATTATATAGATTACTTACTTTTTTATATCACCTAACTATTTAACATGCATGGGAAATGATATGAAATAAAAAAAATTATGATTTTACCTTTACACTAGGTTGTACCATGGAGACAATTGATACCTCAACTAATAGGACTATAATACTCAAAAATGGTGAACCCATAGCATCATGACATTGTCCATGCATTAAAAAATTGAATGTAAATAACATATAGATAATATTTATGGAGTTAAAAAAAGTTGCAAAATATTGATGCATAGAGAATTCACAAAAAGTTGCAAAAAGTTTTAAAAAGTTGTAAAAAATTGTAAAAATGTTGTCGGAGTGAACCATCAATGTGAACAAGTCCTTTTATGTAGGTTTAGGATAGGCATGTTACCATTTTTTTTTTGAACTCACTCGAACATTTAGGGCCATGTTATAGCAACGTTGTCTCTTAACTGCCTTAAGTTCAAAAAATTGTCAAACTTTGACAACCTATATCTGGAAATCCAAGGAACATAGAAGCTATATGTTTGAACCTATCAAGTCACATGAGTATCCTCTACAATAACCTATATGAATACTCAAAACCATATTTTTAGGGCATTGTGATATGCATGCTCCTATTTTTATTCAAAACTAACTCCAACATTTAGGACCATGTCGTAGCAACGTTGTTTCCTAAATAGCCTAAGTTCAAAATATTGTCAATCTTTGATGACCTATATCTTGGAATTTGGAGCACATACAAGCAACCTGTTTGATCCTAGTCATGTGAGGACCCTCTATAATAGCCTATCTCAAATTTTTAAGACTCAAAACCATATTTGTAGGGTAGCAATTTTTGTATTGATGCAAAAATTGTCAAATGCATGTAATGCAAACTTTCAAGGTAGCCTAATTTAATTTTGTATGTCATAGTCACAAACCATCAGCATGCAAAAGTCCAAGAAGGTGGTTTATTCTAGGTGTGGTACTATTTTTCTTTAGAATTCACTCAAAAATTCAGGGCCATGCCATAATGGTGTTTTTTCTTAAATGCCCTAAGTTCAAACAATTGTCAAACTTTGACGACCTATATCTCAAAATTTGAGGCACAAACAAGTGATTTGTTTGAACCTGTAGGGTCACACGAGGACCCTCTACAATGACCTATCTCAAATTTTTAAGACTCAAAACCATATTCATAGGGAAGTGATTTTTTTTTTAATGCAAAAATTGTCAAATACATGCAATGAAAACTTAGAAGGTAGCCTAATTTTCATTCTATTCACCATGGTCACAAACCATCAGTGCAAGAGATTATAGGATAGGGAATTTTATGCTAGACATGCTCTATTTTTCTTCAAAAGTTGCTCAAATGTCCAGGGCCATGTTGTAGCGATGTTGTCTCTTAAGTGCCTGAAGTTCAAAAAATTATCAAAATTTAACAACCTATATCTCAGAATTCAAGGCACATACAAGTGATCCATTTGAACCTACGGGGTCATGTGAGGCCCCTCTATAATATCTTGATGGTATTTTGGTATGGTTTTGTCATTGATGTCAACACCTACTAACACTTATCAACTCTGGCACTTTGGAGAATCAGCAACATTCACCGATAGGCAAGTGACTTATGCACAGTCACCGGTATCTGGTACACCAGCAGGATATAATGATCACCGACACTTGGAATGGAATGAAAAACACATGGTTATGTTGAAACCATCATTTGGAAACCTTGTCTTGAAGACTTGTTCATTGGTTTATTTGAGTTTGCATATTTGTTGTTACCGGCAAATAGGTCTAGGTTAAGCACCGACAGGCTTATCTTTTCCAGATCAACATGGCACACTAATGGAGATATTTTATTGTTGTTGTAAATGCATCAAGCCGAAATGTTGGATCGGTTAGTGCATCAAACATTATTTTTTTAAATTGATTTTATTGTAATATCATTTAGAGTCGACCTACTATTGGTCTTAGGTTATGGTATAAATGTAAGATCTTATTTGTAAGATCAAATGTGGTATGCGAAAAAGAATTGTGTGAAGGTATATGCGAAGCTAAGCAGAGCTATACATGCAAACATCATTTTAAGATTGAAGCAAGTTTTTGTGAAGACAAGAAGAACTACACCGGTACTGAATCCAGCATGCAAAGATGCTAAATTATGCAGTACATTCATATTGGATTTAACCATCCAACTATAAGTCAGTGTGACTTCCCATTTGTGATTGAGCAGTGAGCTCTAGGTGCTTGGCCTTTCTGCATGTGCAGACCCCATTTGTATACACTTACTATCTGCAGTAGTATCATTTGATTGTGGGTAAGGTTTCCCATCGTGGTTTTTCCCCTTACAAGGTTTCCACATATAAATATTGGTGTTATGTGTTGTGGATGACTTTGTCCTTTTGTTTTATTCATTAATATTTACCGGTATTGCGATTAACTGTTAAGACTATCTACCGGTATGAAAGACTGGTTTACCAGCATTAAGCATTAAAAGTTTATTAAGTTGTTTTTGGTTTGAATCTATTTGACAACTGATTCACCCCCCCCCCCCCCCCTCTTAGTTGTCTCTGGGACCTAACAATTGGTATCAGAGCTAAGTCCTCTTTTTGCAGAAGTTTAACAGCTTGAGGAGATCCAATGTCTAGCAACTATTTGAGGAAGGATAGTCCTAAACTTGATGGAACCAACTATGGGATATGGAAGATCAGGATGGAGACACATTTGAATTGCATTGGAAAGGACATCTGGGATGTAACAAAGAATGGCTATACTGATCCTACTATAAGTCAGCCTAATCCACCAAATCTGACTAAAGATGAAGAGAATGATTGCAAGGCAAGAGAAGCACTCTTGAGTGCTCTATCAGATCAACAAATCATGGGATTATCAGATAGGTCTACTACTAAAGCTATTTGGGATCATTTGGAAACACTGAATGAAGGCGATTCCATAGTCAAAATTGCAAAACTTGAAAGCTTCTGGGTCAGGTATGAAAATTTGAAAATGGAAGAAGATGAAAGAATTTCTGCTTTTATGGAAAGAGTAAATGAAATTGTTTTGGGTATTAAATGTTGTGGAGGATCCCTAAGTGAAGATGAAATTATTTCAAAAGTTTTAAGAGGATTACTACCAACATACAAAATGAAAGTTACTGCTATAAATGAATTAAGAACAATGCCTAATACATCAATAACTAGGGATACATTGATCGGAAAACTTTCAGCCTTTGAAATTGAGGAATTTGGTCTAGTTGCTACTATAAAGACAAATTTAGCCTTCAAAGCATCAACATCATCTGCACCATCATTTGACAAGTTTGATTGGAAAGCCTTTTATGCAAGAGAACTTGAAGAAAGAAGGAGAGAAAATGAAGAACTTGAAGCACTATTTGCAAGAAAAATGCCTAAAGATCCAGTTGGAAGTAAGTATGAAGGTAAAGCACCCTTTAAATGTTTTAACTACAATAAGATTGGTCATATGGCTTCAAGATGCCTTGATAGACATCCTAGGTTAAGAGAAGAAGCTAGAAGGACATACAAACCTAACCCTGAATATCAGAGATACAAATTTAAGAAGAATAAATACAAATTTTGTTATCTTGCTGATGAAGGAGTCATTGATTATTCTGATGAGGATCTGGCAGACAATGCATGGGTTTTTGTTGCTATAACAAAAGATCAGTCGGCACCTACTGTTCAACGAGTAGAATAGGCCTTGGCAGCTAAAATTGAAACTAAGGATGAATGGATCATTGATTCAGGATGCTCACATCACATTATTGGTGACAAAAGTAAATTCTTAACTTTTCAAGAGTATAATGGAGGTCTAATAAGATTTGGAGATGATAAAGCTTGTTTAATCAAAGGTAAGGGTGCATTATCTCTTGATGGTAAGCATAATACTGACAATGTTTACTATGTTGAAGGTTTAAAGCATAATCTTTTGAGTGTTGGTGAATTAGTTGAAAAAGGATTTCAGTTACAGTTCAAAAATGGTAAATGCAAAATTATAAATAGAACTGGTTTGGAAATTGCAACCGGTAATCAAACTAGAGGTAATATCTTTCATTTGAATAATAGTGAAAAGACATGCTTGATTGCACATATTGATGAAAGTTGGCTATGTCATAGGAGACTTTGTCATGTAAATTTTGATTGCATGGTAAAGATTAGTACTATTAAGGCAGTCAGAGATTTACCTCAAATTGTTAAGCCTCACAATCTGGTATGTAAGGAATGTCAATTTGGAAAACAAGTTAGAACTACTTTTAAAAGTATTCCAGAAAAATCAAATAATGCTCTTGACTTAATTCATACTACCTTATGTGGTCCAGCTAGAATTAAAAGTTTACAAGGTGATAGATATTTCATGCTAATCATTGATGACTATTCTAGAATGTGCTGGGTTACCTTTCTCAGAGAAAAATCAGAAGCACTTGGGAAATTCAAACTATTCAAAGCAATGGTAGAAAATGAAACCGGTAAGAAAATCAAATGTCTAAGATCAGATCAAGGAGGTGAGTTTACATCTAAGGAATTTAATACTTTCTATGAAGTGAATGGAATTAGAAGACAACTATCAGCACCCCGGACACCACAATAGAATGGAGTTGTAGAAAGAAAGAACATAACTATCTTGGATGCAGCAAGAAGTATGTTGTCTGAATCAAATCTACCACATGTATATTGGAGAGAAGTAGTAAGTACAATGGTCTATACATTCAACACATTTCACATCAAAGGTGAAACTGGTAAGACCCCTCATGAACTATGGTTTGGCATTACTCCTACTCTTAAATATTTCAGAATTTTTGGAAGTAAATGCTACATTAGAAGAGATGAGTATATTGGAAAATTTGATCCTAGAAGTGATGAAGGAATATTTTTTGGTTATTCATCTAAGAGCAAAGCATACAGATGTTTTAACAAAAGATTGCAGAAAATTGTTGAAAGCACAAATGTAAAGATTTATGAACAATTCAGAGGAACTTCAAGGTATATAGATTTTGAATCGGCAACATGGATTCTGATAGATGAATCTACATTGAACCCACCAACACAGAATGAAGATCTAATTACACTAGTATCATCTAAAAATTCCACAGTAACTAAGGAACAACAGCAAACAAAGACACCCCGGTATGTAAGATTGAATCATTCTGAAGATCAGATAATTGGAAACAAATATAGAGGAGTTATGACAAGAGGAAGATTGGAAAATGAAGAGGTATGTCTTATTTCACCAGCATTAGTTAATGAGGCATGTGAAGATAAATTTTGGATTAAAGCTATGGAAGAAGAATTAGAACAAATTGAGAAGAATAACACATGGACATTAGTTCCCCGGCCAAAAGATAAAAATGTTATTGGAACCAAATGGGTATTTAGAAACAAACTTAATGAAGATGGTAAGGTAATCATAAATAAAGCAAGATTAGTATGTAAGGGATATTCTCAGAAAGAAGGAATTGATTACATTGAAACATTTGCACCAGTAGCAAGAATTGAAGCAGTAAGATTATTTTTGGCTTTTGCAACTCACAAGAACTACAAAGTATATCAGATGGATATTAAATGTGCATTTTTTAATGGAATTCTTGAAGAAGAAGTTTACATTGAACAACCTGATGGATTTTCTTTGACAGAAGACAAAGATATGGTTTCTAGGCTAAGGAAAGCTTTGTATGGGTTGAAGCAAGCTCTAAGAGTTTGGTATGCAAGATTAGATAAGTATGTTTTGAAGATTGGTTTTTCTAAAGGTAATGCTAACAACAATTTATACTATAAAGTGACTAATGATAACATCTTGGCTATAGAAGTTTTTGTTGATGATATAATCTTTGGAGGAGAAGATGGATTATGTAAACATTTTTCTATTAAAATGCGGCAAGAATTTGAAATATCTATGATTGGAGAAGTAAAATTCTTTTTAGGGTTGCAGATTTCACAAAATGATAAAGGTATATTTTTGAGTCAAACTAAGTACTTAAAGGAACTACTAAAGAAATTTGGGATGGAGAACTCTAAACCGGTAAGCACACCTATGACTACAAATGACAAATTATCACTAAGGGATGAATCTACACCTGTTAATCCAACCAGGTACAAATCTACGATAGGAGGTTTACTGTATTTAACACAAACAAGACTAGATATTATGAATGCAGTATGTATTGTTTCAAGATTTCAAAGTAATTGTAGAGAAAATCATGAATCAACAGTAAAAAGGATTTTCTGGTACTTACAAGGCACTACAAATCTTGGCTTATGGTATCCTAGAGATGAAAACTTTGAATTATGTGCATACACATATGCAAATTGGGCAAAAGATGTAGATGACAGAAAAAGCACCACCAGCAGAGCATTTTTTCTTGGTAGCAGTGTAGTACCCCTACCGTAATCGATCTCTAACCTTGGTTTAATCTTGATCAGTTTATCGTGATATTATGATTATAATCAGATGCTGATTTTATGCATAGCTATTGATGTGGTTCTCACACTAGTTGTATGCAGGTTATTCAGTGTACCTATTTCGTGATTTTAGTATCGGACTAACGCTTTCATTAGATTTTATAAATGTATGCATGTATGATCGTTGGTTGCAGGAGATTTCAGGTACGAAGTCGCATGAGTGCGAGGTTCGTCGTCACCTGGTTTTGCAGGTTTGAGTGTACCCCTTTTTAAGCCGTAGAGTTGGTTTAGGTGGTCGTCAGACCCTAGTCGACCTTAGTCGTGCTCAAGTGAGCATCGCCAGTCGTCGTCGGTAATCCCTGTTGGTTTGGGTTTGCGAGTCGTCTGTTTGGTTGGCTTTCTCAATTTGCATGCCTGGTGTGTTTGGTTAATTGATTATCTAGTCTTTAGCAATTATCTTGATTAATATGCGTTAATGCATTGAGGATTAATGAATTTCCTATTTTTAATTGGAAGCAAATTTGATTTAAATGACTGATTTTGAATATTAATGCATTTATATATGCTGTGGAAAAGAAAGTTTTAGATTTTATCGCCATTAAGTTAATTGCATTCTGTTGGCATTTATCATGTGAAAGATTAAATTTGTTTAATGAGGAAATCGAATTTTGAATTAAAAAAAAAAGCAAGTTAAATGGTTAATAATTAGAAAAGGATTAATTTTATGAATTAATTGTAAATAAAAGTTTTTTATTCCGAAAATAGAAAATTTTGGGTCAACTCTTCCATATAACCCAATTTGGGAAATTTGGAGAGGATGGACATTTTTGGAGGAGATTTTGGCTGGAAAGATTTTTGGGGATTCTTAAGTCGATCTTGCCAGGATTGCGTGTTAAGGTAGGATCCAACTCTCACTTTTTTTTTTTAGTTTTTGTTTAAAATGAAATGGGGGTTTTATCTTGGATTTAAATTTTCCTTCGAATGCCATGTTTATGGATCGATTTGGTAAATTACCAACTTGGCTGGAAGTGATTTAGAGGGCTGTTAATTCCTCTTGTTTTTGGGCGTTTTAGTATGGAATTTCGGACTGTGTGTTCAAAAAAAAAAAAAAAGGGAAATTTAAAATGCTTTGTTATCCCTGGGCGTTTTTGGTTAATTACAAACTGTGTGTTCTAATTATACTTTAAAACGCATTTGTTTATACCCCTGTGCGTTCTTATCTTTTTAAGCGGACTGTGTGATTGAATTAAGATTTTTTTTTAACGTTTTTTTTTGACTGGGCGGAGGTTTTGACTCGGTCTATGTTTTAGGGATGGGAGGCGGGGAGTGGAGCTCTAACCGCTCCCTCTCCCCTCTCTCTTCCGCCGCTCCCCTTATGCCTCCCCCGTCCCCCTTTGGCGTTAGAGACCTGGCCGCGGCACACTGCGGTGGCCGCAGGGCCACGGTGGCCGCAGGGCGCCGCGGACCTGCGGGCACCGCAGGGTGCCGCCGCTGGCCGTGTTGAGCGGCGCTGCGCTAGGGTTAGGGCACGGCCCTTCCCAGCGCGCTCGCCCTAATTTTTAACATGCGTTTTCCTTTGTTTAAGCATAGTTTTTAAAATGTTTTTTTTTAATGCATTTGTTTTTATCATTCAAAAAAAAAACATATGATGAGTAATATCATGTTAATATATGTTATCTTAATGCGGAGTTTTAATTAGTTTTTAATTATGATTAAGGGCAAAAAAAAAAAAAAAAAGATAAATGTTAATTGGTATTGTTTAATTGCATAATGGAGTTTATTAATTAAGCATTACTCAACTTCACTTCGAGACCTTGCCCCCTTCTAATTAAGTGTTTTCAAGTGTAATATTGCAATTTTTATATCATTGATTATATTCTGATCGATCTCGGATTATTAAATCTAGATCTTGCCTTCTAGCTGTTTAGAGCACTTGGCTAACTGAAGTAGTATTGTTTAAAGACAATAGAGAATAATATATTATTGGAAGATCGTTGAAATACAATATTGTAGAGGTCGGTTTTAGACCAGTGTGTTAATGATGTTTTTTTTTGGAGATTAAATGACTTATTCAGTTGATTAATGGTTGTCTGAATTTTATAAATACGAATTGGTTAAAAACTCATTATGGCTTATATGTCTGTTTATGCTTTGAATTTTAACGAGTTAGAAAACCAAGAACGACTTATCCCTTGATAAGGTAGATAACTGTAAGTTGTTTTAGATCTTGTAGAAAACTTGATTGTCGTTTAATGATTAAATCAATTTGAGAAAATATTGTCCTTTCTGATTATTGCCTTGCGAGTTTAATTTCTGTATTCGCCTTATTTATGAAATGGCACGTTTTGCTTTGTGTAAAAGGACCCTGTCGTATGGATGATTTGGTGTTCCTGTTTTAGTCCTCGATTTCCGAGTTGACTGTTGTATTGTGATGTTGTCATAATTGGTCATATCCTCTTTATGTGAGTCGAATAATGATTCGTGGTTAACCTTAGTTGTCAGGTCTCTAGTTAGAGTACCGTCAGTAAGTGATTACCCTTGAGTCGTGTTTGACCTGATGATTGTATCTTCTTGAACTCTGTTCGTCTGACCATGTGTATTCCTTGGTTTTGAGTTCGTCTGAGTTAGTCTAGTGTCGTATGGGAAAGTGGCTTTTGATTGGGGGCCGCGCCCAAAGTGGCTGCTGGATAACCCGTCGAAAGTGAGTCTAATAAGTGATAACCTAAATAGATTAGAAAATAATCTCTAAATAAGATAATGTGCCTCACACATGGGACGAATGCTATCATAGATTCGGCATGCTGTGAGAAGGCCTGAAATGGCAAACTACCTTCCTTGTCTTCACGAGAGGATGTGTGGGTCCACATGAGACTTGGATGGGCCGGAAGTTTGGATTAGGTTGCCAGGGTTACCAGTGTATGGGCCGGGACCTATGAAGACTTGCCATGGTATCTCTACCAGGTTGTGTGATGACACTTGTCCCTACGTTCGCTAGTGGGTTGTCGTTTGTCCTGTCTTGAGTACCTTTGTGAGTCGTCCTTTGTCTCTGCCCTTGTGAGTATCGGTTCCATGTTAGACCCTTGGGTGGTGATGGTTCAGTTTTATGGATGCCCTCATGAACTCCTATGTTATTAGCTTGATTATGTTCAGCTGGATCCTGTTCTTCTTAAGGATCGTTTATGTATTTATGGACCGATGTGGTCATCTGTATATTATTTATGTATCGCCTTGATGGCTGGATTGTATGGTGTAACCTTTTGTACTCTTAACCTTATTATTTATCCGAGGGGGTCTTGCAGTTGCGCAGACCCGGAGATGTAGCCCTTTAGGGGTGAACTCCGAGATCATTATGGTGTTATGGGGTGTATTCTCTTATGTCTCTTTATTCAGCTTTATCATGTATGATTAATTTATGTAAAATGGTTAAGTGGATAATTGGAATTAACTTTAAATGCTTATATTCAATTCTATCTTGAATGCCATGTAGATCGAATGCATAATTGGTTGAGATGCGATTTATCGTAATGCATGTGTGAAATCGTCATTTTAATGCAATAAGTTGGTATATGAATGAATGTAACTTAGAGTAATGAATCTTACTCAGTTGATGTTAAGGAATTTAAATATGCTTGGAAAGATCTCTTATGTTATGATGAAATCCTAGTGTATTAGAAAATGTAGATGTATGGTTTGTAATTTTAAATTGAAAAGCTTGAATGAGGTTGATGAATGGATCTTAATGGATGAATCTTTGTTGTGATTTATATTTCCGTCCTTTGAAAGAAATTATCCTGATTGTGAATTATCTCGTTATTAAGATATTCAGCTTTTGGATTAATTGTGTGTGTAAAGCGTATTGTGAAAATTTAAGTAATCTCGTTGGGAAACTCTTTAGGAGATTGTCGTTAATGTCTTCCGCTATGTTATCTGAATCTTTGTTATCGTGTTGCATCTTATGTGTTGTAACTTTAAAAAAAAAAAAAAATTTGCTCTCTATTCTTGTGTTATGGCTTTATCCCTTCGGGGTTTCCTGGCGGGGCATTACATTTGGTATCAGAGCCCATGTTGCAAACATTGGGATCTCTAGTGTCGCGTGTGCCCTCTATTGGTGTGAGGTGTATCGACCTTATGTGTATGCTTGTCCTCCTTTTGCATGTGAGTGATTGAGCAGACCGTGTTGGGTGTGTAACGTGTGTGTTCACACCTGGTTTTCGCCTTCTTGATGTTGGTGTTTGAGTGCTTATTTGTGCATAGAATGCTTATTTTGTAGAAAATTAAATGATTATCACCATTCCTCTCTTCTTTCTGGAAATTAAAACGTTTAGGATATGTGTAATTATCTTTGATTCGAGTTTTCGTGATTGCGAAAGAGGAAAGGGTGTGACTTCTTGAACCCTTGAGTGAGCCTTATGATGCTTATGCTTTTAGATTATTAAAGGGCTATGGGTTTAAAAAAAAAATTATTTTACGTGAATGGGAGAAAACTGTATGTGTATGTTTAAAGAATTCTCCATGTGTATCTTGTAGGAGTAGCATGATTAAATTCTACCTTAGTAAGGTGCATTGCTATGCGAATAGTTGAATTATGTGAAACTGCTTGGTTGGTAGAAGAAGTGTTAAAAAGAGCATGTTATTGTAGCTTCGAGGAAGCATTAATGTGTTTTTCGAAAGATTGTCTTATTGTCTCATTAAACCAGTTTGATTGAAGAATTATTTTTAGCAAATGCTCCATTGAACTCGCTTTTGGGTATGTGGAATTACCTTAATGTGTTTAGAAAGTGCGAATGGAAAAGCTTGTTGATGTGCGTGCATTAATATGTTTTATCTGAGTAATAGATCTTTGCTTATCTTTGATCGTAATGTGATCTTCTCTAATAGGTTGCAAATGACGGCATGTGTCTGAATTGTATTATTTATGTGAGTGTTCTTATGAGGTCTTGCATTATCGAAAGATTGCCTCTCTTGATCTCTGCCTTGTTTGGAAAACTAGAACCTCTTGTTGCAACCATAATCATTGGAAATGGTTTTGTTAGACTGATTGTCATCTTTCTAATGGTAGCGAAATGAAAACCGTGTAATTGAAATGATAGGCTTATAGTGAGAAATTTAATGTATAATGTAGCGTGATCTTGTTTGATCTTGCGTTTCTTTGTAGGAAATAGTTTGGTTATCAAACTCTCTTTCCCTTCTCTTTGCCTAATCATGAGATTTTTATAGAAATGATATTAAGAATGCATTGATTTAATTATAATGTTTATAAAACCTGTGAAGTTATGTGTTTGCTTTTGGCTTCATAGTGATAGATGAAAGTCTTAAGCTTTAGAAATGAATTTGCTTAGCTAGTAATTTAATTATGAATGCTTAGTAAGATTCGAGAAAGCTATAGGAATGATGTTATTTCCTTATGTAACTGTGAATTGTTAATAATTTCAGTACTTGTATCTAGAGTAAACTTGATTCAGTTATTTATATAGAAAGCGTAATTGAAATCTTCCTTGAATAGATGTTAGCGTACTGAAAAGTACTCCCCGTAAATGTGACTAAACCAGTGCTGGTGTAATTGTGTGTATTGTAAGAAACCAGTGCTTATCTTATGTGCCCATGGATTGGTGAAGTAATCAACCATGGAGGGTATGTTGCTTATGAGTATGGGAAACCATACTGTTTATGTGATGTTACTTATTTGTTTCCCTACTGAGTACCAAACCTCGGGTTGTGGGTAACTCGGTATGTTAAGGGGTAGTATTCGAAGCGACCGTTCCTTGAATAGTATGGATTGGCGTGCGAGTAATGTCGATGCGAAGCGACTTTAGCTTCTCTACTTCGAGGAATGATATAGTTGTACTACTAAACTGTATCAAGGTGTACTCAATACTTTCCCTTTGATGAACCTATTTACAGGTTTATGTGTGCCAGCCTATTCTTTTCCTTATCTGAGCATATAGATGGTAGTTTTTGTGCATATTGTTGGATTCTATTGGAGTATCTGTTGCCTTGTCTTCTTGAGAGGCGTGTTATTATTCTTACATAAGTTGCCAACTGGCCTGTGTTGGTAGACTTGTGGGTAGACCATAGTCATGTATACCTCTGACTTACGGCGAGTATCCTTCTAGATACGTCGCTATGCGGGATGTGACCTGCGCGTGCTTTTTCCGCGAGGTGCACTACCATGCGGGATACGTCCATTGTGTGTTTTCTCCACTTGGGGTATTGCCATGCCACGTGACGACGTGATGCGGGGTGATGTCGAGGTGCATACCGCCATGCCATGTGGATAGTGTGACTATGTCGCACCACATGATGAGCTACTGCAATAGCTAGTCAGTTGTTCCTTCCTTCCTCGTTGGTGGCTAGATGCTAGTCACACAGTGCTGTTACGTGCAGTTGTGATATTCCTTATATTTCTTTGGGGATCAGCAGTTTATTTTACTTTGATTTTGAAGGTTTGGCCACGATCTTGTGATCTTTTGCACTTTGATTTGGTGTTGAAATTCCGGATTATTTTCTTACCTTATTGTTGGAATTGATGATTTATTATCTTTATTCATCTGTACTTTGGTGGCTAAACTGGTTTATCATTATTGTTTTCGGATGCTGGTCTTGTGTCGAAATGTGAAATTCCTCTCCAAGGACGTATGATACGGAATTGGTAGAGTGTGTGCGAGGAAGTTGTTGTAGGGAACCGTGAGGATGGGGGTATGTGAGGCTGTGATGCAGCTAGTATCCACTACCTACCTATGTGTGGTGACTATCTCTTGGAGGCTAACCACCTTGTACAACAAGGGATATTCACAAAGGTCTTGTATGGAAGGTAGCACCGCTATGGTGTGCCTAGTACCATCGAGCCTTTGAGCGAGATATTGGATATTTATGATCATATTGTTGTTATGAGATCAGGCATAGAGATGTTGATCGTGCATGTTATCATTGACCGAGCATTAGACATGCTCACATGTGGCCTTTTCTGTTATGCATTCCAGTATGTGGATGGTTATTATTTGTACCATGGAGTAAATTGTGTTAGCTTGTCGCTATGTTATGGGACATAGGCTTTGGAAAGGTTTTCCTATGCCTGGCAAGTGTAATCAATTGAGTTATTTATGTTGCTCTTACTTCAGGAAAGTTAATTTGGTTGTAGAAATTGATATTTTGAGTTAGTTCCATTTGATAAAATTTTATGATAAAGATGGATTGGTAAAGGAAAATTGATCATTATGGCATGTTTTTCTGTCATTTGATCGATGATTATGGTAATTGTTGTTTACCTCTTTAAAATGCTTTAATTTGATGTTACGAAAGGAAGAAAATTCTTGTTTGTCTGCTATGCTTGTGGATAATTCCTAGAATATATTAAGGAATGTATGGGTTTAGATGTATTTGGCCAATGGATAATGGCGTTTGTAAAGGATTTTGCAATTATATTTCATTTATTTATGGAAAGATTTCTATGTGCAATTTGATCTTTGTTGAATGAGTTTCAGGGCTAATGCGTACGACATGTTCTCCATCTAGCCTTACGACTTCCAGGAGTAAGTCGGAACCTAGGGGGGGAGAATGTAGTACCCCTACCGTAATCGATCTCTAACCTTGGTTTAATCTTGATCAGTTTATCGTGATATTATGATTATAATCAGATGCTGATTTTATGCATAGCTATTGATGTGGTTCTCACACTAGTTGTATGCAGGTTATTCAGTGTACCTATTTCGTGATTTTAGTATCGGACTAACGCTTTCATTAGATTTTATAAATGTATGCATGTATGATCGTTGGTTGCAGGAGATTTCAGGTACGAAGTCGCATGAGTGCGAGGTTCGTCGTCACCTGGTTTTGCAGGTTTGAGTGTACCCCTTTTTAAGCCGTAGAGTTGGTTTAGGTGGTCGTCAGACCCTAGTCGACCTTAGTCGTGCTCAAGTGAGCATCGCCAGTCGTCGTCGGTAATCCCTGTTGGTTTGGGTTTGCGAGTCGTCTGTTTGGTTGGCTTTCTCGATTTGCGTGCCTGGTGTGTTTGGTTAATTGATTATCTAGTCTTTAGCAATTATCTTGATTAATATGCGTTAATGCATTGAGGATTAATGAATTTCCTATTTTTAATTGGAAGCAAATTTGATTTAAATGACTGATTTTGAATATTAATGCATTTATATATGCTGTGGAAAAGAAAGTTTTAGATTTTATCGCCATTAAGTTAATTGCATTCTGTTGGCATTTATCATGTGAAAGATTAAATTTGTTTAATGAGGAAATCGAATTTTGAATTAAAAAAAAAAGCAAGTTAAATGGTTAATAATTAGAAAAGGATTAATTTTATGAATTAATTGTAAATAAAAGTTTTTTATTCCGAAAATAGAAAATTTTGGGTCAACTCTTCCATATAACCCAATTTGGGAAATTTGGAGAGGATGGACATTTTTGGAGGAGATTTTGGCTGGAAAGATTTTTGGGGATTCTTCAGTCGATCTTGCCAGGATTGCGTGTTAAGGTAGGATCCAACTCTCACTTTTTTTTTTTAGTTTTTGTTTAAAATGAAATGGGGGTTTTATCTTGGATTTAAATTTTCCTTCGAATGCCATGTTTATGGATCGATTTGGTAAATTACCAACTTGGCTGGAAGTGATTTAGAGGGCTGTTAATTCCTCTTGTTTTTGGGCGTTTTAGTATGGAATTTCGGACTGTGTGTTCAAAAAAAAAAAAAAAGGGAAATTTAAAATGCTTTGTTATCCCTGGGCGTTTTTGGTTAATTACAAACTGTGTGTTCTAATTATACTTTAAAACGCATTTGTTTATACCCCTGTGCGTTCTTATCTTTTTAAGCGGACTGTGTGATTGAATTAAGATTTTTTTTTAACGTTTTTTTTTGACTGGGCGGAGGTTTTGACTCGGTCTATGTTTTAGGGATGGGAGGCGGGGAGCGGAGCTCTACCCGCTCCCTCTCCCCTCTCTCTTCCGCCGCTCCCCTTATGCCTCCCCCGTCCCCCTTTGGCGTTAGAGACCTGGCCGCGGCACACTGCGGTGGCCGCAGGGCCGCGGTGGCCGCACGGCGCCGCGGACCCGCGGGCACCGCAGGCCGCCGCCGCTGGCCGTGTTGAGCGGCGCTGCGCTAGGGTTAGGGCACGGCCCTTCCCAGCGCGCTCGCCCTAATTTTTAACATGCGTTTTCCTTTGTTTAAGCATAGTTTTTAAAATGTTTTTTTTTAATGCATTTTTTTTTATCATTCAAAAAAAAAACATATGATGAGTAATATCATGTTAATATATGTTATCTTAATGCGGAGTTTTAATTAGTTTTTAATTATGATTAAGGGCAAAAAAAAAAAAAAAAGATAAATGTTAATTGGTATTGTTTAATTGCATAATGGAGTTTATTGATTAAGCATTACTCAACTTCACTTCGAGACCTTGCCCCCTTCTAATTAAGTGTTTTCAAGTGTAATATTGCAATTTTTATATCATTGATTATATTCTGATCGATCTCGGATTATTAAATCTAGATCTTGCCTTCTAGCTGTTTAGAGCACTTGGCTAACTGAAGTAGTATTGTTTAAAGACAATAGAGAATAATATATTATTGGAAGATCATTGAAATACGATATTGTAGAGGTCGGTTTTAGACCAGTGTGTTAATGATGTTTTTTTTTTGGAGATTAAATGACTTATTCAGTTGATTAATGGTTGTCTGAATTTTATTAATACGAATTGGTTAAAAACTCATTATGGCTTATATGTCTGTTTATGCTTTGAATTTTAACGAGTTAGAAAACCAAGAACGACTTATCCCTTGATAAGGTAGATAACTGTAAGTTGTTTTAGATCTTGTAGAAAACTTGATTGTCGTTTAATGATTAAATCAATTTGAGAAAATATTGTCCTTTCTGATTATTGCCTTGCGAGTTTAATTTCTGTATTCGCCTTATTTATGAAATGGCACGTTTTGCTTTGTGTAAAAGGACCCTGTCGTATGGATGATTTGGTGTTCCTGTTTTAGTCCTCGATTTCCGAGTTGACTGTTGTATTGTGATGTTGTCATAATTGGTCATATCCTCTTTATGTGAGTCGAATAATGATTCGTGGTTAACCTTAGTTGTCAGGTCTCTAGTTAGAGTACCGTCAGTAAGTGATTAACCTTGAGTCGTGTTTGACCTGATGATTATATCTTCTTGAACTCCGTTCGTCTGACCATGTGTATTCCTTGGTTTTGAGTTCGTCTGAGTTAGTCTAGTGTCGTATGGGAAAGTGGCTTTTGATTGGGGGCCACGCCCAAAGTGGCTGCTGGATAACCCGTCGAAAGTGAGTCTAATAAGTGATAACCTAAATAGATTAGAAAATAATCTCTAAATAAGATAATGTGCCTCACACATGGGATGAATGCTATCATAGATTCGGCATGCTGTGAGAAGGCCTGAAATGGCAAACTACCTTCCTTGTCTTCACGAGAGGATGTGTGGGTCCACATGAGACTTGGATGGGCCGGAAGTTCGGATTAGGTTGCCAGGGTTACCAGTGTATGGGCCGGGACCTATGAAGACTTGCCATGGTATCTCTACCAGGTTGTGTGATGACACTTGTCCCTACGTTCGCTAGTGGGTTGTCGTTTGTCCTGTCTTGAGTACCTTTGTGAGTCGTCCTTTGTCTCTGCCCTTGTGAGTATCGGTTCCATGTTAGACCCTTGGGTGGTGATGGTTCAGTTTTATGGATGCCCTCATGAACTCCTATGTTATTAGCTTGATTATGTTCAGCTGGATCCTGTTCTTCTTAAGGATCGTTTATGTATTTATGGACCGATGTGGTCATCTGTATATTATTTATGTATCGCCTTGATGGCTGGATTGTATGGTGTAACCTTTTGTACTCTTAACCTTATTATTTATCCGAGGGGGTCTTGCAGTTGCGCAGACCCGGAGATGTAGCCCTTTAGGGGTGAACTCCGAGATCATTATGGTGTTATGGGGTGTATTCTCTTATGTCTCTTTATTCAGCTTTATCATGTATGATTAATTTATGTAAAATGGTTAAGTGGATAATTGGAATTAACTTTAAATGCTTATATTCAATTCTATCTTGAATGCCATGTAGATCGAATGCATAATTGGTTGAGATGCGATTTATCGTAATGCATGTGTGAAATCGTCATTTTAATGCAATAAGTTGGTATATGAATGAATGTAACTTAGAGTAATGAATCTTACTCAGTTGATGTTAAGGAATTTAAATATGCTTGGAAAGATCTCTTATGTTATGATGAAATCCTAGTGTATTAGAAAATGTAGATGTATGGTTTGTAATTTTAAATTGAAAAGCTTGAATGAGGTTGATGAATGGATCTTAATGGATGAATCTTTGTTGTGATTTATATTTCCGTCCTTTGAAAGAAATTATCCTGATTGTGAATTATCTCGTTATTAAGATATTCAGCTTTTGGATTAATTGTGTGTGTAAAGTGTATTGTGAAAATTTAAGTAATCTCGTTGGGAAACTCTTTAGGAGATTGTCGTTAATGTCTTCCGCTATGTTATCTGAATCTTTGTTATCGTGTTGCATCTTATGTGTTGTAACTTTAAAAAAAAAAAAAAATTTGCTCTCTATTCTTGTGTTATGGCTTTATCCCTTCGGGGTTTCCTGGCGGGGCATTACAAGCAGATTAATTTCTTGGTTGAGCAAGAAACAAAGTTGTACATCTTTATCAACAGCAAAATCAGAATATGTTGCAGCAGCAACAAACTGTACATAGGTATTATGGCTTAAACAAATTTTGAAGGACATAAAGGTTAATTGCAAGGAACCTATAACTATCTATTGTGATAACACTGCAGCAGTTGATATATCTAAGAATTTGGTACTACATTCTAAAACTAAACATGTTTCTATCAAATTGAACTTTCTAAAAGAAAATGTTGAAGCAAAAGAAGTAAAACTGGTTTATGTGAATACTAAAGAGCAGATTGCAGATATTTTCACTAAACCTCTGCCTAAGGAGACTTTTGAATATCTAAGAGATCAGCTTGGGGTCTTACCCCAAGCGGTAGAGACTTAGACAGTTGATGTTTGTCATCAACCGACAAAATTAACAGTGAAATCTTTTACTCTGACTTTGATGAGGAAGCTACTTCTCATGGGGAGTAGTTGGTATAGTAAATTGATTGGTATTTTGTATCTGAAAATGGTTTTTATATTGCTTTGGCATTTGATGTCAAAGGGGGAGAGATATCTATGGAAAAACACATTATCTTTTGGGGAGACATTATTCATTAGGGGAGAGATTGTTACTCTCTGTATTTGTATTTTGATTTTTGGTTAATGATCTCTTTGGGAGATTGTTGTTTTTGGTTTTTGGAATTTCTATTTTGGCACTTTGATGGTTTTTCCATCTTGTGTTGCCATCAATGCCAAAGGGGGAGATTGTTGGTATTTTGGTATGGTTTTGTCATTTATGTCAACACCTACTAACACTTATCAACTCTGGCACTTTGGAGAATCAACAACATTCACCGGCAGGCAAGTGACTTATGCACAGTCATCGGTATCTAGTACACCAGCAGGATATAATGATCACTGGCACTTGGAATGGAATGAAAAACACATAGTTATGTTGAAAACATCATTTGGACACCTTGTCTTGAAGACTTGTTCATTGGTTTATTCGAGTTTGCATATTTGCTGTTACTGGCAAATAGGTCCAAGTTAAGCAATGACAGGCTTATCTTTTCCAGATCAGCACGACACACTAATGGAGATATTTTATTATTATTGTAAATGCATCAAGCCAACATGTTGGATCGGTTATTGCATCGGACATTGTTTTTGTAAATTAATTTTATTGTAATATCATTTAGAACCGACCTACTATTGGTCTTAGGTTATGGTATAAATGTAAGATCTTATTTGTAAGATCAAATGTGGTATGCGAAAAAGAATTGTGTGAAGGTATATGCAAAGATAAGCAGAGCTATACATGCAAACATCATTTGAAGATTGAAGCAGGTTTTTGTGAAGACAAGAAGAACTACACCAGTACTGAATCCAGCATGCAAAGATGCTAAATTATGCAGTACATTCATATTGGATTTAACCATCCAACTATAAGTCAGTGTGACTTCCCATTTGTGATTGAGAACTGAGCTCTAGGCGCTTGGCCTTTCTACATGTGTAGACCCCATTTGTATACACTTACTATCTGCAATAGTATCATCTGATTGTGGGTAAGGTTTCCCACCGTGGTTTTTCCCCTTACAAGGTTTCCACATACAAATATTGGTGTGATGTGTTGTGGATGACTTTTTCCTTTTGTTTCATGCATTAATCTTTACCGATATTGCAATTAACTGTTAAGACTATCTACCAATATGAAAGACTGGTTTACCGGTATTAAGCATTAAAAGTTTGTTAAGTTGTTTTTGGTTTGAATCTATTTGACAACTGATTCACCCCCCCCCCCCTCTCAGTTGTCTCTGGGACCTTACATATCTATCTAAGATTTTAAATACTCAAAACCATATTTATAAGGCAACATTTTTTTTGTTGATGCAAAAATTACAAGATGCATGCAAAGCAAACTTGCAAGTTAGCCTAATTTTTTTTTTTTTTTGGTCACGATCATGAACCATTAGTGTGAGCAAGCCTAGGAAGGCGGTATTATGCTAGGAATTCTCCTATTTTTTCTTCATAACTCATTTGAATGTGTAGGTCCATGTTGTAGAGACACTATCTCTTAGGTTCCCTAAGTTTAATATTTATTCAAACTTTGACAATCTATATCTCAGAATCTAGAAAACATACAAGTGATTTGTTTGAACCTAAGAGGTCGTGACCTAGGACCCTTTACAATAACCTCTCATATTTTGAAGACTTGAAACCATATTTTTAGGGAAACAATTCTTTTGTTGAAGCAAAAATTTTCAAATGCACACAATGTAAACTTGCAACGTAGCCTAATTTTTATTTTGTTCATCACAGTCATGAACCATTAGTGCAAGAAAGTCTAGGTAGGTGTTTTTGTGCTAGGAATTATCCTATATTTCTTCAGAATTTGCTAGAACATTTAGGGCCATGCCGTAGTGGCGCTCTCTTAAGTTCCCTAAGTCCAAAAAAAATTCAAACCTTGACGACCTATATCTCAGAATATGGGGCACATACATGCGATCCATTTAGTCCTATGGGGTCACGTGAGGACCCTCTATAAAAAAAACTATATCATATTTTGAAGACTTGAAATCATATTTGTAGGATGAAATTTTTTTTGGTTAATGCAAGTATTGTTAGATGCATGTAATGCAAGTTTGCAAGGTTACCTAATTTGCATTTTGTTCATTGTGGTCATGAACTGTCAATGCAAGAAAGACCAGGTAGGTGGTTTTATGCTAAGGATGCTCCTATTTTTCTTCAGAACTCACTCAAACATTTAGGGCCATACTATAATGATGTTGTCCCTTAAGTGCTCAAACCTAGGATTTCCTATATTAAGGCTATAAGAAATTATAATGAGAATGAAAATGATAAATATAGACTAACAAGCCTATATTAAGTGATAATGAACTTAGGACTATCGTAATGAATGTAGAGCAACTAGGTACAAATATTACCATTACACATACATTTAATATCCAAAAACATACATAACTATATCAATGTACCCATGGACAAATACATTTTATATCGATGAACATATATTATTCATCCATTTAACATCCATGAACACACATAACTACACATCAATGTACTTATGTATAAATACATCATATATCATCAATGTACTCATGTACAAATTATCATCATTTGGGGTACATACAACTACATCACTATAATCACATAGAAACACATCATATAATGTCAATACAACTAAATCAATTCCATCATGTACAAGTATGTATCAATGCATTCTACTATCAGGCTATCTTAAGTACACAACTAATATATGTGCCTCTGATATCCTCACTTTTTACTCCAAGCTTGTATAGAGCAATGCCTGCATATATAAAAGAATACCTACATAAGCAATGTGAACAAACTAGTTTTATGATCATTCTTTAAAATGAAATTAGGGTAGTCCTAATTAATTTAGGACAACTATAATGAAAATAGAGTAGTCTTAATAAGCCTAGGACAACTGTAATGAACTAGTACGACATGTTATTATGAATAATGCATTGAGCCTTCCATTGCTTAGAGTCTCCAACCAAAAAAACAACCTCTCTATGTTGATTCAGTGGTTGAATAAGATTTTTCCATTATTTTCCTAACTCCTGCATTGCCAAGCCATGAGAAAAACTAGGTTTCTTAACCAAACAAATGATTGTATTGCATTAATTTAATAGAATGTTCTTAAGAAACATAAATAATTTGAGCAATAAAGTTTTATATGATCACTATTTGAAATGAAATGCATGATTATAAATCAAGAGGTAGGAGTATACCATGAAGATACCCCCTTAGAAATTACATCAAATGTACCACAATGTTAAAGAAAAATGTTTATGCAATAGTATTGTCCACCAAAATGACCTATGTTTGTTAGGAACTGTTAACAAAAACATACATTCCAACATACTACTAAACGAGGGCTAAAAATAAACATGAACATGAATATGAATCTTCTTAAGCTTTACAATTCATAATCATCATAATTATCATGCATGTCTCATATGGTTAGAGCTACATATTCTACTCAAGTGTGCTTGATGGTTCATCTCTTACTTAGCATATCAAGAATTATTTCATGATCAATACTATAAATTGTCCATGGTTCTTTTGTTCTTAGTTTGGCATGATGCTTTAATAACTTAACATTTATTTGTAAAATAAGTTGTGAATACATTAGAATGGTTTTGTGTCTCTGATAGTATTTAAACGTAGGTATTCCATTCTTCCTAATCATATGCATTCATAACCACACTCCAACAATAACAACTAAACTTGTAGGATAGATGAATCCATCATCATTTTTCATTGGTTTAGTTAGCTTATGCTTTCATTGTACAAATCATGCCAACCAATATTATGATCTCTTTTCATTCCCTTCTGGTGCAACAACTACATAAACATGTATTGACTATACAACATCTAAAAGATGGTCATAGTCAAGTGAACATTCTATTTCATCTTGTAAAGAGGATGTGAATTGAGATAAAAGAGTTAGATAGTATGGAATTCATGTCCACCCACTCACTTGCCTTGCATTGATCTCACTCACATTAAATACAATTGTGACAAAAACAAGCCAACTCCTGTGTTCAAATGGTCAATGTACTTGCATAAAAGTTTTGAAATGAATACATCATTGAAGATTCTCTAATTATATGACAATCCAATTTGTCTCCCACTATGCCCTCGTCAACCAACCAAAAGAACCTACAGACTTTTGAATAGAGTATCCCTCCTTGTGATAATGCATGGTTACACTAGTCAACAATAGGACATGCATCTGTGAATGTAGAACCACCTATAATCTTCAATTTTTGAACCTTAACTAGAGATCTCTTCACACATGCACATGCTTCATCATGTTCCCCTTTTTCATGCCTAGATTAAAAAAAAACTCCATATATGAGGTACAACCCTCTCTAAATGCCTTCTAGTCAACCAATAAAACATACAATCATTTTGACCCATGAAATTATCTAACAAAATGAGATGTTGACCCAATACAATATATTTTTGTTGCAAGAACTCAAAAAGATTATGAAAACAAGCTCGTTCGATCCTTCCATGATAGATCAAACCCTCGTAATGCCTACTAGGTTGCGAAGCAATTTTTATCCTATACTATTAAATTATTGAATAATGATACTGGTTATTTTAATGTACATGGATGAACAAACACTTCAAAGATTATTACTTTATGTTGCATTATAGAGATGCAAAACTAGAAGAGGAAACATACAAAAATAAAAACAATAATGTGATATTAGTAATAAGACATGTTTAACAACCTCTCCAAAGCCTCATAAATATAGATGTAATGAATACAATTTTATTACAAATGATAAATTGGAATGTATTCAAGTATTGTGAGGCTTATCAAATTCTTATTAAATTCATAAAAAACAATATGAAACATATAAAAAAAATTTACTATTGAGATTGAAATATTTATTTGTGTCCATCTTATAAATAGATAGTCTTTTAGAAACCTTACATGAATGGACAGTCTTTTAGAAACCTTACATGAATAAGAAATGGCAATTTCACCTTGGCATGAAGTGGGTACACCAAAGAGGTATGGGAGGTCAATTAAGAAAATATTTAGTGTATTTTAAAATACATTTGTGTAGCACATGATATCAATTGGTTGGTTTTTTTACCAAATGATGTTGAGGAAGAGATAGAGAGAGAGAGAGAGAGAGAGAGAGAGAGAGAGAGAGAGAGAGAGAGAGAGAGAGAGAGAGAGAGAGAGAGAGAGAGAGAGAGAGATGAAGAGGGCGAGAGAAATGGAGTGAGAGGGATGGTGAGAGGAAGATATAGAGAGATATATAAAAATAGAAAAACAAAGAGAAGTAGATATAAAAAATAGAGATGGCAAGAGGGAGAGATAAATAAAGGGATGAAGACAAAGGGCAGAGAGAATGAGGGAAAGATAGATATATATGGGAAGAGGAAGAGGGTAGAGATGGAGTGTTAACTCAATATATAAAGATGGAAGACATAGAGAGATATAGGTAGAGGGGTAATACAGAGAGATGGAGATAGATATGGAAATGGATAGAGAGATAAAGTTAGAGAAAGGTATGGATGGAAAGAGCTGGAGAGAGTAGCAAGAGGAATATAAAAATTTAGATAAAATAGGAGGGGACAGAGAGATGGAGTGCATAAGAGAGAGAGAGGGATATATATAAAGAGAGAGATAGATAGGGAAAGGGGATAAGTGATATAGAGAGATAGATAGAGAGGGAGATATATGAGTATATATATATATAGAGGATATAAGTAGTGAATGAGAGAGAGATAGAGATAGTGAGATATAGATAGATAAGGGGAAGAGGAGAGAAATAAATACATAGGGACACGAGTGAGGGAAGAAGAAGGCAATAGAGACAAGTAATAGAGAGAGGTATTGAGAGGACAATATAGAGGAGGAATATAGAGAGATAGAGAGAGAGATGTATATGTATAAAAAAATAGAAGAGTGGGAGATAAATAGAGAGATGTGAGTGTAGAGAGATGAGGAGAGAGAGAGAGAGAGAGAGAGAGAGAGAGAGAGAGAGAGAGAGAGAGAGAGAGAGAGAGAGAGAGATAAAAAGGAAATATATAAATATTAACAATTAAAAATAATAATAATCTATCCAAATATATCAAAATCTAAATATTAACAATTTAAAAAATAATAAAATTATCAAGTTAAAAAATTATTAAATAAAATAGTAAAGCTCTTATTTTAATATTTTAGAAATAAAATATAAATAGAATAATACTAAAAACTATAATTTATAAATTAAAAACAATATTAAAGAGAAACTTGATACTAACTAATTAAAAAAAATTCAAAAATAGAATGTAAAATATAGTTAACATATTAAATAAATTTGATTTATAAAATTAAAACTGCATTTTTAATGAAGTATTAAAAATAAAAATAAACTATATAAAAATGTTTAAAACTTAAACTTTAAGTTATATACTAAAACTTACAAGTAACCAACACATTTAAAAAAAAAATTAAATTGTAATTAATTATTTTATTTATTTAATTCATTCTATTTTTTTTTTTTTGGTAAGTGCTATTAAGTGCGGGGATAATGCCCTATATTAATATTTAAAAGGATTACATAAAATGCCGATACAAAAAGGCCACTACAAGCCCACATATGCCTAACTACTTCTAATTGCCATGCAAGGCTTGTAGAATAGCGGAAGCGCATTCACCAACATAGATAACATTATTGGTTGATTGGACAGACAGCCACCAATCCTCTGATCGGGTGACTCTATGGAAGGGCTCCATGTTTGCATTCTTAACTGCACATCTGAAAACCTCCCATGAATTCTCGCTGAAGATTCTCATTTTCTCTCACTCTGCCATCTTCGCCAGATACTTCTCCATAGCACGATTGTGTCTATCGTTGTCCGACTCCTCCCCATCCTCCTCAGACGAACCATCATTTGAACTGTCCGAGGGCAGATAAAGCTCCATCTAGAAGTAGACTTTTAGGATACTCAGCTTATGATCAGATGGTAAACTCAGCAAGCAATTAGCCACTTCGTCCACCACTAATGGTTTAACGAACCCATTGAGAAGCCCAACCATCATTTCGCTTGACTCTAGAACATCCACCACCGGGAGTAGCGTGGCTTCAAAGATTTTTGAATCAGACCAGTGCCTTTGATGATTGAGGGCCACACCTATCAGTCCCTCCATGATGTCATAAGCCGCATCCACTGTGAAGAACAAATTTTGCAACTGTCCCCTTAGATCCTACTCACAGTTAACACACAAGATGTTTCCAAAGTAGGCCATATTTTTTGTCGATCCCACTCAGAAGAAGACAGTTCGGGTATGATAATGGACTGTGCTCGACTTCATAAATAGCAACATACATCCAAATCTAGAAGCTTCATCGGTCTGCACCCTCTTCAATGAGGATTATAGGATCTATCATGTATCCAAGAAATCGGAAAGTGTCAGAATTGTCTTCAGGTCCACTGTATATTTGGGCCACATGGCTCTATCTCCAATTGTCCTTAATGATGCAATGATCAAAAACAGACCCCGAATCCCAATAGTGTCCTATCAGGCAGCCAAAACATACCACCAAATCTGAAGCTGTCGGGGATGCCTTACTAAGCGTGATCGGCTTTGATTAGATCCCTGACTGACTCTGTGGCTGAACATATGTCAAATGTGACTGAACCATGAGGGATGTTAGTGCCCATATTGGCAACACAATCCACCACCCGATTACCCTCTTTGTATGTGTGAGAAATTTCATAGGGTCCGATATCAGTGAGAAGTTGAGATACGCATGGGACCCATTTGTTTAAATTCCTACTCAGGAAACCCCCTTTAATAATCCCTTGAATAATGATTAAGGAGTCCCCTTCAATGACTACCTTGGTCATTTTAGTGGTGACACATAGTTTAAGGCCTTCCAGAAGGGCCTGAATTTCAGCTTCATTATTTGTGGCCACCCCCATGGCCCCATAAATGCCCAATATTAACTTACCTTCACTGTTACGTATAACTACCCCAAAACCAAAAACCCCGAGGTCGCCTTAACATGCTCCATCAAAATTCAGCTTTAACCATCCCACAGGGGGTGCCTTCCATTTGATATGTTTTCTATTGCCTTTCTTAATAGATAGCTTAGGCAATAGAGACGGGGTGACTAGGAGCCAATTTTTCTCCATAAATTTGTCCCATTCATTATAGTGTTGGATCTACTTTTTCTTCTTCTCGTTGATCATTTCTTCTATTGACACTTTGATACACTCAATGAGTCTATCCAATGGTAGACATTTTTCTTTAAAAATTCTTCTATTCCTTTCCTTCCATATATGCCAAGCAATCATTAACGGGCCTATAGTCCAAATGTCACTCCACATTGAAGATCTATTCGAAGGCCACAAGGCGAGGAGATCCTTCAGTTTCAAATTCCTGACAGTAGTATAGTTTATTTTATCTAAAAACCAGTTCCAACAAGCCTCTGCCATTGGGTAGGTATATAGTAGATGGTCAACAGATCTTCCGCATTTTTACATTAAACACAAATGCTCAGGCCAGAAATGCCTATCAGTTTGAGCCCTATGAGGACTCTGTTATGTAGAACTATCCATAGAAAGGTGCCAGCTTTGGGGAGAAGTCTATTGTGCCAGCACAACTTATTTAGCCAGTCAGTGTACGAGCCTTTTGCCCTTTGAACCTTATAACCCAATTTCACACAGTACTCACCGGATTTTGAACTGCACCAGAAGATACTGTCTTCTTTGTTGGAGACAGGAATATTTCTTCTGCTAAGAATGGATCTTAGTTGGTCGTAGAGTGCCTGACAGCCAATATCCACCTATTTCCAATTTTTGATACTACCATTAGAGGAATCTGTGTCAAAGTATTTACCAACATAGGAGTCGTACCGGTCTTTTATTGTGTTAATCCAATCCTGATCCAATATTAATTCATTTAATGCTGGTTCACCCTCCCAAGAGTCCTCCCAAAATTTTTCTCTATTTCCTTGACCGATATGCCAAGATATGTGGTCCGTTATCATGGATCTACAATCCCATAAAAAATTCCATGTAGCAGAACCTCTGTCTGCATTTGCCACTGTGAGGATTCTGTCCGACTAGTCCGTATCAAGATACTTCTTCTGAAATAATTTGCACCAGAGTTTTTGAGGTTCCCGATACATCTTCAAGGAGAGTTTTGATCCCAGAGCAATGTTTTGGAGATCCATTTTCCTTAAGCCTACCCCACCCGATTCTTTGTTACAACACATCGTTTCCCAGTTGATGAGGGGAATTCTACTAGCATCTTTGGCCCCTTCCCACACAAATTTTCTCAACATGTTATCTAAATTCTTCCCAATCGCCTGTGGCATTCTAAAGAAAGACATGTTGTAGATTGGGATAGTGGATAGAACTGATCGGATCATTGTAAGATGCCCAGCTTGAGATAACCATCTATTCTTCCATTGAGATGATTTGGCCACATAGGATTGTTTCACATCATCTCAAGTATGAGTTTGGCGACAACCCTTGTCGATTTTAATTCCCAAGTACTTCATAGGAAGTTCCACTATTTTTATCCCTAGGAGACCCGAGATTCTTGTCTATGTTTGTCTGCAGGTGTTAAAAAGAAAAAAGTTGTGACTTATGTCTATTCATTATCTAGCCCGAGATTTCCGAATACTGGTCCAAGGTTTCTAATATGCATCTAGCTTCCGCCAAAGAGGCCTCCCCAAAAACCATAGTATCGTCTGCAAATTGAGAGTGTGTAATGGCATTCAGTTGATCATGAATATGCACTCCATTCCATTTCCCTTGCAAATGTTTTTTCTGAATTAATCTTCCCAAAACCTCTGCCATAATGATGAAAATTGAGGGGGATAGGGGGTCACCTTGTCGCAGACCGTTAGTGGTAGGAAAAAAACCACATACACTCCCATTAACCAACAGAGAAAGATTGACCGAAGAGATACAAAACTTCATTCTATATATATATGAGTAATGATAATTACATTTATTAAAATCTTATGATTATTTACCTATATATGTTGTTATAAGTTAAATAATAATACTATTTAATTTTTTATATCATAGAATATATATTAAAATTAGTTATTTATATTATAATATGATAATTATTAGAATAACTAAAAAGATAAGATTGAAAACTATAAAGATATAGTTTATTTTTTATATGTTATATTTATTATATTCAAATGAAATAATTATTAAAATTAAAAAAAAAGGGTAAGTATAAAAAGTTTAATTTTGAGTTGAAAATGAAATTTATGAAAATATCACTATTAATATGTAAGTGTATCTATTAGCAAATCACTATCCAATTCAAATATTATTTAATATACATAAAAATAAAATAAAAAATATTTTTAAAAAATCGATTCATAATTTATTGGTTTATACTCATCTTAGATGTATGAATAATAATAGTTATATTATTAGTTATCTATTTGGTGTGAACATGTATTTGGTGTGATCTGTGAATGTAGGGAATGCATTTGTTGTGAAAGTGAATGCAATGAATGATGACCTATGTATGGTGCATCTCTTGTGACCACGATACTTATTTTTGGTATCAATCTAGTGCAAACTGTGTTTTCAGTGATGAAGTAGAAGAATAAATCACCAATTGAAAGTTGCCTAACTCTTTTACTTGTTTGAAGTGGGTGTGTGTGTAAGTGAATCCAATACAAGAGTTCTTCCATCTACGTTCACTAAAAAGTAACAAATGCAGGCTACCTAATACTCATACAACAAAACCTATTGAAATAAATGTACATGAAATCAATACAATTTAAGTCAAACATACAATATTGATGAAGTTGCTTATATTATTATTATAGTATATAACATTAAGTTGATTTATTATATTAAATTATATATATATATATATTAATAGATAAATAACTACAGAGGGGCAGTACCCATTTCTATTATCTATTAAAAAATTTACAACCTAGTTCAAAAAGGAGTGGTAGGGGGAAAGAACCAGGGAAAGAAAACCCCCTACCATAGCTCTAGAAAAACCAGCATACTTGTTTACAAAATGATGGATAATATTGTTAGTACAGAGCTAGGCCCATGGCCTTCAACCATCTGCTAAACAACAAACTATACTAACTGTAATACAAAAGTATCTATATATTTTTATAAAAAAAGAGATAGCATGCCCATGGCCATATTCATAACCTAACTAATTCATAATCTTCATATTATAAACATGGTAGTAGTCGCAGGGGGGATTATAGGCCCTTATTTTATTAAAAACAACCATAGGATCCGAAACCTGGTCTGGAGTGAAATCATGAAGCCTCGCCCTCAGCACTGCTCAGACCTTTAGTGTCAGGGGCTGCTTCCTCATCTGAGCTCGAGTCAAGGGAACTGTGTTCCTCCACTAGGGTAGCATCCAAGATGATGGGACACTCTTTGCCACATGTAGCGTGTGTTGCCGACTGAGCTTTTTCTTTGGGATGCCTGCCGTCGTCTGCAATCCATTCATCTCCACCGCGCAAGCCCCAAAAATTACTTTCCTCAATGTCCCCATTTTATAGGATACCAATGTCCTTTCTACCAACAAGGGCTTCATCATGTAGGTACTTGCACCTCCAGGCTGAAGAGAATCTAGTTTCCAAGCCAGATGCTTTCAAAAGGAAGGCGTTGTTCCTTTTCTTCTCAGGCCAGGTCATTTTTAAAGTATCGAAATCCAAAGAGTTTACTACAACATATTTTCTAACCTTCGCTCCATTCCCCAAGGACATATAAATTTTGTGGCATAGGGTTTTTGAGATTGCCATCAACATTGTCTAGTGCTGCGTCTATAGCTCCTAACCACCTATGTTTGAAGGTCATCTTAGTGATCTTCTTTGCCAATTGCTTGCATACACCCATATAGAGAAGCATTACTAAAAAGAAAGCAACAATGTCACCATTTGTTTTGTATCTATGGTATGCCTTAAGAAATTATTCGCCCAGGACTTTCTTAACACTATATAGAATCAGAGGATGCTTAGGATTGAGAACCTCCAGCAATCTCTTATCCGTAACTTCCCCTAGGAAGGCCATCTATCTGCAGGTAGCTTCCAATAGGATAGGTGTTTCCATGTCTTCGCATAAAAAGAAGCAAGAGATGAGGTGTTTGAATGAATGAGTTCCCTCTATTTATTGTGACAGCCCATCCATATTCTTAGAAATCGAGAATAATCCTTACTCATGCCGTGCAAAGCTTTCCCTAGATTTTAATAGATTACGTCATTATTAATACAACATGCCATCTGAAACCTTATACTCGAGTCATTACTTAGCAAGGTTGTTCGTGTCATTTGATGATGAGTTTGTCATGAGCCAGGGATGTCATCACCATCACATAATATGGTTTTAGATAGTCTATCCGCTTCTACATTTCCTTTCCTTTATATGTGGCTAATACGGAACTCCTCCACTTTCTCCAGTAGTGCCAAGATCGGCCGTAGCCACTAATTGAGGTGCCAACTTAGCATCGATTTCTGATGAATAGCATTTACGACATTCAAAGAGTCGCCTTCCAGATGTATTTTTTGAATACTTGATTCCACCCCCAATTCTAGGTTGCGCAAAGCCACTCTGAATTCTGCTTCATTATTTGTTGCCAAGCCTATGTCTTCTATGATTTCTTTGATGCATATTCCCTGAGCATCTCTCACTATACAACTGATTCCACTCCGGCCTGGATTCCAGAAGAAGCACCATCAAAGTTAAATTTGAGCCACCCAACCTCAGGAGGTTCCCACTTAACATTCAGCCTAGGATTAATAGCTGCCTGTTGATTCCCATTTCCAAATAGGGTAGAAATTACAAGGTATGGTAGAGAAATTTTTAATTTTGAATCCCAATCCGTATACATATTATGTTTCAAAGTTTTATACTTAGATGCTTCATTCATTAGTTCTATAAGACTCTTTTCAATTTTCCCACATAAGGAAACTGGTGACATTTCTTTGTCATGGAAAATTATTCGATTTCACTCCTTCCAAGTTTCCCATATTATTAATGAGGGAAGGATGTTATAAATATCTCCAAATAGTGCTTTTTGTGGCTTTGGGCCATATCTGGAACCATTCATCTAATCCTTTTGGGAATGGGCATTGCATCTTTAGCTTCCCCATGAAATGCCACCAACATTTATTAGTGTATTCGCAATGCAGAAGGAGGTGATCCATATTTTCCTCTTCTTGACAACATAAGACACATCTTCTTGGACCCAAGATTCCAATTTTCCTCAATATATCCCCTATTAAGATCTTTTTTTGAAAGGCCAACCAAGCAAAGGACCCTGCTTTAGGGAGTAGGTGTTTGTGCCAAAAGAGATTTACCAACCATTCTTTCCTAGCTATTGCAACTTCTTTTAACTTGTAACCAAAGCAAACCGTATATTTGTCATCTGAGGAGAGACACCATATAATAATGTCATCTTCAAGAGATGGACAAATTATTCTTTCCTTGATGATTTTATTGAATAAGTCTTTCTGATCTTGATCAAGGTTTAGAGGATCTACAGACTTTCAATTCCATTTGTTAAAACCATTCTCATTAGAGATAAAACCATAATCACTGACCTTTTAGCCCCAAAGGTTGCATGTTTCTCTCATTACCACCTACAATGTTGGATTTTGGCTTAAGATTTCCTTACCACCCCAAGAATCATGCCAGAAGGATGCACTTTTTCCATTCCTAATCTCCTAGGAGGCCTGATCATTGATAATATCTCTGCAATCTAGCAAGAAATTCCAAATAGCCTATCCTCATGGTGGATTAGCAATTGTGAGTATCCTTTTGGGTTCCATTGAGTCTAGGTATTTCATTTTGAGAATCCTCACCCATTTCTGGCTTCCACCCTTACATATCTCCTAGACCAATTTTGCTCCCATTGCAAGGTTCATTGTAGAGATTTGTCTGATACCAGCTCCCCCTGTTGATTTCGGTTGTGAGATCTTTTTCCAAGCAATTAATGGGAATTTTCCTTTTTCCTCCAAGCCATTCCATAAGAAATTCCTCATTAGCTTAGTCAGCTCATCTTCTATAGTCAAGGGTAGTCTTAGACATGACATTGAAAAAATAGGAAGTGCTGACAAAACAAATTTTATCATCATGAGCCTTCCAACTGATGATAACCATTTTCCTTTCCATATCTCACGTTTAGACTTGAATTTTTCTATTAAATGATTCCAATAGCCTATCCTATTACTTCCTATAAATAGGGGTGTTCCAAGAAATTTCCCTGGAAAAGTTGCAACTCTTAGATTCAGAATTCTTGAGAGTATACCTTGTAGAATCGGATTAGAATTGATAAAGAAGACTTTTGATTTGCTCCAGTTGATTTTTTGGCTTGAGGCTTTGCAGTAATCATCCGGGCATGTTTTAATTGTTCTTGCCTCCCTTCTACTTGCTTCCCCAAAAAGGATCGTGTCATCAACAAATTGTAAATGTGTTGAGTTTTCAATCCCATTAGCCACCTTGACCCCTTTCCAACGATCCTCCAGTTGAAGGGCTCTAATTGATCTTCCTAGAGCTTCAACCATGATTATAAACAGAAATAGAGACATTAGCTCACCTTGGCGAATTCCTTTTGATGCAAGGAAAAAGCCATGTGAGGAACCATTAATTAGCACCGAGAATTTAGAGGAAGCTAAACAGTTCTTAACCCATGCTATCCAATCTTTGCAAAAGCCAAATTTCCTTAAAACATCAGTTAAGAATTCTTGGTCTACCATATCACATGCCTTTAAAATATCCAACTTAAGTATCATGCAGGAATTCTTTGTTTTTCTTGTCGTATGTAAAGTTTCATGGGCAATAATTATTCCATCTACAATCGACCTACCTGGAGAAAAACCACTTTGTTCATTCGAGATGACCTGATTTAAGATTGGCTTCAGTCTATTGGCAATAATCTTTGTCACGATCTTGTAGACTATGTTGCAAAGAGAGATTGGTCTGAAGTCACTCATTTTCTTTGGGTTTTTCTTTTTTGGGACAAGAGCCAAGAAAGTATGATTAATTGCTCCAAGCATAGTCATCTTATTCCGAGATTCCTCTACTACTCAAAATAGATCCTGCTCAATGATGTCCCAAAAAATTTGAAAAAAGGCTGCACAGAAGCCATCTGGGCCCGGAGTCTTATTTGGATTAAGTTGAAGGCTTCTTTTTTGACCTCCTCCATAGTGATTACTTTGAATAGTTCTTTATTCTGCCTCTCCTTGATCAATGAAGGTATTGAGTTTAGGATTCTATCTTTTGCTTCTTGGTCAATCTGACTAACTCCATTCATGAGGTTTTCAAAAAACATTATTGCTTCCTAGGCAATTTCTTCTTGATTATTTGCAGTGCTCCCATCCAATCTTTTTATCTCTGAAATTTTGTTTCTATTTCGATTGGCTATAGTAGATCTATGGAAAAAGATTGTATTTCTGTCCCCTTCTTTAAGCCATAGTTCCCTGGATTTTTGCCTCCAATGAATCTCCTCTCTGTGCAGGATCTCATTTAGATCAGATTTTAGGCTATTCTCCTTTTGAAACAAAGTCTCATCCATTCCTAAGTTATGACGGAATTAGCCACATCTTCTAATTCTGTCGTGATTCTGATTTTTTCCTTATGGATATTCTTGAATTGATTAAGCTTCCATTCTTTGACTTTTGTCTTTATATACCCGAGTTTTTGATTTAGCTTGAAGAGCCTAAAATGACTACCAAGTTCTAGCTCATTCCACCACAATGATATGAGATCCTATAAAGCTGGATCTCTAAACCACATCTTTTCAAATCTAAACGGAGCACCTCCCAGTAATTGCCCCCTCGAGATCTTCAAGCTTATAGGATAATGGTCTGAGCCTACCAGAGAAAGAATTGTTGATTCTATCAGCCTATTTTGTCCCAACCAATTTCCAGCCATCAAGAACCTATCCAATCTCTCTACAATATTAGTGAAACCTGTTCTCCTATTAGTCCAAGTAAAGGATCCCTTCTTGGGAATGATATCCATCAAGTGGTTCAGGTCAACAAAGTTTTGAAAATCTTTTTGAGTAGTGTCAATCCTCTTTATGCCTCCTTTTTTTTTCTGATTCAGCCAGAATAGCATTAAAATCCTTGACCAAAATACAAAGTCCATCATTAGTAGACTGAAGTTTGTTAGTTAGCTAACCCCATAATCTTCTCTTTTCACTGCTAGCTATTGGTCCGTAAACATTGAATAAATTGGAACTTTCATTATTACATAAATGGGTTACTACACAGTGTTACCAAAATTTATCTTCTCCTACGAGCAATATTTTCACAGTCATGGGATTCCAAAGTATTCCCAAACCACTCAAAGCACCTTCATAATGCCTTATCAAACCATGCCATTGCTTCCAAGACCTCAATCTTTTGTCAATTTCATCTTGATTCCATTTAATTTCTTGTCGCAGCCAAACATCTCCTTTAGTCTCATGAATTTGATGCTTGATTAAGTGCCATTTGTCAGGGGCATTTATGTCCCTGACATTCCAAGATAGGAGTCTCATTGTTCTTGGGGAAGGATAATGCCCTTCCCTAAATTAAGTTTTTTTTGCCCATTAGCTGAACCAACAATTTTTAGCATAGTTTTCCTTGATTTCCTTCCCCTTTTGCCATTGGTTTTTATATTTGGCTCTTTCATGATGAAGTTCAATTTTTCAAAACCTTTAACAGTCATATCCATGATTATTGATGCATCTGGGTCAAAATCTTCTTCCCATTCCGAGGCAGAGGTTTCGATTTCTCCTTCCTCCAGAACTGTTTCCTTCTTTTCCTTGTTCTGAGGTTCTACATTGGAGGTTTCTTTTGAGGGTCTAAAAGTATCATTAATTGCCAAATGGCCTTCCATACTATACGCTTTTGACGAAGCTGCAAGTTGAGATTCAATATCTGTTTGTAATACTTTTGTTTGTTCCAGTAAGTTTTGTAATGCGTGAGGGCTCCCTTTCATATAATCCTGATTTTGGGGTACAACAGAAGGAGGTGCCAAATTAATAGGGATAGCCTCAATAAGTGGGAAATTGGTCTTATCTTGCTTAGTAACCCTAGTATCTACCTCATCAAGAATTGGATCATTCTCCTTAGGCGGTTCTGTTTGAAGTTCTTCCTCAATGAGAAATTGCATGCAGGCATGGATTTTTTGTATTGTAGTCATTACTTCACAGTCTAGCCCCACATGGTCTAGGGAGAAGCATTTAGGGCAGATATGTAACTGGTCTTCCCTATCAAGTTTTTGAATCCATATCTTTCTAGCGCCCATAATTTTAATTTCTTCAGGAATCTTAGAAACATGCACAGTGTTAATGCAGAATTTGATAAAACTTCCCCATAACTTATCTTCCAGAATATCATGTGTAGAAACGAAGGTTCCAAGGCTTTTACATATATCTTTAATGATATCTATATGCCAATAATCCAAGGGGAAATTGTAGAACCTTATCCAAACCCTACTACTAGGAAGGTGATGATTCCGGGGATTAAAATTTGACTGTCATTCAATAATGTGGACTTCAATTCCATCCAAAATGAAAGGTCCCTTATTCATGGCCTTCCATTTATCTTCCTTTTTCATAAATTCAATTATGCAAAAGCCATTTGGGAGGATATTGAAGTTTATGTCTTCCCCCCAATTTGATCTACACCAAGTTTCGAAGCATCCTTTTCCCCAATTTCTACCTCCCCATTTGGTAAAGAAGCAAAAATCTTGCAAATTTGACCTAGCAATATTAATCATATTATCATCCAAAACAATGGTAGGTCTAAAGGTCTTTCTTACTGGACTGGATTGAAAGTGAGAGGTTGAGAAATGTCACTTGCCCCTGAATTCTGAAATCCTTTTTTGATCAAATTTAGGGTTAGATAGGTGGTTAGATCTCCAATTTATGGCCTGATCTTCTCTTGACTTCGTGTCTTGCCTGAATCGCCCATCCCTCGATAAGTAGTAGTTTCCACTATTTCGATTATGCTTAATCAGATTGGATTGCCTCGGTTCCTCTCCTGAATTATTATTTTTTGTGATTGGTTGCCAATTGTGTGCTAACTCCGACACAGGATGCCTCACATTGCGGAACCAACCATTGTTGTTCCATCTGAAACTGTTTTCTTTCCATTTTTGCTGGTTTATTGGCCGTTGGTTGCCATTCGAGTCTGGATTTCCAAGGTTTATTTGGGGATTGGAATGTCCTCCTATATGCATGTTATTTGATCGTGTTTGAGCGACTCTTTGTGAATTCTCCTATGTTCTGGCATATACGATTGATTCCCGATGGATGTTCTGGCTCTTGAAGTGTTAAGAGGAAAGAAAATATCGGCTTCATAGCTCCATGAACCAATATGCCCCTGCGCTTTTTGTCCATGGTCAAGGGTTTCAGTCACCTGATCTTCGTGAATTCGCATGTCAACTGCTCCGCTCCTGCTCCCACACCCGCTGCTCCCGATCGCCATGTTTTATTGCTATTACTCATGGTGGTGGAGCATATATTTATTGCTATTACTCATGGTCTCATCAATGAATACATACTGCATTGGTTGCCCTAGTGTCCACAATATCATTATTATTAATTTATACACTTTACAATAAAATTTTAAAAATGTAAAATAAATTTAAATTTTAAAGATAAAATAAAGTAAATTTTAAAAATGTAAATTAAAAAAAGTAAATATAATTTCAGAATGAAATAAAATAAACTTTAAAGTAAATAATATGAATATAATAAAATATTTCTTAAACAATTTTACATTTTAAAATAAAATTGAAAAATTGTTTAAAATATATAAAAAATGTAATTAAGAAGTGAAATAAAATAAATCTTAAAATGAATACATTTTGTAAATAATATATAAATAATTGTTCAATTTTTTTATAGAAAAAATTTAAAAATAAAATAATTAAATGCACTCATCTACTATGTCCACATATCATTATTATTAATGTATTTGGCATTCTTATAGGTTTACACTTTAAAATAAAATTTTAAAAATATCAATTTAAATTTTAAAAAAAATTAAATTAAAATTTAAAAATGTAAATTAAAGAAAGTAAATATAATTTTAAAGTGAAATAAAATAATTTTTTTAAGTAAATAATATGAATTTAATAAAATAATTCTTAAACAAATTTACATTTTAAAATAAAATTTAAAAATTATTTAAAATGTAAAAAATAAATGTAATTAAGAAGTGGAATAAAATAAATCTTGAAATGAATACACTTTACAAATAAATAAGAAAACAATTGTTTAAAATAAATAATATAAATAAAATAAAATAATTAATTGTACTCATTTGCTGGTTGATTATTTGTCGTTGGTGAAGCAGCATCAATGGAATTCCTTTGACATGGGACTTTTTCACATTATGAATTGCATTAGGGGAAGAGTACAACTATTGGAACATTTATCCTATTTGTGTATCACTATTGGAACATTTCTGTACCACTATTGAAACATTTATCAACAAATACTAGCGATTTTGAGTCCACGGTTACTAGAAAATCTTTAGTTAGATATTAGACTATACTTTGAAATGTGTACTTTTTGATGCTCTTCCCCTAGATATACATACCATAAAAATCCTTCTTTCTATTGTTTCTACACCATCGATATGCTTGGCTTTGTCCGTTTAAAGAATTGGAGGCAGTGACAAACACGTTTATGAACATTTATACCAATTAAACCAACTAGGATTGACATTCATTTCTTGAAAAGATGGAAGACCGAGAAAACTATTTTAGTCGGATGAAATTGCTCTGGTGGGCAATTCTCATGAATTGCCCATAATTCATTCAAAAATACAACTGTTGTAACTTGGCGTGCACTCCACAACAATATAATACCCAGTACCTACATTAAATATACTTCGGAGATAGTCCCTTTTTTGGCTTTTTATTCGTGTAGCTGGTTTATCAGTTAGTTCAATACCGTACGTACCCATTTTTCTACATCTAAGAAAAGAAATGAAGGGTGCTGTCCGAGATTAGATTTCAATGGCATCCGCATTGGCTCATTTGACAGTCTGATCTTAATGAACAGTACGAAACTTTGGATTGTGAAACACGCTTTGCCTCCTCCTAGCGTAGAATTCTGACCATTGCACATGGTTGGACAAAACGAAAACTGGTAAAGATTTTGCCTGCGGACAAAACGAAAACTACTGGGGACTTGAAAATGGTTTATCGGGTAATCAATAATTGTTTTGAGGCTGAGACAATTTCCCGGCCAAAGTTTCCCACTAGGAAGAACCTATCAGTTAATTATTTTGTCAGATCATTTACCTACTACACTAGCCTACTTAGCACAGCCTATAATTTAATTAATCTGTCATCATCTATAATTTCTAGGAATTAAATATGAAAGCAGATAACTGTGTTCTCCTATTTAGGTTCTGTTATCAAGCTACGCATATATTTTTTCATCGACATTGTTGAGAGCTTTAAACAATTTCTGCAGAATTTTGAGGTAAGCTAGCTGCCGTGGTTTTTGTTTGGGCCATCTTAGACACTTTATTACAATGATTTTTGTGTGGGTGAGATTTCGAGTGGGAAATGGTATTTCAGTGTGATTGAGATGGGGTAAAATTTGAGATATTTCAGATTTGAGCTGAAGAAGTGTCAAGTCATGGAGAATTTTATTGTGGTGATTTGAGATTTTCATTTTTCATATGTATAGTTTGGATCAGATTCTGATATCCATCTTTTTTAAACATGTACATCAGTTTCTGTACATTTAAATTCCTTTAGCATATGAGTATCTCGCAGGATCAGTTCTTCAGATTCTTTCACTCCAGTGTTCAACCAAAACCTCAACTACAAAAATACTGTTGCGGAAGTTGATGGCTTTCGAGGAATCTCAAATATGCTTCGACTGGCTCGGATAATGAAATCATTTCTCGCCTCATTGTCATGAAATCACATTCATTGTAATCCAACGAATTGAGGAGGATGACGAAAGAGGTGAGAGATCATTACAGAGCCAGTTGGGTATATTTGTGCTTCCTCGAAAGGTACCAAATTTCGGAACATTAACGAGGCAGCTTAAGGAAGATGATATTTTAAAGCCACGGTATAGTGTATCCCTTGTCACTACGATACTTATTTTTGGGTATGAATACTGTGCAAACTGTGTTTTCAGTGATGAAGTAGAAGAGTAAATCACCAGTTGAAAGTTGCTAGTTAACTCTTTTACTTGGTTGAAGATGGTGTGGGTGTGGGTGAATCCAATGCAAGAGTTCATCCATCCATGTTCACTAAAAAGTAACAAATGCAGGCTGCCATTAATAGTATGAGAAAGCAGCTTACGTCAGTTGGAAGAAGCGGAGATGAGTATAAACTCGCAACTTTCCACTTTGTACTGCAATGGTTTTGTTTCTAAAGCAGCCAGTCTTTAGGCAAAATTCTATTTTGATTTGATTGGAATGGTTATTTTCTTCAATGTTTGATTTGATGTTTCAGTTATCAGTATTTGTGGAAGCATAGGCTTGTTGGGTATCATACTTAAGAGACATCTAAGCGTTCTCGCATTGATTTGCTTTCTCAATGTTATCTACTTTGTGTCAAAATGCAGAAACAAATATGGGGACATTGCAAATCATCAACTCCAGTGATGCAGAAAATGGGTTTGTTGAAAAGGCTTTAGAAACTTTCAAAGGGAAGATAATATAGTAATGACAGTAAGTTTTTATTTTTTGCTGAAACCTGTGGGGTCATGTATGTTTGTTCTTTATTAGTTGTAGTTTGAACCATCCCTCTTTTTAAAAGTCCCTAGGAAGATATGCTTTCATGGCTATAGAAAATGGATCTACTCTCTGGACACATCTGATTGTTGAGGTAAAATAAGACTATCATTTGTTGATAATGTTACGAACATTCAAGGTTTTTTTCACACATTTATAGCGGAGAATAGTCGAAGTCATTTTATTATGTAACATAATATAAAACTCTTCCAAATGGAGGATATGTATAAATAAGCCTTATGTTTTTTTCAATTATAATATGCATGTTTCTAGCGAATTGTAATTACTTTGAAGGAGATTAAAGTCTGAAATAATAATTTATATTCGGATTCGGTTTAATTTCATCAAGACACACAATTGAAATATATGTTTGCTTATCATAGGAAAACTATGTATTAGAGAAAATTTAATAAATCAATGTAATATGTTTAGCCGATAGGCTACATATATTGTGGGCTTTCAGCCAGATACCTGTCTTACGCTGGAAACTTGACTCTGTTCTGGTAAACTTATCCATAATACAATCTCAAAAGTGAATGCATATTTTTACTACCAAATATCTTCCGTGAAATGCTTTCAAATCGATCAAATCCAATCTCTCAAATAAATTAGATTTCAACAAGTGATTAAATCACAAATCGATCAAATCCAATCTCTGAAACAAATCAGATTTCATTAAGCGATCAAATCACGAACCATTTTCCTGTTTTTAATGCTGCAAACGTCTAGTCTCCAGTTCAATAATCTGATCTTTCAGATTTATTTTATGTTTTACAAGTTGAGCATGCCTTCTTACTCAAAGTCGTTTATTCTTCTATATGTACTGTTAGCCTGGATCAGGTTGCAGTGAAGGCCTGAGAGCCCCCTCCATTACAAGTATGTTCACTCTCACTTAGAATTAAAAGAATTTATGAGAGACTCAAATAATTGGTTATGCTGGTTATTATCGATATTGAGTTGGGCTTTTGTAGTAGAGTGTGTTTTAAGAACTGGGAATTTGGATATATGATGCATACTAAAAATTGGTGTTCCGTTTTTGATTGATGTTGAGTTGGCTCTTTATTGTATCACACCTTGCAACCAATTGGTATGTTTGTATTTATTAATTTTGAGTTTGTTTTAGTAGGAATGCGGTTTTAAGGAGTCCACTTGATTTATTATTAAGATTCTGGAAATTTATATAGCCTTCCCAAATCACTGCTTACTTCCTGTGCATAGAATGCCTATCTCATATCAATGAATCTGAATAGATTGGTATAATTCTGTAGCATTTGTCAAATAATTCAGGCAGATTCACTGTGTTTTAGAAGTATGAAAAAACACCCAAAGACGTGAATAGGGGAGAGGTTAAAACCCTCTAACAAAAGTCTTTTGTACCTGATCTCATTTTAATTTTAATGCTCGTCTTTTAGCATCTGCTTCCTTATTTAATTCAAAACATTTCTATTTAAAATATTATGTTTTTGTTTTTCAATATGCCAAGTCATGCTAACCTTTTTTTGTAGTGTGCAACCATTAGCCAGACTCTAAACCGTGCCCAGTGAATCCTAGCCAATTGGGTTTTTTATTCAATTTTGAGGTGATCTTTAATAAATGACAGATTTCTAAAATGGTTTCTGTTTTGTTTCAATTTTCAATTGGGTTTCGGTAAATTTTCATCCAAGTTTTGCTCTCCTAGATTTTGATATAAATGGAGCATGCCTAAATTGTGGTTTAGAAAGTTGTCATACTATTTACAGTAGGGGGACTCGTTTTGGTTTCTATTTTGTTTCAATTTTCAATTGGGTTTCGGTAAATTTTCATCAAGTTTCTCTCCTAGATTTTGATATAAATGGAGCATGTCTAAATTGTGGTTTAGAAAGTTGTCATACTATTTACAGTAGGGGGCCTTCGTTTTCCCTTTTGTTCCAAGTTTGTTTGTTTGTTCGTTCATTTTGTATGCATAATTTCATGTTCAATAACATGGCCTTCGTTTTCCCTTTTGTTCCAGGTTTGTTTGATTGTTCGTTCATTTTGTATGCATAATTACATGTTCAATAACATTTTTGATGTTGAAGATTGTTGTTAGCAGGATATTCTAACAAACATTGAGGATCATTTAAAGCTACTAAGAGACTCCAGTTAGATCGTAGAGTCTCTTTTCATCCCAGTGTAAGTAGTTTCTTTGAATAGATTAGTTTGAAGATGCTTTGAGTTCCCACAAACTTGATGCATTCGATATTTAATTTAATGATGGATAATTGCCAAACTCTAAAGAAGCCATGTCTAGGTGTATCTGTATTGTCAAGGTGTATCTGTATTGTCAAAATCCACGTATTTCTCTTTATCAAATCTTATTTCTCTTTATCAAGTTCTTTCATCCATTACTTCTATTTAAGATTCAGCCTGTTTAACTTCTCTCAACTAGTAGAACAAATGACTATCTAATGCAAGAGACTATATCTGCCCTGCAACCTCAAGACTCAAAAACACATACAAAAACTACAGAGATCATTTTCAATTCATCACCAATTTGCAATTAAGAAAATAACCTCATAACAAACAAACACATTCATTAAAGCTGCAAACATGAAATGAGAATATTTGGCCTGTCATTAACCTTTCTCTTAGTTCATAATCACTCAACTCTAATTTCTTCCATCAGCTTATTCTTCTGTGCAACGCACTATTTTCTCTCTGCTTTGTGAGGTTTTATTCTCTCATATCCCAAGCACTTACACTCACTACGCTATCTCACTACCCAATTTCCTTATTAGGTCGGTATCCTCATTACGCTGCCTCTGTCCTTTTCTTTCCTCTAGTCTTCATCAATACACTCTGTTCTTCCTCTGCAGCCCACACTCTTTAACTTTCCTGGGCCAATTCCACCCTTACTTACCTGCACAATCCACTCTCCTCTATTGGGTAGATTCTCTTTTTTGGTTGCAACCACACACTACATCCTTTCACTGTCCCCATCAATGCCTTTCCTTATATTCACATTCTGCAATTTTTCATTGTTCTTGCATCACAATCAAAAGTAACCATTACGGGTTGTACCCTATGGATTTTGTAAAGCCATGCTCAGTATTTAAGAGGCCTACATCTTCTTGATAAGATATTCCTTGTAAGGTGTATTTTTTATTTTTATTTTTTTTGTTTTGTTTCCCATGTGGTTAAATGTTGGTCATAGGTATCCCATTGTTTGGAGAGATTTTAAGACCACAATTTTACACAAATGGATAGTCTAGCTTTGAAACATCAGGCTATCAATCTTTGAAAAGATTTCTTAAGTTTTGATGGTTTTGAATTCATCAAGGAGATTGCTATTTATGCAATAAGGGAAGGGATGAACCAATATGCTCATGACTATGGTCCTTTGAATTTTGTAGGAGTTGTACGATTTAATAAGGATACTATTTTGATAGTTGATCTGGAGAAGGATGTGACAGTTACTTCTGGTTGCATAGAGGCCATTGCTGCAACGATGTTGGGCTTGATTAATCCATGAGATGAAGTCATCTTATTTTGCCTCATTTTAGGATTCACACAAAGTAACATTGTCAATTTCAGAAGCGAAAATTAAGACTTATCACATCAAGACCACCTAACTTTGCAGTGCTAGAAAAGGAGCTTCTCAAGGCCTTCAACAAAAATATTAGAGCCGTTCTCATCAAGAGTCAACAAAATCCAAGATTGGAATTTTTTTTTTGGGAAAGGAGTTGGGAATCATATCTTCTCTATGCATTGTGAATGATACATTGGCTTTTCCTGATGAGGTGTAAGATAAGCTAGACTTTGGGATAGACCACATTTCCATGGTTTCACACATTTGGATTTTTTTTGTAGAAGATGCACATTATATAGTTCTGAGAAGGGTTGTGGTTTGCCTTTATCAAAATAAAATAGCACTCAATAGAGTATATGTCCAGGTTGCCTACTTCCATCGACTATGGTTGTTAAATATTCATAAAGATTATCCTTTGATATGGCTATCGACTTCTTTTTTCAATTATATTTGGAATAAGAGACACCATTCTAAGATTAAACAAGGAACTACAACAATTTGCAATTTTGTAAATGTAACGAATTGTCAAACGTCATCCTTTTTAGAGTAATGGCACGGAATTAGAGAGATTGCCAGTTGAAATATTTCACTTATTTCAATCTATGGAAGTACCAAAAAATGTTCTTCCCTGCTTTGGTCAAGAGAGATGAAAGAAGAACAATTACATCATTTGAATATTTTAGCTTATTGCAACTTAATTATATAGTGAAATTTATCTTTACAAGTTCCATCATATATTTAACTAGCTTCAGATTTGGAGGCAAGTTTGGAGCATGAACTTTGAGTAGTTGCATGAAATTTGAGATAACTGCATGCTTTGGTACAAAGACTTCTTGCAACCCTATTTTGTCGATTAAAACAAGTTTAAAAATTTTAACTAAATTTCCTATATGTTGCTCCTTGGAGGACTCTGATTTAAATGTAAACTAGATTTATTTGAATAAAGACCACAACTCTTATAAAGTGAATTTCTAATGTTCATATAGCCCAAACACAATACCATTTCACCATTGAATTGCAAGTTATTGCAACAATATAAAGCTACTTTTTGTGGCTCTAGATAAAGATGGTTGCCTACTCTATTACATTGATAATGGAGGCTACATCTTTATAGTAAAAGATTGAAAGAGCTGATTAAATATAAAAGATAACAGGTGTGGTTTCATTTTTTTGAACTATTCAATTTCTTAGCTTCCATCTTATCTTTCAAGTTTTATATGGATTTAAAAAATTAAATTTTTTAACTTTAACCAAAAGATCATAATTTTGTTTTTGATAAGATCATTCTTGTTTAAGTAGAAGACGCACTTCTACTTTCTCACCTTGAGATTGTGGATGTTGTAATGATGCTCTAAGCAACAATGGCCTTTGAATTCATTTGAAACTAAACATCATCTACACAATTATATTCAAAGAGAAAAGCGTAAACTTGTTTATTATGCTGTCATAATTTTCTATTGTGCTGATTATTTTCATCAATGATGGATGAGACCTACAAATCTAAGGGAAAATAATTTTTATCTTCTATATTATTAAAACATCTTCTATTATTGATTTTGTGTAAAAATATTTAAGATCTTGTGGCTTTGAAATCTCATATAGTTCATATTTTTGTTTATTGTTTGTTTATGGTTAACTTTTCAAATGCCTTCCTTGCATCTACAAGTGAAGTGTAGGCCTTGAGAAATAATGGCCCATAGCTACTAATTTTTTGCGTGGCTTGTTGATGTAAAATGAAATCAACATTATCATAGTTGTGCCCTTTTAAGTTAAACACATTTTCCAAGTTAAGGCTATACCATAGCTAAAAATAATTGTGTTTGTGACTCGTGGAGTGTATCAATTAAATGAATATACTTGTTAGAGACAAAATTGAAGAAATAAACATCATTAGATGTATATATTTATTTTATGTATCAAAGAAATAATTCTACTCAAAAGATAAAATGGTAGAAATCAATAATAAAGCATGCTCTTGAATAAAATCGATATTATGATTGTGTTTAAATCATTCAATTTCTTAAATTTTAATTATTTATACATTTTAATTTATAATTCAGTAGCAAATTTGTAATTATAAACTATTGCAATGCATTGAATAAAATTTTCTTTTCATCAATTTAAAAATACATAACCCTAATCTTTTCTTTTATTTCTAACAAATCTAATTACTTTATTTCAATTAATTTATCATATCTAATTCATATATTTAGGGTTATGTATTTTAATTAATTTATACACTTGAAAAAATAAAAAATTATCAATTAAAAAATACATAAGCTAAATCTTATCTTTTTATTTTTTTATTTTTTATTTTTTATTTTTTATTTTTTATTTTTTAATACATCTAATTATTATATTTTAATTAATTTATCATATTAAACTCATATGTAAAATGCTAATCAATATTTGATTTATACTTAACCATATCAGATTTTAATTTTGTTTTATTTCTTTTTTTTTATAATTAAGATACGTGTGAGATTATGTTAACTATGTCATACGTAAACATAAAAGAGAGAGTGGCCAAACATTACTCTTAAGATTATTATATACTTAAATAACTTAATAATTTTAGGGAGAGTGGTGCCAAAGATAAATTTGGAGTATGGGTTAATAAATTTAGCTTCCTTTAAATTACTCTTTTGAAAAGTTTCATTACATAAAATGATTAAATTTTTTTAAAAAAGATATTTTTGAGAATTTATAGAGGTGGATTTTTTTTTAAGTAAGTAGATCAAAAAGCTTTTTATGATTATGGGGTATGTGTAGGATCATGGTGCGTCCAAACAGGCCCTTAAAGTGGCAATGAAATTTCAAAAAATCAGAGTTATGCAATTTGACATGAAAATTTGAATAAGTTATTGTAGTGTCATAAAATTGTAAACTTACAATTTTTAACCACATTTGGGTCTTCACATTCGCGAATCAAATCTCCAAGCTTGATTGGAGACACGAGACTTGCTCAATCCCTGAAAACTGCACTTTCTCGTATTTTGCACTGCCTAAACCTTGATTTTTGTCTTGGATAAGGGCTGCCCTATTTTGGGCCCTCTCCACTCAACCCTTGCATTGGGCCTTTCAACCTTGAAGCGGGAAAAGTTTCCCTGTGTGGGTCTATGATGAAAAATCAGTCAATTAACTCTAATTGACGAATATATAAGATGCATTCCTCTCTCCTATTGGCATAAGATAAGTTCAATAAGCATACATGACATGGAAATTGTGATCCGAAGTGAAATCAAGCATTCAATCATTGAGCATTCTCAAGTCTCCTTTCAAGTTTAGGTGTTGCATTCAAGACAAGGATTTAACCATGGAAGAGGAGATCTCTCTTGACATTCAATTCTACATATCCTTCAAACAACTCTATTTACATTTTAATTGTACCCTCTCTAGAGGTGAATTCCATTTTAGTCATTTACTTTCATTACTTGCAAGTATTTTTCATCATTTGGTTAATTCCAAAATCGGGGTTTGCCCTGAAGGCAAACCCCCAATCCTAACAACATTTTCTCTCTTTTCTGTGTAGGTTGTAGGTGCGTCATTGTATTTGCAGATTTGAACTCCATTTTTCAGAGGCGAAAAAACTCTTTTCGGCGTGCAGATTTTTCGGAGGATCGTGTGCACTTTCAACATGGTCCTGACAACTTTCGCCCAAATTTACAGGGGAGCTTCATCTCGACATTTTACTAATAATTCTAGGTGCACATCTTCATCCCGCATTTCTATCTCAAGTTATAATCATTTCTTTTTCATATTTACACTTAGTTTTAAATCGCATAATTCAACCTATTGCATCCTATAAGAGGGGTTACTTTTACTTTCCAAATTTATTATCAATTCATTTAGCATTCAATCTCTTCCTATTGAGATTGGATCTAGTGAATTCTCCCCCCTCTTTTAAATGTAATGTGCGTGAAAAGGTTAAGGAGAATCTTTTGTAAAAACTTTCACTCCTCTTGAGAACAGAAAAGCTTTCCTCTTGATTTATTCATCACCCTTTTTCATAACCATTACTGTTATGAACATTATTTTAAAATTATGTAAGAAGAGAATTTGTAACAAAATTGAATGCAGTTTCTAAGCTATTAGTTGTTTTTTGAAAAAAATAAAATTATATTTGATGAAAATTTAAAATTTCAATGCAATAATACTAAAATTTCAGAAAAAAGATAAGAAGTATGTGTATGTCTGACCACCCTAACCATAATAAAATCATTATATTTTTAGTATAAGTAGTAGACTCATGTCCAGATGTGACACATATTTTTTTGTAGTTCTTTTTGAAGTAAATAATTAATTATGAATTTTTTACTACAACATTTAGAATTCCAAAAACTTGTACGTGTGGTAACCTTAACTTAGTCTAAAATTTATGAATTTTTTTTTAATCCTATAGTATATGAAGCATAAAATGTGCCGCATGTTTCGGATTCAAAAAATATGATATCATTTGAAAGTTATGGATGTTTTTCAATTAGCCTATCAATCAAGACTTTAGTCAGAATTCAATTAGAAATAAACAATAATTATTTATTAAAGTCAAAATAAAGCAAACCTTATAGTCTTGGAAAGTTGAGAATGTCATTAAAAATCTCTTTTCGTTTTATCCATTTCGACTGAAAAAAAAAGTCATCAACCACCACGTCAAAGTTTGGGAAAATAAAGAATACTCAAAAGCACGTTATTTCTGTTGACTTTCTAGGCTTGACATTTTCTAGCCAAATCCCAAAGCAATCCCGAGCCAAATTTCAAAATTTTAATTTTTTGTCAGAGAAATTAGATATCCGATTTTAATAATTTTTTTAATGAATAAAAATTAATAATATTTTTTATGTTATTATTTGTTGGCAATTGATACTCATTTGGTGGATATTGATGCTTGATTATTGTTTTAAGGGTTGTCATTGATGGAAAATATTCATGGAATTATATCCGACATTTATAGATCTTGATAACCAGAAGTGGATATGAACCGGTAATTTAGGTTGAGCAAAGCAGTTTTGGTCTAGAAGCTTTCTGATGATTGCAGTGTCATGAATCATGCATGGGATGATAGGGCCAACATAGAGGAATCATCTTATCATCTTTTTGGTGGTTCACATTTGTTTTCGGTGATCTGGTCAAGCAAACTAATGATTACACGTTACATCTACAGGCCAACTTGACAATTGTCTATTTTGTGATTGCAAATATATTAGACCGATGCGGAAGATCATTTTGATGAATGACATGATTCTATGTGAGTGAGTGGAGATCGAGAATCCATTTTGGTGCAGTTTCACATGCACATTCTTGATCCAGTAGCTGACTGAGATAAAGAATAGGGCAAAGAAGTAGAGGTGATACAGTTAGAGTATTTGGCACTTAATGAGAATTCATCCAGGCATTGTTAGATGCTATTTTGGAGTTCATTAATTGTAATTCATCATTGTAGATGATCTATAAGGCAGTGAGCCTTTCAGGGTTGCAACCCTTATTGTAATTGAGCTATAAGCTCTAAGTAGTGTGCTTGAATGCATGCGCATTCTCCATTTTGTAATGTTTTTTTTTTTACTGGCTATAGTGGAATAATATTGTAGGTTCAAATCCCACCATGGTTTTTCCCATTTGGGTTTCCACGTAAGAATCTCGATGTTATGATTTTTTGGTTAACTGTTTTGTGTATCTGCATTTCAGTTTTATGCTTATGCTTTCGGTGGTTTAAAGTTAAGTGATAAAATTTAGTAACTGGTAGAACACTGATTCACCCCCCTCTCAATATTCCTTGAATCCAACAAATGGTATCAGAGCCTAGTTCCTCTGAGAAAGCCTAACTTCTTGAGGAAGGTCCGAGAGATTGAATCAATAGATTTCAGTTTTTAGAGACAACTTAGTGTGACACTTGAGGATCTTGATGCAGCAAGAAATGAGATCAACACCTTAAAGAGAAACCTAAATGTTGCTGATGACTTCATTAATGACTTGAAGGATCAAGTGAACACTTCAAGAGACAAGAGGATGTAATTGATGGACAAGATGAAGGAGAAAGAATATCAAATCATGGAAAATCAGATTTAAAAGTTGATGAATGTGACAAACTTGCAAGAGAGAATGCAACCTTGAAGAATAAGATGCAATCCATTGTGATGAAGCTGACTAAGGAGATTGAAGACTGCAAGAAGAATGAAGAGAATTTGACTCAATCATTGACAGAAAGAGCAGATGAATGCTTCACGCTTACTTATGAGAATGATCAAATGAAGCTTGAGTTGACACAATCAAGGAATAATGGTCGAGAACTTGAGAGAAAAATTGTTGCCCTAAGAGATGAACTTACTACTGCAAATGAATACATAGACAAATTCAATGCTAGCTCAACAAGGCTTGATGAGCTGTTGGAAAGTTAGAGACATAGAAAAGACATGCGAGAACTTGGATTTGAGAAGGGAGAATCCTCCAGATCTGGACAAAGAAATGCAAAACCTAATCAAAAGAAGAGCAAAAATCCTCTGGTAAGACAACCTAATGCTCATAAATTCAATGGTAGATGTTTTACTTGCAATAAATTTGGTCATATGGCGAATCAATGCAGAAGTAGGATAAATAATGGAATGAACAATATGAACAATGGTCCTACCTTTACCGGTCAGTGTTTCATATGCAATAATTTTGGTCACAAGTCAAATATGTGCAGAGCAATAATAAATAATTTTCAAAACAAGAGATGCCATGATTGTGGGATGTTTGGACATATTTCTAACCAATGTAGGATGCAAACAAACTGGATGAACTTCAACCCTATGCAAAATGTTGTTTGTCGTGCATACAATAAAAATGATCACATTGCAAAATATTGCAAAAGCAAAAATGTGAACAAGAGTGCTCTGGTAGACAATAACAGATCTGATGATAAAGGCAAGGCAAAGGTAGAGGAGATCAGAGACAAGCATGAGAAGATGTGAGTTAGAAAGTATGAATCTAAAGCAAACAATGAATCTGCACTTGAATCTGGTTTAAAATCTTCAATCGATAACTAAGGCTTTTGGCCTTAGGGGGTGGCATTTTTATGCAAAATCTTGCAGAACCCCCTTGGAGAGATCTGTGATTGACTATGGTAGATTGCAGATGTTTGGAGATGACTATCCAAAACTCTTCATGCCAATCTTTAAATCTGGCGAGTTGATTGAAGCTGAATAGGGCATCCGGTTGAACCTTATCAGTGCATTTGTGTCAACTTGAAATTAGGGTTTACGAAGTTAAAAAGGGCAAATGTGAACCATTTCTCACATTGAGAGTAAATAATTGAAGCAACAGAGAAAAGTGAACTAGTTTCCAAGGAGATCAAAATCTTTGAGGAAATCCGATAAAAGTTATTGTTCATCTGTTAGAAACAAAAGGTATTTTCAGAAGCTTATTGTGAGCCCTAAATCTTTTGAAATGGCATTATCTTCTGTTAATACTCCTTTGGTAGTTGGGGTTTTAGAGAGGGCAAGGCCGCAATTCAAGAAGCACCCATTTAAATCAGTCGAGGATGATCCAAACGGTGCTTTCTCATCTATACCCTACGGTGTTCTGCATGTCGACGATGTAAGAGCTTATATCCACTGCAACATTGAAGAAATTGGTAATGAAGCAATTCTAGCATTTTACAACCAATATCTCCAGGATAGGAATAGAAATATTAAGTCGAAATACGCACAATTGCAAAGGAAGGGTTTCATGTAGTTTGTGCATTTCCTTGTGTTCAATGAGGATGAATGGGTTAGACATTTCTTCAGCCATGTGCATGATGAATTTATCTGGTTAGATAAGCCATACAAGATCACCAAGCAGACCATTGATGCAGTCACATGTCTGCATCAAACCGGTGACAAGTTGAATCTGAGGAAGGTAGGTAACACTATTGTGACAAAGGCAATCGGTGCATAGTTTGACAGCACATCCATGACTATTGATGATATCTGAGAGCATGATGTAATATTTTCATCCATGATCATTGGTTACAAGGTCTAGATTAGTCTAGCAAATTGAATTTTGTCTATGGTACAACCATTTATGAAGGTGAAGGAAGACACTCACCATGACCTTTGTTCATTTCTTCTTGAGGAGATCCTGAGCAATTTGAAAAAGATAAAATCATATAAGAAGAATGTATTTAAGTTTGGTTCTTTGATATCTATCTAGCACTGTACTTCATGAACCAAATTCCCGGATAGGCGGAGTGCAATGGGCATTTGATTTACCGGTGGCTACTCAAATCAAACAAGGTTTGCAAATATTGGGAAACAGAGAAAATCAGACAACAACCTTATGGAGTTTCTTTAAAACTTTCCAAGGCCGGATGAAAGATAGAGAAAGGATTCCCATAGAGTTTGTTGAGAAATATAAAAAAACTATATGCTTCATGGTGGACAAAGACCAATCCCACATGGAAGCTCTGGAACCCAAGACAGTCTGGATCTTGCTAATGGGTTATGAGGTGGATGGTCAAACACTTGAATCTTATTCTCAACATCTTCTGAGAAAACCGGTGGACCCCAATGAACCCAGATTTGGCTCATTTAAGGAGAAAGACATGGTGTTGTACAAGTAATTCACAACACCTGGAAGGAAGAGGAAATTATCTAAGATGGCTAAGGAAGTAGCTGTGTAGATGGGATTTGTCAGAGAGGTGGTGAAACAAGCAGGGGAGAAGCATGCTAGGATGCAAGCTAGGGAGGAATCCAAGAAGCCTAAGGTCGAATCGGTTCCCTCGAAAGCCAAGCCAAAAGAGACCAAGTCTGCCCCTACTCTGGCAGTACCATCTATAGGACAAAGTTCATTCAGAAAGGGAGTTTTGAAGAAAAAGGAGAAGCCCAAACAAACCTATGTTGTTTTATCTCTGGTGGCATCTGAGACTGAATCAAATGAAGAAGTAGATAAGGCTTAGAAGAAAGCAGAATTTGTAAGGGTGGTGAGGAAACCATAGTTCGGTGGAGCCCCATAGAGCAAGAAAGATAAATCTGAACCTAGCCTTACTTGAAGACCCAAGAGGGGAAGGAAGCTAAGAAGTCAACTGGATGATGATCTTGAAACCAACAGCCTACAAGATAAATATACATTTGTTCTTCCAATGACAACAAATTAATTGATTGATGAGATAATTGTTGATGGAAATTTGAAAAATATTGGAGCATATTATGAAAATCTAGTCGAGGCAAATCAAAGAAAGGTTGAGGAAGTTGTTTTATATTTTTATAACTTTAGTAAAACTTTGATTGAACTGGAGCAGAGAATCCCTAAATATATATATATAACATTATTGATGCAAGGAGGTTGATAGCTAGAAAAATAGATAAGGAAATGAAAGAGAGAGAATTGATTAAAGTTTGCACCTATATCTCCCAAGATGAAGCCAAAAGGATCATTGAGGAAGCAAACAAGAAATAATTCAGAAGTAGAAACATGGTGAACAGGTTCTTGATTGGTAGAGTTGAAGAGGTGAGGAAGGAGACTAAATAAATCTAGAGAAAGATCTTAAAGAACAACCCCTTATACAGTGATGCAGTTCAAACTTCCCATCCGAAAGTAAAATAAGGTGTCTCCAGTGATCAAAAGGATGAAATCAGACTAAGGGACATCTAGAAGACCAAGGCAATGCAACCATAGATGCTGAGATCAGTACAAATCCTTCGGTGGTAGATAATGTTGGAAAAATTCTGAAGGTTCTAAAGGATGACACTGCACTAAGTGGCAACACCTGTGCACAGGATAAAGGGGATGGTGATGAGGGAAAGGAGCCTAAGAAGATAGAGGTGCAAGGTGCTAAGGTAGACAAAGGGAAGGGAGTTGTTGATCTTGAAATTGATACTCCTTCAATCAAAGACACAAGGACCCTACCCCAAATCTCTATCAATATTGATGATCCTCTAGATCTTGGAAAAATGTCTCCTGCTGAGAAGTTGATGCTTGCATCAGCTGTACAAGCTCATGCTAGTCAAGATCTGGTCAAATCAAAAAATGAAGAGAAAAAGATTATTTTGATGTCTGTTGATGTGCTGCAGAAGGTGGTTTCGAGTGTGCAACTAGATCCTAATTCTAGCCCCTCCGATAAATTATATTGTAATTGATTAATAATGTGAATACCAATTTTGACTCTTTGAAGAAGTCTAACACTAAGCGGGTGTTAGATAGATTCAAGGAGGTAAGAATAAAAACATTCTAGAAAATGATAGAGGATGATAAAGTAAGATTGAATAAAGGTTTGCAGATTATTTTAGATGCATTAGCAAAAGGTGGTACTATATATAAGTCTTGTCTTATTTTGCCAAAGTTCACAATAGACATAGACAAGCAAATAATTGTTTTTCAGGGTAAACTTGTTGGTATCTAGCAGTCTTTTGATTTTAATGTATTCCTAACCATCGGTATAGAAGGCCAAATAATGGCTCTTAATGATCAGATCTCGAGCCTTACTGTAGATAAGGACAAAATTTTGAGGAGAATTGTTGAACTTCGGAATTAAATTGCCCCCCGGTTGGACACCATGTTGAGTAATAAAGTTGATTGTATGAAGGCTATGGGATAAATTGTTCCATCTGAATTGAAGGATGTGGAGATTCATGCATATGTTTTTAGTGCATACATCATAGTGTTGGATAACTTGAAGAGTGGGTGAGACACCCACTTAGGATTTTTGAAGACCATTTCTGTTGATATCTTCAAGTACATGTAAAGTCTCTGGTAGATATTGATGAGCTTAAAATATGCTCATAATTTGGATGTTATGATAAACTTTTAAATGCCTTTACTGTTGTTATTCAATGGCTGTTCAAACTTTGTTGAAACCTTTTATTGGGATATCCTATAGCAAGATACTTTTATATTCCTGCAGCTCATTGTGTTGACTTGATTGCATTTATCACCCCGTTGACTCCCTAAAATGACTGGTATATCGTATACAATTTTTGAATGATGAAGTAGATTTAAATGTGTGATTAATGAATAGATATCGTGTATATGCCATATGCCTTTTCTGTTGCCTGTTACCTTTTGTTGCAAGTTGTTGAAGAATGATCGAGTCAAGTGCAGCCGATCTCAGCCTTGCAGTAAAGTCCATTTCCTGCACGACTTCGAGGGAGCTCCGATGAAGACTCTTTGACCGAAACCATGGGAAAGAATTTTAATGACAGTTAATCTGGAAAGAGTGGAGCGCTAGATTCTCTCTGGATCGGGTTGAACGTATAAATTCATTTATGAAGTTTGTTCCTTGATTTCGGGATATATTTTACTCCCACGTCTTTCTTTGATGGAGTTAGTTAGTTAGTTACTCTCCTATTTTTAAATAAAGCTCTCCTCTTGCGAAAAGAAGAAGAGAGATGATAGATAGAGTAAGATAGAATCAGAGTAGTAGATATCATGTAAGAATCAATATGATAATGAAAGACAGAATCTGTTTAACCAGAGACAGAGTTTGTTGTTAGTTTCCATATCAACAAAACAATGTATGTCATTCTGTTTTTATGAATAAAGCTCAATGAAGTTCTGAGTTCAGCATCTACGTAATCAGTAGATGCTTGCTAAGGGGGCCCACTTAGTAAGTATCTATAGCTAGTTAGTTAGTTGTTCTTTCTTGTTAGCTTCAGTTTACTTTCATCTTTAAAGTTTTTATACAAACTCAGCCTTATATTGCTTCTGCGGCACAAGGAATCCATCACTGTACCTGTTCCTGCAGCATAAGTCCATTTCATAGTCTGTGTTTCAGTTGTAGTTATCATGGTTTTTGTTTTAATTAAATCATGGTTGAGTTAAAGAACTTTGCATTACCTTCCTGTAGCATAGATAGAATTTCTTTCCAGTATGTATTTCTGCTAAGATTTGACCAAAATAAGTTCCTAGTGCATATATTTTGCTGCACCATTTAAAGTATACGTCCCCTGGTTTGACAAGTAAATGAACGTCTACAGAGAGAGATATTGGTCACTTGTTGGAATGCCCAATTCCCAGGAAAGGTTTTACTATGATTTTCATATCCTTTTGTGGGCGCGACCATTTTTGGCGCCATTGCCGGGGATGGCATCTACCTAGGAGTTTATCAGAAGCCATGTTTAGCATTAGCTTAGCTTGTTAGTAAAATTTTCTAGATCCTTCAAGCCACTATTCATCATATTGCATGCATAGGAGAAAAAGAGACGCCCTAGGAAGGTTCCTCCCTAAAAATCTGTTTATTGAACTACCATTTGACCCAACTGACAACGAACCTGAGGAAAATCCATTCGCTCTGTTATTCCAGCAATCAAACATGGCAAATAATCCACCTGCTGCATTTGAGTTTCCTATTGTTCCTCAAGGAGATACTGACAATCTTAAAAACATTCCCTCTTCTTTGCTTCCAAAGTTTTATGGCCTGGTCACAGAGGACCCAGAAACCTTTTTGTTTGAATTTGATGTCCTCTGTCGCAGTTATGACTACAACACAGACGCTCATAAACTGAAGTTATTTCCTTCCACCTTGAAGGAAGGAGCTCTCAGATGGTTCATGAGTCTTGGAAGAGGTGTCGTTGATAGTTGGGCGGCCATGCAGACGACATTCCTTGACAAGTATAAGGAATACTGTAAGAGCGCCAGCAAAAGTGATGACATATTCTGAATTCAGCAGAAGGACGATGAAAGTCTAGAAGATTATATTTCTAGATTCTTGTTTTCACTAAAGAGGAACTCAAACCATACTCTCAACGAGGACTCTCAGAAACTACTATTTCTAAGGGGAATCAGTGATGCCTGTATAGATGCCCTGGACCTAATAGGAGGAGGTGATATAACCCAGCTGCTTTGGGATGATATAAAGAAAATATGTCTTAACTACTCTCGAGCAATAGTTAAGAAAGGTCGAGGTCATCATGCTACAATAGGGAAGTCTTCTTCTGGTGGAGTTTCCTGAATGGAGATAACAAATTTTCTATCTGACTTCAAGCAAGACATCATTAATAATATGGCTACACAACTGGACACTATGCAAGCTTAGAAGAAACATGAGGAGGCTGAAGCAGTTTTGGCCAAGTTCTGTCCACACTGCAGACAAAAGAAGCGTGACTGTAGATGCAAGATGGTGGCTAATTTGGAAGCCAAACAACTACTTACTGACTTCAAGCCAGTAGAAGGAGATGATGATCAAGTGTTCTTTGTTGCACAAAGGAGACCATGGGCCCAAAGATAAGGTATGCCTCAAGATCCTTTAACTTTTGGTAATTCCTATTCTGGCTATAATAACCAATGGCAACATGCATATGGACCACCACCACCCTGGAATCCACCTCAACCAAATTGGCCTAATTATCAGAACCAGCAATGGCAATCCCCTCAAGGAGGATGGCAGCAGCCACAAGGGCAATGGACCCCACCTTCAGAAAATTGACAGCAAAATCCTCAATGGCGAGGCCCTCAGCAATGGCAAAAACAGTCCTCTGGATTCCTACAACTTCCACAACCACAACCACAGGCCTTTATGCCACCTCCTGCAGTAACTGCCACAAATCCTGGACCTCCAAAATAAACGCCTATGCTGCCCAGCCGTTGTCCAATCCCAATAATAAGAAACAGCAGCAGCGTATCTTGCTGAAGCCAACCAATATCAAGCTTATGCTTTAAACGTTAATGACATCCATTTGAGGTCTGGAACTACTTTACCTGCTCCAAAACTGCCTCTGATTACTGAAATACCAGATTCTCCCTATGAAGAATCTACTATACCTGTTGTTCCTATTGAGTACATGCCCATAACTGATACAGTTCCTAAAGAGCCTGTTCTGCAAAATCAAGACAACCCACCTTTTCCTTAGAGGTTGCAAAGTACTACATATAAACCCATGGAAGAACCCACTTTTGACATTCTGGATCAGCTCAAGAATGTGCAGATTCAAATTCCTTTATTTCAGGCTATTAAAGATATTCCTATTTTTGGAAAAGCTATTAAAGAATCTTGTTTGAAGATGCCTGGACGAAAGAAAAAGGATCCTCAAACAATTCATGTACTAGGAAAATTGGCTGATATAATGTTGGGAAATGTAGTTACTCCAGAGTATATTGACCCTAGAAGTCCTATAGTGCAGATAAATGTAAATGGCCAAGTTGTAAAAAATGTTTTGATTGATTTAGGTGCTGCCATTAATGACATGACAAAGCATACTATGGACTCCCTGAACATTTCAAACATTAGGTCTACACCCACAGTTCTGCAGCTTGCAGATAGCTCCACAGTTAAACCTGATGGGATAGTAGAAGATGTAATTGTCACTCTTGAATCTTGGGAGTATCCTGCTGATTTCACAATATTATCAGTTAAGGAAACTTTAGGAGGATATCCAATTATTCTTGGTAGACCATGATTAGCAACTGCTGATGCTTTTATAGGATGCCGTTCTGGAGATATGACCATTTTTTATGGACAGTCCACAAAAAAATTGGCTCTGTATCTGCATGCTAGACCTCAGCCAGATTTGTCCCAACCTGTTTGGCCAGATGTGGAGGAAGAAATTGAAGAAGCCAATTCTTTGGCTCAATTAATGATGATTCAAAATGACCCATTCTCACAACTGCAGAGTGAGGATGCCTTGCTATTTCAAATTCTACAGTACAACTTTGATCCAAATGGTACTCATTTACAATGTTTCCTGCAGCAACCAGATTCTGAAAGTTCACTGCCTAAACTTCCAGCAATTTTTCATAATTTGCTTCCACAAGAGATACAAACATTACCTATAGACTCTATGAGTAATCTCATGGAGCAGATAGAATTGTCTCAAGGTCATTGTTTGAATATAAATAGCAAGCTGTCACAGTCTCAGCAGGTTGACCTATTAAAAATGCTACAAAAATAGCATAAAGCTTTTGCATGGGAATATGGGGACATGCAAGGAATAGATCCTCGAGTTTGTACTCATAGGATATATATCAAAGAAGATTGTTCACCAATTAGACAACCTCAAAGAAGAGTAAATCCAACACTTAGAGAGATAGTTAAAAGTGAGCTTCAAAAGTTGCTTGATGCTAGTTTTATTTATCCAATCTCTGACAGTCAATGGGTTTCTCCATTAGTCATTGTCCCCAAGAAAGGTAGAAAATGGAGAGTATGTGTAGATTACAGAGAATTGAACAGTGCCACTAAAAAAGATCACTTTCCACTACCTTTTGTAGATCAAGTACTAGACTCACTGTTTGACAAAAGATATTTTTCCTTTTTGGATGGTTACAGTGGGTACAATCAGATAAAAATTGCCTCTGAAGATCAAGATAAGACCACTTTTATCTGTCCATGGGGAACATTTGCTTATTCGGTCTTTCCTTTTGGCCTATGCAATGCACCAGCAACATTTCAGAGAGCGGTAATTAGTATCTTTGCTGATATATCTCATGAATGTATGGAGATTTACATGGATGATTTCACTACCTATGGAGTCACATTTGAAAAAGCACTGGTGAATTTAGAAAAAGTATTGAAAAGGTGTAGGGAAAAAAATTTGTCTCTAAACAGTGAGAAGTGTTTTCTAATGATGGAAGAAGGTATTGTTCTAGGTCATCATGTTTCAAAGAATGGAATTCAGGTTGACCCTGCTAAAATTGAAGTAATTCAGAATTTACAAACTCCTGCAAAATAGAAAGATGTCAGAAGTTTTCTTGGTCATGCAGGGTATTATAGAAGGTTTATAAAAGACTTCAGTAAAATTGCCAGTCCACTTTATGCTTTGTTAACAAAGGATTCCTAATTTGAGTGGACAGAGGCCTGTGAAAAATCCTTCCTACAACTAAAAGACTTGCTTACTAAAGCCCCTGTTCTTCAAGATCCAAAATGGAATTTTCTTCTTCACATACATGCTGATGCTTCTGACTTTGGCATAGGAGCAGTTCTGAGTCAAAAAGAAAATTCAGTTGAACATGTTATTTACTTTATTAGCAAGAACCTTCAAGGTCCTGAGCTCAACTATACTGTCACAGAAAAGGAGTTGCTTGCAGTAGTGTATGCTTTGAATAAATTTACGCATTATGTCACAGGTTATCAGATATTCGTCCATACTGACCATGCAGCAATCAAGTATCTGATGAACAAATTTGCCATCTCTGGTAGGTTGGCACGTTGACTCCTATTGTTACAAGAATTTGACATTACCATAATTGACAAACCAGGGAGAGCTAATGTTGTAGCTAACTTTTTATCAAGACTTCAATTAGCTGCACCTGTTGAACATGAGATCATTGATGATAGGTTCCCAGATGAACACTTGTTTTCCATCGCTGCACATACACCCTGGTATGCACACATTGCCAATTATCTAGCAGCAAACAGAGTACCAACCCACTTTTCTCCAAAAGAAAAGAAATTGTTAATAGAGAAAAGTTTTAACTTTTCCTGGATTGCAAATAGTTTGTTTTATACTGGACCTGATCAAGTAATGCGAAGATGTGTAAGAGAAGATGAAACTTACGACATATTGCATGCTTGCCATGACGAACCATGTGGAAGACATTTTGCAGCAAAAAGAACATCAATAAAAATTCTTACAACAGGATACTACTGGCCAACATTACATAAGGATGATGTGGCCTATACAAGAAAATGTGACAGATGCCAGCGTATGGGAAGACCAACTAAGTCTGATGAAATGCCACTATATCTGCAGATAATAGTCACCCCTTTTGATAAATGGGGGATGGATTTTGTAGGACCAATTGATCCACCATCAAATGGAAAGTCATACATTCTAGTTTGCATGGACTATGTAACAAAATGGGTCGAGGTAGCAGCTATGACTCATGCCCGAGATAACAAAGTTGCTGAATTTCTGTATGAACAAATTTTCACAAGATTTGGAGTTCTCAGAGAGCTTGTAACTGATCAAGGAGCTCAGTTTATGTTGAATCTAATCACTGCACTGATGAATGACTATAAAATCAAACATAGGAAGTCCAACCCCTATCACCCTCAAGCCAATGGTTAGGCGGAGGTAACAAACAGAGAAATTGAGGCAATCCTCACAAAGACAGTGCAAATCCATAGAAAAGATTGGAGCAATAGACTTCCTGAAGCAGTTTTGACTTACAGAACTACATGGAAAACAACAACTGGGTTTACACCTTTTGAGCTACTTTTTAGGAAAACAGCCATGTTACCCATAGAATTTGAACACAAAACTTTGAGGACAACTCTTGAACTCAATATAGACATATCTAAAGCATAGAAGGACCGTCTCCTGCAGTTAAATGCTTTGGACGAAATGAGAAAAACCACCCTGCAGCATACAGAAGCAATCCAACAGCAAAGGAAGAAATGGCATGATCAGCACATCAAAACCAGGAAATTTTCTGTTGGAGATTGGGCTCTGTTATATGATTCCAGATATCAAGAAACCCAAGGTAAGCTCACAACACGCTGGCTTGGCCTCTATGAAATTGAGAATGTATTCGACAATGGAGCTGTACAGCTGGTAACAATAGACCTAGTCCGCTTCAAATTGCTAGTGAATGGCCACCGACTCCGATTGTACCACAAACTAGTCTCCAAGGAAGAATTCATGCAGAAGTTCATTTAGGTTCCTCCCGCTACTCTTCCTATAGCCAAAGGCTTTAGCCTTTCTCCTGCAGCATTACCATAATTTTTTAAAAAAAAGCATGCCCATAATAAAGGTATTCTTTTTAAAAAAAAAGGAAACCCCTTTTTCTCCATTTTCATTTATTGTCCCCATTTCACTTCTTTATCTTCCATCCATCTGTCACCCATCCAATTCATCCGTCCGCATCAACCTTAATTAAGATATCTTTCCCACTTGTCAATTCATGCAAACGCCGTCATCTTTCTTCACACGTACGTGCAATTATCAAAGGTATGACATATCTTTTCTTATCGCATATTTGATTTATTTCATTCTATTTATTTATTGTTATGCATGTACTGGTCATTACTACCCGAACCTCTACTTGATCTTTACGACATGTGAGGACACATGTCATACTTTAAGTAGGGGGCGGGGTAATCCATCTTTTAAAACTTGTCTTTTCGCCGCTGTCATAGCTGCAAAATAATCTTTCTTTAATATTTTTCTGGTACTTTCCAAATATGCTCGCATGTCCTTCTTTATTACATGATTTTCGATTAAAGACTGCTTGTTCAAAAAGTTCATTTTTGGAAAAAAGAAAGAAATGTGACGGCATGAAAGAAGAAAAACCAGAGCAGAAAGGGAAACAGAGAATTTGAATCTTTAGCAAGGAATTGAGTTCAGGTAAAGGAAAACTAGAAACATGGGTGGTCAGTTGGTGTGACATGAGCTTGTAGCTCATGAATTGTTATTGCAAAATCCGCAAACAGTCCACGCATTCAGTCTCTATGGATGGTTAAATTATTTTTTGAGCTTAAATGATTTTGATGAAGAGGCTGGTGGAGAATTTTTGAGAACCCTTTCTGAAGGGGAAGCCACCATATGGGGTCTAACGGTTGTTGCAACCGAAAACAGAATTGTTGAAGTAACCGGGCTTCTAGCCATTGGAGAAAACTTTTCTTCAGATGCTATAGCTGCAAGGGCTGAGTTTTCAATGTCTACTGATGGACCTCTGGAAGTCTCCAAGCAGGGATGCAAGCACGTATCGTTGCCTCCTCCTTATTCAGAGTATGTTATTTACATAATCAGGTATTTGACCTGTGAAGGTTGTTTTTCCTATCTGCATTCTCATCATTTTAAATTATTAAGCCATATGAGGCATGGGTTAGTTATAAATGTTTCGAATTTCTTGTTAAAATTTTTAGAACAAAGTGCCTACGGAACTCAACAGGGGAAAGATAATTCTGTCGCTCATCATGGCCTTATTAAATTACTGATTGAGCGCTCTTTGAAGGATGTCTCACCTCTCTCCTGGCAACAATTTGTTGCCCAAAAGAGTTTGCAAATTTCACAACCCCCTAGGGTACTTACCTCACAGCCTCAGAAAAAGAAGAAAGAAATTGCATCTACCAGTAGAACAGGGCAAGGGTCATCTACTCCTATAGCACCTGGTCCTGCAGCTTTCGCACCTGAATCCTCTGCTAGGGTAGAAACTAGGTCTACCACTAGGAGAGAGAAGGGAAAAACAAAGGCAGAAGGGTCCCCAGAATCTGACCCTCATTTTCAGAAAAGGCAATGCCCTTCTCCTGCAGCACCTTCCCTTACAGCTGTTTCTCCTACAGCAACACCTGTTGCTATTACTAGTTCACCGTCATCCTCTGGTAGGGTAGAGCCCTCTGAACAAACAAGGAAGAAGAAAGCTATCGGAACACCTCTTGCAGCCACATCAGTGCCAAGAAGGGTTTCCACAAGGAAACAATCTAAGACCTCCCCTGCTTCACCACAACCAGAGGTGATTGTAATTTCATAAGGGTCTGTTGAGTCCAAATTTAATGTTTCTCATAATGTGTCTGAAAATGCTGCTCAGAGTTCGTTCATTCCTGAAGAGGAACAAGTTGAGACAAAAGAAACAGGGCATAATGAGCAAAAGTTACCAAATATTGATGATTTGGCTACTGCTGCTATGCAATTTTTGGAGGAAGCAGAGACTTCTCCACCGTAGCAACAAGAAGAATTTAACTTACAGCAAGAGCAAGAATAGACTGAACAATTGAATGTGCCTAGTAAAGTTGTATTCCACCCTGCAATTTGTAAAGCCATTGTTGTGTATAAGAGAATGTTTTTAATTGAGTTTCTGGAATATGTTAAAGCTAATTGGGAAACAGTTACATTGCAAACCCTGACTTTCTGACTCATAGTCTAGACTAACATGCAACAAAGTCTATGGGAAATAGAAAAGAGGAAATTGAAAAAGAAAATTGAAAGTCAGAAGCAAGAAATTGCTGAGTTGAAAGCAAAAATGGACGAAATGTTAAAAGTAACTGGTCAGATTATGGAATGTAGACCACCACCCAGAGTTTATGCTTTGTGCCTTAAAAAACAGTTTTTATGGTTTCAATTGATGAGAATTTCCAGAAACCAAGATCCTATAATTCATACTGCCAAAGAATTCTATGAAGCATACCAGGCAGCCCCTAACTAGTTAGGAAATTTTCTGTGTGAATTCTATTTGCATGGCTTTTTAATACCATTTGAAACACAATGGAATACTCTTCTATATATTGGTGATATTCATTTGAGAGAATTTATGTCATGGGAAGCAAATGAGGCGAATTATGGCAGGCAGTGGGAAACATATAAGGAAGCTGAGAAAACAGAGCCTGTTCCATTACATTCTCAAAGTTCAAACCCCCATGCAATGTTGAAAGATTGGTTTGCTCTGACATATGGTATTAATAATGTTTCAGTAAGAGAGAAAATATTTGATATCAGAAAACAAGTATATGATGAATTCCAGGCACAACAATATTCATTTTGGAAATTAACATACACTAGAAGTGAGAAAAGGTGGGAGAGATTAACTATTGGGTTAAGAAAGTCAGAACCACATGGTCCCCTAAATTTCACAGTAGCTCTCAAACGAACCAGAAGATATATTCAATTAGGACTTCAAACAAGATTTGAACTGTGGCTGCCGCTGACATTCAGACTCCCTGTGCTAATGTGGCCACTTTATCCTCACCAGGCTACAAATCTTAACAATGAATTAGAAGACCGAAGGTATGAAAGATGCCAGGATTTCAGAGGATTTTATTACAAGTTTAGAAATCCATTTCAAAGCTAGGTAGCAACCACCGACTTCAAAGAAACCTCTAGGAAAGTTAATGCTGGAGGACCAGCATTGGGTTAAGTAGGGGGCAGTGATGAGCTTAAAATATGCTCATAATTTGGATGTTATGATAAACTTTTAAATGCCTTTACTGTTGTTATTTCATGGCTGTTCAAACTTTGTTGAAACCTTTTATTGGGATATCTTGTAGCAAGATACTTTTATATTCCTGCAACTCATTGTGTTGACTTGATTGCATTTATCGCCCCGTTGACTCCTTAAAATGATTGGTATATCGTATACAGTTTTTGAATGATGAAGTAGATTTAATGTGTGATTAATGAATAGATATCGTGTATATGCCATACACCTTTTATGTTGCCTGTTACTTTTTGTTGGAGGTTGTTGAAGAATGATCGAGTCAAGCGCAGCCGATCTCGGCCTTGCAATAAAGTCCATTTCCTGCACGACTTCGAGGGAGCTCCGGCGAAGACTCTTTGACCGAAACCATGGGAAAGAATTTTAATGACAGTTAATCTAGAAAGAGTGGAGCGCTAGATTCTCTCTGGATTGGGTTGAATGCATAAATTCATTTATGAAGTTTGTTCCTTGATTCGGGGATATATTTTACTCCCACATCTTTCTTTGATGGAGTTAGTTAGTTAGTTGCTCTCCTATTTTTAAATAAAGCTCTCCTCCTGCGAAAAGAAGAAGAAAGATGATAGATAGAGTAAGATAGAATCAGAGTAGTAGATATCATGTAAGAATCAATATGATAATGAAAGACATAATCTGTTTAACTAGAGACAGAGTTTGTTGTTAGTTTCCATGTCAACAAAACAATGTATGTCATTCTATTTTTATGAATAAAGCTCAATGAAGTTCTGAGTTTAGCATCTGCGTAATCAGTAGATGCTTGCTAAGGGGGCCCACTTTGTAAGTATCTGTAGCTAGTTAGTTAGTTGTTCTTTCTTGTTAAGCTTCAATTTACTTTCATCTTTAAAGTTTTTATACAAACTCAGCCTTATATTGCTTCTGTAGCACAAGGAATCCATCACTGTACCTGTTCCTATAGCATAAGGCCAGTTCATAGTCTATGTTTCAGTTGTAGTTATCATGGTTTCTGTTTTAATCAAATCATGGTTGAGTTAAAGAACTTTGCATTACCTTCCTGTAGCATAGATAGAATTTCTTTCCAGTATGTATTTCTGTTAAGATTTGACCAAAATAAGTTCCTAGTGCATATATTTTGTTGCGCCATTTAAAGTATACGTCCCCTAGTTTGACAAGTAAATGAACATCTACAAAGAGAGATATTGGTCACCTGTTGGAATGCCCAATTCCCAGGAAAGGTTTTACTGTGATTTTCATATCCTTTTGTGGGCACGACCGGATATCTTTGTATATAAGTTTTGGATAGCACCCCATCTTTGGCATTGTTGTCAAAGGGGGAGAGTAAAGGTGAAAAATGTAGAGTAAAAGTATGCAATATATAGAGCATCTTACTAGTTTCATAATTCTTTGTCTAAGGGGGAGCCTTAGCAATTATTGATCTGGTGTACAGGTTTCAACACAGTCATTTTTCACGAGTGTTGTCATCAATGCCAAAGGGGGATATTGTTGGTAATTGACATTCATCTAGTGGATATTGATGCTTGATTATTGGTTTAAGGGTTGTCATTGATGGCAACTCTTCATGCAATTATATCTGGTAGCTATACATCTTGATAACCAAAAGTGGATATGAACCGGTAACCAATTAATCGGTAATTCGGGTTGAGAAAAGTAGTTTTGGTCCGGAAGCTTTCTAGTGATTTTAGTGTCACAAATCGTGCATGGGATGATAGGGCCAATATAGAGACATAATCTTATCATCTTTTTGCTGATCTGGTCAAGCCGAATCATGATTACACGTTACATCTACAGGCCATCTAGGCAATTGTCTATTTTATGATTACAGATATATTATACCTATGTAAAAGATCATTTTGATGAATGACATGATTGTATGTGAGAAAGTGGAGATCGAGAATCCCTTTTGGTGCAGTTTCACATGTGCATTCTTAATCTGGTAGCTGACTGAGACAAAGAACAGGGCAGAGTAGCAAAGGTGACACAGTCAGAGTATTTGGCACTTAACCAGAACTCATCCAGGCATTGTTAGATGCTATTTTGGAGTTCAATCATAGTAATTCATCACTGTAGATGATCTGTAAGGAAGTGAGCCTTTCGGGGTTGCAACCCTTGTTGTAATTAAGTTGTAAGCTCTAGGCAGTGTACCTGAATGCATGTGCATTCCCCATTTTGTAATATTATTTTTCTACTGGCCATAGTGGAATAATATTGTGGGTTCAAATCGCACCATGGTTTTTCCCATTTGGGTTTCCATGTAAAAATCCTAATGTTATGATTTTGTGGATGACTGTTTTGTGTTTTTGCATTTCAGTTTTATGCTTATGCTTCCGGTGGTTTAAAGTTAAGTTAGAAAATTTAACAACCAATAGAACATTGATTCACCCACCTCTTAGTGTTCCGTTATTCCAACAAATATGTATTTTTATATTAATATACATTATACTAATATACAATATGTTGATATACAATATATAAATTTATTAATATATTAATATTCAATATATTAATATATAATAAACTCGTTATATATTAATACTATAATATATAATTCTATATATTAAAATATATTATTAATATTTTCGTTGGGGTTCATATGGTGTCGTAGGGGGTCATATGTTGTTTTGAGGGGTCATATGGTGTCCTAAGGGGTCATAGAACATCTATGACCCCTTAGGACATCATATGACTCCTAATGACACCGTATGGTGTCTTGAGGGGTCATATGGTGTCACAAGGGGTCATGTCATGTACTAGGATGTTAAAAGGGGTCATATGGTGCCCTAAGGGGTCATAGAACATCTATGACTCCTTAGGACATCATATGACTCCTAACGACACCGTATGGTGTCTTGAGGGGTCATATGGTGTCACAAGGGGTCATGTCATGTACTAGGATGTTAAAAGGGGTCATATGGTGCCCTAAGGGGTCATAGAACAAAACACCATATGTTCTATGACCCCTTAGAAAACCATATGAACCCTAATGACACCATATGGTGTCCTAAGAGGTCATATGGTGTCGTTATGGATCATATGGTTGCCTAAGAGGTCATATGGTGTCGTTATGGATCATATGGTCACCTAAGAGGTCATGAAACACCATATGACCCCTGACAACACCATATGGTATCCTAAGGGGTCATATAGTGTCACAAGGGATCATGTCATGTATTATTATGTTAAAAGGGGTCATATGGTGTCTTAAAGGTTCATGTTGTGTATTAGAATGTTAAAATGGGTCACATGGTGTCCTAAGGGGTCATAGGACACCCTATGACCCCTTAGGACACCATGATCCTAAGGGGTCATAGGGTAGTCTATGACCCCTTAGGACACTATATAACCCCTAATGACACCATATGGTGTCCTAAGGGGTCATATGGTGTCGTTATGGATCATATGGTGTCCTTATGGGTCATATGGTGTCCCAAGGGGTCATAGAATACCATATAACCTCTTAGGACACAATATGATCGATAACGACACCATATGACCCCTTAAGACACCATATGACCCCTATCAACACCATATGGTGTCCTAAGGGGTCATATGGTGTCACAAAGGGTCATATTGTGTGATAGGATATTAAAAGGGGTCATATAGTGTCCTAAGAGATCATAGGACACCATATGATCCCTTAGGACATAGGTCATATGGTGTCACAAGGGGTCATGTTGTGTACTAGGATGTTAAAAGGGGTCATATGTTATCCTAAAGGGTCATATGGTTTATTCTAAGGGGTCATGAGAAACACCATATGACACCTAATGAAACCATATAGTGTCCTAAAGAGTCATATGGTGTCACAAGGGGTCATATCATGTACTAGGATGTTAAAAGAGGTCATATGGTGTCCTAAAGGGTTGTAGGACACCATATGACCCCTTACGATGCCATATGACCCCTAATGACACCATATGGTGTTCTAAGTGGTCATATGGTGTTCTAAGGGGTCAGAGAACACCATATGACCCCTTAGGACACCATATGACCCCTAACGACACCATGTTGTGTCCTAAGGTGTCATATGGTGTCACAAAGGGTCATTTCGTGTACTGGGATGTTAAAAGAGGTCATATGATGTCTTAAGGGGTTATAGAACACCATATGACCCCTAAAAACACCATATGGTGTCCTAAGGAGTCATATGGTGTCGTTATGGGTCATATGGTGTCCTAAGGGGTCATAGAACACCATAGAACACCATATGACCCCTTAGGACATCATATGAACCCTAACAACACCAAATGGTATCCTAAGGGGTCATATAGTGTCACAAGGAGTCACATGATGTCCTAAGGGGTCATATGGTATCACAAGGGGTTATGTCGTTTACTAGGATATTAAAAGGGGTCATAGGACACCATATGACACCTAATGACATCATATAGTTTCTTAAGGTATCAAATGGTGTCACAAGGGGTCATGTCGTACTAGGATGTTAAAAGGGGTCATATAGTGTCCTCAGGGGTCATAAGATGCCATATGACCCCTTGGGACACCATATGACTCCTAATGACACCATATTGTGTCGTAAGGGTTCATATGGTGTCACAAGGGGCCATTTCGTGTACTAATATATTTAAAGGGGTTATATGGTCTCTTAAGGGGTCATAGGAAACCATATGACCCCTAATGACACCATATGGTGTCATTAGGGGTCATATGGTGTCGTTATGGGTCAGATGGTGTCCTAAGGGATCATAGAACATCATATGACCCCTTAGGACACCATATGACCCTTGAAAACACAATATGGTTTCCTAAAAGATCATATGGTGTCATTATGGTTCATATAGTGTTTTAAGGGGTCATAGAACATCATATGAACCCTTAGGACACCATATGACCCCTAACGACAACATATGGTGTCCTAAGGGGTTATATGGTGTCATTATGGGTCATATGGTGTCCTAAGGGGTCATAAAATACCATATGACCCCTAATGACACCATATTGTATCCTAAGGGGCCATATGGTGTCATAAGGGGTCATACAGTGTCCTAAGAGGTCATTTGGTGTCACAAGGGGTCATACAGTGTCCTAAGAGGTCATTTGGTGTCACAAGGGGTCATGTCGTGTACTAGGATGTTAAAAGGGGTCATATTGTGTCCTAAGGGGTCATAGGACACCTTATGATTCCTAACGATACCATATGGTGTCCTAAGGCATCATATGGTGTCACAAGGGGTCATGTCGTGTATTAGGATGTCAAAAGGGGCCATATGGTGTCCTAAGGGGTCATAGGACACCATATGACCCCTTATGACACCATATATGTCCTAAGGGGTCATAGAACACCATATGAGCCCTTAGGACACCATATGACCCTTAACGACACCATATGGTGTGTTAAGGGGTCATATGGTGTGGTAAGGGGTAATAGAACACCACATGACCCCTTAGGACACCATATGACCCCTAATGACACCATTGTTGAAAAAATGGTGTCTCAACCTTGCATTTACATGAGGTTACTATTTATATTAAGTTTTCATTTGATCACGAAATGGTGTGAAATTCTCCCCGAAGCTTTTGGCTAGCCAGATAACCTTTCCGATAAAGTTACGTCACAAGATGACAACTAGTTTTGAAGATATTAAATTTTCCGTTTTGGAAGGGTGCAATGAAATATTTAAATTTGATTTTGAGGACTTTAGAGGCCCTGAAATACCCTGAAAAGTGGGCATAAATAGCATAGCAGTTTACGAGGCAATAGAGAGCTTCACAAGCTTTCCGACACTTCAAATGATTCGTCAATCAGACACACAATTCTCAAGTTATATGGCCTCTGGAAGTTTATACCCCTGAATAGGAAATATAAAATACATCAGACACATAAATGAGCTATAAAAGGGAGGGACACACATCATAGGGCATCTAGAAGGGAGATAAGGTCATCTACACCTTATTGGGTGGTTTTAGCCCATGGTTTTGTAATACCGTTTGATGGTTTCTTGTACTGTATCTCCTATAGATGAGGTGCATGAGATAGAGGTTGTGTGTATGAGTCTTATAGTTTTTGAGTTACCTTTGAATATCTGATTAGTGGTAATCGTGTGAAGAGATTTCTCAGCAAGTATATTGTAATCCGTTTTGATTGCGGAATAATATATTGGGCAGCTTTTGGAGTGTGGTGTTTTTCTCTTGAAAGGGTTTTCCCCACGTAAATCACTGTGTTATGGTTTGAATGTTATTATATCTATTTCTATTTTTTGTAATTGTTGTAAAGATCTGTAAATTTTGTTGCATTATCCTCCTTTCAAGATTAGTGTAGGAAGTTGTTCCACTACTTAACTTCCTTACAACCGTATGGTATCCTAAGAGGTCATATGGTGTACTAAGGGGTCATATGGTGTCACAAGAGGTGATGTCATGTACTAGGTTGTTAAAAGGGGTCATATAGTGTCATATGGTGTCCCTTTTAATAACCTAGTACAATACATGACCCCACGTGACACCATATGACCCCTTAGGACACATCATATGGTGTCACGTGGGGTCATGTCGTGTACTAGGTTGTTAAAATGGGTCATATGGTGTTAGAACACCATATGACCCCTTAGGACACCACATGACCCCTAATGACACCATATTATGTCCTAAGGGGTCATAGAACATCATATGACTCCTTAGGACACCATATGACCCCTAACGACACCATATTATGTCCAAAGGGGTCATACGGTGTCATTATAAGTCATATGGTGTCGTTATGAGTCATATGGTGTCGTATAACACCATATGACCCCTTAGGACACCATATGACCCCTAACAACACCATATGGTATCCTAAGGGGTCACAAGGGGTCACATGGTGTCCTAAGGGGTCATATGACTCCTAACGACACCATATGACCCCTTAAGACACCATATGACTCCAAATGACATCATATGTTGTCCTAAGGGGTCATATGGTGTCACAAGGGGTCATGTCATGTACTAGGATGTTAAAAGGGTTCATATAGTGTCCTAAGGGGTCATAAGAAACCATATGACCCCTTAGGACACCATATGATTCTTAACGACACTATATGGTGTCCTAAGGGGTCATACGGTGTCGTTATGGGTGATATAGTGTTCTAAGGGTCTATAGAACACCATATTACCCCTTACGAAACCATATGACCCCCAATGACAACATATAGTGTCATAAGGGGTTATATGGTGTCGTTATGGGTCGTATGGTGTCCTAAGGGGTCATAAAACACCATATGACACCTTAGGACACCATATGACTCCTAAAGACACCATATGGTGTCCTAAGAGGTCATATGGTGTTGTTATGGGTCATAGGGTGTCCTAAGAGGTCATATGGTGTTTTTTATGGGTCATATAGTGTCCTAAAGGGTCATAGAACACCATATGACCCCTAATGACATCATATGGTGTCCTAAGGGGTCATATGGTGTCCTAAGGGGTCATATGGTGTCCTAAGGGGTCATGGAAGACCGTGTGATCCCTTAGGACACCATATGGTATCCTAAGGGGTCATATGGTGTCACAAGGGGTCATATAGTGTCTTAATGGGTCATATGGTGTCACAAGGGGTCATGTCATGTACTAGGATACCAAAAGGGGTCATATGATGTCTTAAGGGGTCATAAAACACCATATGAACCCTTAGGACACTATATGACTCCTAATGGCACCATTTCATGTCCTAAGGGTTCATATGGTGTCATAAATGGTCATGTCATGTACTAGGATGTTAAAAGGGGCCATATGGTGTTCTAAGGGGTCATAGGATGTCCTATGACCATTTGGGACACCATATGACCCCTTGGGACACCATATGACCCTTGATGACACCCAAGGGGTCGTATGGTGTTGTAAGGGGTCATAGAAGACCATATGACCCCAAACAAAACCATCTAGTTCCCTAAGGGGTCATATGGTGTCATTACAGGTCATAGAACACCATATGATCCCTTAGGACACCATATGACCCATAACGACACCATATGGTATCGTAAGGGGTCATATGGTGTCATTATGGGTCATATGGTGTCTTAAGGGGTCATATGACCCGTATCGACACCATATGGTATCCTAAGGGGTCATATGGTGTCACAAGGGATCATGTTGTGTACTAGGATGTTAAAAGTGGTCATAGATGTCCTAAGGGGTCATAGTAAACCATATGACCCCTTAGGACACTATGTGACTCCTAACGACACAATATGGTGTTGTAAGGGGTCATATGGTGTTACAAGAGGTCATGTTGTGTACTAGGATGTTAAAAGGGGTCCTATGGTGTTCTAAGGGGTCATAAAACACAATATGACCCCTTATGACACCATATGACCCCTAACAACACCATATGGTGTCCTAAGGGGTCATATGGTGTCTCAATGGGTCACATGACACCATATGACCCCCAACAACACCATATGGTGTCCTAAGGGCTCATATCATGTCGTTATGGGTCATATGGTGTCCTAAGGGGTCATATGGTGTCTTTATTTGTCATATGGTGTCTTAAGGGGTCATAGAACACCATATGACCCCTTAGGACACCATATGACCCCTAATGACACCATATGCTATCCTATGGGGTCATATAGTATTACAAGGGGTCATATGGTGTCTTAAGAGGTCATATTGTGTCACAAGGGGTCATGTCATGCACTAGGCTATTAAAAGGGGTCATATGGTGTCCTAAGGAGTCGTAGGACACCATATGACCCCTAACATGGTTATATGGTGTCCTAAAGTATCATATGGTATCCTAACGGGGCATATCATGTACTAGAATGTTAAAATAGGTTATATGGTATCCTAAGGGGTCATAGGATGCCATATGATCCCTAACAAAACCAAATGACCCCTTCCCCCTCTCTCTCTCTCTCCCTTTGCCCCCTCTCTCTCCCCCCCCCCTCTCTCTCTCTCTCCCTTTGCCCCCTCTCTCTCCCCCCCCTCTCTCTCTCTCCCCTTCTTTGTCTCTTTGTCTCTGTCTCTCTCCCTCTCCCCTTCTCCATCTCTTTGTCTCTATCTCTGTCTCTGTCTCTGCTTCCCTCCCCTCTCTCTTTCTCTCTCTCTCTCTCTCTCTCCCTCAATTTTCCTATTTGAAAACAAATCAAATATTGGATATTAAACTGATATCTGATTTGTTTCCATTAGGGCATGAATGGGAATTTTCGGTAGCATAGGAAAATATGTACTAAAATCGGATATCCAATTTTTGTATCACACAAAGTAGGCTTGTGGGCCATTTTGTTCATCTAATGGCCCACACATTTGTGTTGTAGGTGACTATCATGGTTTTTCAAACAGATAGTGACAAAATTCTTCTTTTGAGAGATTCTTGTAGACAAATTTGTCATTGTCAATCATTTAGGAGCATCTTTGTGTAGGTATAATGGGGAGCAATAGTCGTTGAAAGCATAAACATAAAAGAAAGATTTCAAATGAGGAAATTGAAGTATATAAACAAAGAGATAGAGACGGTCATATGAGGAGAAGACAAGGTATGCCAAATATTGCTGAAGCCTTTGAAAATGTTACTTCAAGTGAAGAGGAAATTGAATTTGAAAATGTTGAGAAAGTTATTGAAAATGAAAATGAAAATGTAGTTTTTCATATTGGAAATGTTGAACATGATATTCAAATTGGGAATGACAATATTGAAATAGATATTAAAAATGTTCAACATGATATTGAATTTATGAATAAAAATGTGGGAATTGAAAGTGAAAATGTGGGAATTGACAATGAAGGTGAAAATTTGGGTGTTGACACTGAAGGCGAAAATTAACAATTTGACATTGGAGGTGAAAATTTGGGTAATTTTGACATTGAAGGTGAAATTGTTCAACCAAGCGAACAATATGTAACATTGAATTGCAAGAGAAATGAAGACCCTCTCATGGATGAAAGATAAATTCCAAATTCAAGACCTTCAAGAACCCCAAAATGGTTACTTGAAATTGATGAGAACATTATTGGCAATCTTAAAGGCAAGAGGTCAGCATGAAGCATTCAATTGTGTGCTACACAACTATTCAACCAATATTTTAACAACAAGACATTGACCAAGCAATGCTAACTTTTTGTTCAATTTCTAAAGATGCATAAGATGAGACCATTGCTAGCCAAATTGAAGATTCGTATGAGCAAGAAGATGGAGAAAAAATTCTATTATTGTCAAAAATATTTTTAATGCTCTCAGTTCTATTGGAAAGAATAGAAAATAAAAAGATAAGAGAGTCGCTCGAAGAGTGATTACAACCTCCTTAGTAAGCCATGATTTGAGGAAGGATTGCTTTATGAGACAAACTTGTGTTGATTTAAACATAAATCGTAAAACTTTGGATAGAGAACTTGCAAGAAGAGAAAGATCGATGATCCCCTTCAACATGATACATAGGCTTTTGGTGGGAGGATTCCATGTGTTGATAAGAAGTTGACGGATAATGTGAAGGATGAAATTCAACAATTTTGGCACTCTAATTCTAGAGTATCACCCAATGTGAATGATGTTTTGAAGTTAAAAATTGGCAATCGAGATCACACATCGCATCCCAAACATTTCTTGGAATTAAGCTAAACAATGTTGTACAAAAAGTTTTGTGAAACACATCCAACTTTGCAGATATCGCAAAGGGGCTTTGAATCCTTGAAGCCATTTTATTGGGTACCTCTTAAGATTCATAATACTTATTGTTGCAAATACCATGGGGAGTTTTCAATGTACCATGAACTTTTATGCTATATTTGTTCTACGATGCATACTAATGATATGTTGCAGGAGTGCATGCAATGCAATAACTGAGATCATCAAGAGACTTGCTAGATATATTTTTATGTCCTAGAGATGATGGATGCTTTTTATATAGAAATGATTGTTTGAATGAGAAGTGCTCACAATGTGGTGGGTTGTCAAAAAATTATTTTGCGTTTTCATGAGGGTAGCGAACATGAGTTTGGAAAGAATATTGTTGATAAAAAAAGATGCAAGAAAATGAAATATACTTTGAAGAGTGGAGATGAAGGTTCTAGATGCAAGTTTGTCTTTAGAGAAGTTAGTGTTGCTGATTTTATTTTGGATTTTAAGGAAAATATTTTCTACAAGTATGCAAGGCACACCCATAGGTCTCAGCGGTTGGATCAACAGTTCAGGATGTGTAAGAACTCTTTTCCGATTGACACTATTATATCAATTTTGTAGAAAAATATACATTGCAACCACAAAATGAGGTACATGCTTAGTATTACAATTCAATTCAGATTGCTATTTTTGTTCACATAACATATAGACATGCCCCTGATAGTATAGAAGAGGATAGGAAGATAATCAGGGAGTATTATTTTTATGAGTGATGATAGATCTCACTCCTCTGAGTATGTGCAACATTGTTTTGAGAATTTTTTTGAGTTCTTGTAGAAGAAAGGTATTATAATAGACCGACACCTCATATGGTCAGATAACTGCATGGGTCAAATCAAGAATTCTTTTATGTTTTATTGGTTGAGTATAATGCATGTAGAGAGGTGTGTACCTCATATTTGGAGTTTTTTTTTAAGCAAGGCATGAGAAGGGGGAGCATGATGGAGAAGGTGCATGTTTGAAGAGAGCTCTAGTTAAGGAGCAATTGAGGATTTCAAGTGCAAAATTCTCTTATGCATGTTTTATTATTGATTGTTGTAGTTCAACAATGTTAGAGGGAGGGACTATTGATTCAACAATGTGCAGATTCTTTTGGTTGGTTGAGGATGACATAGTGGGAGACAGATTGGATTGTCAAATAATTAAAGATTCTTCAAAGATGCATTAATTTCACAGCTTAGATGCAAGTACATGGACCATTAGGATACGAGAATTGGCCTATTTTTGTCTAAGTTGTGTTCAATGCGAGTCAAGTGAGTGGGTTGATACATGGGCTCCACAATATCTAACTCCTTTATCTCAAACAATATCCATGTCAAATGATGACATGGAAAGTTTAGTTGAGTATGACCGTCTTTCAGATCTTCTACAATCAGGACATGTTTTTGGAGTGGTTGCACCACAGGGGAATGAAGAGAGATCAAACAATTGGCTGGCATAGTCTATACATGGAAAGTAGAAGCTATCACAATTGGTGACAAATGATAATGGGTTCACATATCCTATAGGTTCACTTGTTGTTGCAGGAACTTGGTTGCAAACATACATGATTAGAAAGGATGGCATACCAGCATTTGAAGACTATGAGAGACACAAAACCATTCTCATATATTTGTACCTTATTATAGCTATAAATGTGAAGTTGTTGAAGTATCAAGCAAGACTGAAGATAAAAGAACTATGCACAATGACTAATGCTGATCATGAGCAATGCTGGATACTCTTAAGCAAAGAGATGACTCTTTAAGCACACTTGATTAGCAGGTCTTTATTATCTCTTAATTTTTTTATCATGCATTTCATCTCAAATAATGATCATAAAATATTTATGTTCAAGTTTTTTATGTGCATATGAAGGATTCTTAAAAATGCAGGTTTTTTTATGAGCATCACAATTTTTGCATCAACGTAGTGGGTACACTCAATATAATTTGTAAGGATGTATCTTCACGACGTATAATCTAACCTCTTCGTTTATTATAATGCATTTCATTTGAAATAATGATCATAAAACCTTTATGTTCATGTTTTTTATGTGTAGATTAACCATTCTAAAAAATGCACCTCTTTTTGATGATATACAATACTATTGAATCAACATAGTGGGTACACTCGATATAATTCGAAGGGACTTATCTTCATAGTATATAATCCCACCTCTCCAATTAATAATATACATTATGTCATGATGTTGTTCACATTGCTTATGTTGATCTTCATTTATATGCAGACATTGTTCTACGTAAGCTTGGCACTTAGGACGTGAGGATATCAGATGCACATGACATGGGATGTTGTATTTGTATATGAGTGTACATTGATGTTACTTTGTTATGATAATATACAATATATTTGTACATGAATACAAATATATACAATGTATTTGCACATGAGCACATTGGTGTAGTTGTATTGATGATATATAATGTAAGTGTAAATGAGTGCATTAGTGTAGTTGTATTGATAATATGCAATGTATTTGTACATGAGTACACTGGTTTAGCTGCATTGATGATATGTAATGTATTTTGAAATAAGTACATTGGTGTAATTGTATTGATTATGATGAAAAAAGATGCATACACTGACAAATCTTATGTGTATGGCCCACTTGTGTAAGTTCATGGATGTCACATGTAAGTCTAATGTAATTACGTGTCTAGAATATATGCAAATATTGATGATCATGATAATTACTGCTTCCCTAAATTCATTACAACTTAATATAGGCTTGTTAGTCTATATTTATCCTTTTCATCCTCATTATCATTTAATATAGGCTTGTTTGACAATTTTTGCACTTAGGGCACTAAAGGGACGATGCTGGTAGGGTATGGTCATGAGCATTCAATTGAGTTGGGAGGAAAAATGAGAGCATTTCTAGAGTAATAATGCCTAACTGGATGTGTTGGAAACAACGGTTCACGTCCACGATGAGTAGAACGAGAATTGGGCTCTATGACAACTTTTAATTGAATGAAATTGATGATTTTCTCGTCAAGTGAAAAATCATTTCCCTATGAAAAATATCTCTGAATCTTGAAAAACCAAGACACACCATTATAGGTAGCCCTCACGTGACCTTGTAGGTTCAAACAAATCATTTGTAGGTGCCACAGATTCTAAGATACAACTTGTCAAAATTTGACAATTTTTAACACTTAGGGCATTCACAAGACAACGCCTGTAGGGTATGGCCATGAGTGTTCAATCGAGTTGGGGGGGGAGGGGGAATAGGAGCATGCCTAAGGTAATAATGCCTACTCAGACTTTTTGGAACCCACGATTCGCACCCACAACAAGAAGAACGAGAATTGGGCTCTGTGGCAACTTTTCATTGAATGAGCTTGACAATTTTTTCGTCAAGTGAAAAATTGTTGTCCTACAAAAACCGATCCAAATATTGGAAAACCAAGATAGAATATTATAGGTTTCCCTCATGTGACCCTGCAGGTTCAAACAAATCATCAATAGGTGCCACAGATTCCAAGATATACCCTGTCAATATTTGACAATTTTTTGCACTTAGGACGTTGAAGGGATGACGTTGGTAGGGTATGGCCATGAGCATTCGACTGAGTTGGGGGGGGAAAATAAGAGAATTACTAGGGTAAGAATGCCTACCTAGAATTTTTGGAATCTACGGTTCATATCCAGGACGAGTAGAATAAGAATTGGGCTCCGTGGCAACTTTTCATTGAATGAAACGGATGATTTTTCGTCAAGTGAAAAATCGTTGCCCTATGAAAACTGCTCTGAATCTTGAAAAACAGAGATAGGATATTGTAGGTATCCCTCACGTGACCCTGTAGGTTCAAAAACATCATCTGCAAGTACCATGGATTCTAGGATACAACCTATCAAACTTTGATAATTTTTTGCACTTAGGGCGTTCAAGGGATGACTCTGGTAGGGTATGGTCTTGAGCGTTCAACCGAGTTGGGGAGAAAAATAGGAGCATTCCTAGGGTAAGAATGCCTACTCGGACTTGTTGGAATTGACAGTTCGCTCTCACAATGAGTAAAACAAGAATTGGGCTCCGTGACAACTTGTCATTGAATGAAACTGACAATTTTTTCGTCAAGTGAAAAATCGTTGCCCTACAAAAACCACTCCGAATCTTTGAAAAACTGAGATAGGCTATCCCTCTTGTGACCCTGTAGGTTTAAATAGATCATCCCTAGGTGCCATGTATTCTGAGATACAACCTATCAAAATCAAATAATTTTTCACACTTAGGGCGCTCAAGGGACGACGTTGGTAGGGTATGGCCCTGCGCGTTCGACTAAGTGGGAGGGGGGAAACAAGAGCATGCCTAGGGTAAGAATTCCTACCCAAACTTGTTGGAACCTATTGTCATCATTTTTGTTTATGTTAAAAAAGGATGACCCCTACAAATGTTTTCTTAATTCATTCTTCCTTTCTTTTTAAGTCGATTAAATGAGACATTTTGATCGTCTCAATAGTCATCGAATATCGATCATTCAAAGTTAGTTCTTCCCTCCTCTAAGTTAAACTTTCAAAATTTTAAATTAGAAATTTTTTCTTGCTTAAGTGCAAAATCGAGGATTGAACCCGAAATTACACTTGATTTTTTTCTTAAATGTCAAGTCGAGTTTTAAACCCGAATTTGCATTTTGGAAATTTTTGTGTTGATAATGTCAATTGGACTTATAGGTCGGATTAAGTTACTAATGTACACGATCTGCATTTATGATTTTGAATATTTCTAATTGGGTTTCTTCCCCTTTTTATTTACCCAATTTATTTTCCCCTCTTTTATTTTTGTTGTATTCTTGGAGACTTGTGGAGGAGCTCAACTTTTCCTTAATCGATTTGCAGAGAATCAAGTATATTTTATTTTTTCCCCTCTTTTAAATGAAATTTATTATTGATCAAATGCATTGGAGCAATGCTCCAATACATATGGTCAATATCAATTTTTCTATTATTTTTAATCGATGGTAAACCCTAGCTTTCGAGGGGGGGAGTCGGATTTTGATTCCAACTCACCTAATTTATTTTTCCTTTCGATTTCATTATTTCATTTTCGATGTGGGATAGGATTGTGTTCTCGTCACACCAGAGATGTGCTCAATGGTGTGTGGTGGGAATACAATCCCACCCCCACCGCTATTTATCTTTATTGCCTGCTAAGATCAGTGGTAGTCAGGTTTGTAAGCTCGATCACCATGATTTTTTAAGTTCAGTGGTACTTAGGCTTACAACCCGACTCCATTGTTTTTAACTTGTGTTCTTTTTAGTGGTGTTCGAGGGTAAAACTTTGTCACCACCACTATGATATTTTCCTTTTAAAATAGTGATCGGGCTTATAACCTCAATCACCACCTCATTGCTTTGGTCTTCCAAAGTGGTGGTTGGGGTTGTAAGTCCAACCACCACTTCTTTTTTTATTTTTGTTAAAATGGTGATCACGTTTATAAGTCCGACCACCACTTTTGATGAATTTATTTTTGACCTAGTGTAAATTGGGGTTATAACCCTAAGTTACACTATGATTTTTACCTCCCAAGTGTAAATCGGGTTTATAACCCCGATTTAAACGACTTTGGTTTTTCATTCCTAAATGTATTTTAAGAATATGAACCCGATATACACTTAGTTTTGGGTTTTGCCAATTGGCTCAAAGTGCAAATCGGACCTATAAGTCCGAAATGCACTTGTTTTGATTTTACACTTAGTAAGTGTAAATTGGACTTATAGGTCTAATTTGCGCCTATTTCATACACATACAAATTGGTTATTTTTGGCTAATTTTTGATGGATTAATGAACTTTTTTTGTATCAAATGAAGATTCCTATGGTGGCTAATCATTTCAAATGATGATATTTTCACATTGCAGTGTATATAATGCAAATGTTAGGATCCTCATTGAGCAACAAATCAATGAAGTTAAAAAAGAAAGAGATACATCCAGTGTTTCCACCTTCTTCGATGACGTAAAATATTGATAATATCAGAGATATTGAGATTAGTCATGTGGATCTTTATGAGTTCTTGAAGAGAGTGAAATCACCACCAGTTTCCTACAAGATGGAGCCCACCATAAACAACGAAATTCATCTAGTGGTCACATTTCCTATGTCAGCTCCAAATCCAAAGTTTGTATTGGTTCTTGCCATTAAATATGATTCTACTATCAGGTTAGTGAAGGATGCAGATGGGAAAACACTCATCAAGATTGATGAGGATTTATTTGACACCATTTTCAAATGTTCACTTATTGATCAATATGCAGATATTGACATGCAGTCAACAGTTGCATATTTTGATAGAAATTTAGAGAAATGCAGGAAGAACATGAATGATAATTGGCTACAAATGTCTAGGCCTACAATTTCAAGATGGCCTGAGACTCTTCCTCACTGTGACTTCATTGAAGAAGTCAATGATCTGATTACTCTTCTTAGTAGAGTAAAGGGTCTTTTGAATTCAAATACCTACCACAAGTAGATGTATCAATATATCCATGTCATAAGGCAGTATAAGAAGAAAATCTTCTAGGGAAAATAAATTGTAGATGCCTTGTGTGAGAAATTGACCAAGGTTCCCACCACCTTGAAATTTTACATACTTATTATCTCGTCTATGCAGCTGCCTCTATGAGGTAAATTTGTAGGTTTATCAACTATAGGTGAAAAGAGTCAAGTTCTTGTTTACAAGTATTTCTCCCAGTTGAATCTCTTAGAGAGTTTACATCATTTTAGGAGGGTAAATGATGCTTTCTTTTCTCAGTGCATGTGTTTGTTTGACAAGGAGATTCAAAACAAAAGAGTGTCAGATGAAGTATGGAAGGTGGTGAGTGAATATGGTTGTATTTCCTTCAGTTTCCTACTTGAAGTGAATTTAGATTATCTAACCTCGTTGCTAAAGAAACACACAAAGTGCTACATGAACCTCAAAGATTCTATCACTAAGGTCAAGGTTATCAGAAGTCATACTACATAACTCAACCAAGAATAGATGACAACAATTTTATAGAAGTTTGAGGTGTTCATGAAGCAAGATCAAAATGTAGTGTCTCGTGACACTTAGTAGTTTTCATAAGTAGACACATTTTTGAATAAGACATTGACACCTTCAGTGTCAATTTTGTATTTAGTTTTTGCACTTAGTCAATGCATGAGTCCAAAGTCAATTAGGACTCTTCTTTGAATTAGTTATGGTTATTTCCTAATTTTATGATGCATCCCTCTTCTATAAATAGGAGCTTTCTCTATTTAATTTATATCTATTATCTTTAATCTATATGCCAAAACTCAGTCGAAGTGAAGAGAAAAAGTGAAACTTTGTGTTCCTCTTGCGATTTTGCAAATTTGATGAAATAAGAAGAAAGCTTTTGGCATCCGGACTTTGTGTTGGATTCATTGGTGTTTATAGTGAATAGTTTTCTTATGTCATTTTCATTATAAAATCTTATTTACTCAAGTAAAGGTGTGTTGAGAGAATATTATTAAAGTGTAGAGATAATTGTAGACTTGTAAACTTTGTGTCATATCTCAACTATTGTTGTTAGAATTAGGAATTGGTGATCATATTATCATTTTGAGGACTTTGTGCTTCATTTTAATATTTTAAATAGAAGTAGCTAATAACATATGTATTAAGATTTCACTTTGAAGACTTTGGGCTTGATTGTGTTATCTCGAAAAAGAAATAGTAACTTGAAGACTTTGAGCTTTATTTTGGTTTTCTTAGTTAACTCTTTGGGTTACAGAAGAAAGTATACAAAAGGTTGATAGAACAACAGTGAATTCAATACTTTGAGCTTGAGCATTCTTTCCCTTCCTAGAGAAGCAATGAAGGACTTTGCGCCCTTACGGACACTTTGATTCTTTTCTTATCTATATTATATTGTTCTTGCTTTCCAAGTTAATTTGTAAAAAAAAAAAATTGTAATAATTATTTCCGCTCTATGTTGTAAATTCTTTCCTGCAAAAATAGGACAAGAATAACATGTCATAAAAAAAAGAGGATAAGATGATGCACCATCCATGTTAGAATAGGAGTTATAATTTTGCATCTTATTTTAGTAGAATATAGTAGTGAATCACAGGGGGAGCCTTCCCTTAATAATTAGGAGAGTTTAATCTTGTTTTGTTGTGGTTGAAACCACAATTTTGTGAGCTCTTCTTGATTTGACAAAATTTTCAACCTATAGAATTGATATTTCGTGCCCACGACGAGCAAAATGAGAATTGCTCTCCATGGTAACTTTTCATTGAATGAAACTGACAATTTTTTCATTCAGTGAAAAATCGTTGCCCTACAAAAACCTCTCTGAATATTGAAAAGTCAGGATAGGATACTGTAGTTAGCCCTCACATGACCTTGTAGGTTCAAATAGATCATCTGTAGGTGCCACGGATTTTGAGATACAACTTGTCAAAATTTGATAATTTTTCGCACTTAGGGTGCTCAAGGGATGACGCCGGTAGGGTATGGCCCTAAGTGTTCGAATGAGTGTTGGGGGGGGGTGAAAAAAGAGAATTCCTAGGGTAATAATGCCTACCTAGACTTGTTGGAACTGACAATTCATGACCACAACGAGCAGAACGAGAATTGGGCTCCGTGGCAACTTTTCATTGAATGGAACTGACAATTTTTTTGTCAAGTGAAAAGTCGTTGCCTTATGAAAACTTCTTCGGATCTTAAAAAACTGAGACATGCTATTGTAGGTAGACCTCACATGACCCTATAGGTTCAAATGGATCATCTGCAGGTGCCATGGATTCCAAGATACGACCTGTCAAAATTTGACAATTTTTCACACTTTGGGCACTCAAGGGATGACACCAATAGGGTATGGCCCTAAGTGTTCAAACAAGTGGGGGGCCAAAACAAGAGCATTCCTATGGTAATAATGCCTAATTGGACTTGTTGGAACTGACATTACAATGCATTATGAAGCATAATATACCTACATTCAGTGGGGGGTGGACAACCTTTGCGCGTGATAGTAAACAAAACAAAGGTAAAATTTGTTTCTTTTAGTAGCTGAATGACAATCAAAAAAAGTTTATGTTTAGATTTCATTAATTTAGGCCTTAAATTTAACAAGCAACGCGTGGAAATGGATCTCTTCACAATATCTCCCTATTGAGATGGCTTCAATGATGGGGGATTGTTGCTAGATGTAACCAATCGATTATAAAAAAAATGCATTCCACTGTAGAAGATGCTTTTCTACTTTTCATTTGTCATTACTAAGTATCCATGCTATGATTAATAAAAATACCAATATGATTATTAAATTTGGTGAAGTTGCCAAAGGCAACCAAATTTAACACTTAAGATTTAGATGGAACAAATTATATAGAATCTCAAGAATATACAAACAACACTATATTGTTCATTATTTAAACATTCTTAATTATTGGAATGAAGATTAAATTTTAAAATAATGACACTATGCACATGAGGAACAAGCTATATCAAATCACAACTTCTATATATCAAAATGTTGAATAATTACAAGTGTATGTCCATAATATACAAAAATGACATAGACGCCAACTCAAACACAATGTATGTTGATATATGTAAATATATGTCCATATACAAAATATACATGCCAAATAGACATGTAAGCATCCCAAAATGTTCTATAACATCCTAAACTACTGATGGATCATCAAAATCGATCCTCTTCGCAACATTGCTCATCTCTGAAGGATCCTACATAAGAAAAATCAAACCACAATTAAGATTAATTATATTATATAAAATTACATTCGAAAAGTTAACATAAAAATCAATATACATTGAACTATAATTGAACTCTTGAATTGAATTCTTGATTACCTCATCTTCATGTTTCCTCTTCATCTTGGGAGGAGTCCTGGAATATATCAATGGTAGAGCAAGTATGTCATCAAGATTTTCATATACAAGCTATATATGTTCACAAAAATAACATTTCAATACAAGTTAGCATATAATTGTGGATGATAGGAAAAAATTATATCTTCTAAGCACAAAATTAAATAAACACATGTACCTGAGGCGTCTCTTCTATTTCTTCAGGTATAGCGGCTGCAGTCAACAATGATGTGAAGCCAAGAATTCCTTGTACATAAAGATGACAAGTATGTGAAACTATTAATCTATGTAGACATGTATAATCATTATAAGTTATTTAAACTCTTAATTCAATCATATTTTCATTCAATTACCTTTCCCTTGTCTTAGGCTGCACTACCAAAGCCCAAATTGTGTGGCACCACACTCGCGTTACTTGTGTCCTACAAAAGTAAAATAAGATAAACATGCAAGTTACTATATTATAATTTAATTAATGACAAGCATGTATGTACAACAAAAAAATGTAAATGACTAGGTGCAATAATATATGTACCATATAACTATCAAGGCCAAATGAAATGGGCATCAAGGTGCTATCATGTACCTATGTTAACTCCTCCTCAATCATTAACTGTTAAATAGAACATGTATATAAATATTAGTACTTAATACTATCTCTTATTAATATTCATTTAAAATAAAATGCACTATGAAATTACAAGTCTTACCACTTGTGGAGGGGAAAAAGCAAGACCGGGTGACTAGAACCTAATCCCACTTTTGCCAACACATTGGGAATACGAAAGAGCTTAGGGAGATAGCTCACATTGACTACTTCATGTGAGAACGAGAGAGCCAAGGACCATCCCTTAGGGTTTCTATTCCTCTTGTTGTATATGAAGAAAAGATGTGAAAAATAGGGTGTGATTGATCAACTAGACTAGGCGATGAACAATGAAGCATATATGAACTGAAATTATAAAAACTTGAAGGACTAAAACTAAGATAATGAAAGTATAGAAGGGGGAGGAATTTTAATATGTACTTGGTGTTGAAAAATGAGCCAAATTGACCTGGACAAGGATGCCAAGCTCTGGTCCTGTTTTGTCTGACAGGAAGCTGCAACTGAGAGATTGCAAATTGAAGGTTCTGAATTGTTGTTCTTCCAAAATCAACCTAAAAATGGGAGGACCATGATGCACCTCTAGGACCAAGGAACCATGCCCTCATCCCAGTGAATTCTGCTAAAGTTTGATCTTCAGGACTGTGTCTATGCATTCTACCAGACTTGAAATTTGCAGCGACGATCGGATTCTATACCTGCACCTGTAATTGAACAAAGGGTTTTGGGTTTCTATATGGGGTTTTACCTTAGTAAAACCCCTATTTTAGTGATTTTCACCTCAACAAATAGCTAATTTGTATAGTAAAATAGTGTGTGCAGGAATCTTGTGTGTGCGCAAGACCCTAAAATGAGAAAGATAAGAAACTAGAGCTGCCCTACACTTTGGAGAGTAAACCCTAAATGCATGTAAATATAAATGTAAATAAGAATGCTCTAAACAAAATATGCTAAACTATCTAAATAATGAATGTAAATATGAAAATGAATGTAAAGAAGCTCATACAAAGACATGAAAATAACATGAAACCATACCAATTCTCAAGGGAGAGATATAAGCCATTTGATCTCCTATTATTCTTCAATTTCTTCAAGGATCCCAATTGATAATGAATAATTGATGAATTCTTGATGAATGTTGTTGAAGACTCCACATAAGCTTCTTTTTCACTACATAGAAGGCTCCTTGTGCTCGCTCCAAAAACTTTTTTCCTAGATCTTAATTGCCTTCAAATGAAGAAAGAGAGCTCTTATGTATGAAACCCTGGATCTTAATTTTATCTTTAGGACAACCTATGATTTTAATTTCCCACCAATTTCTTGGGGTTAAGAATTATAAGATCATAGAATTATGCTCCCAAAATTTTGAGAAAAATGTCGGGGACCAGGTGCAACTTGCACCTACTCCGACCAACTTTTCACCAAATTTTTAGGGCTGTTAGATATGATGATATTAGAGTGAATCCCAAAGTTAAAACTGATTTCAAGATATTTTGATATGCGAAATTAGGCCTTAAAGGTCGAAATAAGACATAATTAGGGTTTATGATTTAATGATTTATTGGAGGAATAAAATAAAAAAGGGGCACACTTAGAGTAAAGGGCCCAATTTTATGATGTGGGGAGTGATACAATATGACTTTAGATTTAATTAAATTAATTAATTAATTAAATGCTTAGAGGGAAATTATAATGCAAGATGCAAACACATTAAGGTGGTTGCTAAACTAATCGTAGAATTGTACCACCCTAGCAAGGGTGTACAATTTATGACGTTGTACACCACTACATTGTCAGTGTATGATCAAGGTACCTCCTTGCCTCTATCATACAAGGACTCTCCAGGGTATCCTCTAGTCCCTACTATCACATCTAGTACATCGGGCATATCATGCACCTCATGATCAATAGTGTCTGTGAGAGGATCAATAGGCTTTCGGATAGGACCTAAGCATGGTTCTCCATGCATATTACAAGTATGAGAGACAAATATGTAGAGCAAAATAGGATGTGTCAGCACCACTGGATCCATCGCAAGCATCATTTCTAAAAGGTTGAGCTAGTGCCCCAGCCTGAGAAACCAAAAGGCTACTTAAAGAGTGAATAGCCGAAATAGTCTGTGAGATTGCCTCGACAATGATATCTGGATGTTGTACTGGATGTGGGGGATCAATGGGAGGAGGGGAAACATATGGGCCCTAGAATACTCAAATTGCCCCAGGTCTATCTTGAGGCATATCTAAACCCACACCTTGGAAAGGCTTGATGTCAAAGTACTTGACATGCTTGCCCCAAAAAAACTCAGCATACAATTTTTTTATTGAAATAAAATGGTACATTAAGATTGTTGTTGGATGGTCTATCAAAAACCATCCATCAACGATCCCAAAAGTTATTTACAATATCATCATTTGTACACCATTTGATAGAAAGTTTTTTTTTTCACATAGATACGGGTTGTCTAGTGCGGGGATTGACAAACAATCTAGCAATATTAACATTCAAAATATCAAGCTCCTTGACCGAATCATAGGTCAAGCCATTCACATATCTATCCCTCATAGAATCTCGCCACAAAATAGCGGCATTGTGCTCCACGATCACAATTTATACATTGTCTATTATGAGATTTAGAGCATCTAACATTTGCAATGCCCCTCAGTTGGTTCAAATTTTGACCAATTAAATTTAGAATTAAGGGGGGGTTTGCTAATGGAGGGTTTGGTGGTTGTGGCAGTTGTGGTTGTTCAGGATTATCATTGTTATCCCCCATTTAAACTGATTGAATTTGAAAATTTGAATTTAATCAACAAATTTGAAAGAACAACGTACTTCAAATGAAAAAACCTAGTTTCTACAAAAAAACAAAAACAAAAACAAATTAAAAATGTAAAAAAATTGATTTAAAACAACAAAAGTGCAATAAATTCATACCTTAGATGAAAAATTCAAAAAAAATGACACCCAAATTGGATATCCGTTCAAATCCGATATTAGATTTCATTACTTTCGCACAGCCTGTGGGTAAAAAATGACCCACAGGCTATCATAGTGGGTATAAAAATACCCACATAAATAGGATATCTGATTTCTAATACTTAATATATTATATAATATATGCATCCACACATTTTTATATATAATGTATCATATATATATATATATATATTGCTCGGTAAAAGGCCGAAGCCATATTTTATTTAATAAATAAAATTACAGTCTCCGCTCAGTGCGGGCACCGATAGGAAAGAGCAAAGAGGAGAAAACCTCCAGCCTTGCCCAGGACCATAGGTCCAATCAGTAGCTAGTATTAAAATTCTACATCATATATTGAATTACATATATTCCTTGACAATCTCTTCATTCTGGGTGTAAAAGGCCCTTCACAGGTAGTATCTGTAATTTTCCATGTGCTAACTTGCTTTCAACAGACTTCCTTGTGAATAGTTGCCCCTTTTACCATATTTTTTGCCTTCTGATTTACCTCCAAGACAGATTCACAAGACAATCCTGTTGCAAACCACTTCATGAAGTGTTAGTGCAAAAGAAGAAAGAACTAGTATTATCTCTGCATGCTTCTGTTATACTTTCCACTATTGTTATTATAACCTACGCTTCTTTTATATTAAGTCACTACCAAGATCATATTGTTGACTATAATATGAAAGATTACCCAGGCTATGTAATAACATTTGTGGAATAAACACTGGTCATCAAGAGACTGATAATAATACAACCCATCTGTCATGTTGTTCATGATATTACCTTGATATTCTAATAATAGAGATGTCTAAATGCAAATGCTGGATTAAACCAATATGCAAGAGTTATGAGAGTACTTCCTGTCACTGCATTTTGAAGATGAATGAATGTGGGTGTCCTCAGGTTGTGCTTGTTCAGTCATGCCTGAGAAGATAATGTTAGAGAGCCAACATAAGAGTATATGCTTGACTCAAAGGTCAATCCAGATTCTAAACTTCACTATTTTAGTATATATATGTCTTGTAAATACCATCAAGTAAGTATCCTTGCCCTTCGTTATCTATGTTATAACAGAGTCATACATTTCTAAGCCATCCTTATATCAAAATGCTTTCATAAACAATTCTATATGTGACTTATACTATCTATAGGTCCTACTTACCTATGAAATAGAGTAATTATATCAGTATACTACAAACAAAACTATGTTATGGAAATTTATTATTCATCCTTATCATCTTCCGCTTCCATGCAAGAAGCCTGTGTTTCCTCAGCCTCCATGTCACTAGGGTTATCAGCTTGGAACGGGGCCCAACCCTCCTCAACCATATAGCTTACCCACCAATATCCTTTTGGCTCTTCTACCACACCAAGCCATTGTTTAAGGAATGAAATATTCCTTATTATATCTAGTTGATGCTCCCGACAGAGTTTCTGGTCCTTGCTCCTAAGAATAGGCCCCTTAAACTCTATTTCGAGTACTTCCTTGTCCATGGCTTCCGTAGCTCTGACATAATCTTCTGGATAAGGTATATAGAGTTTATCATCAACACATTTGATAGCCATCTCTAGGTTAACCAGGTATTCATTCTTGAATATTAGCCTACATAGTGAGACTGTGGCTGCCTTATCTTCTCCCATTGTGAATAATATTGTTGCAAACCTCGCAGGGATGTCACTGTTGACTCGTTTCCTATTCTCTGTGTTTATAATCTCATTTCCTAGAATCTTCTTGGTCGCATGAATGACCAGATCATCTTCCAACCTCAGAATAACTGACCAACGTTTGTTAGATATCTCTCCCATGAAAGACATCTCACGCTTCTCTGGGCACAAGCAAATACCAGAGTCCATCTTTTTTACAGAGTTAAATGGTGAGTGTCACCACTTAGATATACTGGTTTTTTTAACCAGTACTATTGGTAAATTGAGTTATAACCCTGGTTGTGACGTGTTGTTCTCGTGATGGTTTCCCATTCCCCTCCCAATAAGTGTTATGATTATTCTCTGATAAATTTGATAGATTTCTATCCCCATACTGCCCAGATGTATCGACTATAGAAATGTTAATTTCTTTTTCATGATTATCTATTAGCCTTACATGCTAGCATCTCCAATGAATGATTGCTTTAAGCAGTCGAATGATACCTATATGATAAGGTCTGACATATGATGTCTCTCTTTATACATATATCAGTCTCTATGTATATATATCTATACATGTATGAAGATATATATATATATATTGATTGCTTTAAGCAGTCGAATGATACCTATATGATAAGGTCTTACATATGATGTCTCTCTCTATACATATATCAGTCTTTATGTATATATATCTATACATGTATGAAGATATATATATATATATGTTTAAATGTATATGTCTATATATGTATATACATATATAACTGTATGCATATATAGATATACCTATTTATATGTCTATATATATGCATATATATGTATGTATATATAAATATAGGCATATGTAGACATGTATTTGTGTATACAAATGTGCGTATATATATACTATATTGAGAAATCCATTGGGAACCAAAAGAGGGGTTATGATGAACTCAACTCTGAGATTATTATTAGTAGGTATATATATGAATATATACGCATATATCTGTATATGTGTGAATATATAGCTATATGTATAGTTGTATATGTATACATGTGTATATATATATATATATATATATATATATATATATATATATATATATATATATATATATATATATATATATATATATAATATCATATATATGAATGAATGCACATACAAGTATATGAGTATAAATATATATGTACATATATACCACTATTTGTGCATAAACATATATATGTTTGCCAATATATGTGAATGTACTATTCAGGGTTATTATACATATATTAGCTAAACCCCTTCCTACCCATGAGTTACTTGATATGATTTCCTAGATATTAATGATGTGGTTTTATTAGTTCCATTTTCCCCTATATTGGCTAGATTATCTACCAATGTATTAGCCTCCCTATATATGTGATTAATCGTGTAATCTGAGAAGCTTTCCATTAGGGACAGGGCTTTGTCCAATAGACTTCTGAGTTCCTAGTTTGGCATTGTTCTGGTCCTCATTTCATTAACTATAATGGTAGAGTCCCCTTCTATTTCCAATTTGTATATCTTTAATTATTTGCATAGGTTTAAACCCTCTATTAGGCTCAACAATTCTGCCTTATTGTTAGTGCATTGACCTAGATATCTAGATCTAGATCTAATACTGCTCCCCTCATCTGAATGAATTATACATCCTACCCTTGCCTCCCCTATATTACCTCTGGATGCTCCATTGAAGTTTAGTTTGCAGCATCCAACCTCCGGGGGCACCCATTTACAAGCTTTCCTTGCTTCGGTTTTGTCTATGCCACTCTTCCTAGTGAACAGAGGAATTTTAATCCCCTTCCACTGCCTTCTAATGAAGTTATCCCAGTCTATAAATGTCTTATCATGTTGAGGGATGGTCACATTATTACCGATGGAGATTTCTGTGATGGCGACTTCTATTTTTTCTATAAGATTCTCTACCTTCATTTTTGCTTCTTGAAAAATTCTCCTATTCCTCTCCTTCCAAACTTCCCAGATTACTATTGCTGAACTGCATATCCATAAGTTGTGGAAGATGCTATTCCTTTTAAGGATTGGCCAACCTCTAAGCCATTCCCTTAGGGAAGGGATAAGGGCACTTGACCAACCTAGTTGGGCCATCAGCCAATACCAACATTTATGTGTGTAGTTGCAGGTTGTGAAGATATGGTCATTTGTCTCCTCATCTCCTTTGCATAAGAGACAAATTGAGGGTCCTTCATAGCCCCTAAGTTTAAAATTTTCAGTAGTTAGAACCTTCCCCTGAATTGCCACTTAGGCAAAGAAGCCAGCTTTTGGGAGATAGAATTTTTCCCAACATAGTGTATTTGAGATGTAGTCCTTGACAATGTTTGCCTCATCATATATGGTTCTAAAACCATCTTTATAGTTGTAGTGTCCATACTTTGATCTAGACCATATAAGCTCATCTGGCCCAAGTCTGAATATTATTATTCTGCATCCAATAATTTGCAACAGTTCTTGGACTTTGATGTCCTTCAAGAATGGGAGCATGTTTTTCCATTTCCATCCCATTGTCGATTCTGGTACCATTGTTGTATAATCCCTTACATGATTACCCCATAAAGATTTCATTTGGTCCTTTATGCCAGTCATATCCATTAGTCTGTCTATTGAGGGGTATCCCCCCCAGGAACCTTCCCAGAACAAGGCGAATTTACCATTGTGAATATCCCAGGATAGATGATTAGATATGAGTATTCGACTCTCTTTTATAAAATTCTAGATTCTAGACCCCTTGGGTGGGTCTGTATCCCTAAATACTGCCTCCCTCTGATTCTTCGATATATATTTGTTCCTAAGGATTCTGGCCCATTTCGCTTCTGAGGATGTGTACATTCTCCATGCTAGTTTTGCCCCTAAGGCCTTATTTTGCCATAGTAGTTTCCTAATTCCCATGCCTCCATCACTCCTTTCTCGACATATCTTGTCCCATGATATTAGTTTAATTTTGTTCTTATCTTTTGTACCATTCCATTAGAAATCTCTGATTGTTTGAGTTAATTTCTTATAGGCCCCTTTCGGAAGTGGTATGCATGATAGTAGATAGATAGGCATTGCTGCTAAGATTGTTTTTATGAGGGTCAGTCTTCCTGCCCTTGTCAGCCATATGAATTTCCAAGATGACAACTTCTTCCTAACCCTTTCAATTAGGGGATCCCAGAGTTTGTTGGTTCTGGAGGCATTCCTTAATACGAGAATGGTAGATGACCTATTTTGTACCCTTGAAATGAAGCTATTCTAAATTCCTCCTGTGCTTCCATATTGAAAAATAATATCTCCAATTTCTCCTTATTTACCATCTCTCCGGATTCCAGCCCATAAGATTGTAACATCTTCTTGATTTCCCTGGCTTCATTCAATTACCCTTTCCCCAGAATCATTGTTTCATTAGCAAACTATTGATGAGTAGATGGATCTACCCCTCCTGTGATTTGAATCCCTGCTAGTCTGCCAGCTCTTCGTGATGCATCCAGGCTTCTTCCTAAGGCTTCAAACATAATGATAAATAAGAATGGGAATAGGGGATCTCCCTGTCTGAGTCCCCCTGATACTCCAAAGAAGCCTTCCAGTTTCCCATTTAGTAAGATAGAGAACCTAGGGTTTGATATGTAGAAGAAGACCCAATTCACCCATTGTTTGTTAAAGCCAAAGGCTTTCATGTAGCTACAAAGGAAATACCAATCCACTTTGTCATAAGCCTTTTTAATATCTAATTTTATCAACATATTAGGTTGCCCTTGGAACCGACAGGAGTGGATAGCTTCTTGGACTATGATAATCCTATCCAAAATTGATCTATTGGGTACAAAGATACTTTGTTCTTATGATATTATGGCAGGCAGTAGTTTTTCTACTCTATTAGCCATGACTTTTGCTAGTAGTTTATAAGTCATGTTGCATAAAGAAATGGGTCTGGATTCTTCCCACTTTGAGGGATTCTCCTTCTTTTGGAGTAAGGCCAAAAAGGTATTATTGATTTCTTTCAGGAACTTCCCTACATTACAGGTAAATTCCAAGGCATCAATAACAGCGTCCCCTAAGATATGCCAGCTTTTCTGAAAAAAACTAGTAGGGAAGCCATCTGGTCCAGGGGCTTTATCTCCTTAAAATTGTGCCAGAGCCATTTTGACTTCTTCATGGGTGATTTTGGAGTTTAACATTTGATTATCACCCTTTGTTATTAGTTTGGGTATGTTATCCAATAAGGTTCTATTGTTAGGAAGGTCTGAGTGCTCCCAGTTCTTGAGAATATTTTCAAAGTACTTGGTAGCATCTTTTGTGATCAGATTTTGATCCGTAATGATCTGATCACTATCATCGATGATATGAGTAATATTATTTGCTGCCGTTTTCATTTTGACACCGTTGTGGAAAAATTTAGTGTTTCTATCTCCATCTTCTAGCCATGTCTCTCGAGATTTCTGTTTCCAGTATATCTCTTCTCTAACCAGAATGCCTTCATATTCACATGAAAGATTTTTTTCGGTCTCATATGTTTCATAGGTCATCCCGTATTGTATCACAACATTATTTATTGTTTCCAACTCTTTTTCAATTCTTGACTTCTCCTCGAAGATGCTTTTGAATTTATTTTTGTTCCATTCTAACAGTTTGTGTTTAATCTCTTTCAACTTAGAGACAAGACAACACATTTTAGATCCTTCAAAGACGTTATCCTTCCACCATTTCTATATGTTGGGGAGGAAGTCTTTATGTGTAAACCACATCATCTCAAACTTGAAAGGACACCCAATTTTCTTTGCTTCCCCCATAAGTTCTAATAGCACCAGGTAATGATCATAGCTTGACTATGGCAATACGGTAGTTTTTAATTCTGTTTTGAGGTCGGTCAAGTCTCCTTTGAGGAAAAATTTGTCAAGTGTTTCTGCAATGTTGTAGAAGCCTTTTCTTCTATTATTCCATGGGTGAAAACCCATCTCAGTCCTGATTCCTAGAAGGTTATTGTTATTTATCTAGTTTGTGAAGTCTCTTTGTGGCTGTCTTATGGTTTTTATCCCACCTCTTTTATCAGTTGAGTACAAGATGGTGTTGAAGTCACCACCTTTGATGATGTGTTTCTCATCCTGATTGTTTAAGAAGTGTTCAATTTCCTGCCAAACTAATCTCTTTTTATCTGTTGGAATTGGGTCATATACATTAATGATGATAAAATCAAGATTTAGGCTAAGGGCTCTTACTTTACCAACCATCCGGTTTTGCATCTTGGTATGGCATATAAATGCAACTGAGTTCTTTTTCCATATTATACCTAGTCCACCCGATGCCCCTGTAGACTGCACCATTTCCATGTGCCATTGGGTGAATTTTCTGCTAAAATTGTCCATATCAGTCTTACCCAGTTTTGTTTCTTGTAGCATAACTCTAGGTCTATAGTAGATTTTAGTATGCTTTGCTTAATTAAGAATTTTTTTTTAGGGGCCCCCATACCCCTAACATTCCATGTTAGTATATTTATGCCTTTATGAGGGGAAGGGGAGATTTTCCCTGTCCCAACAGGGTTGTGATTTTGGCATGCCCCTCCACATCCCTGTCCATTTTTATTTTGTCTAAAAAAGACTTTCGACCTCTTTTATTGCTAATGGATTTGCCAGAGTCTGGAGTTAGTTTCTCACCTCCCATCTAGAGGATACCTCTGTTTTGTGGGTTGATTGAGTTATTGTCTAATATTATGTTATTTTCCCCATCTTGCATACCGACTAGTTCATTAATAATGAATTCTCTCTCCTCATTTGCATTCAATCCTTCCACAACAGGAGATTCCTCCAAAGTGGGAGAAACTGTGATGTTTTTCTCATAAGCAACTTCAATCAGGTTGTTGTTTAATGAGCGGGTTTTGAGGGGGGTCCGAACATAATCTGGATTGGGGATGATGGCATTGTTTGCCCCATTTGTCAAAGTATCAATGAATACCTCCTCGATAAATTCTTCAACTAATTTCCCCATTAGGTTTTCTATGACATTGTTCAGTTCTTCTTGAATTCATTCCTCATTAGCATAAGCAGGAGTTTCATTGTTATGTTCAACTCTGTCTGGATTGTTACGTAAGACCAGGGAAGGAGGGGGGGTTGGGATATTAACAGTTTCTTGCTGACCAGTGTTTATAATAAAGCCACCCCTGTCATTGTTATATTGAATATCTATTATGTCTTTTGATGCTCTATGGTTATCTCTTACCTTAACCTGAGACTTCTGTAAATTAGGGTTCGACCTTTTGCAGAATGCTAAATTTTCAGAGACCGAGCCAATATACCATACTGGTTTTAGGGTGTAATTACCATCTACTGTCTCTAGGGTTATGTTTTTTAGATTTTCCATGCCCTTATTTACTTCTATTAACAATTTTATATTAGATTTATCCTGCTAATTTTTTTCTACGGCTATAAATTCACCCAATTTATCCCCAATTTCTATAAGAATTTTGGCATGCATTAATTCAACGGGAACATTATGAATTTCTATCCATTTCGATAATGTTTTGAATTCATATCTATTAGCATCAAATTTAGGTTGCCATTCAATAAAATTGAAATTTGCACCTTTGTAAAAAAAATATTCTTCATGCAATAGCTTGGATTTCAGAGATTTTTTGTAACATTCAATGTGCAGAAAATTATTAGCTAGGGTAGTGATACTTACCTTCCTGTGGAATGTTGTTTTCCACCATTCAGCTATTCTGACGAGAGGTTGATTATTCTCTCCCCATTTTGCAAAGAGCCCATGCCCTATGTAGTAGTTACTTGATTCCATAGCTTCCCTGGGAGTTGAAATCTTGATACAATCCGAGTCAGGATTTATCAATGTTAGGGCACCCTTGCTCCTTGTCGCTTTGATAGCATTCTTGCTTTCATGGTGGAGCGAGTTGCCCAACCTTGGAGCTGGCTTTGAGCTAATTAAATTAGGGCCATGGTATGGCATTGCCCTTCCTTCATCCTTGGCAGAGCCTCTATAACCCTCCACATGATAGGTATGTGGGTGAGAGATGCATTGTGGCTTTTGAAGGGGTTGGCTAGGACCAGAAGCGGTTGACCGAAATCCCAGTGGTATGCGGTTTGCATTGGTGGTGCAACTAGGGATTCACGAGGTGATGGGGATCACCCACACATTTGACTACTCCAGAGGAGCCCTAGCCTCCCTTCTTTCTGCCCTAGCAACTCTTCTGCCTTTCACCAATTGCCACGATTGGTTCTGTGGAGACAGTTCCCTGCCAGATGGAGGCCTTCCAACAATGCTGCAACCCTTGCCTCGATGAGAGTGATGATCGCCGAGATGCAGAGCTCATAGCCATTTTTCAATAGGTGAGGGCCACTATGTAATGATATATAATTTTATTAATAGCGGATATCCGATTTGGTTGGTTTTTTCCATGGCCAGATGTACTGACATTCAAGTCAAGCAAAAAAGTCAACATAGATTTTTTCGCATTTTTAGGCGAGTGAAGAAGGCCATTTTTTTTCATATCACCACTTTTTGGCCCCTCTTGATCCTGCACATACCCTATGAATTTCAAAATGTTAGAATTGCAATCTAAAATTGTTATATTTTTTAAATACTAAAAAACAAAATCAAAATTTAAAGCACATTCAACATATGATTAAATACATACCAATATTATTTTTATAGTTATATTGCATAGGAAGGAGGAAAACAATTAGAGTCAAATTACATGACAACAAAAAGGTTTTATACTAAGGAAGTATATTTTTATTAACATTTCAACAAAGTTTTAAAAAATGAAAAATTATTTAAAGTTTGTTATTTTATTTAACAGTTTTATGTTATATTGTAGTTAGTTTGTTGATAAACAAATTGTTCTTGTGAAGAGGTCATAATTTTTTTATTTTTTCATAATGCATATTTATTATGTTTTCTTAGTTATGAAATTTAAAAAAAATAATATAAAAATTTATTACATAATTAGATAGTGTAAGTTTTTTTCTTTTATTAAACTAGTTAGATATTTTTCTTCTTTTGAATTTTGATAATATATAAATGTTTAGAATATTTTACTTTGAAATAAGATATTTTATGGGCAAATCATATAATCTTCTCCAACTTTTACATATTTTTGAGTACAAACAAAGGGAACAACCATCAATGAGAATATTCACAATTGAAAATGTTACAAATTTTTCCTTCAGAAATATTTTTTTTTATTTGTGTAACCTTGCACCCCTTTTGGTGCAAGTGCTAGTTTTTAATGACCAAAATTTTGGATTTGTTAAATGGAACTCCCTTTATACCAAATGAAATAGACAAATATTTTTCTATTTGTGTAACCTTGCACCCCTTTTGGTGCAAGTGCTAATTTTTAATGATCAAAATTTTGGATTTGTTAAATGGAACTCCCTTTATACCAAATGAAATAGTTTGGTTGTCTATTCTTCAAAAAGATAAAATAGTGAACTTCTATTTCATTTATCTATATTTTCCAACTCCATTTGAAAAGATATATATTTAATATAGGTTTATATAATACATCATTATAATCATCCATATATATGAATATATGTATGCATTCATTCTATGTGATGAATAGAATGTAGGGTACTATACAAGCATAATACAATGCAAAAATTCTACTATTTGTATTATTTGTGCAAACCAGCATTGCATATAGGACAATGACATTAAAATTACACAAGAGTTAAATAAAAGATTGTTTATTTTTATTTTGGCAACCTATGATGAATAAAGAAAAATATTAACAATAACTTTATTTGTTTATTTAACCTTAATTTTGTAACATTTAAAACACTCACTATGTAGCTGATATGATTTTGAAAAAGGAGTTTTCACTCTATAATAAAGAAAAATAAAATGAAAAAACATAGATTATATTTTTTTTAAATTAATTGTTTTTTGACAAAATTAATTTAATATCAATACCTATTAAATAACCAAAATATTATAAAATTTTAACAAGACTAGTAAAAATTAATTAAAAACAAGTAAAATCTAAACTTAAAAAGAACAATCCATTAGTAATCTATAATTTTAGTAAATGTTCAAAATACTTAAAAAATTTCATCATTAATAATAAAATTATTTATTAAATATAATAATAAAGAAAGAAGAAAATTGTATTTAATAACTAAAAAGAAATGTTAAAAAGAATAGTAAAAATTGAATTAGAAAAACCAAGAAATAAAAAACTAAACTAAATTATAAATAAAAAAATTGTTAGTATTTAATTTTCATTTTTTATTTTTTTAAATTAATTTTTTATATTGTATTTATGAAAGATCATAAATTCGATATCCAAAAACAATATAATACTAGTAATATAATCCTAGAACCTATTATATGGATTGTATGTATATTGTAGATATATAGATCAATTTGTAAAGTTGAATATTTATTATATCTTTTTTTTTCTTATACTATTCATTCATAATTTAGAGAGAAAGTTAATATATGTTTGTACGGTAGTAGAGGAGAGGAAATCGGTAGGTCACATGAAAGGCTTGGCGCTCGTCCCCCACGCGGATATCCCAAATCTTCCATTTCAACTTCATTTTTTGTTCTGTGCTGAAAATGGGCGAGACAAAATATTCTGATTCTGCAGTGCCACTGCCATTGGTTTCCCTGTAGTTAATCGCCGCCTATTTTCCATGCAGTGCATACAGACAAATCTGTCTGTCATGTTTTCCCCATTTCTCCTCAAATTTTCTTCACACAGTGCGTTTAAACAGCTAAATCTGTACGTCTCTGAGTATAGGATCGCTTTCACTTACACTAGCCCAAACTTCCTAGAAACTCTAATATATTTTAGTTATGAATAGTTTGATTTGAAATCTCTAGCCAAAGAGGCCAATCCACTTATTATTCTATCAAATTCTTAGTATTGAGGGAGAGATTGAAAGGCATATAAAGCCTTTGAAATGACTTAGCAAGCATTGTAAATCTTCTGTTATGAGAATTCGGAATAAAAAAACCATCTTTGATATTTTCTCAAGAGATAAGAGATCCTTCCTTAATGATACCCATAAATATCTGAATGCATTTTGCCATTTAGAGAAACACATTCTAGAAGAGCATCCTTTGGCAAGAGCTTAATGTTATGTGAGAGCTTCTACCAAACAGATCTGAAACTCTGCTACTAGTTGTCTTTCCTGGAGAATGATTCATGTCCTTTTACCAAGAGATAAACAAACTTCCAATCTTTTCAAATATTCCCAAATGTAGGAAACCCTGCAGGCTTATCTGTAAAGTGCTAAACAAGTTAAACGGATGAAGCTCCTTCAAATTCCTCTTGTTTTTTGGAACAGCCAGAAAATATTCTAACCAACACTAACAAAGGTTTGCCCCATCCCCCAGTCCTTGCCTACCCTTCCTCGCCATGGCTCCGAGAATCCAGCAACACTTCCCGGGTACCGAGTGCCGCTTTTTATTTTCTTTAACATAATATCCGAATAAAATCCTAGAAGCAAACGCTATTGAAAAAAGAAGCATTTAGTAATCTACTCTTTAAGCTCATTGATTTATTTAACAATTTATTCCCAAAGATTTTGTCAAGGGTACCCCTTAGTGCTGCAATCAACTTTTTTAATAGTGGCTCCTGCTCCGGGATGTATGTCCCTTGTAGGCATAGCAATAATGCAGGTCTCTAGTAGAAGCAGACCAAGTGTCCATCCATTGGGCGGTAGGCCCAAAGCTCAACTCTGCCCTAAAGTAGTATGGTTTGAAAAATCAAACCAGACTTGATGGCCCAATATCATCAGAAAAGAAAATCATATGCTTACGTCTGTCATATACATAGTTTTCATCATGCTACACTGAAGTCAATCTGAAAATATTATTGAAATATGCTTGATAGAACATATACAACACTATCAACATACTCTCTATCAACATGCATTGGAAAAATAGGAACAAGCTGTAAAACCATAGGCACTTCATCATGTAAAGAATGTGGGGTAAACTCATCAAGTAATGTATAATTGTAACTAGTGTAGCATATATCACTACCTATCTAATTATCATTCTAAATCAGACGACAATCTAACTGTACTGGGAAGAGGAAACACTCATACTGCACTTCATAGTTGATGTCATCAAGAAAATGAACTAAAACACTAGTTTGCACATCAAAGAATAAGCTCTGATAAGACCTTTGTTGCAAGTCATTCATTTAATGCAAACTATCTTCAAGTGTATGAAAAGAGAAAGATTCATACACATGCACCTCTGGTAATATCAGATCAAAATGCTAGCAAGAGCCTTCATCTACACATTCTATATTGCCCTCAATACTCTTTGCATCAACATATTGTGAATATGGAAAACTTGTATCACCAATATCACATGGTTCAATAAAAGCATGTACCTCTGTTTCCAAAACACAATATGTACTTGAGATCTCTTGGCTTGAATTGCTGTTGTAATGAACTTCATAACAATCAATGGTCTTCACTTCATTAAAATAGAAATCTGAACTTGTAGCAGCATTTACAATTTCTGATTTGTCATGGTTATCATTGTTGTATTCAAGTGGTCTCTTACCATCACGTGCATTATTACCCTGCAAACTAACTAGTTCATAAATGGAAGGAAAATCATAAGTATATGAGTCATATTTAGGGTGACAAAGCATATCATCATTGTTAGTGTTTATGTGAGCAGGACACAAAATTTGAGGGTCATTGGCGTGTGCATAATTCTCATATTCCAAATTTAGAAAAGTTGACATTTGTTCAGTATTAAGTGAACATGCCTCTTCATTGACCTCATTGTTGGAGCATTCTCTACTTTCGTCAGCTTCATCATCACAACAAGACTTAAGAATTATATGACAAATCCAATACATAAATTTCATCAACATGACAATTCGTAGCATAAACTAATGCACCATCCCCTTCATCTGAAAATACTTTTTCCTCATCATATAAATGATTCGAAACCATATGAAAACCACTTTTACGCATACCTTGCCAAGATGCCATCTGATTTCCATCTATTTTTTCATCATATGATAAATTTGAAAAAATCTGAAAGTCATTTTCAGATATATATACCCTCTTTATTTACTTCATTTTTTATGCATTCTTCTTTCTTATCCAGAAATTAGGGGACATCTCTATGTGATTTATCATCAGCAACATCCTCATCATTGCAATGCCTTTTCAAAGGCATGAGTTGGCCTTCTGCAAGGCTATCTTCATCTACATTTGAAACACTACTTTTATCTACACATGTCTCTTCTACAAGTTGCATTGAGTCATTATTTTTCCCATATTCATCAATGATGTTACCAGTTTTTAGCATTATGAGATTTAACATTGCTTAGATGCTCATATCTGATCTTCTCCATGATACCAACCAATTCACATACTTGCTCAAGAGTATTTGGCTTCACAGAATCAAGCCAATAAAATGAGTTAGGCTCATATATTCTCATGAACAACTCAACACACACAGATTCACTAGGCCTTACATTAACAGGCATTTGCATATTAGTATTCAATGTTCATTTAAACAAACCAAATGTAGATTCCCCTTCATGTCTCACCATACCAAAGGATGCATCCAAAGGGGATATACAATGTTTTGATTGCATAATGCAATCCTAGTTCCTTTCCTTTCTTGAATGTGTAGATGCCTATCATTTTTATTATCAAATTGATACATAAAATTACTTTTAGGTCCATTCCCTGAAGCTATACAATGCATAGGCAAGCTAGAAAACTAATCTTTAGCATAATTTTCTAATTATCTCACAAAAAATTTCATGATGACATCCTCTTCATAAATATGACAGACAACCACTAAATCAACGAACTCCTATAGATATCTACATGCTAATTCTAATTTACTTCCATTAGACTTAGGTAAATAGCTTTAAACACTCAATAGGACTTGATGAGGATAACTAGGAACATTTCTAAAATCTAGTGGCTTGTACATTTCAAGAAAGAATGGTCCTTTTTGAGAGCATAATTATTGTTGTTGTTGTCATCTTTCCATGGCAGTACAACTTGTGGAGGGCAAAAGAGAATTATAATACATCTCAGATACCAGTTCTTGCAGAAAATGGCCATGTCTGGGTCCTGATTCTTGCCCGGTTCTGGTCTGAGCCTAGTTCGACTTGGGTCCCACCGGGTCCTACCCAGGCGGCGTCCCACCCGGGTGGCTGGCATTGACAATTATGGATTTATGATTTATGATCTATCTGTTATCATTTATGTATCATTGTATGGGAAAGTTACATTGTATGTTTCATATTTGTATGTTTGAATTGTGAACATATATATTTATAATTTTGATGTTTGAACATATATTATTGACAATTATGGATTTATGATTTATGATCTATCTGTTATCATTTATGTATCATTGTATGGGAAAGTTACATTGTATGTTTCATATTTGTATGTTTGAATTGTGAACATATATATTTATAATTTTGATGTTTGAACATATATATATATGTTCAAACATCAAAATTATAAATATATATGTTCACAATTCAAACATACAAATATGAAACATACAATGTAACTTTCCCATACAATGATACATAAATGATAACAGATAGATCATAAATCATAAATCCATAATTGTCAATGCCAGCCACTCGGGTGGGACGCCGCCTGGGCAGGACCCGGTGGGACCCAAGTCGAACTAGGCTCAGACCAGAACCGGGCAAGAACCAGGACCCAGACATGGCCATTTTCTGCAAGAACTGGTATATATATATATATATATACGGACGAATCGGTACCCGTACCCAAGTTTTTTCTTTTGGGTAGAATCCATGAATCCATATCCGAATCCGAAAATTACAAACCTTTCATTTCGATTGAAAGTACTACAAATTTGAAATGTCTTTACATTTTTTATCATGTTCTTTTTAATAGAGTCACCACCTCTTTCAAAGAGGAATGAATTTCCTCTTCTAGGCTTTCTACAACAACAAAGTCTTTCAATAATATCTTCACCACTATTGCAACAACCTTTCCTCCATGACCAAAAATTATTCAATATCTAAACCAAATGTTTAGATTCTTCCACCCTTTGATTTTTGACTCTTGCCAATGATAATCACTTCCCTCCCTACCAGAGTTGCCAATCTATTGGTTATAGCTTAGATGGGACAATTTCAATTTGAAATTTCAACATGTTAGCACCAGAGATTCCAGCCCAAATTTAATATTTCTTTATACAGCTCCCAAGTGGATTCACCAATTTATCGGTTCTGAAATGAGTAGACTATTAAACTCTAAAGATATGCCAATCCTTATGCTAGGGTTTGATATCATAGTTGACCAAGGAATGAGAAACAATCCTAAGAATGATTGATTTCTCCCGCATTTTTGGTTATGCTCTACTGAGACATGTGAACCTTCTATCTCACCATTCAACTTCCTTGAAATATTCAACAATGAAGATAAAATCCTCGCAAAGAATCTCAGAGGTTTGTTTGATTGAAACCTTCATTCAATATCACCTTTTTTTCTGTTATGCTTAGGAATGGGGTGGAATAGAAACCTCAGAAGTCCTAGAACTGAAAATAAAAGATATATTGATTTCAATTTTTTCTAGAATAGAATTTTGATCAATGCTCTTTTTTCTGCTACAGACTCAAATCACGAGTTTAATATATGTTTTTCCATTGGCTACAACTCAAATTGTTAGTCACTTACTTGTTTATGCCTTGCATAAACGTGAAGGTAACTCTACCGCAAAATCATTCATGGCATTGTAATTCATTCAACAAAAATCTAATTCCTACTTGAGAGAGCCCAGTAAACAAACTAAATAAATAAAATAAAAAATGCATCAACAAATTGAATATATACTTGATATATCAACTTATGACAAGAAGAAAGACAAATTCAAGACAATAAAATGATATCATTTTCATTAATCTCCACAAACAATTGAGACCATTGTTAGAACAAAGCATTTATGCACATTTCTCGAGAATATCATAGAGCACTGTTCTACCCTAGAACTTCCTACCCTCTAGGCAGAGTTGATTTTCTCTTTTATAAAAACAAGGGAGTGTTACCACTTTTGGTTACAAAACTATTCATTTAAAAATAGAAAACTGCTCGACTACCCACTCAAAAAACAAAAGACACAAACTAGCTATTTACTTTATTATAAAAAAATTAATCTTCCACTATTTTCTGAATAATTTATTTTCCTCGTTCACACAGTAAAAAACACTTTACTTTTTATATCCAAATGAAACATTTCACTAGTGAAAAAAATATAACGTTGCATTTCTTTATTCACATCTCACTTTATACCCATCTGAAAATAATTGAATATTAGCCTCTATTGACCTTTCTATTTTATTAAGCAATAATTATATCAACCTTTAATAACACTTGTTTGAAGGTGGGGGTAAAACATTGGAAACTAGAGGGTCTAAAATCAGCGAAAATCAGCAGATCAGCGAATTTAACATTGGAAACTAGAGGGTCTAAAATCAGCGAAAATCAGCAGATCAACGAATTTACCAAAGGGAATCAGATCTTCAAAATCGCAGAAAATTAAGAAGGAGAAGGGTTGATCACAGATCAAAGCCCTCATCGCTTGTAAACAAGGGTCTTTAGGACTTCCTTTCAGCATCTTTGAGTGCAGTGAAAGAAGACTCAGAAGGCGAAGGGCATTACAATCAATAGCAGACATATCAGATTTTGTTTGTCGCTTGGCTTCCATCTACTGCAAACACTACTAACGCTTCTGCTCTCGACAACACTTCCAAATCTGATAAGCCTAGAATTTAAATCCCTGATATCAACAAGTAGGCAGTGGCAACCCGATAGAAGTTGCAGAGGAGGTGCGAGTTTTTGAGAGGAGCGTTCGCCATGCAGTCGCGGAGGTGCTAGGGAGATGAGGCGGTGGCAGTCCGTCTCCTCCCAAAGATCTGTTTGGCATGCACACAGGACACACTCTGTAGTGGGTTTTTCGCTGAGGAAAATGGGTTGATGCCCTGGTTTCGCCTGCTTGAGATGGTGGGGGAATCACATCTGAGTTTCCTTCCTCTGTGTATTTCAAAGGGTTTTTTCAGCAAGATGGAAATCGGGGTATAAATTTGAGAAATTGGCAGAAGAATGGCCAAAAGCAGTTTCATCATGCTAGGGTTTTTGATAATAAGGCTCGGCTTGGCCTGTCGAGAGACTCTGCTAATTCACAGCCATTAAAAAAGAGCTCAGAAGGTTAAGATCCGAGTGATGTTTTGCCCTCACAACCTGTTTCATCCCCAGTTCCGTTAATTGATGCCTCAGATGTTACTTTAGGAAAGAAGGCGCATGATCTTCGAGCTTTGGCAGTTGTTATCCAGGTTTGGTGTGACTCTCTTCCTCTATCTAAGCTCCATTATATAATACATGCACATTGGTATGGCACTTTATATTTCCATGTTCTCTTTGCAAGTTCGTTCATTGTTATTTTTGATTCTACATTTGCTAGAGATAAGGCATTGTGTGTTCCATTTTTCTGGCTTGGAAAAAATTTGATCTTTGTAGAAACTTGGAAGCCCTTTCTCGCTTCCTCTAGGGTTGGTCCAAAACAGGTCCCCACCTGGTTTAAACTTCCTTTGTTGCCATCAGAATTTGTTGAATCTGATATTTTAACTAAGATCAGGGATTCTTTTGGCAAATTTCTGTTGTCTCATTCGGCATTTGAGGATGGGGTAGTGGTGGTAAAAATTTGTGTTTTAATTTTGCCTAAACTTTCTCCGTCGAAGTTTTGTAATATTCGGTTTCCTTTTGGTCTTTAGCGTCAAAATTTGTTAAAAGATTTTGGGAATTTTGGCTGTTCTTCGGTGACTATGGACTCTCCTCTGTTTTTTCACATGAAAACCATACAATTTGGCTTAGGTGTTATTGATTCCTCTTTTGATAGGGATGCAGAGTTGTTTGTTTGGAGTAAGAACCGTTTAGATATATCTGCTGCTAATTTACCTTCCCCTAAAAAGGCTACGTTCATGCCTGAAGCTTCGGCAGAGGCCTCTCTGCGTCCTATTCCTCCCTCGAGGATGGGTGTGTGAAGGGTTCTTTTTTGAATAATTCTAATGTTGCTAATGATGCTTTAGCTACGGGAAAGTCTTCTGTTGAGCTTGGGAAAGTTTTAGGGTCTAAGATACAATTTCCTGAAGGGCTGAATACCTCAGAACATCCTGGGGATGTTGATGTTGTCCTAAATGAGCATCTTATTGCTTAGTTGCAAGATATTGCTAACACAAATAAGGTCTCTCTCAATTCTGATCTTGCCAATAAAGTGATTTCTTCAATCTTAGTTGATTTGGGTACTCTAGAAAATGACTTGGCTGCTTTTCCCACTACAAACTCCTTTGATGTTCTTAATCTAGATAAAGCCGTAGTGACATAAGATCCTGGGCCATCTTGGGCTCTCATTCTTTTGGATAAGGTAGAGGGTTGGGTGGCTTTGGCTCTAGAGAATAGATTTCCTCCAGACACTTCTTTGGGCAATTCTGGTCTTCCTATAGTACAAACCCCTCTTTCTCCCACATTGTCAACTCCTTGGAAAAGAGGCCATAAACCCAAATCTATTAAAACTAATCTTGAAACTGATGCGGGAATTCAATCAACTCTTCTTTCCTCTTTGGAAACTTCAAGAAAGAAGAGATCCAAAAAACCCTTTAGTCCACCAGTCACAAGAGGCTTGGAGACTAAGCGTAGTCTTCACGAGACCTTTTTGGCAGGTAAGGTTTCTTCGGTTTCTTTGGAAATCTTGAGGGGAGCAGATGCCTCCCCTTAGGGCCAATGAGGATTTTATCTTGGAATGTTAGGGGCTTAAATGCCCCTAACAAGCGACGCTTGATTAAGTCACAATTGGACTTAATGAAGTGTGATGTGTTCATGATTCAAGAAACTAAGTTAAATCTATCTTCGGCTGATAGGTTATTCTCTTCCTAGAAAGCATGGAATTTTTGTGCTTCTCAGGTTAGTGCAGGATCAAGGGGGGCCAAAAAGTGGTGATGTGAAAAAAATAGCCTTCCTCACTCACCTAAAAACGTGAAAATCCGTGTTGACTTTTTGCTTGGCCTGGGTGTCAGTACACCTTGGCCTGGTAATTACCTATGCAAATCGGATATCCGATTTACATTTGTAATTTTAATTTAAAAAAAATATTATATGTTACATATTATATAATATATATAAAAAAAACATATTTTAAAAACTAACCAAAAAAAAACATATTTTATGAGGCGGGGGTGGCGAAGGCTGGGTGCCTAAACCCTAGCCGCAGCGGCGCCGCCGCAATGGGCGCAGGGCCTGCGGCTCCCACACAGGGAACACAGCGCCCTGCAGCCACCGCGGGGGACGCCGCTCCCTGCGGTTTCCATGGTCGTAGCTTGCGCGAGAGGGGGGAGGAGGAGGCGGGTGGAGCTCCGCTCCCCGCCCTCCAAACCCCAATCAAATATATTATATAATACGTATTATATAATATATTATTATATTATATTATATTATAATATAATAATATATTATAGAATACAATATTATATTATATTATATTATATTATATTATATATATAATATAATATAATATAATACAAAACGTATTATATAATATAATAATATATTATAATATATTATTATATTATATTATATTTGTTATTAAAAAATAATTTAAGTTTAAAAATCAGATATCCGATTTTCTAAGACTTTTATATTTTGACAGTGATAGCCCATGAGTCATATTTAACTCACGGGCCGCGCGATTTCATCAAAATCCGATATCTGCTGCACCCGATATTCGGTGTTTTGACAAAAAATTGCTAAGAAATAGATTTAGAGGTAAGAATTTTATTGTTTTGAATCATTTTCATTCATTTTTTGTATTTTTTGTTAATGTTTATATTATTTTTCATTGAATATATGGTTTTTTTTCATGAAAACTAGGCTTTTTAAAATCAAATACCTAATTGTTTAAATTTGTTAACTAAATTTAATTGTTTACATTCAATTAGGTTAAAAATGGGGGATAACAATGAAAACACTGGCCAACCACAACTGCAACAACCAAAGCCTCATTTGCCAAACCCCCCCTCAATTCAGGATTTGATTGCACAAAATTTGAATGAATTGAGGGGGATTGTAGAAGTATATCGTAGGATCCCTCATCTAAACCCAATGTTTGATCCTCTCATGTCAATCATAAAAAGTATGGAAACCATGACTGAGGAGCACAATGCTGCCCTTTTGTGGTGAGATTCTATGAGGGAAAAATATGCAGATGGCTTGTCATATAAGGATATCAAGGATCTTGAGATATCCAAAGCCGAAATCGCCTCATTGTTTGTCAATCCCCGTACTGGTCAGCTCGTAGATCCCCCAAAAATAGAACTTTCTATTAAATGGTGCACAAATGATGGGATTGTGAAAAACTTTTGGGATCGTTGGTGGATGGTTTTCGACAAACCACCCAACAACAATCTTGATATCCCCTTCTATTTCATAAAAAAATTGTATGCTGAGTTTGTTTTACACAAACATATGAACTACTTTGACATCCAACCTTTCCAGGGTCTAGGTTTAGGTATGCCCCAAAATAGACCTGGGGTAGTTAGAGTAGTCCAGAGCCCATATGTCCCCCCTCCTCCTGTTGATCCCCCACCTGCAGTGCAACATCCTGATATCATTTGTGAGGCAGCTTCATGGACCATATCGACTATTCACTCTTTGAGTAGCCTTTTGGTTTCTCAGGCTGCGTCAGTAGCTCAACCTACTCTTGATGGTAGCGGTGCATCCGGTGGCGTTGACACGTCATCGTTGACTCCACACATATGCGTGCCCCATAGTTGTGTCATGTGTGGGCACGTATGCTTGGGTCCAGTTGGACAACCCGTCGATCCTCTTGTGGACAGTGCAGATTATGAGGTACATGAGATGCATGATGTACCAGATGTTATTACACAGAATGGAGGATACCCTGGGGAGTCCTCACATGCTAGAGGCGAGGAGGAACCATCATCATACATTGATGATATAGTGGTAAGATTTGTATTTTCACAGTTCATGTTATATTTTAATTAAATATTTATAAATTAGATAATATTAAGTACTAATTTTTATTTACATGGTCTATTTAACAGTTGATGACCGAGGATGAGTTGAGACAGATTCAGGAGGGCACCTTGTCGGCCATTTCATTTGGCCTTGATAGCTTGACGGTACATATATTATTGCACCTAGTCGTTTGTATTTTATTGTACATACATGCTCATCATTTATATTGGTATTAATTAGATTATGTAGTAACTTGCATGTATATCTTATTTTACTCTTGTAGGGCACAAGCAGCACGAGTGTGGGGTAGTGTGATTTAGGATCTGGTAGTGCAGTTGGAGACAAGGGAAAGGTAATTGAATGCAAATATGATTGAATGAATAGTTTAAATAACTTATAGTGATTATACATGTCTAGACATAGATTGATAGTTTCATATACTTGTTGTGTATATATACAGAGAATTCTTGGCTTCACATCCTTGATGACTACACCCAGTATACCTGAAGAAGAAGAAGAGATGCCTCGAGTAGATGTGTGTTTATTTTATTTTTTGATTAGTAGATATAATTTGTTATTATCAGTGACAATTATATGCTAACTTGTATTAATGTCATGTTTCTGAACATATGTAGGTTGTGTATGAAAATATTCAAAACATACCTCCTCTACCAAAGACATACATCAAGAGTCCTGCAAAGTTGAAGAGAAAACGTGGAGATGAGGTAAACATGAATAGTTCAATTATAGTTCATTTTTATGTTAACTTTTCGAATGTGAATTATATAATATAACTAATATTAATTGTGGTTTGTTTTTCTTGTGCAGGATCCTTTAGAGCCGAGCAGTACGGCGAAGAGGATTGATTTTGATGATACATCAACAACTTAGGATGTTATAGATAGTTTTGGGATGCTTACATGTCTAGTTGGCATGTATATTTTGTATATGGACATACATTCACGTATTTAGACATACATTTTGTTTCAGTTGGCGTTTATGCCATATTTGTGTTTGGACATACATTTGTAATCATTTGACATTTTTATATATACAGAAGTTGATATTCGATCATATAAATTGTTTCTCATCTGTGCGTGGTGTTATCATGGGAATATTTAATCTTCATTCCAATAATTAACAATGGTTAATAATGGCTATTTAATGAACAATGCAATTCATTTCATTTCATCGTAAGTGTTGTTTTTATAATGAACAATATAATTCATTTAATGAGCAATACAATACAATTCATTTAATGAACAATACAATTTATGAACAATATAATTCATTTAATCAACAATACAATACAATTCATTCAATGAACAATACAATTCATTTAATGAACAATACAATACAATTCATTTAATGAACAATACTTGATACAATTCATTATTACCCTATGCATGATCCTATTTTTCCCCCCACCTCGGTCGAACGCTCAGGGTTTTATTAGGGCAGCAATTTTTCTGTTGGCAAAAAAATCGTCAGTCTCACTCAATCGAATGTTGTCGCGTGGTCGATTTCTCATTCTGCTCGTCGTGATGATGAACCATCAGCTCCAACATGTCTAGTTAGGCATTATTACCCTATGCATGCTCCTATTTTTTCCCCCCACTCAATCCAACGCTCGGGGTCATACCCTATCGGCATCGTCCCTTGACCGTCCTAAGTGCTCAAAATTGTCAAACTTTGACAGGCCCTAACTCAGAATCCGTGGTACCTACGAACAATCCGTTTGAACCTACGGGGCCATGAGACAAATCCCTACAAAATCCTATCTCGGTTTTTCAAGTTACCCTATGGTTTTATTAGGGCAGCAATTTTTCGGTTGGCAAAAAAATCGTTAGTCTCACTCAATGGAATGTTGTCGCGTGGCCGATTTCTCATTCTGCTCGTCGTGATGACGAACCGTCAGCTCTGACATGTCTAGTTAGGCATTATTACCCTACGCATTCTCCTATTTTTCCCCCCCACTCGATCCAACGCTCGGGGTCATACCCTTTCGGTGTCGTCCCTTGAGCGCCCTAAGTGCTCAAAATTGTCAAACTTTGACGGCTCCTAACTCAGAATCTGTGGCACCTACGAATGATCCGTTTGAACCTATGGGGCCACAGGAGGGGTCCCTAAAAAAGCCTATCTTATTTTTTCAAGTTGCACTATGTTTTTATTAGGGCAGTAATTTTTCGGTTGGCGAAAAAATCCTCAGTCTCACTCAATGGAATGTTGTCGCGTGGCCAATTTCTCGTTCTGCTCATCGCAATGACGAACCATCGACTCTGACATGTCCAGTTAGGCATTATTACCCTATGCGTGCTCCTATTTTGTCCCCCCACTCGATCCAACGCTCCAGGTCATACCCTACCGGTGTCGTCCCTTGAGCGTCCTAAGTGCTTAAAATTGTCAAAATTTGACTTGCCCTAACTCAGAATCCGTGGCACCTGCGAATGATCTGTTTGAACCTACGGGGCCATGAGAGGGGTCCCTACAAAAGCCTATCTTGTTTTTTCAAGTTGCCCTATGGTTTTATTAGGGCAGCAATTTTTCTGTTGCCAAAAAAATCATCAGTCTCACTCAATCGAATGATGTCACGTGGTCGATTTCTCGTTCTGCTTGTCGCGATGATGAACCGTCAGCTTTGACATGTCCAGTTAGGCATTATTACCCTACACATGATCATATTTTTCCCCCCACTTGATCCAACACTCGGGGTCATACCCTACCGATGTCATCCCTTGAGCGCCCTAAGTGCTCAAAATTGTCAAACTTTTGACAGGCCCTAACTCGGAATCCATGGCACTTGTGAACGATCTGTTTGAACCTACGGGGCCACGAGAGGGGTCCCTACAAAAGCCTATCTCGGTTTTTCAAGTTCCCTATGGTTTTATTAGGGCAGCAATTTTTTTGCTGGCGAAAAATCGTCAGTCTCACTTAATTGAATGTTGTCGCGTGGCCGATTTCTCGTTCTACTCGTCGTGATGACAAACCGTCAGCTCTGACATGTCCAATTAGGCATTATTACCCTACACATGCTCCTATTTTGTCCCCCCACTCGATCCAACACTCAGGGTCATACCCTACCGACGTCGTCCCTTGAGCGCCCTAAGTGCTCAAAATTATCAAACTTTGACGGGCCCTAACTTGGAATCCGTGGTACCTGCAAATGATCCATTTGAACCTATGGGGACACAAGAGGGGTCTCTACAAAATCCTATCTCGGTTTTTCAAGTTGCCCTATGGTTTTATTAGGACAACAATTTTTCTGTTGGCAAAAAATCGTCAGTCTCACTCAATCGAATGTTGTCGTGTGGTCGATTTCTCGTTCTGCTCATCGCGATGATGAACCATCAGCTCCGACATGTCTAGTTAGGCATTATTACCCTACGCATGCTCCTATTTTTCCCCCCCACTCGATCCAACGCTCAAGGTCATACCCTACCGACGTCGTCCCTTGAGCACTAAAATTATATATAAACAAGTATTACACTGTAGACACATAATGATCATGAATATTTCCATGTATTGTATACACATAATTACCATTACACTTGCATGTGACATCCATGAAGGGATATGCAAACATGATTTTTTTTTTTCATTATCAATACAACTACACCAATGTACTCATGTACAGATACATGGACATTATCATCAATATAACTAAACCAATTTGGTCATGGACATTGTATATCATCATAACAATGCTACATCAATTCACATCCATATACAAATACAACATCCCACTTCATCTGCATCAGACATCCTCATGTCCTAAGAGAAAAGCTTGTGTACATTAATGCTTGCATATAAATGAAGACCAAAATAAGTAACCTTTTTATGCAGAATGAATGTGCTACAAGAAACAAATTATAACACTTAATATAAATTAGTTTGGCAAATTATAAATAGATCATTTCAAAAAATTTTAAGACGTAGAAGATTGTATAATTATGAAACTTACCAGTTTCTCTGCAAAGTATACAAGCATAACTTTGAAGAAAGACACATGTTGATTAAAGCCCTTCTCACTGCATTTATCTGCATGGTTGAAGACAATGGTAGATATGGTCATTTCTAAATAGCAATACATTCACTTGACTTAATGTTTATGCATAAAATTTTATCTCATTAATGCACAAAAGAATATGTACCATCACCAAGAGAGGGTCTTGTCAACGACGAAAGATCTAGCATGAACTTGTATATCATCAAAAATCATAATGTGATGTACTATTGTATATCATCACTAAAGACCTGCATGAGCATAAAGGTTTTGCGATAATTATATCATCAAAAATTGTCAGATAGTGTTCTCTAATAACAAAAATTGTAAAGCTCATCAAATGCATGATAATAAGTCGTGTTGCAAAAATACGTCCCTTCCGATTATATCGTGTACCCGCTATGTGCATGCAAAAATCGTGTTGCCAAAAAAAAACGTCCATCAATAGACCTGCATTTTCAACACATCCTTAATATACATGTAACAAACTTGATCATTAAGGTTTAATGATCATTGTTCGAAATGAAATGCATGATAAAAAAAATAAGGCACCATTAAAGACCTACTACTCAAGTGTGCCTGAAGGGTCATCTCTTTGTTTAAGAGTATCCAGTATTGCTTCATGATCAACAATAGTCACTATCCATAACTCTTTGGTCTTTGGTTTTGCTTGATGCTTCAACAACCTGACATTTGTAGCTATAATAAGGTGTGAATACATTATAATGGTTTTGTGTCTTTCGTAGTCTTCAAATGCAGGTATGCCATTCTTTCTAATCATGTATGTTTGCAACCAAGTTCCCACAACAACAACTGAACCTGTAGGATATGTGAACCTGTCATCATCTGTCACTGGTTGTGTTAGCTTTTGTTTTCCCTGTACACATCGTGCCAACCAATATTCTGATCTCTCTTCATTCCCTTGCGGTGCAACAACTGCAAAAACATGTCCTGGCTTTACAAGATCTGATAGACGATCATACTCAAGTGAACTTTCCATGTCATCGTTTGATAAGGATATTGTTTGAGATAAAGGAGTTAGATAGTGGGGAACCCACGTATCAACCCACTCACTTGACTCGCACTGATCCCAAACACACCAAACACAACTCTGACAAAAACAAGCCAATGCTTGTGTCCAAATGGTCCATGTACTTGCATCTGAGTTGAGAAATGAATGCATCTTTGAAGAATCTTTAATTGTTTGACAATCCAATCTATCTCCCACTATTCCCTCCTCAACCAATGACACCATATGATCCCTAATGACACCATAGGACCCCTTAAGACACCAAATCATGTCGTTAGAGGTCATATGGTGTCTTAAGGGGTCATAGGCCATAATATGATCCCTTAGGACACAATATGACCCACTAGGAAACAATATGACCAATTAGGACACAATGTGAGGAGAGAGAGAGAGAGAGAGGAGGAGAGAGAAAGAGAGAGAGAGAGAGGGAGAGAGGGAGAAAGAGAGGGAGAGATAGGGAGACCATATGACCCCTAACGACACAATTTGGTGTCTTAAGGGGTCCTATGGTGTCGTTAGGGGTCATATGGTGTCCTAAGGGGTCAGATGGTGTCCCATGAACCCTTATGACCTCTTAGGACACCATATGACCCCTAACGACACCATAGGACCCCTTAAGACACCAAATCATGTCGTTAGGGGTCATATTGTGTCCTACGACCCCATAAGACACAATATTACCCCTAACGACATGATTTGGTGTCTTAAGGGGTCCTATGGTATCATTAGGGGTCATATGGTGTCCATAAGGGTCATATGGTGTCTTGGGACACCATAGGACCCCTTAAGTTAGGCAATTGTGTCGTTAGGGGTCATATTGTGTCCTAAGGGGTCGTAGGCCACAATATGACCCCTTACAACATGATTTAGTGTCTTAAGGGGTCCTATGGTGTCGTTAGGGATCATATGGTTTCCATAGGGGTCATATGGTGTCTTGGGACACCATAGGACCCCTTAGGACACAATATGACCCCTTAGGACATAATATGACCAAAGCAACCCAATATGGTGTCATTAGGGGTCATATGGTGTCCTAAGAGGTCATAAGGGTTCATGGGACACCATATGATCCCTTAGGACACCATATGACCCCTAACGACATGATTTGGTGTCTTAAGGGGTCCTATGGTGTCCATAGGGGTCATATGGTGTCTTGGGACACCATACGACCCGTTATGACACCATATTGGGTCGCTTTGGGTCATATGGTGTCCTACGACCCCTTATGACACCATATGACCCCTTAAGACACCATATTTGTTCGTTATGGGTCATATTGTGTCCTAGTGGGTCATATTACATCATATGACCCCTTTAAGACATCATATGACCCCTTAGGACACCATTAAACCCCTAATGACACCATATTGGGTCACTTTGGGTCATATGGTGTCTTACAACCCCTTAGGACAACATATGACCCATAACACACAATTTGGTGTCTTAAGGGGTCATATGGTGTCCTACAACACCATATGACGCCTATGGACACCATATGACTGCTAACGACACCATAGGACCCCTTAAGACACTGAATCATGTCGTTAGAGGTCATATGATGTCCTAAGGGGTCATAGGCCACAATATGACCCCTTACGACACAATATGACCCAAAGCGACCCAATATGGTGTCATTAGGGGTCATATGGTGTCCTAAGAGGTCATAAGGGTTCATGATGTCTTAATCTCTCTCTCTCTGTCTCTCCCCTAATCTCATAAGGTTTCATGATGTCTTAATGTCATAAGGGTTCATGATGTCCTATGATGTCTTAATCTCTCTCTCTCCCCCTCTCCCCTAATTTCTCTCTCTCTCTCCCCTAATCTCTCTCTCCCTCTCCTTCTCTCTCTCTCTCCCCTAATCTCTCTCTGTCCCTCTCCATCTATCTTTCTCTCCCCTAATCTCTCTCTATCTCTCTCTCTCCCTTCCCCCTCCCCATCTCTCTGTCTCTGTCTCTCTGTCTCTGTCTCTGTCTCTCTCTATCTCTATCTCTGTCTCTGTCTCTCCCTCTCCACTAATCTCTTTATCTCTCTCTACCTTCCCTCCCCTTCCTCCCTCTCTCTCCATCTCTCTCCCTTCCCCCTCCCCATCTCTCTCTCTCTCTCTCTCTCTCTCTCTCTCTCTCTCTCTAAGGGGTCATATTGTGTCTTACGACCTCTTAGGACAACATATGACCCATAATGACAAAATTTCTCTCTCTCTCTCTCTCTCTCTCTCTCTCTCTCTCTCTCTCTCTCTCTCTCTCTCTCTCTTTCTCCCTCTCTCCCTCTCCTTCTCTCTCTCTCTCTCTCTCTCTAAAATATGAATAACAAAATCCGATATTGGATAAAATCGAATATCGGATTTCTGCCATCGCCATTAATGTGGCAGTTTAGTAAATAAAAGGCGGCAATGGGAAATTTTTTGGGGACCACAAATTTATGTATTAAAATCGGATATCCGATTTTTGTAGTCAAATTTTTAAATTTCAAATTTCGGCTCGAGAATGCTTTGGTATTTGGTTTGGAAGTGACAAGCTTGGAAAGTCAACTGAAAAAACGTGTTTTTCAATATTCCTTGATTTTCCAGAATTTACACTAGTGGCTGACGACTTTTTTTGTAGCCAAAATTGATAAAACGAAAAGGGTTTTTTAAGGAAGTTCCCAGCTTTCCAACAATATAAGGCTTGTCTTATTTTGACTTTAATAAATAATTATTATTTATTTTCTAATTGAATTCTGACAATAGTCCTGATTGATATACTGATTGAAAAACACTCATAACTTTCAAACGATATAACATTTTTTGAATCTGAAACATGCATCACATCCTATGCTTTGTCTACTATAGGGAAAAATTAAAAAAAAAAAAAATTCATAAGGTTTTGACTAAGTTAAGGTGGTCAGACGTAGGAGTTTCTGAATTTCTGAAAAGCTATAGTATTTTATTGTACATACATGCTCATCATTTATATTGGTATTAATTAGATTATGTAGTAACTTGCATGTATATCTTATTTTACTCTTGTAGGGCACAAGCAGCACGAGTGTGGGGTAGTGTGATTTAGGATCTGGTAGTGCAGTTGGAGACAAGGGAAAGGTAATTGAATGCAAATATGATTGAATGAATAGTTTAAATAACTTATAGTGATTATACATGTCTAGACATAGATTGATAGTTTCATATACTTGTTGTGTATATATACAGAGAATTCTTGGCTTCACATCCTTGATGACTACACCCAGTATACCTGAAGAAGAAGAAGAGATGCCTCGAGTAGATGTGTGTTTATTTTATTTTTTGATTAGTAGATATAATTTGTTATTATCAGTGACAATTATATGCTAACTTGTATTAATGTCATGTTTCTGAACATATGTAGGTTGTGTATGAAAATATTCAAAACATACCTCCTCTACCAAAGACATACATCAAGAGTCCTGCAAAGTTGAAGAGAAAACGTGGAGATGAGGTAAACATGAATAGTTCAATTATAGTTCATTTTTATGTTAACTTTTCGAATGTGAATTATATAATATAACTAATATTAATTGTGGTTTGTTTTTCTTGTGCAGGATCCTTTAGAGCCGAGCAGTACGGCGAAGAGGATTGATTTTGATGATACATCAACAACTTAGGATGTTATAGATAGTTTTGGGATGCTTACATGTCTAGTTGGCATGTATATTTTGTATATGGACATACATTCACGTATTTAGACATACATTTTGTTTCAGTTGGCGTTTATGCCATATTTGTGTTTGGACATACATTTGTAATCATTTGACATTTTTATATATACAGAAGTTGATATTCGATCATATAAATTGTTTCTCATCTGTGCGTGGTGTTATCATGGGAATATTTAATCTTCATTCCAATAATTAACAATGGTTAATAATGGCTATTTAATGAACAATGCAATTCATTTCATTTCATCGTAAGTGTTGTTTTTATAATGAACAATATAATTCATTTAATGAGCAATACAATACAATTCATTTAATGAACAATACAATTTATGAACAATATAATTCATTTAATCAACAATACAATACAATTCATTCAATGAACAATACAATTCATTTAATGAACAATACAATACAATTCATTTAATGAACAATACTTGATACAATTCATTATTACCCTATGCATGATCCTATTTTTCCCCCCACCTCGGTCGAACGCTCAGGGTTTTATTAGGGCAGCAATTTTTCTGTTGGCAAAAAAATCGTCAGTCTCACTCAATCGAATGTTGTCGCGTGGTCGATTTCTCATTCTGCTCGTCGTGATGATGAACCATCAGCTCCAACATGTCTAGTTAGGCATTATTACCCTATGCATGCTCCTATTTTTTCCCCCCACTCAATCCAACGCTCGGGGTCATACCCTATCGGCATCGTCCCTTGACCGTCCTAAGTGCTCAAAATTGTCAAACTTTGACAGGCCCTAACTCAGAATCCGTGGTACCTACGAACAATCCGTTTGAACCTACGGGGCCATGAGACAAATCCCTACAAAATCCTATCTCGGTTTTTCAAGTTACCCTATGGTTTTATTAGGGCAGCAATTTTTCGGTTGGCAAAAAAATCGTTAGTCTCACTCAATGGAATGTTGTCGCGTGGCCGATTTCTCATTCTGCTCGTCGTGATGACGAACCGTCAGCTCTGACATGTCTAGTTAGGCATTATTACCCTACGCATTCTCCTATTTTTCCCCCCCACTCGATCCAACGCTCGGGGTCATACCCTTTCGGTGTCGTCCCTTGAGCGCCCTAAGTGCTCAAAATTGTCAAACTTTGACGGCTCCTAACTCAGAATCTGTGGCACCTACGAATGATCCGTTTGAACCTATGGGGCCACAGGAGGGGTCCCTAAAAAAGCCTATCTTATTTTTTCAAGTTGCACTATGTTTTTATTAGGGCAGTAATTTTTCGGTTGGCGAAAAAATCCTCAGTCTCACTCAATGGAATGTTGTCGCGTGGCCAATTTCTCGTTCTGCTCATCGCAATGACGAACCATCGACTCTGACATGTCCAGTTAGGCATTATTACCCTATGCGTGCTCCTATTTTGTCCCCCCACTCGATCCAACGCTCCAGGTCATACCCTACCGGTGTCGTCCCTTGAGCGTCCTAAGTGCTTAAAATTGTCAAAATTTGACTTGCCCTAACTCAGAATCCGTGGCACCTGCGAATGATCTGTTTGAACCTACGGGGCCATGAGAGGGGTCCCTACAAAAGCCTATCTTGTTTTTTCAAGTTGCCCTATGGTTTTATTAGGGCAGCAATTTTTCTGTTGCCAAAAAAATCATCAGTCTCACTCAATCGAATGATGTCACGTGGTCGATTTCTCGTTCTGCTTGTCGCGATGATGAACCGTCAGCTTTGACATGTCCAGTTAGGCATTATTACCCTACACATGATCATATTTTTCCCCCCACTTGATCCAACACTCGGGGTCATACCCTACCGATGTCATCCCTTGAGCGCCCTAAGTGCTCAAAATTGTCAAACTTTTGACAGGCCCTAACTCGGAATCCATGGCACTTGTGAACGATCTGTTTGAACCTACGGGGCCACGAGAGGGGTCCCTACAAAAGCCTATCTCGGTTTTTCAAGTTCCCTATGGTTTTATTAGGGCAGCAATTTTTTTGCTGGCGAAAAATCGTCAGTCTCACTTAATTGAATGTTGTCGCGTGGCCGATTTCTCGTTCTACTCGTCGTGATGACAAACCGTCAGCTCTGACATGTCCAATTAGGCATTATTACCCTACACATGCTCCTATTTTGTCCCCCCACTCGATCCAACACTCAGGGTCATACCCTACCGACGTCGTCCCTTGAGCGCCCTAAGTGCTCAAAATTATCAAACTTTGACGGGCCCTAACTTGGAATCCGTGGTACCTGCAAATGATCCATTTGAACCTATGGGGACACAAGAGGGGTCTCTACAAAATCCTATCTCGGTTTTTCAAGTTGCCCTATGGTTTTATTAGGACAACAATTTTTCTGTTGGCAAAAAATCGTCAGTCTCACTCAATCGAATGTTGTCGTGTGGTCGATTTCTCGTTCTGCTCATCGCGATGATGAACCATCAGCTCCGACATGTCTAGTTAGGCATTATTACCCTACGCATGCTCCTATTTTTCCCCCCCACTCGATCCAACGCTCAAGGTCATACCCTACCGACGTCGTCCCTTGAGCACTAAAATTATATATAAACAAGTATTACACTGTAGACACATAATGATCATGAATATTTCCATGTATTGTATACACATAATTACCATTACACTTGCATGTGACATCCATGAAGGGATATGCAAACATGATTTTTTTTTTTCATTATCAATACAACTACACCAATGTACTCATGTACAGATACATGGACATTATCATCAATATAACTAAACCAATTTGGTCATGGACATTGTATATCATCATAACAATGCTACATCAATTCACATCCATATACAAATACAACATCCCACTTCATCTGCATCAGACATCCTCATGTCCTAAGAGAAAAGCTTGTGTACATTAATGCTTGCATATAAATGAAGACCAAAATAAGTAACCTTTTTATGCAGAATGAATGTGCTACAAGAAACAAATTATAACACTTAATATAAATTAGTTTGGCAAATTATAAATAGATCATTTCAAAAAATTTTAAGACGTAGAAGATTGTATAATTATGAAACTTACCAGTTTCTCTGCAAAGTATACAAGCATAACTTTGAAGAAAGACACATGTTGATTAAAGCCCTTCTCACTGCATTTATCTGCATGGTTGAAGACAATGGTAGATATGGTCATTTCTAAATAGCAATACATTCACTTGACTTAATGTTTATGCATAAAATTTTATCTCATTAATGCACAAAAGAATATGTACCATCACCAAGAGAGGGTCTTGTCAACGACGAAAGATCTAGCATGAACTTGTATATCATCAAAAATCATAATGTGATGTACTATTGTATATCATCACTAAAGACCTGCATGAGCATAAAGGTTTTGCGATAATTATATCATCAAAAATTGTCAGATAGTGTTCTCTAATAACAAAAATTGTAAAGCTCATCAAATGCATGATAATAAGTCGTGTTGCAAAAATACGTCCCTTCCGATTATATCGTGTACCCGCTATGTGCATGCAAAAATCGTGTTGCCAAAAAAAAACGTCCATCAATAGACCTGCATTTTCAACACATCCTTAATATACATGTAACAAACTTGATCATTAAGGTTTAATGATCATTGTTCGAAATGAAATGCATGATAAAAAAAATAAGGCACCATTAAAGACCTACTACTCAAGTGTGCCTGAAGGGTCATCTCTTTGTTTAAGAGTATCCAGTATTGCTTCATGATCAACAATAGTCACTATCCATAACTCTTTGGTCTTTGGTTTTGCTTGATGCTTCAACAACCTGACATTTGTAGCTATAATAAGGTGTGAATACATTATAATGGTTTTGTGTCTTTCGTAGTCTTCAAATGCAGGTATGCCATTCTTTCTAATCATGTATGTTTGCAACCAAGTTCCCACAACAACAACTGAACCTGTAGGATATGTGAACCTGTCATCATCTGTCACTGGTTGTGTTAGCTTTTGTTTTCCCTGTACACATCGTGCCAACCAATATTCTGATCTCTCTTCATTCCCTTGCGGTGCAACAACTGCAAAAACATGTCCTGGCTTTACAAGATCTGATAGACGATCATACTCAAGTGAACTTTCCATGTCATCGTTTGATAAGGATATTGTTTGAGATAAAGGAGTTAGATAGTGGGGAACCCACGTATCAACCCACTCACTTGACTCGCACTGATCCCAAACACACCAAACACAACTCTGACAAAAACAAGCCAATGCTTGTGTCCAAATGGTCCATGTACTTGCATCTGAGTTGAGAAATGAATGCATCTTTGAAGAATCTTTAATTGTTTGACAATCCAATCTATCTCCCACTATTCCCTCCTCAACCAATGACACCATATGATCCCTAATGACACCATAGGACCCCTTAAGACACCAAATCATGTCGTTAGAGGTCATATGGTGTCTTAAGGGGTCATAGGCCATAATATGATCCCTTAGGACACAATATGACCCACTAGGAAACAATATGACCAATTAGGACACAATGTGAGGAGAGAGAGAGAGAGAGAGGAGGAGAGAGAAAGAGAGAGAGAGAGAGGGAGAGAGGGAGAAAGAGAGGGAGAGATAGGGAGACCATATGACCCCTAACGACACAATTTGGTGTCTTAAGGGGTCCTATGGTGTCGTTAGGGGTCATATGGTGTCCTAAGGGGTCAGATGGTGTCCCATGAACCCTTATGACCTCTTAGGACACCATATGACCCCTAACGACACCATAGGACCCCTTAAGACACCAAATCATGTCGTTAGGGGTCATATTGTGTCCTACGACCCCATAAGACACAATATTACCCCTAACGACATGATTTGGTGTCTTAAGGGGTCCTATGGTATCATTAGGGGTCATATGGTGTCCATAAGGGTCATATGGTGTCTTGGGACACCATAGGACCCCTTAAGTTAGGCAATTGTGTCGTTAGGGGTCATATTGTGTCCTAAGGGGTCGTAGGCCACAATATGACCCCTTACAACATGATTTAGTGTCTTAAGGGGTCCTATGGTGTCGTTAGGGATCATATGGTTTCCATAGGGGTCATATGGTGTCTTGGGACACCATAGGACCCCTTAGGACACAATATGACCCCTTAGGACATAATATGACCAAAGCAACCCAATATGGTGTCATTAGGGGTCATATGGTGTCCTAAGAGGTCATAAGGGTTCATGGGACACCATATGATCCCTTAGGACACCATATGACCCCTAACGACATGATTTGGTGTCTTAAGGGGTCCTATGGTGTCCATAGGGGTCATATGGTGTCTTGGGACACCATACGACCCGTTATGACACCATATTGGGTCGCTTTGGGTCATATGGTGTCCTACGACCCCTTATGACACCATATGACCCCTTAAGACACCATATTTGTTCGTTATGGGTCATATTGTGTCCTAGTGGGTCATATTACATCATATGACCCCTTTAAGACATCATATGACCCCTTAGGACACCATTAAACCCCTAATGACACCATATTGGGTCACTTTGGGTCATATGGTGTCTTACAACCCCTTAGGACAACATATGACCCATAACACACAATTTGGTGTCTTAAGGGGTCATATGGTGTCCTACAACACCATATGACGCCTATGGACACCATATGACTGCTAACGACACCATAGGACCCCTTAAGACACTGAATCATGTCGTTAGAGGTCATATGATGTCCTAAGGGGTCATAGGCCACAATATGACCCCTTACGACACAATATGACCCAAAGCGACCCAATATGGTGTCATTAGGGGTCATATGGTGTCCTAAGAGGTCATAAGGGTTCATGATGTCTTAATCTCTCTCTCTCTGTCTCTCCCCTAATCTCATAAGGTTTCATGATGTCTTAATGTCATAAGGGTTCATGATGTCCTATGATGTCTTAATCTCTCTCTCTCCCCCTCTCCCCTAATTTCTCTCTCTCTCTCCCCTAATCTCTCTCTCCCTCTCCTTCTCTCTCTCTCTCCCCTAATCTCTCTCTGTCCCTCTCCATCTATCTTTCTCTCCCCTAATCTCTCTCTATCTCTCTCTCTCCCTTCCCCCTCCCCATCTCTCTGTCTCTGTCTCTCTGTCTCTGTCTCTGTCTCTCTCTATCTCTATCTCTGTCTCTGTCTCTCCCTCTCCACTAATCTCTTTATCTCTCTCTACCTTCCCTCCCCTTCCTCCCTCTCTCTCCATCTCTCTCCCTTCCCCCTCCCCATCTCTCTCTCTCTCTCTCTCTCTCTCTCTCTCTCTCTCTAAGGGGTCATATTGTGTCTTACGACCTCTTAGGACAACATATGACCCATAATGACAAAATTTCTCTCTCTCTCTCTCTCTCTCTCTCTCTCTCTCTCTCTCTCTCTCTCTCTCTCTCTCTCTCTCTCTCTTTCTCCCTCTCTCCCTCTCCTTCTCTCTCTCTCTCTCTCTCTCTAAAATATGAATAACAAAATCCGATATTGGATAAAATCGAATATCGGATTTCTGCCATCGCCATTAATGTGGCAGTTTAGTAAATAAAAGGCGGCAATGGGAAATTTTTTGGGGACCACAAATTTATGTATTAAAATCGGATATCCGATTTTTGTAGTCAAATTTTTAAATTTCAAATTTCGGCTCGAGAATGCTTTGGTATTTGGTTTGGAAGTGACAAGCTTGGAAAGTCAACTGAAAAAACGTGTTTTTCAATATTCCTTGATTTTCCAGAATTTACACTAGTGGCTGACGACTTTTTTTGTAGCCAAAATTGATAAAACGAAAAGGGTTTTTTAAGGAAGTTCCCAGCTTTCCAACAATATAAGGCTTGTCTTATTTTGACTTTAATAAATAATTATTATTTATTTTCTAATTGAATTCTGACAATAGTCCTGATTGATATACTGATTGAAAAACACTCATAACTTTCAAACGATATAACATTTTTTGAATCTGAAACATGCATCACATCCTATGCTTTGTCTACTATAGGGAAAAATTAAAAAAAAAAAAAATTCATAAGGTTTTGACTAAGTTAAGGTGGTCAGACGTAGGAGTTTCTGAATTTCTGAAAAGCTATAGTAAAAAAATTCATATATTAATTTAATTTATAAAAAAATTAAAAAAAAAATGTGTCACATCCGGAATTGAGTCTAATACTTATATTATAAATATTGTAAAAAAATATTATGATTTGAATGTGATTAGGGTGGTCAGACATACGTCTACTTTGTATTTTTTTCCTAAAATTTTAGTACCACTGCATTGAAATTTGAAATTTTCATCAAATAGGAATTTTTTTTTCCAAAAAACAACTAGTAGTTTAGAAACTACATTCAATTTTCTATATATTCTCTTCTTACATATTTTAAAAACAATGTTCACAACTTATTCAAATCTTCATGTCAAGTTCCATAACTCTGATTTTCTGAAATTTCATTGCCACTTAAGGGCCTGTTTTGGCACACCATGATCCTGCACATACCCTGTCCCTCTTCAGGTGCTTCTGGGGGTCTTGCGTCTCTTTGGAAAGATTCTAGTGTTCATTTCTCATTAATTGCTTCTGCATCCAATTGCATGCTTGGTTTGGTCAAAAGTAGGATATCTAACTTAAAATTTTGGCTCTTTAATGTTTATGGGCCGTCTGGGGTTTTAGAAAAAAGAAACCTTTGGGAATTTTTGGCTTCCCTTGCTGCCCCGCTGCGCAATGTTTTTCTAATTTTTGGGGGGGATTTTAATGCAATTACTAGTAAATTTGGTTGACTGTAAACTACGTAGGGACTTTTGCCAAATTGCTGAGAGATTGGATCGTTTTCTGGTTTCAGAAAACTGGTTCAATTCGGGAAAGGACTTTGTTTCCTCAGTTCTCCCCTTTACTAGTTCTGATCATCTTCCTATTCAGTTTACTATTTTTGAGGACAGGGCTCCTCGAAAGTTACCTTTTAAGTTTGAGCCAATGTGGTTTCGGGATCAATCTTTCCTACATTCATTAAAGCAATGGTGGTGTTCTGCTCTATTCTTTCCTGGATCCCGAATGTTTCAGCTTGTTAAGAAGACGGGTTTCTTAAAACATAAGATTAAGGTGTGGAATGTATCACATTTCAAGAATATTTTCTTAGAAATGGATAGGATTCATGAAGAAATTGAACAAATTAATAAGACCATTATGGCTTTAGGAATGTCCTCTCTTTTGTATGATAGGTTGAAGTTGTTGAACTTTCAACTTTCTGAAACTTTAGCTAGGGAAGAATCTTATTGGAGGTAGAAGTCTAGAGATCTTTGGCTTTCTGATGTGGATAGAAATACTAAGTTTTTCCATTCCTCGACCAAGCTCAAGAGGCAGCGTAATCGAATTTCCTGCATTACTGACTCTAATGGAAACAATTTGGTAGATGAGGAAGAGATTGCTTCCGAAGCTATTAGGTTCTTTAAGTCACTTATTACAGCGGATCCAGTTGCGTTAGATAATGAGATTGTGTAATCGATCCCCTCTTTAGTTTCTCAAGAAGATAATAAGAAGCTTATGGATCCCTTTACTCTAGCTGAATTGAAAGAGATAGTCTTCTCCATGCATCCGAAGAAGGCCCCGGGTCCAGATGGGTTTATGGTACTATTCATTCAAAAGTGTTGGGAGTTTATAGGGAATGACGTATTGCTAGCCTTGGAGGAATCTAGAAGAAATAGGTCTATTCTTAGAGAGCTTATTACTACTCTTATTGCTATCATTCCGAAGGTGGATAATCCTACATCATTCTCGGATTTTTGTCCGATTGCCTTGTGTATTACTTTATATAAAATCTTTACTAAGGCAATTTCGGTTAGGCTATCTAGGCTCCTCCCTTGGATTGTCCCCCTAGAACAGGGAGGATTTGTTCCTGGTCGGGAAACATCTGAAGGTGCTAGCTCACAAAGTTCTGCACTCCATTTCTCAACAAAAGGTTCCGGCTATGATACTTAAGCTAGACATGTTGAAGGCTTATGATCGGGTCAATTGGCAGGCTCTTAGGGTTGTTTTATATCATCTGGGCTTTTCGCGTTGCTGGATTAAGTGGGTGTTTTCTTGTATATCTTCTGCTCGTTTTTCAGTTTTGGTTAATGGTTCCCCGTCAGGGTTTTTTGCTTCCTCTTGGGGACTTAGGCAAGGGGATCCTTTGTCTCCTTTTCTATTTATCCTTTTGGCAGAAACATTAAGTAGGGCCATCTCTAGTGCTATAGCTTCTGGTTTATGGCCAGGTATTAGAATAGATGGCCTCCCTTCTTTGCAATCTCATTGCTTGTTTGCAGATTGTATGCTTTTGTTCGGGGCAGCCTCTCTAAGGGACGCTCATGTTATTAAGAAAATTATCTATGATTATGCATCTTTTTCTAGACAAAGTGTTAATAATCATAAATCCAAAATATTTTTTGTGAATGTCTCCCCTCCAGTTAACAATAGACTCATCTGCTTTTGGAGTTTTCAAGTTGGGACCCTTCCATGTGTATATGTGGGCATTCCTTTTTTTGTAGGGTTGGATAAGGCTTCCTTTTGGAACAAAATTGTTCATTTAATATCCTCCCGAATCTCTTCCCGGAACCATAAGTGGCTGACGATGGCTGGTAAAATTCTTTTAATTAAGTCAGTTTTGAATGCCATCCCCACATATTTGATGTTCGTTTTCTAGGCTCCCCCCCAAGTTATTAAGAACATTAGGGTCTCCCTTAGGACCTTTCTTTGGAATGATAACTTGGGTGATAAGCCGAGGATTCCTCTCTTGGCTTGGGACAAAATTTGTCATCCCAAAGAGCTGGGGGGTGTAGGCATTCATAATTTAGCTGCTCAAAATAAGGCTTTGGGGGCAAAATTGGTTTGAAAGTTATATGCTGACCCTCATGGTAAATGGGCTACCATCATGTTTGCTAAGTATTTAAGGGGTGCTTCTAGAGAAAAGATTTTTACTACTTCATTTCTTCCAAAAGGTTCGGCTTTTTGGAATTTTTTGGTTTCATGTAGGATGGTTATTTTACCACATCTATCTTGGGTTGTCAATAATGGGAAGAAAGTCCAGTTTTGGGATGAAGTCTGGAATGGGCACTCTTCCCTTTCAGCTACCAAGACTGGTCCCCTTTGTCGGGTATTCTATTAGAATTTTGGGGGCCTTTTGTTGCCGATTATTTTGACATTGTCTCCTCTGGTCCTTGTGTGATTGCAAAATGGAAGATTATCCCTCCCTTGTCAGTTGATATTAATCTTATTCTGGCTTTTGTGGAAGAACTTCACAAAAGACTCCTTGTTTTCCAAAATAAAGAGGACTCCTTGGTTTGGATTAAGAGTGCTGCTAGTTCTTATTCAGTTAAAGAAGGTTATAATTCTTTAGTTCAGACTTCTCCATCCCCTTGCTGGCCTACTAATCTTTTTTGGCACCCGACTTGTCTTCCTAAAGCAAGGTCGTTTGCTTGGTTGGTAGTCCAAGATAAGGTTCTCACCGGAATGCGCTTGGATAGACTTGTGATTACGGTTGTATTTCCTTGTGTTTTTTGTGGTCATTGTATGGAATCCATGGATCATCTTTTCTTGTTTTGTCCATTTGCTTCTAAGTGCTGGTATTGGTTATTTGGCATGCTTGGCTCGTCTTCTGCGATAGGTCCCAGTCTTCTTTCGCATTTCATGGCTTGGCCCTTGTTGTTTTCCTCATCGTTCTATTCATCCCTTTGGGTTGTGGCCCCATCACTGGTAATTTGGAATATTTGGCTTGAAAGAAATTCTAGAATTTTCAATCATAAAAATGCCACTTTCTCTGAAGTAATTGGTAAAAGTCAAACCTCCATCAGTGAGGTGGTTCTTTCATTCATTCATAAAATCTTAGATCATCTCAGTTCTTTCTCTCATTGGGATAATCAGGTTACTTGGAAATGGTCTGCACTTCGTTTGATGCCTTCCCATGGGGCTGTATCAGGAGGTCTATCTTCTTTGGTTAAATGAAAATTGGCCAGATGGACTCCCCTTCCATTTCCTTCATTCAAACTTCAGTTTGATGGAGACTCAAAGGGGAATCCGGGAAAGTCTGGTATTGGAGTAGTTATTTTTGATCATTCTTCAAAAGTCATCAAAGCTGTGGGTAAACAAATTGGACATGGTACCAACAACATGGCTAAGTTTCAGGCTTTATCCTTTGGGCTTGATATCGCTCTTTCATTAAACATTAAAGACATTGTTATTGAAGGCGATTCCATGGTCGTGTTTCAAGCGGTTGTAGCCAAGAAATGTCTATCTTGGCATCTTCAATATTTCTTAGATCACATTCTTCAAAAGTTAAAATGCTTTTCCACTTTTTATTTCGCATTGTTTTAGGGAGATCAATGTCATTGCGGATTTTTTACCAAATAAGGCTATTGTGGAGGGTGTCGATTTTCTGGAGGTCTCTCCCCCAGACATTCCTACATCTTGCATGAAGATGCTTTCTTTATAGGTGGTCCTCCTTCTTGAAATCCTACTTCACTATCTATGCTTCGCTAGTATATGTAGTAAAGATGTTGGTCTTCATGACAATTTTGTGCTATTGATATCTTATGTTAGATTTCATTCATGGGGTAGGAAATTGGTTGGGTTTCTTCTACTAGTCTGAGATGCCTAATGTATTTGTACCTTCTCATGTCTCCTTGCTTTATGCGATGGTTACTTCCCTATATGGCTATAGGGGGGATGTTGTTTTGCCTTATGGCAGCATTCCTGTTGTAGTCATATTTGGTAGTTTCTTCACACAAAGTCCGGAAGTAGGAGGGGTATCTTTGGTTTGGATGGTGGATTTTTCTTTGGTTTGGAGGGGTATCTTTCGGTTTGGTTTGGTTTGGTTATCTTGGTTGGCAGGCTGTTTTGAATTTCTTTTGTAAGTTTGGGATCTCTGTGGCTTATGGCAGCCATTACATATCAATCAGTACTTGTACGACAAGGGTACTTGCATAATATCTGTTTGATCCTCTGTTTTTGGTAATCATTTTTTGTTGTGACTAGTTGTTGGTTGCCTTCCCATCAGGCTTTCGTACCTTAAGCACTTGTTTTTTCCTCTTCGCTTCATTTGGTATCATGATCTATCGGTGATTCAGGTAGTTGTTCTAATGATTGGAGATATTATGCTATTCGCTGGCTTTATCATTGTGTGATCATCCTCATATTAGCAGGTTTCTTTCATGATGTGATAATTATGACATGGTGATCCCGTTCTTAGTTATATTGATTGTTGGTGGGCACTTATGGCTATCATTCGATCTTTGTCTTGCTTTTCACTCTAACATCATGTTCTGTTTTCTATGGAGAATTCTTGCCAAATTCGGCGGATGGTGGCTTTTTTTGAGGAATTGGAAAGAGCAGTTAATGTGGATCTCTTATTCTTGGTTCTCTCATGGCTCTGAGTTTTGTTTTCTTTAGAGCTTTGGATTCTTGTGGTGTTTAGACAGGCTGGATTTTGGGGTGATGGCTCTGTTTTTTGGTGTGGACATTTTTGACTTCATCTTCAGATGCTCCCTGTTAGACTGATTCTTACAACTTCCTTTATATCTAATGCGGATGGCAATGCATTGCAATGTATCTGGGGTGTTTTGGTATGCCTATGGGCTTTTTGTAATGGGTAGATAGGCTTATGTTTTCTTGAGCAATACTTAAGGGTTTTCTTACTGGTTCTTTCCCTTCAGTGCTGTTTGAACCAGACACATGTAAAAATATATATTATCAATATAATTTTAGTGGTCTCATCCACTTTTATAAAAAAAATAAAAAAATTTCTATCCCCAAATTACCTTTGGGTGCTTATCGACTATATATCTATTACAAAGACGTCTTTGTAGTGAAATTGAATAGCAACCAAATCTTTAAAGGTTTTAGATGTACATTATAATGATAGAAATACATATTGTCTCCACAATTAGAAATATATATTGTGTTCACAATCTCTATTTGGTATTTTTGATTTCACAAAAATCACTAATGGCATTCCATCAATGATGTGTAATTCACTATCGTGCAATGTGATTGACAAATCGATTAGTACATAAAAGCCTTCCTGTATTACACACAGCCACACACCCTGGGTACCCTCTATTGTATTCAAACCTTTCTGCAAAGTTCATTTTATGACGCTTTACATCCTTACAATTGTCAACTTCAACGGTGTCATGAAAGAAAGACGAAGAGATTGATTCTCGGTACCAAAATCACATTTAAAGGAATCCTTGAACACAGAATGTCCACAACATTCTGCTAATACTAAAAGGCTTCCTATTCTTTCTACTGCTACATTCATTTCTGCAACCCTAACTTGGTCAAGAAAAGATACAAAAGGTCTAGAATAGGACTCTGGTTAACAAGTTGTTAGACAACGCTTTCATAAAATTTTACAACTCTGCGATAACGTGGTCCTTATGGGATTAAACAAGCTCAAAAGATATTTAGACATAATCGTGACTGGCCCTTCTGCACATGGACCACCAACAAGAGCTGTAATTAATTCATCAAAGTATTTTGTCAAACATTCCATCTGTTTTATTTGTGATTCCACGATTGCATGTATATCTGCCATGACATTTTCAACTACAGTATTTAATAAAAATGTTTTAAGCTTCAATGGATGCCCATACCCCATTTCAAATTTCCAGTTTTTGCATGTGTAGAGAGGGTTCTACCAACAGTTGCGGAATAAGGTTTTACACCTGCTAATTGTATTTTCTCCAAATTTGTAGAACCTTTTCTACACTTCCACATCTGGATGATGTTAATACCGTATAAGCAGGCAGGGAGTGCATTGGCAACGGATTTGGCTCTCTATCTACCAATTGCATTTGTTTAATCTGATATTGAAATAAACCTTCAATTATTCTTTATGAACTTAGGGCACAACCATTTCTTAGAGACGGGCATGACTAGAACAATTTGTAAAGCTAATTCAAACAATTAGAGTTCTACAGCAAACTTAGATACCATTGTTTGACCAAATATTCATATTTTAGTTGATTTGACCTTGCAATCAATTACCCGAAACACGACACAAAATTACTCGGAAACCTTCTTGTGCTTAGGGAAAATATAATTCTTATAATTTAATGTAATCAATATTAACTGTTATTTTCCTTCGGCAAGGAAATCATATTAAAAGATGCTGATAATAATATTTTTTAATTATAAATTGACTTTGTCTATTGGATTAATTTGCCCTTCCTTTTTAATTGGTGTTGTGTGCTTGTGTGCCCTTGGTTTGGATGCTATGTAAGTGGTTAAGTTTCCCTCTGTGAATGGTGGTGGTTTCAAAGCTACTATTGCCTCTTTCTTGGAATGATATTTTTGCAAGTAGCCTTACTATCGATAATTGTGCTCTAGCTATTGATCATTAATAATCTTATGCAAATATTATAGGTGTTGATATTGTTGGTTGTCCTTAAAACGGAAAAATTACAATCCTTTCCGTATGTCAAATCCTATTTGGTGGTGGTTAGTGGATAGGAATATTATGGAAAATAATATATATATATTTTTTATTACAATCCTTTCCGTATGTCAAATCCTATTTGGTGGTGGTTAGTGGATAGGAATATTATGGAAAATAATATATATATATATATATATATATATATACTTTTTATCTATATATGGTTTGTAAAATCAACTATTTTTGGTCTTTCATTCATGATCTTCAAAAAATGGGTTTCGAGTTCCTAGAAATCTATTATCAGAGGCAAGATTGAGACCTTCCCTTGTGCTATGGGTTTCTTCATCATATATTTTGGTTCTTAAAAGGATTTAGGTATAGTACTTGACATGAGTTTATAGATGTGAGTTCAACACTCTCGAGTCAAACCTTGGACTTCTTTCTTCAATCCCCTTACCAATACTCTCAATGTAAGATTTGTGTAGGCTCACCTTTTAAATCATTCATTTTAGTTTTTTAAAGATTCCTACTTTGAGCTTATTGAAAACCCCATCAGTTGTTTCTTGAAGGTTGACTCTATCACTTCCTATATGAGGCACTCTACTTTTTCTTGTATTCTATTAGATATTGGTATCTCCAAATCCCTTCATATGGATGTGGTTTTAATGGTGGAGATAGACCTTGGACTCAAATACTAGACTATGAGGGTTTCCCTTTCAAATGTAGATGATGCTTTACCATCAATCGCCTAGCAACATATTGTCCACTTTCTTAGTTCAATGTATGATGACATGGTGGAAGATTACTATTGAAGGCCACTTAACTATTCATGTTGTTGACTCTTTGGTTGATGTCTCCTCCCAAGATGTTGGATATCATGCAACCAATGCAAATCCAGTGATTCCTACCCATAGGACTCCATTATCTTACATTAATCAGTCCTAGCCACCTTTTTGTCTACTACCTTAGCCTATTGTGCCTTCAACTTTGGATCCTCTTTAACCTACTCATGTGGTGATTTTTCAATGTTTGATTACTATGTATAGACATACCATTGTTCCTATCTTGTGCATAGATGGGTCCTTTGTGGAGGAATCCCCTCCCACTTTACTTTGTTATGATAATTTGAATGATAACATTTGATGGACTATTGAACAAAGGTAAAAGATTTAGGTCTTCCTAAATCTCTCCCAATCTCATAGTAGAATGAGTGATGTGATATTTAATAGAGTTTTGTCTAGCATCGTTTAGTTTGGACCCTAGCATTCCTTGTAGTTTCTTATATTTTGGTGGTTGTTGAGTATCTTAGCTAGGTTGTAGTTATATTTTTCTTTCATTCATTTTGTTGAGTTGTTTGGTTTGTCCCATATCTCATGGAACCTTTTCTAATTGCTTAAAGGTTGTTCTATTGTACAATCATTTGGACTCTTTCAAAACCCACTTTGATTAATTTAAAAAACTAATTTTTTTTTATCATAAATAGTTGAATATATTATTTTTTGTGTACCCATTAACATGCTAAAATTTTAATAAAGAGCTAAAAAAAATTTGAAATTTCCCCGTTCTATAAAACATATATTATTCTTACATAAATAACAAACCATTTGTCAAAATCTTAAATAAAACCAATATTATAAAATATAAACATTTTCAAATTTCCATAAAACACAAACTTCAATGTAACATGAACAATTCCTTAATAGCTCAATAAAGTGTTGCATTCTACATATTTTATATTAAGTTACTCTTAATTAAAGATGACTAGCAATATTACAAGAAAATCCAACCTTGATGCCTTTATGACATTCACCAATTTAATAAGTGCAATGATATGGTTTTTCAAAAGCGCTGCAAAAAGAGAAACCTCTTCACCGTATTTGCATAAAGAAATAAAATATCAAAACAATGTATATTCCTCTTAAACCTTACATATTTCCTCATATGAATAAGATACTAAACGTTCAGCTTTCCAAGCATATTCTAGACCTTCTTATAATAGCCTTGGTAAAGATATACTTTGAATATATTCTAAACTATGTCAACAACCTATCTAATATGTTAATAAGATCCAACAACACCTATGAAGACTTGCAAACTAGTATGTATTTGTATATGTAAGTCAAAAAAATAGATACCACTTGCCCCAAACGGGAATAATGTCCTAGATACCCTGTGCACAATCTTAAGGAAATACCATGACTTTCTAACTTGTAGTGTCGTGGGTTTTGTTGACAATTGTCTTGCATGTAAATGCAATGTGGTTACAAGCCCAACAAGGGAGTGATTGTTGAATGTCCTATGATTGATTAGAATTAAATTTTTAACTTATGGCTTGTGGATGATAGGAATGGTTTAAAACTAACTATAGTTATCATACCAAGCTTTTGAAGAGACACATGAATTTTTTTCACTGAACATCTCAAATCACCTCCCATAATCCATCATGAGGATAATAGAGGATGATCTAAATTTTTAATAAATAGACAAATAGGTCTTTCTAAAAAATGGAAACATTAGATTGTAAAGGCTTAAACAATATGATGGATATAGTAGTTATATTTATCAATCATGGTCAAGTTGCTTGATTAACAAAGGCCCAATACGATTAAATTATTTTTTACCGTAAACACCTAGCACACCTTGATAGTTGTGATTAGATTGAGAGATGTCCAATAACACACATTTATCTTTCCATTACACCATGGCTGCAATAACACAATTATGGTATCAATTTTGGCCAACTACTCTGTATTGGAACAACCCAAGCATGAAACTCCTCCATTCATTCATTCGAGTATGTTGTCACAACCTAGACCAAATGGAATATAGCACTGTTCTAAATATTTATTTTGATGAACAATAATTTGAACATGCTGACAAGAGACACTGCATAGGTTATCAAGTGTTGTCATTGATGGCAACACAAATCAGTGTACCCATCCGCATTGAATTATTTCATCATACCAGAAGTTAGATTGGAGATTTGTTAAAGTCTGGCAAGATAGAACAAAGCATCTGCCACTGTTCATTATTTTGGTTGGAACTTCTTTTTTAGGATAACAATTTGTGTTGCGGATCTAAGGGAAGGTTGATGGATGTCTGGACTATCCTATTCCAGAGTTTTGGTCTCCGGTGACGATTGGTATGCAAGACAAAAGCTTCTAAGTTTCAAGATCCGGTTTGCCAGTATAGAACAAGATGACTTGTGTAGTTGATCTTTGTGTAGATTTCATGGAGCGGTTTTGGTGATTAGTTTTGCGATCCAAGAGGTTTGGCTGACATTTTTAGCATCACGGGAACAATTATTTTTGGTCTGCATAAGAATTGGAGCTTGAATTCCACTGATTGTTCATACACATTTGAATAAGGTTCTAAGTCTTCATGAGTCGACAATCGATGGATCTAATTTCTTGTTGCAGATATATATGATCGATGTTTTTGATCATTTTGGTGATAATTAAGGTGTTAGTGATCAATTTTGTATAGTTTCACGTGCGTAGGATAGATATTTGTGCTTCGGACCATTGCAGTCCAGTGAAATAGGGCAAAATGAGATAAAGTGTCAAAGTGTGTATTATGTGCTTAACCGAAACTACAATCGGGCATTTGTAGATGCTATTCTTTAGTTCAATCACTCCAGTGATCTTTTTTAATTGATTTATAGACAGTGAACCTCTCTCTTGAGGAGTGGCCTCTGGGCAGTGAGCCCAAATGCATGTGCATTCTGCATTGCAATACTTCTGCAGAGTATACTTATATTGTGGGTTCATCCCCACCATGGTTTTTCCCTTAACTGGGTTTCCACGTACAAAATCCTTGTGTTATGGTTGTTTGTTTTATGTTCTTGCATCTTTCTTTTGATTAAAAGTATTAAGTGGTTAAAAAAATAGAATAATAATATCAAAGTTTGTAGAATAGTAAGTCACCCCCCTTCTCAGTGTTCCTCGATTCCAACAATTGGTATCGGAGCCTAGTTCCTCAGAGGAAGTTTAACAGCTTGAGGAAGATCTAGGAAGGTGACTCAATAGATTCTAGTGGTCTTCAAGAACAACTCCTAATTCCACTAGATGATCTTGATTAGTCCAAAGTTGAAGTACAAGAATTGCAAGAGAATCTTAAGGATGCTGAGAATTTCATTTAGTCATTGAAAGGGAAAATCTGTCAACAAAACAGATTTACATGTAACCACATTATTTTAATGAAATAGAAATAGATAAGTATTTTATAGAGGGAAGTTGATTGTAAAAGGAAGATCTATCTTTTTTGATGCAAAGTGGTTGATCAATATGGTTGTATGTTGATTCTTTCTAGTACCAATGGAAATGAGCCTAAGGCTTCCTCCGACATTGCAACAATGTGGTAGTTGTGTCCTTGTAAAGGATTCCATCTTTCTTCCTTTGGGTAGTGAGCCCTCCTTTTTTTGGTGGTTTTAGTTGGGTGGTGAGCACACCTATAGTGAGCATTCTAGTAGGAAGCCATCTTTGTAAAAATTACCTTAACCATTGTCACCCTAATAGGTATTTTCATATTGAGAAATAACATTCTCCATGGTTTTTCTCATCTTGCGTTTCCAATGTCATATCTGGTGCTTCATGTGTGTGTTCTTTTATGGTCATATATGTTGATGGTTAAGTAATGTGAGTTTTTATTTATGAATATATTTAAGTGGGAAACATAACATATTTTTGTTATACAAGTGATTCAACCCCCCTCTTAGTTGTCTAGGATATTCAACATAATCTACTAGTGGACTCCAAAGGTGGAACTTCATCAAGTTTTATAAGTCCAAACTACTAGAAGAATTTAAAACTTGGACTATTATGGTCCTCTAAAATTTGACAACTATTCTATTGTAGGTTTTTAGACTAGTTCATTTTTTTGTAGAAGCCATGTGCTATGGAATTTCAAACTACAACAAGATTTTAATGCTTTTTATTTTAGAATTGAACATGAATGTAAAACACCCATACAAATCTCTTAATTTTCATATCATATTTGAACTTTGCATTTATGTTGTAATTAACTATTGTTTTAACCTCCAAGTGAACATTGCATAATTTTTAGCATATATTTTTACAATCTTGATAAGGCCTATATTTATAAACATTCGTAGAAGTATCCATACATAACATAAATGGTTGTTTTAGGCTTTCAAAGTTACCAAAATTATAATCACACAAGTATTCCTTTTTTAAGGTGGTCTAGATTTTATATAACATTAACCAAAGATGGGGGGTTTCTAGGGAACAATTTCAAGTGCCTACTTGTGTTTTAATATGGATCCCAACATTATATCTTAAATCCACACAATTATCACACCTAGAATATTAAATCTCAAGGAATTCTTCATTCCAAATGTTTATGAAAATTTGTAAGTGAAAAATAAATGCAATTTAGAAGATTTTCCATAATAGGGAAGAGAAGATAGTTGATGCAGCTGTGACTAGAAATTAGGCAAAAGCATCAAAGAAAAAACTAAGCCAACCAAGAAATCCTAAATGCTATGAAATGTAATCCTAACACATTCAATAAAGGAATAAAGACAAAATATCAAAAGAAAATGCAAACCAAAATGCAGATATTTCCTTCATTGACCTCCATTGTTCTTCTTTCTCCTTCAAGTGGATGTTTGTGGATCTCACCTACAAAGCAAGTGTATTGAAAGTGAGATGATAGAAAAATGGTTTAGGTAGCGTAAGGATACTCAAAGCGTGGTTGTCGATAATGAGAAATGAGAGCTCAATATATAGAAAAGAGGATTTTGAATCAACGGACTAGATTAAACTGACGACAGGAATAATAAGTGGCTAGGATCAAATACATAGTAAAATTTCCATTAGGAGACAAAAAAAAGCAAAAGAAATCCAGAATCAAAATAAAGAAGATAATATGGGGATTTGATAAATAAATAAATTGATTATCCTCATATTTTTCCAAATTGGCAAGTTGAAAAGATAAATATAGAGTAATTAATATCAAAAGAGAATACAAACTGAAATGTAGATATTTTCTTCATTGACCTCTATTGTTCTTCTTTCTCCTTCAAATGGATGTTTGTGGATCTCACCTACAAAGCAAGTGTATTGAAAGAAAGATGATGAGATGATAGAAAAATGATTTAGGCAGCATAAGGATACACAAAGCGTGGTTGTCGAAAATGAGCGATGAGAGCTCAATTTATAGAGAAAAGGATTTTGAATCAACAAACAAGATTAAACTGATGACAGGAAGAATCAATGGCTAGGATCAAACACATAACAGAGTTTCCATTAGGAGACAAAGAAAAAGCAGAATAAATCTAGAATCAAATCAAGGAAGATAATATGAGGATTTAATAAATAAATAAATCGATTATCCTCATATTTTTCCAAATTGGCAGATTGTAAAAATAAATATGGGGTAATTAATAAATAAAATTTATTAATTTACTATTCATATTTAAGAATTAGTTAATCAAATAAATTGAATTTATTTAATTATTCAGAAGAAATATTAGAATAAGGGGAAAATAGTTAATTTATTATTGTCTTAGGACACATGATGAAAATTAATGGCCTGACTAGAATTAGGTGTCTACATTTTGCCCCTCTCTGAGACAATGCAATTATGAGCATTGTTTCAAAGAAAAATTTGAGAAATCATGCCCTAGTAGACAACAGGATGGAGGTAAGATGCCTCCTTGAGAGAAGGTTTATGCATGAAAGAAATGAATGATCTCTTGAAAGAAGAGGAGAATGTTATATGAAAGAGAAACTATGATGAAAGATAAAAATGTTTAGTAAGAAGAGAAGAATGTTAATTGATTGTAGAAAAAGGGTTGATTGATATCAGATAAAAAAAATCTCCATTGATTAGATAGAATAGATAGCATGATAATTATTGATTTGATGAATAGATAGAATGATCGATGGGGTAGAAGAAATGCAAATGAGAAGTGAAGAATGATTAGTGTGATAAAATATTGCTTTCAAAAAAGCAAGTAGTAGGTGAGAACCTTTATTTGATATGGCAAAACGGATGCGGCGCACCATGGCAATGAAGGCTAGGGCAATAATGCAATCCCTTTGTATAAGACAAACACAGTGCAAACAATGAATGGTTAAACCATCCTAAGGCACTATGTGTGTTTGCCCCTAAATTTTATGAAACACCCTACAAACAAAAAGACAAAAAGAAAAGACCATGAGTCATCCCAGCCAGTCTAAACCACTTAGTGACATCATTGAGCAATCGAAGATAAGTCAGTGAAAAATTATATTCACAAATTCAAACAACTCAAAAAAGCTATTATGATCTTGTTGCCAATATTGATAATATTGTGGGATGATGATAGGATGATCATGTTGCCTGGTTTCAGAGAATGCAATACCCCATCTAAGACATGATAGTCTAGTTTCAAATATATTACACCCTGTATAAGACCCATGATATTGTTGACAAGGACCAATAATATTGATGTTGATTGATTAATAAGACAAGTTGATCAATTTGAATGCTTGGTTGATTGAAAAGTTCATCTCTTAATGTGTGATTTGTTAAGCGCAATGTTTTATGTATTTTCTATTTGATGTCCTCTCAAATGTCTGTGTACAAAAGAGCCAATTTATTGACAAAATGAAAATCATTGTTTTTGGATTTTGATGTTTTCAAATTTTTATGGTTTTTTAGCTTTCTTTATTTTTGTGCTTTTTTCAAGATATTTTACAATGTTTTTATGTTATTTGAGGACTTTTTTCAAGTGCTTTTGGATTATTTCAGGACATTTTTCAATATTTTTGTGTTATTTCAAGATATTTTTTTAATGTTTTTGTATTATTTTAGGACTTTTTCAATTTTTTTGTAATTATTTAAGGACATTTTACAATTTTTTTTGATATTTTTTTAGGACTTTCTTTGATTTTTATAGATTTTTCAAGGCTTTAAATGATTTTTTATGGATTTTTTCAAAACTTTTAGCATTAATTTGCACCCAATGTCTAGCAAGGCAAGGAATATGACAGATCGATAAGTAGGCTTGCTAGAATGTTGGTGCACAAAGGGAAGACAATGACTGCTTATAATGAAGATATAACGAATTCAATTTCCAAGGGCTATCACATGATGGGATAAGGGATTGGATATGGAAATTGAAAGCAATTGAATGGCATGAGAGACATGTCAAGAAGTCTTTGAAACAATGTTTTGAATTGTATGTCCTTATGTCAGATCAAGATCAAGGGATGGAAAAGAGTGCATGGACAGTTGATAGGATATGGATAGGATAAGCAAGATAAAAAGGGGATAAGGGATGTGGGATGAAGGTTGTGATAGGATAAGTAAGTGTGACAAAAGGTTGCAATAAGCCAAGGAATATGGATGAAAGGTTGTAATAAGCCAATGGATAAAGACCAAAAGTTGTGATAGTTGAAAGCTGTGAACAGGATGCATGACGTTCATGAAGATCCTCAGCCTTGTCAAGATCAAAGGTGGAAAATAGGATATAGACATGAGATATGATAGGATAATGGAGGGTATGACAGGGGCACAATAGGATATGGTAGGATAATAGAGGATGATAGGATATGATATGATAGCATAGATGAAACCTACCCCCAAGTATGGTATGCAAGAAGTTATGGATTACACATGATGCCTGCTCACCAAGTTTTCATCATGGTACTTTCCCAAGGCACCCTTTTGCCAGGTTTTCACTAGTGGACGAATTCTTTTTCTTTACTTTTTTTGCCTTTTTTTCAAATTTTTAACTTTTTTGACTTTTTGGAAGAAAATAGACACATCATAGGGGATGGAAGGAGGACTCAAGCATCTTGTTACTCAGATAGTAGCCTTGAAAAAAAATGTATCATGACTATTAGAAGTATGCTCAAAGACATTGGCAGGATAATGACACGGAAATGAGATGGGACCAAGGTAAGGATTTATGCAAAAGATTGGATATGATAAATGAAAGGATGGAAAAGAGGTGTTGGATAATGGATAGGATGTTAGAATAATTGTGCATCGGAAGATGTGAATTTTGGCAGGATCAACATTGGCACACACCTTGAGGGTTGGTGGACTAATGGAAAAAAGTGGATTTTGGATATTGAGATTTTAATGGAGGAATGGCTAGGGATTTTGGGTCATAGGGACCCAAAATGGATGTAGGAGGTGATAGAGGAATAGACTTGGAAGGTTTGGATAGAGGAATAACAATTTTGGATGCTAAATTTGATGCTTCTTTACACTGTTGTGCTTCAAAGGACCTGCTTAGGAACCCACATTATTTTGATTTTTTCATTCCTTTGTGGTTCTTTGAAGCGCATTGTTTGCACAAGTGATTCAGGAACCCATATAGCTTTTGAATTTTCTTTCTTTTGGTTAGTGGGACTTTGTAGCCTTTTGGATATTTCTTTTTCTTTTTGGATCATTAATTTCTTTGTTTTGACATGTCGATTAGACTAGACATGTTGATCCTTGAATACATGTGGATTGTTGGACTTATGAATTTTATTCTTGAGACCCAAATTGATTAGAGGGGGAAAGGAATGTATATATGGATAGGAATGATATGGAGGTCATTCAGATGGATGAAAATTTCTTGAAGATGTGTGCCTTTGCTGACCTTGAATAAGGGATGGAGGGATATAAGGACCTAAGATGGATGGAAGTGATGAAGGGGGAGGCATATGTTTAGATTTTGACTTTGCAAGGATACCAACGTCTTGAGGAATATCATTGAGGTCATGATGATTAAGATTTTATTTAACACATAGAGGGGTTTTTCTCATGGAGGTCTACCCCTTTCCCTTTATGAATATTTTGACTCGTAGGATACTCTTTACTTCGAGAAGAAGACACGAGTCCATTTGAGGTGGACATGATATAATGGGATCATGAAGTGGATCAGACTAGACTGAAGTGGAAGCCCATTGTGCATGTAGGGGATTCATAAACATCTTGTACCAACATGCTAGAATCATGAGGGGGATCAAGATCAATGATAGGCTCTTCATGAGATGGAATGGGAGGATAATGGGATCATCAAAATAAATGAGATCTTGGAGTGTATATGGAGGATTAGGACATGGAGATGGTGGAACAAATGAATCTTATCGAGGATTTAAAGGGATGACAGGGTCTGGTAAAGGATTTGAAAGTGAAGGGATAATTTAATCTTGACAAGGAGGAGGATCATTGGATTCCTCTTTAAAGGTGCTCTTATTTTCAATGGGATGAATGGAAGGGATATCTTGACCATGCTCAGGGAGTGGAATATGAATGAGACATGAAAAGGTGTTGTATTCATGACATGGAAGAGGATCATTTGGGACAAGATGGACTCAGATATCTTTATCTTGAACTTGATTTATTTTAGGACTCATTTATTTGTGCTTTAAATTATTGTCTTGACATGGGGTTGGAATTTGGATATGTGTGGTGGATTATGGCAAGGAACCAATTCTTTGACATGAAGGAGATGGATATTGAATGGGTACCTCTGAAATAGGTTTGATGGGAATTGAACCACATGGTTGCATGGGGTCTTCCATTTCCAAAACATGGTAGGTATGTGCATCATGAATTAGGTTAGCTTGGAAATCATTTGTGGTTAGCCCTTGGGGAATTTCATCCTTGGGTGTATCGTTTGATGAGGATGATATGGAAGGCTCTTACATATCTTTGAAAGGTGTAGTTATAGATGCCACTGAAGAGTCAATTTTCTTATGGGGTGATGAGCCATTGCTAGACATAGGTGCATGATTTTGATCTTTCTTAGAAAAATCACGTAGGGCTCTCTTTAAGAGTTGTGTAACAGAGCTACCTTTATTTTGAGACACATTTGAATCCTTGCGAGGTTTGGACATAGTTGAGTTTGGATTTTGGACGTGTTTGAATTGAATTTGGTTTTGGTTTGGTGTAACACTTTGATTTTGAATTTGGTGTTGGTTAAATTGGTTGGACTTGTTTGAAATTTTACCTGGTGTCAATTGCAACTTTTGTTTTTGAATGGTTGTAGTTGTTGATACTGTTTTGTTGGATAACTTTGTTGTTGGTACTCCACATTTGGCTAAACCAATTGTTGACATTGTGTGTTTGGTTGAGCATATTGTTGAAATTGCACCATTGATTGTGTTGGTTGAATATAATAGACCATAGGTTGTGTTGGTTAGAAATGTTGGACCATTGGTTGTGTTTGTTTGAAATGTTGGACCATTGATTTGTCTTGGGATTTGGTTAAAATTTGTGCTTGTTGAAAATTGTTTCATCATCTCAATTTGGGCAATGAGAGCTGGTATGTTTGATTGTTCGATGAGAGCCTTTACATCAATTGGCTCAAAGTTTGGATTTGGACCTTAAAATTTTTGAGGTCCTTTCATCATTTGGGATTAATCGTTTGACTATTTTTCGCTCTTTGTTCTATGATCTCTATTTTTCAAGCTAGTTTCTCCTCTACTTTTCCTATTTGGATGCTTGTTTCATCATAAAAAGTTTGATCCAAGTTGGCTTGTTGTTGGGTTGGATAGATTTGTGGTTGCCTTGGATTAAAACTTGATTGCATTGTGTTATTCATTGCACCAATCATTGAATGATATGTCAAACTTTGTTGTGTCATAGGAGATACAAATCTTGTTTCAATAGACATGTCACTATGTAATGTTTTTGGGATTTTTAATTTTAAGGATGATGTATGAAACTAATGCAACCTGGGTGATTGAAAATACAACTAAATATTTTTGGACCTTTTGAAATTTTTGGAGTGATGATGGTGTGCAACTAAATGCAATTTTGGTATATGAGAGTGAAACCTATGCTTTTTTATTGTATTTCAAGATTTGGACAAACTTTTGGAATGCAAACCTAAAGACCCAACCTTGGGAAATTCAAATGAAGTATAGACCTTAAGAGGACGAAGGACCAAATGATAATAAGACAAATGACTATGTCTCGCCTATAAACTTTGATACTAAGCTTAGGTTTGACAAATGATGTTGATAAAAAGACAAATTTTGGACAAGTTATAGATTTCCTAACAACAACTTCGGGTTTTATCTAAAGTTTTGATTTTTTGGAGTTTGACAAACCTAATTTTGAGACTAAATGCAAGAAGCCAATGATAACGATAAAGACCTAAGGATATGATATGGAAATGATGTGACCTCAAGATATATATGATCCAGGGATATGAAATGACTTAAAGGTATTATGCAATGATATGAGCTAGGGTTATGATATGACTTAATGATATGATATGACCTAATGATATGAACTAGGGATGTGATAAGACAAGACCTAAGGAACTTGGACTATTTAATAATAAAGCCAATGTAATGAGGATTTATGCAAGGAAATGCGCTGAGATATGGAAAATATGACCTAAACTAAGACCTAGCTTTGGTATGATAATGAATGAAAATGAGCTAGGATGATGACCTTAAACATAAGTGCTAAATGAGGATGCTTGCAATGAAATGAACTAAAATGAAGGGTAATAACTATATGTCTTAAAACCTAAGTTTGAACTATGCAAAACATAACCCCAAGTGACATGATTTTTGAAACAAGGATGTCCAATGTTTTGACAAACCATGTTTGTAAAATCTTTTGAATGTTGAATGGATACTTTGAAATGTTAAAGACCAAGTTTGACTTTATTTGAGGTTGTTTGGACCAAATTTGATTATGATTGCTTTTGGAAAATTGTTTTTGTTTGCCAATGCTTGATATATTGATTATGTCCTTTGTTTATGATTCACTTTTAACAAGCATGGAAGACAAAATGTTTGTTTGACTTTGAACGGAGACACTCATGTGCATCCAACTACAAATCCTAAGGTTGGCAAAGACAATATTTGTTGAATCCCTTTACCCAGAATACCTCATTCAACCAAATAGTTAGAAGCTTAGTAGCACTGGCTCTAATCCACAACACTCACTTCTTGAGCATACCAGGCTCTGAATTTCTTAGGTCATCACTTCCCAAGAAATTTACTATCTTGAATTGGAGGGTACATGAGGAGTTTCTTCGACATGCACGTATCACAATGCCTATGTCAAGAAGTAGAAGGTTTTAGGTCTCTAAGCACAAGGGGTTGTAGTTAAGGCATCTGTTTGAGTGACCTTAATCAGTAGTGTTTTTTACTCCATTAAAGGAGGCCTCCCATCCTGCAAAGGTTATTATCTACAGGTTTGTACGTGCAATGACATGAGCACTAGGGAAGATATAACATCATTATAGCAACATGTAACACTCATCGCTTGTAACTTTCATCACAAACACATTTATTTATAGTGGTTTGGATGGGCTTGGCTTCAGTTTGTTTCCACTTGGGTCGTTCCCTCCCACCCAGCCTTATGGGATTCTTGGGAGGCAAGCCCTCTAAAGGTTAAAACATGCATAACATCTAAAATAAAACATAGAAAACATTGGTTCTTTAACCTTAAAAAATTTAAATGTGATCTAAGCTACAAAATGCAAACAAGTGTTTCAAATGTAATCCTTTGATCATGTCCTGCACAAAATGAATTGATAGTTTATGAATTCAATCTTCATCTCACAAATGCTACAATGCCACTAAAAATCGTCGGGATCTTTTTGAACTAAGGGAGGTGGCATTGCCTTTTAACATATCCAACACAAAATTATCTAATTCATCCTCATTATATGTGATGTGAGTATGCAAGTGTATTTCACTGTCCAACCACCTCTTAAATCTGCCTAAAAATGATGTGTAAGCAGGCAGAAGCCTCTGTGATATGGAAATCCCAAGCTCCTCACTTAGCCACATGTCACGCACCACCCATCCTTAATGGCTCTTTATCATCCTCCAATCGTCACATTGATGGCCTTAAATCTATCCTTCCAAGCCTACTATGAAACACTCAAAATCCCTTCATACGCTAGAAGAAAAATAACTTTACTCCACATCGCACGCTCGTAATACACCACATACCATTTCCATCTTTTACGCATAACATGACATGTTTTCCATCTTCTGTTGTATCTGCTTCATCTCTTGTGGCATCTTCTCCTACGCATCATAGGGTATGGTCGAACTTGTTTTCAAATAGTCTTGCTAATTGTTTAACTTTACTGTTTTATGGTTGGTTTACTGTGTCAATAGGGCTAGGTATATGGCGGGCAATTAGTAAATGAGCTATTTTGTTGCCTAGTAAAACCTTTTCACTTACTGGTGTAACAGTTCAAATAATTGTTTGGTTGACTAGTGTAAGTCTTCTTAGTGATGACTATAGAAATGCCAACAAGATTTCATTAGGTCGTTCTTCGAAAGAATGTAACAAAAATATAGATGTGACAAACTTTCTTGTTCTCCATTAGTTGGACATTCCTAGAAAATATGTTGTGTATTTTCATAGGTTATGCGCTGTCTACAATGGCTACTGTGAGAGTGAGAACATTTTTAGCATTAGGACTAAATATATGCACCCAACTTCCTTCTGAACTAATTGTTATTGAAAGACAACAAGGGCATATTTCCTACTGGTTAAATATTTCAAACACAATTATATTCATATGCATTGCACTGTTTGCTTTAATTATAATTTGCATGGTTTTAGCTATTCAAACCATCCATCCTCTTTTGAGGGAAAAGGTTTCTACAATCGTTTTCATCATTGAAGATGATGAATTTGAGATTTCATATGAGAGGACAATATTAATATCCTGGAATAACATGGAAGATGAAGTGCTTATTTCTTGGTTGGATGCCCAGCTTTGTAAGTTTGAGAATGTTATAACTAGATCCATTCTCAATTCAACAGTTGGTATGATTGTCACAGTAATTGTGATAATATGACTCCTATCAAATACATTTCATAATCTTTTCTTTGCAAAACCATATCCTCCAATTGACTATGCTATAATTTTTGTCCTCTTTGGTTTCATAATAATAGGATGGATGGTGATTTACTGGAGATTGTTTGCTAGATTTTATTTTTGCTTTAGTAAACAAAGTTGTACTAGAGGATGTGTCTTTCCATTCAAGGTTTTTGGATAAAAAGTACAATTGATTTAATTCAAATATATGACTTGAAAGGGCAGAGGCAATGAGTCCAATTAGATGATGAAAGATCTGATTCAAAATTGGGCACATTACCAGCGAGAATGCCGAGGTTAAAAAAAAAGGATAGATTGCTCATAAAGATATGTACCAAGGTCAGGTTGATCAGTTTGTTGCTCATGAAGATATGTAGGAAAATCAAGTTGCTAGTCATAAAGATATTTAGGAAAGTCAGATTGACCCCATTGCAGGCATTGCCCACAATGATATTTACCATTGTTAGGTTGCACAAGTTTATTTATTTGTTGTTGATGGTTCAACTGTTTGTCATCTTTTTGAGCAAGATTTGTGATCTTTTGTTGGAGGTAATTATAGGTAGAATTTTGTATTGGATTCTTAAACGCATGATGAAGGGAGATCCAGTTGAAACACCTGAAAAGTGTCAACGAATATTGAAGCTTATATGTATGCCATGAGAAGATCCCTTTAATTTGTGGAGAGCCAATAAATTATCCTTTAATAAAGAAAAGCGTCTAATGCAGAAAGGCTATGAGAAAGGGAGATCAAGCGAGAAAATCAACTCAATCTTTTGCCTATATTCTGTGCAATGGGCAGAGGATGGGAAGCGACTTATAAATATGATTCAAAAAGGAGCTTTTCCCTCAGTTTTGATGTATTTCCCAATTATAGAAAAATGGTGTGTGAGGATTACAGTAGTGTCTCTAATTACTATCTTAATTATTATCAGAAAGTTTGTCAGGAAGTATGGGACTTGTTGAGTTTTACATACGAGTCCGATATAGCTCTCCACGCCAACGAAATAAACCTTTATGAAGATCTCAACAAAGACAAGGTTCTTTGGTATATGGCTGCATAAATGGAGTTGTACAACTTAATAATGGAGTACAAGAAACTTAAGCCTACCTATGAAGAGCATACAATAGATTATTCTGCATAGTTTGTACAGAATGTAGCTTGGTGCAATTTTTGTCCACTCCTTGGAATCACTTAAGCTTGTGGCAACCTCTTCTTCCCCTCTAAGAAGATTTTCAAACCTAAGCACATTCTCACATTTCTCTAATATATTCTCAATTTTTTTTTGTGTACTTCTTCCACATCTATAGTATGCTTTTCACAGGTAGGCTTAAGTTTCTTGTGCTGCATTATTAAATTGAATCTTCATTTCTGCAGCCATATACAAAGGATCCTTGTCTTTGCTGAGATCATCATACAGTATTATTTCATTGGTGTGGAGGTCTATACCGAACTCGTCTGTGAAACTCAACAAGTCCCATACTTTCTGACAAGTTTTTTCAGAACTTCCCTTAATGATTTTCACTTGGCCTTGTGTAGCCGAACTAAGATTGCAATTAAAGACACTACTATAATCCTCACAGACCATTTTTATACACTTGTGAAATACTTCAAAACTAAGGGAAATACTCCTTTTTGAAGCATACTTAGAAGTCGCTTCCCATCCTCTGCCCATTGCACATAATATAGGCAAAAGATTGAGTTGATTTTCTAGCTTGATCTCCCTTTCTCACAACCTTTATACATTAGATGCTTTTATTTATTAAAGTACATTTAATTGGCTCTCCATAAATCAAAGGGATCTTCTTGTAGCATACATATAAACTTCAATATTTATTGATACTTTTCAGGTGTTTCAACTGGATATCCCTTCCTCATGCGTTTAAGAATCCAATACATGAATTTACCTATAATTACCTCTGATAGAAGATTACAGAGTTTTCTCAACAATACCACAAACAATTAAACCATCAACAACAAAATAATAAACTTGTACAGCCCAACAATGGTAAATATTATTACGAGAAATGTCTGCAACGAGGTCAATCTGACTTTCCTAAATATCTTCATGACTAGCAACTTGATTTTCCTACATATCTTCATAAGAAGCAAACTGATCAACCTGACCTTGCTACATATCTTTCCGAGTAATCTTTCCTCCTTATTTAACCTCAACATTCTCGTTGGTAATGTGCCCAATTTTGAATCTGATCTTTCATCATCTAATTGGACTCGGTGCCTCTACCTTTTCAAGTCGTACATTTGAATTAAATCAACTGTACTACTTGTTCAAAAATCTTCAATGCAAAGACACATCCTCCAACAACTTTGTCTATTAAAGCGAATATACAATCCAACAAATTGTTAGGTCCCAGAGGCAACTGAGGGGGGGGCGGGGGTGAATCAGTTGCCCAATATAAATTAAACCAAAACAACTTAACCAAATTATTACTTAATACTGGTGAGATAGTCTATTATACCAATGGACAGATTAAACTGATAAATGTAATATCGGTAAAAATTAATGCATGAAACAAAAAGACAAAGTCATCCACAACACATAACACCAATATTTGTACGTGAAAATCCTGTAAGGGGAAAAACCAAGGTGGGAAACCTTATCCACAATCAGATGATACTACTGCAGATAGTAAGTGTACATAAATGGGGTCTGCACATGCAGACAGGCCAAGCACCTAGAGCTCACTGCTCAATCACAAATGGGAGTCACACTGACTACAATTAGATGGTTCAATCCAATAAAAATGTACTGCACAAAGTAGCATCTTCATATGCTAGATTTAGTACCGGTGTAGTTCTGATATGCTTTCATAAAAACCTAGCTTCACCTTCAAATGATGTCTTCGTGTATAGCTCTACTTAAACTCGCATATACTTTCAAACTTATCGTTTTTCATATTCCACACTTGATCTTACAAATAAGATCTTACATTTATATCATAACCTAAGACCAATTTTAGTAGGTCGGCTCTACAAGATATTACAATAAAATCATTTTACAAACAATACAATATCCGATGCAATAACCGATTGAACATGTCGGCTTAATGCATTTAAAACAATAATTAATCATCTCCATAGCATGTCGTGCTGATCTGGAAAAGATAAGCCTCCCGGTGTAACCCTGGACCTATTTGCCGGTTACAACAAATATGCCAATAAAAAATTCACCAAGATAAGATGTCCAAACAATATCTTCGACATTACCAAGTATTTTCCAAGCTATTCCAAGTGCCGGTGACTATTATTTCCTGCCGGTGTACCATATACCAGTGACTGTACAAAAGTCGCTTGTTGCTGGATCTCCAAAGTGCTAGAGTTTTAGTAGATGTTGACATCAATGACAACACCATACCAAAATACCAACAATCTCCCCCTTTGGCATTGATGGCAACACAAGATGGAAAAACCATCAAAGTGCCAAAACAGAAATGCCAAGTACAAAAACCAACAATCTTCCTAAAGTAACAATCTCTCCCCTTGAGAGTAACATGAGTTTCCTTATAATTTTCTGTACCAATCTCTTCCCAAAAGATAATGTTTTTCTATAGATATCTCTCCTCCTTTGACATCAAATGCCAAAATTACAACAAAACCAAGTTCAGATACAAAATACCAATCAATTTCAATATACCAACTACTCCCCCTGAGAAGTAGCTTCCTCATCAAAGCCGGAGTAAAAGATTTCTCTATGAATTCTACTAGTTGATGACAACTATCCACTTTCTAAGTGTCTACCAGTGGGGGTATGACCCCAAGCTGATCTCTAAGATATTCAAAAGTCTCCTTAGGCAAAGATTTAGCGAAAATATCTGCAAGCTGTTCTTTAGTATTCACATAAACCAATTTTATTTCTTTTGCTTCAACATTCTCCCTTAGAAAATTTAATTTGATAGAAACATATTTTGTTTTAGAATGTAATACCAGATTCTTAGATATATCAATTGTTGTTGTGTTGTCACAATAGATAGTTATAGGTTCCTTACATTTTACCTTTAAATCTTTCAACATTTGTTTAAGCCATAGTACCTGTGTACAGTTAGTTGCTGCTGCAACATATTCTTATTCTGTTGTTGATAATCATGTACAACTCTGTTTCTTGCTCAACCAAGAAATTAGTCTGCTTCCAAGAAAAAATGCTCTGCCAGTGGTGCTTTTTCTATCATCAATGTCTCCTACCCAATTTGCATCTGTGTATGCACATAGGTCAAAGTTTTCATCTCTAGCCATAATCCAAGATTTGTAGTGCCTTGTAAGTACCACAAAATCCTTTTTATTGCAGATTCATGATTTTCTCTAGGATTACTCTGAAATCTTGAAACAATACTTACTACATTCATGATATCAGGTCTGGTTTGTGTCAAATACAGTAAACCTCCTATCATAGATTTGTACCTAGTTGGATTCACAGGTGTAGATTCATCCCTTAAGGATTGTCATTTGTAGTCATAGGTGTGCTTACCGGTTTAGAGTTTTCCATCCCAAATTTCTTAAGTAACTATTTTAAGTATTTTGATTGACTCAAGAATATACTTTTATCAGTCTGAGATATTTGCAATCCTAAAAAGAATCTTATTTCACCAATCATAGACATTTCAAATTCTTGCTGCATTTTAATAGAAAAGTCTTTACACAATCCATCTTCTCCTCCAAAGACTATATCATCAACAAAAAGTTCTATAGCCAAGATGTCATCATTAGTCACTTTATAGTATAAATTACCATCAGCATTACCCTTAGAAAAACCAATTTTCAAATGATACTTATCCAATCTTGCATACCAAGCTCTTGGAGCTTGCTTCAATCCATACAAGGCTTTCCTTAACCTGCAAACCATATCTTTGTCATCTGTCAAAGAAAATCCATCAGGTTGTTCAATGTAAACTTCCTCTTCAAGATCTCCATTCAGAAATGCACATTTAATATCCATTTGATATACTTTGTAGTTTTTATGTGCTGCAAAAGCCAAAAACAATCTAACTGCCTCAATTCTAGCTACCAGTGCAAAGGTTTTATTATAGTCAATTCCTTCTTTCTGAGAATATCCCTTACACACTAGTCTTGCTTTATTTCTGATAATCTTACCATCTTCATTAAGTTTGTTTCTTAATACCCATTTGGTTCCAATTACATTTTTATCTTTAGGTCGGGGAACTAATGTCCAAGTGTTATTTTTCTCAATTTGTTCTAATTCTTCTTTCATAGCTTTAGTCCAATACTTATCTTCACATGCCTCATTAATTGATGATGGTTCAATTTGAGAAATAAGACATACCTCTTCATTTGCCAATCTTCCTCTTGTCATAACTCCTTTATGCTTATTTCCAATTATCTAATCTTCAGAATGATTCAGTCTTACATACCGGGGTGTCTTTGTTTGCTGTGTTTCTTCAGTCACAGTGGAATTTTTAGATGATACCAGTGTAACTGGATCTTCACTCTGTACTGGTGAATTCTATGTAGGTTCATTTATAAATTCTGTTGCTGGTTCAAAATCTATGTACCTTGAAGTTCCTCTGAAATGTTCATCAATTTTCACATTTGAACTCTCAACAATTTTATGCAATTTCTTGTTAAAACTGTAGAATCTGAAACTACTATGTCTCCTCAGAGCCAACTGATTAATCAAATTAAATAACAAAGAACACACAATAACAACAACCTTGTTTTTTGGAATTGCACACACCAATTTCTTTATTGAAGCTTAATTAAAAAATTACATAGAGGCTGTATATATAAAGAATTTGCAGCCTAAAACAATTAATAATAACTGCAGTTCTAAATATATTCCTACCATTGCATGGAAAGCTACTAAGGCTCTCAAACTAAAAAAAAAAAAAAACTACTCCCTAAATTAAGAATACAATAAGTGCATGCACAACATGCTTTATTTACTAAAAACAAACTCATGCATAAAACAAAACTAAAAATAGTCCTAAGGATTAATGCATGTTGGAGTACATGCTTTATTTGCATGAATAAACAAAAAAACTATTAACTAAATTAATCTAGCTGTATGCTAGAGCAGCATCAGTTATCAACATACTCCCCCTTGATGCTGAGAGGGCTCACAATCTTATCTCGTAGTGCTATAAACTGAGCTTTCACAATCGCTTTGGTGAATATATCTACAAGCTGATCCTGGGTGTTGATGTGCTTCAATTGAACATCCTTCTTCTGCACCAAATCTCGTATGAAGTGATATTTCAAATCAAAATGCTTTGTCCTGCTGTGATGAACTGGATTCTTAGCTAACTTGATAGCACTCACATTGTCACAATATATCACTGTAGGATGCATTTATTTTTCTCCAATTTCTTCCAAAACTTTTCTGAGCCAAAGAGCTTGTGTACCTACTGAGGTAATTGCAACATACTCTGCTTCTGTAGATGAGAGGGCAACAATACTTTGTTTTTGTGAGCTCCAAGTAATCAAACCAGAACCAAAAGAAAAACATTTTCCAGATGTAGATTTACAATCATCCATACTACCTCCCCAATTTGAATCACTAAAGCCTACAAGATTGAACTTTTCAGAAGAGTAGTAATGAATACTAAAACTTAAATTCCCTTTCACATACCTCAAAATCCTCTTGGGTGTCTTCATATGTATTTCAGATGGATTTGTCATATACCTTGAAACAAGTGAAACTGAATAGGCAATATCAGGCCTCGTGTGGATTAGAAACATCAAACTCCCCACAATACTTTTGTAAGCTGTCTCATCAACTAAATCAGCACCATCATCTCTACATAACAAATCTCCATGAGCACTTGGAGTGGAGGCAGGGTTACAATCAGTCATATTAAATTTCTTCAGCATATCCTGTGCATACTTTGTTTGACAAATGAAAATCTTATCGTTACTGTGATAAACCTCCATTGCTAGAAAATATTTCATTAGACCAAGATCTTTCATCTCAAATTCTTTCATCATAGCAGCTTTGAATTCATCTTTCATCTTAGAACTACTACCCATATACAAAAGATCATCAACATACAAACTTATGATGAGAATATCAGTACCTTCTTGTTTGTGGTAAAGGGTAGGATCACTCTTACTTCTCTGAAAGCCATTCTCTTGAAAGTATCCATCAATCCTGGCATACCTTGCTCTTGGTGCTTTCTTGAGGCCATAAAAAGCCTTCTTCAACCTGTAGACATAATTATCTTTTCCTTCTACTTCAAAACCTTGTGGCTGCTCCACATATACTTCCTCTTCTAAGTACCCATTCAAGAAGGCACTTTTCACGTTCATATGATGTATGCTCCACTTCTTCTGAGCTGCTAATGAAAGCAACATTCTTATGGTCTCTTGTCTTGCTACTGGTGCAAATGTCTCTTCATAATCAATTCCATACTTCTATGTGAAGCCTTTAGCAACTAATCTTGCCTTGTGTCTTTCAACACTCCCATCGCTGTTAAACTTGGTCTTGTAGACCCATTTGGTGCCAATCCTTTTTTTGTCATGTGGAAGTTCTGTTAACTCCCAAGTGTCATTCCTATGAATGGAATCCATCTCTTCTTCCATGGCTTTCACCCAAACCTCATTAGTACATGCATCTTCAAAACATGATGGTTCAAAATCAGCCTTAGCTAATAAAGCAAAATTCACTATCTCACCTATTGGGTTTTCTTCATGTACTTGATTTCCACTCCTCTGGTAGATATCACTCAATTTTCTTACCTTCCTTGTAGAACTTGGAGAAGAAGCTGGACTTGAACTTTGTACTAAAGAACTTGATGAAGGGCTGCTTGGTGGAGTTAAACCACTGGATATAGAAACATTAGTTGGCTGCTCATGATCAATATCAGCAATTATATTATCACTCAAAACAGATTTTGGCTTCTCAATATGGCCTTTTTGATGACCATAAACTCCCCCTGCATCAAAAATCACATCTCTTGAGACAATAAGCTTGTTAGTGAGGGGATTATACAACCTATAAGCCTTTCTTTTTTCACTATACCCAATAAAAATACATGACTCACTCTTTGCATCTAATTTCTGTCTATTCTGATCAGGTACATGCACATAAGCCAAACAACCAAAAACTTTGAAATGATTAACATTAGGCCTTTTACCATACCAAGCTTCATAAGAAGTCATATTTTCTAGTGTACTAGTGGGGCTACGGTTGAGGATGTACACCGCTGTAGCAACTCCATCTCCCCAATAAGAATTGCTCAATCCCTTGGTTTGTAACATGCACCTTGCCATTTCAACCACAGTACGATTCTTCCTTTCAGCTACTCCATTCTGTTGAGGTGTGTATGTAGTAGTAAGTTACCTCTTGATGCCATTAAAATCACAATAACTTTGGAAAGCCTTGGAGCAAAATTCTCCTCCATGATCAATCCTTAAACATTTGATCTTGCATGCTTTCTCATTTTCCACAAGGGCTTTAAACTTCTTGAATGTATCTAGGGCTTCATCTTTGGCCTTCAAAAAATATACCCAACAATTTCGTGAGTAATCATCAATAAAAGTGATGAAATATGATGACTTACCCAAACTTTTAGTTTGCATAGGACCACATATATCTGAATGAACAAGTTGAAGTGGGTGATGAGCCCTCCATGCGTTTCCCTTTGGAAACTTTTCCCTTGCATGCTTTCCTTTGGCACAACCTTCACAAATCTCCTTGTGTTCCTCAACCTTGGGCAAACCAGAAACTAATGCATGCGAGGTTAGAAACTTCAAACTATGAAAATTTAAATGCCCATACCTGAGATGCCATAACCAACTTGAATCCTCATAAGCCATATTTGCCAAACTATTGTTATGTTCACCAAACCTCAAGGGGAACATCCTATTTCTTTTCATAGGAACAACAGTGATCACCCTATTATCCTTATTCTTATCATAGATAGTACAAGTCTTATTTTCAAAGACTACTTTATAATTTTTCTCACATAGCTGCCCAACACTTAACAAATTGTGCTTCAATTGTGGAGTATAATAAATATCATGAATACTCTTTATACCTTCTTTTGTTTGGACCTCCATAGCTCCTTTGGCAGCAACCTCCAATGATTTATCATCACCAAGTTGGATCTTGGATTTGAAACTTCCATCCTTTGTTGAGAACAACTTCTCATTCCCTGTCATATGGTTAGAGCATCTAGAATCTAGGTACCAAACATCTTTACTAGTATTTTCACCCTTGGCATAAGATAAAAATAAGTGATCAGGAGGATTCTCACTACTTTCTTGAGCATAGTTAGCACTTTTACCTTCTTTCAATTTGCATTCTCTTTCAAAGTGGCCATACCTATTACAGTGGTAACATTGAACATTTCTCTTATCAAATCTGCCTCTACCTCTTCCTCTGAAACCACCACTTCCTCTTGAGCCACCTCTTCCTCTACCTCTTGAAGAATTTTGGCTTTGCCCTTTATCTTGACCTTGATTGATTTTGGCACTACTGCTGCTTGCATCTTCATTTTTTGTGATTAGCAATTTAGAGGAAAAAGCTTTCTCTACACTTTCGAAAGAATCTTTCAATCTTTCTTCATGAGACATCAGGGATCCAACCAGTTGATCAAACTGTAGTTTTGTCAAATCCTTGCTTTCTTCTATGATTATTGCTACATGATTTCATCTGGGTGTCAAAGATCTCAACACCTTTTTTATCAAAACTTCATTTCTTATAGTTTCCCCAAGTGTAGCCATTTTATTGACCACATCTTTGACTCTGACACAATAATCACTTATACTTTCAGCTTCTTGCATCTTCAAATTCTCGAACTCTCGCTTCAATGTCTGAAGCTTGACCACTTTAACTTGATCACTACCCTGGTAAGCTTCTTGTAGAGTCTTGTAGGCATCTTTGGCAGTTGTTGCTCCCAATATTCTTGGAAATAAGCTCTTATCAAGAGCTATCTGAATGTGAAACAAAGCTTGAGCATTCTTTTTCCTTGCTTCCTTTCTAGCTATTCTGTCATTGGCTGTAAGGGCATTCCAATCAGTTGGCTCCTCATAACCTGATTCAATAATCTCCCACAAATCTTTTCCAAGCAAAAATGTCAGCATCTTAATGCACCAATAATCATAATCATTCCCATCAAATTTTGGAACGGGCATATGGTTAGAATTTGACCTGATTAACTTTGGTGAAATTCCAACAATAAAACTTCAACCCAAAACAATTTTACCTGCTCTGATACCACTTGTAGAATCTGAAAGTACTATGTCTCCTTAGAGCCAACTGATTAATCAAATTAAATAACAAAGAATACACAATAACAACAACCCTATTTTTTGGAATTGCACACACCAATTTCTTTATTGAAGCTTAATTAAAAAATTACATAGAGGCTGTATATATAAAGAATTTGCAGCCTAAAATAATTAATAATAACTATAGTTCTAAATATATTCCTACCATTGCATGGAAAGCTACTAAGGCTCTCAAACTAAAAAAAAAAGCAAACTACTCCCTAAATTAAGAATACAATAAGTGCATGCACAACATGCTTTATTTACTAAAAACAAACTCATGCAAAAAACAAAACTAAAAATAGTCCTAAGGATTAATGCATGTTGGAGTACATGCTTTATTTGCATGAATAAACAAAAAAACTGTTAACTAAATTGATCTAGCTGCATGCTAGAGCAGCATCAGTTATCAACAAAAACATCTATATGCTTTACTCTTAGATGAATAACCAAGAAATATTCCTTCATCACTTCTAGGATCAAATTTCCCAATGTACTCATCTCTTCTAACGTAACATTTAATTCCAAATATTCTGAAATATTTAAGAGTAGGAGTAATACCAAACCATAGTTCATGAGGGGTCTTACCGGTTTCACCTTTGATGTGAACTTTGTTAAATGTATAGACCGCTATGCTTACTGCCTCTCTCCAATATACATGTGGCAAGTTTGCTTCAAATAACATACTTCTGGCTACATCCAGAATAGTTCTATTTTTCCTTTCAACAACTCCATTTTGCTGTGGTGTCCGAGGTGCTGATAGCTGTCTTCTGATTCCATTCACTTCAGAGGTGCATTAAACTCCTTAGATGTAAATTCTCCTCCTTGATATGATCTTAAACATTTAATTTTCTTATTGGTTTCATTTTCAACCATTGCTTTGAACATTTTGAACATTTCAAGTGCTTCTGATTTCTCTCTAAGAAAAGTAACCCAACACATTCTAGAATAGTCATCAATGATTAGCATGAAATATCTATCACCTTGTAAGCTTTTAGTTCTAGTTGGACCACATAAATTAGTATGAATTAAATCAAGAGCATTATTGGATTTTTTCTGGAATACTTTTGAAACTAGCTCTAGCTTGTTTTCCAAATTGACATTCCTTACATATTGTATTGTGAGGTTTGACAATTTTAGGTAAATCTCTGACTGCCTTAGTAGTATTGATTTTTACCATGCAATCAAAGTTTACATGACAGAGTCTCTTATGCCATAGCCAACTTTCATCAATGTGTGCAATCAAGCATGTCTTTTCACTGTTATTCAAATGAAAGATATTACCTCTAGTCTGATTACCAATTGCAATTTCTAAACCAGTTCTATTCATGATTTTGCATTTCCCATTTTTGAATTGTAACTGAAATCCTTTCTCAACTAATTGACCAACACTCAAAAGATTATGCTTTAAACCTTCAACATAGTAGACATTGTCAGTGTTATGCTTACCATCAAGAGATATTGAACCCTTACCTCTGATTTGACAAGCTTTGTCATCTCCTAATCTTACTAAGCCTCCATTATATTCTTGAAAGCTCAATAATTTTCCTTTATCTCCTATCATATGATGTGAGCATCTAGAATCAATGATCCATTCATCTTTTACTTCAATCTTAGCTGCCAAGGCCTGCTCTACCGGTTGGACTGCAGGTGCCGGTTGATCTTCTATTATAGCAACAAAAACCCATCCATTGTCTGTCGGATCATCATCAGACTCATCAGTCACTCCTTCATTAGCTACATAACAAGATTTGTCTTTGTTCTTCTTAAATCTTTATCTTTGATATTTAGGGTTAGGCTTGTATGTCCTTCTGGCTTCTTCTCTTAGTCTAGCATGTCTATTGGGGCATCTTGAAGCCATATGACCAATCTTATTACAGTTAAAACATTTAAAGGGTGCTTTACCTTCATACTTACTTCCAACTGGTCCTTTAGGCATTTTTCTTGCAAATAGTGCTTCAAGCTCTTAAATTTCTTCATTTTCTTTCTTGCTTTCCTCAAGTTCTCTTGCATAATAGGCTTTCCAATTAGATTTGTCAAATGATGATGCAGATGAAGTTGATGCTTTAAAGGCTAAATCTATCTTTATAGTAGCAACATGACCAAATTCCTCAATTTCAAAGGCTGAAAGTTTTCCAATCAATGTATCCCTAGTTACTGATGTATTAGGCATTGTTCTTAACTCATTTATAGCAGTAACCTTCATTTTATATGCCAGTGGTAATCCTCTTAAAACTTTTGAAACAATTTCATCTTCACTTAAGGTTCCTCCACAACATTTAATACCCAAAACAATTTCATTAACTCTTTCCATAAAAGAAGAAATTCTTTCATCTTCTTCCATTTTCAGATTTTCATACCTGACCCGGAAGCTTTCAAGTTTTGCAATTTTGACTGTGGAATCTCCTTCATTCAGTGTTTCCAAATGATCCCAAATAGCTTTATCAGTTGATCTGTCTAATAATCCCATGATTTGCTGATCTGTTAATGCACTCAAAAGTGCTTCTCTTGCTTTGCAATCATTTTCCTCATCTTTAGTCAAGTTAGGTGGATTAGGCTGACTGGAAGTAGCAGCAGTATAACCATTCTTTGTAACATCCCAAATGTCCTTTTTGATGCAATTCAAATGTGTCTCCATTCTGATCTTCCATATTCCATAGTTGGTTCCATCAAGTTTAGGATTGTCCTTCCTAAAATAGTTAGTAGACATTGGATCTCCTCAAGCTGTTAAACTTCTGCAAAAGAAGACTAGGCTCTGATACCAATTGTTAGGTTCCAAAGGCAATTGAGAGGGGGGGTGAATCAGTTGCCCAATATAAATTAAACCAAAACAACTTAACCAAATTATTACTTAATACCGGTGAGATAGTCTGTTATATCGGTGGACAGATTAAACTGATAAATGTAATACCAGTAAAGATTAATGCATGAAACAAAAAGACAAAGTCATCCACAACACATATCACCAATATTTGTACGTGGAAACCCTATAAGGGGAAAGACCACGGTGGGAAACCTTACCCATAATCAGATGATACTACTGCAGATAGTAAGTGTACATAAATGGGGTCTACACATGTAGAAAGGCCAAGCGCCTAGAGCTCACTACCCAATCACAAATGGGAGTCACATTGACTACAATTGGATGGTTAAATCCAATAAAATGTACTGCACAAAGTAGCATCTTCATATGCTGGATTCAGTACCGGTGTAGTTCTAATATGCTTTCATAAAAACCTAGCTTCACCTTCAAATGATGTCTTCGTTTATAGCTCTGCTTAAACTTGCATATTCCTTCACACTTATCCTTTTTCGCATTCCACACTTGATCTTACAAATAAGATCTTACATTTATATCATAACCTAAGACCAATTTTAGTAGGTCAGCTCTACAAGATATTACAATAAAATCATTTTACAAACAATACAATATCCGATGCAATAACCGATTGAAGATGTCGTCTTAATGAATTTAGAACAATAATTAATCATCTCCATAGTGTGTCATGCTGATCTGGAAAAGATAAGCCTGCCGATGTAACCCTAGACCTATTTGCCGGTAACAACAAATATGCAAATACGAATATGCCAATAAACAATTTGCTAGGATAAGATGTCCAAACAATATCTTCGACATTACCAAGTATTTTCCAAGCTATTCCAAGTGCCGGTGACCATTATTTCATGCCGGTGTACCATATACCGGTGACTGTACAAAAGTCACTTGCCTGTTGTTGGATCTCCAAAGTGCTAGAGTTTTAGTAGGTGTTGACATCAATGACAAAACCATACCAAAATACCAACACAAACCATCTTCAACAAATCACCATCCATCCTATTATTATGAAACCAAAGAGGACGAAAATTATACCATAATCAATTGGAGGATAAGGTTTTGCAAATAAAGGTTATGAATTGTGTTTGATAGGAGTCATATTATCATAGATATTGTGATTATCATGCCAACAACTAAATTGAGAATTGATCTATTTATAACATTATCAATCTTACAAACCCAAGTAGCCAACCAAGAAATAAGCACTTCATCTTCCACGTCATTCCAAGATATTGATATTATCATCTCATATGAAATCTCAAATTCATCATCTTAAATGATGGAAAAGATTGTAGACATATTTTATCTCAAAAGAGGATAGATGGTTTGAATAGCTAAATCCATGCACATTGTAATTAAAGCAAGGAGTGCAATGCATATCAATTTAATTGTGTATGAAGTCTTTAGCCAGCAGGGAATATGCCCTTGTTGTCTTCTAATAACAAGTTCAGAAAGAAGATAGGTGCATATATTTGGTCCCAATGCTAAAAATGTTTCCACACTCAAAGTAGCCATTGTAGGCAGTGAATAACCTATGAAAATACACAACAATTTTTCTAGCAATAGACAACTAATGGAGAATAAGACAGTCTGTCACATCTACATTTTTGTTACATTCTTTTGAAGAACGATCTAATGAAATCTTATTGGCAGTCCTATAATCATCACTAAGAAGACTTACATTAGTCCACCAAACAATTATTTGAATTGTTACACCACTAAGTAAAAATGTTTTACTAGGCAACCAAATAGCTCATTTATTAATTGCTCACCATATACCTATTCCTATTAACACAATAAACCAACCATAAAATAGTAAAGTTAACTAGTTTGAAAGACTATTTGAGAATAAGTCCAGCCATATCCTATGATGCGTAGGAGAAGATGCCACAAGAGATGGAGTAGATGCAACAAAAGATGGAAAAAATGCCATGTGATATGTAAAAGATGGAAATGGTATGTGGCATATTACGAGCGTGCAACGTGGAGTAAAGTTCTTTTTCTTCTGGCAGATGAAGGGATTTCAGGTGTTTCATAGGAGGCTTTGAAGGATAGATTTAAGGCCATCAATGTTACATATGGAGGGTGATAAATATCAATGAAGGATGGGTGGTGTGTGACGTAGGGCTAAGTGAGGAGCTTGGGATTTCCATGTTGCAGAGGCTTATGTTATCTTACACGTCATTTTTAGGTAGATTTAAGAGGCGATTAGATAGCGGAAGGCACTCACACTGATGCAGGAGCATCTCCGGTTCATAGCAATCTTGCATCAACCAAAATATTTTTCCTTTATGTTTTGCTTTCTGTTTGCAGTTGCAGTTTTCCTTTTTGTGTGTCCCAGTTTTGGCTCACCAGATCCTACGGAGTTTGATTCTACTTGAAGACTTGATCATCTTTCTTTCTTCTAGAGTGCATCATATTTGGATAATTTTGTGACTGATATCGCTACCGGTTTCCATGATAGTTTCCTATTATTGGTTGACAGTCCTTTGTTACTGATTTCTTAGACCTATTTTGGTGATCTACTGAAACCTCTTCCCAAGCTTATGGAGCCTTGGGTGTTGATTTCGATGTTCCTTGGTGTGTGGCTAAGCTTCTTCGTTTCATTTTTTAGATTTTCCAAAGGAATCTCTTGGCAGTGGCCAACCTTGTTTATTTTGCACGTTAGGTCTTGTTCTTCGGATTTTGATCCCTTTTGGGCTGATTGGATCCTTTGGATTGATATATATATTTGTAATTATGCATTAGAATATAATAAATGAGAATATCAAGTAGCTAGACTATGCATAGAAGACAGATCTTAAGATTCAAGGTCCCAGTTGTGACCTATTCTACCAGGCTTGTGAGCTGATATGTTGTAACCCGATTGTTATCGATTGGATGTAATCAAATTTCATGCAATAAAACAATCTATTCTGCATTCCCTCCATCATATTTTGTGTTTCCATTGTGTTTACTTTTGCTGACCGGTCTAATTGATCTCTTTGAGGTCCCTCCTCATTGATGACTGCTTCAAGTGGTACCAGAGAAAAGTTTCGTTACTGAGGTTGCGTGTCCTGAAATTTTATTGTAGGGTGGTGGATTATGGATCTGACTTGTAGCTGCAGAGGACTAGCGTGAAGGATGGCGCGAAGAGGAACTAGGAATGGTGGAGTGCGTGTGAATGTAGACCCTGCTGTTATGGAGATGTTGTGAGGAATAGAAGCCCAATTAGAAGCCATGGATACAGACCAGAGAAGAGGCCAAAATCTGAAGATGTAAGTGAAGATGAAAGAGAAGAAGCGCCAACAAAACAAGCAACCCTACCAGTGGTTGATCCAGATGAGGAAAGTTTTTTGAGGGTTTTGAGTAGGGCGAACACTAAACCTCATTTCACCCCACTAGAATATGATGGGAAGTTAGATTCAAATGAATTGGATCTCAGAGATGGAAAAGTATTTTGATTTTTAAAACACTACAAAAGAGAGGAAGGTGAAACGTGTCTATACTCGGTTGAAGGGTCATGTATCTCTTTGGTGGGAACATTTACAAATTGATAGACAAAGAAGAGGTAAAGAGAAGATTAAGACATGGGATCAGATGATTGCTAAGTTGAAATCAAAGTTTGTGTCGATAAATTATCAATTGGATCTATTTCTGAAGTTGCAGAATTTGAGACATAAGGAATATAGTGTGTAGGAGTACACTGAAGCATTTTACAAGTTGAAAATCAGATCCAGACATGTTGATGATGAAGTTGAACAAGTTGTAAGATATTTGAATGGATTGTAGATGTCTATACAAGATGAACTGAGTTTGATCAAATTGGAGAGTGTTTAATAGGATTACCAGTATGCCCTAAAGGCAGAAGAGAAGTTAAACAAAAGACATGAGCAGAGACAGAGAGGCATAGGTGGAAGGTTTACTAGAGGAAGATTTCAAGGAGGAAGAGGATATACCAGAGGAAGAGGAACCAGTACAGATTAGAATAAGGACAAGGAAGTGAGCAAAGAAGGTAATTCATAATGGAAGGATGATAGAAATTTCTACCAGAGGAGAGAATTGAATGGTTACCGGAATGAGAAATTTGGAAGATAGGACAAGAGGAAATTTAGAGGAACTTGCTATAAGTGTGGAGGAGAAAGACATCATGCATTCGAGTATAAGAAGACAAAGAATACCAGAAGAGAAGAAGTGGTGGAAGAAAAACCCACCGGATCAGAAATAAACTGGAAGATGGAGAACTGTTGATGATGAGGAGAGCTTTCTGTCATACCAGAGGAGATGAAGAGCCCTTGCAAAGGAAGAATCTATTCAAGACCAGATGTAAGGTATCCGATAAGTGTTATAAAGTTGTTATTGATAGTGGTAGTTCAGATAATCTTGTTTCAGAAGATATGACAAATAAGTTGAAATTGGAGAGATTCAAGCACCCTAGACCTTATCAGATAGTATGGATTCGGGATTAACATAAGTTGTTAGTAAGTGAACAATGTTTGGTGAAATTGAAAATTGGGAATTATCATGATGAAGTTTTATGTGATATTATGCCTATGGATATTTGTTATCTTTTGTTGGGTAGACCTTGGCAGTTTGATAGACATGCAGTGCATGATGGGAGGAAGAATACATACACTATTGTAGCCAATGAGATGAAGCAAACCTTGTTGCCTTTGGAGTAACCTTTGAAGAATGAAATCTATAGGAATGCTAGAATCTGTTTAGTAGATGGAAGGAAATTCATGGATGGACTGATACATGAGAATGCGTTCTTTACCTTAATTCCTAAGAAGACTGAGAAACCACAACCGGAAGGAGAACACCCGGAAGAGATAAAATATTTGCTGACAGAATATGAGGACATCATTTCAAATAATGTACTTGATGGATTGCCACCTACGAGAAGTATTAGTCATTGCATGGACTTGGTTCTCGGAGCTAGTTTTCCTCACAAAGTTGCACACTGGTTGACACCAACAGAGAATGAGGAGCTGAATAGACAAGTGCAGGAGTTGTTGAAGAAAGGTTTGATCAGGGAGAGTCTTTGCCCTTGTGTAGTACCAATAGTATTAGCACCTAAGAACAATGGAGAATGGAGAATGTGTACCGATTCAAGAGAAATAAACAAGATAACAATGAAATACCAGTTTCCTTTGCCTAGGTTGGATGACATGATGGATTGTTTGAGTGGAGAGAAATACTTTAGAAAGATAGATTTGAAGAGAGGATATCATCAGATTAGGATCAGAGAAGGTGATGAGTGGAAGAAATCATTTAAGACAAATGAAGGACTATATGAATGGTTGGTGATGCCTTTTGGATTGACTAATGCACCGAGTACTTTCATGAGGCCGATGAATGAGGTATCAAAGAAATTCTTGGGTAAATTAGTTATTGTGTATTTGGATGACATTTTTATTTCCAGTAAGACAAAAGAGGAGCATTTGTTGTAGTTAAGACAAGTTTTGCAGAGATTGAGAGAAGAAATGTTGTAAATCCATATCAAGAAGTGTACTTTCATGAAGGATGAGTTAGTCTATTTGGGATTTATGATATCTGAGGATGATTTGAAGATGGACCCTGAGAAAGTGAACACAATTGTTGAGTGGTCTACCTTAGAAAATATTGGAGAGGTAAGATCAATTCATGGATTAGCTAGTTTTTACCAAAAGTTTATTAGAAATTTTAGTTCAATTTGTAACCCTATGACTGAGACCATGAGGGGAGATAAAAAGGAGTTCAAGTGGGCCACCGAAGCAAACAAAAGTTTTGAACTGTTGAAGCAGAAAGTGACTGAGCAACCTGTGTTAGCTTTACCGGATTTCAACAAAGTATTTCAAGTGGATTTTGATGCAAGTGGAACAACAACAGGAGCAATACCCTATTTTAGTGAGAAATTGAATGATGCCCAGAGGAGATATTCAGTGTATGATCAAGAGTTTTTCTATAGTTCAAGCCTTGAAGAAGTGGATACATTACTTGTTGCCTAAGGAGTTTGTGTTGTATACAGATCATCAAGCTTTGCAGTATTTGAACTGTCAGAGTAAGTTGAATCAAAGATATATGAGATGGGTAGAATTCTTGCAGAGTTACACCTTTGTGTTGAAGAATCAAAGTGAGAAATCTAACAAAGTTTCTGATGCATTGAGTAGGAGAAGAAATTTGTTGATAGAGATAAGAGTGACAATATTAGGATTTGAAGATTTGAAAACCTTGTATGATGAAGACCCGGATTTTGCAGAACCTTGGAAAGCATGTAGAGAATCGGTTATGGTAAAAAAAAGCAAGTGGTTGGATTACTTCATTCAGGATGGGATGTAATTAAGAGGAGTTCATTTGTGCATACCTAAGAGTTCTATGAGAGAGAATCTGATAAAGGAGAAACACAGTGGAGATTTAGCTAGACATTTTGATATTGAAAATACAATAGCATTGGTGAGTGAGGAGTACTTTTGGCCCCAGTTTCATTAGGATGTTAAGAGATATGTGTAGAGTTGTAGAGTTTGTCAAGTTACAAAAGGTAGTAGTCAGAATGTGGGATTGTATAAACCTTTGACAGTATTGGTAAGACTTTGGGAGGATATAAGAATGGATTTTATACTTAGATTGCCTAAGAAACCGAGAGGGAATGATTCTATATTTGTGGTAGTGGATAAATTCTCGAAGATGGCTCATTTCATACCTTGTAAAAAGACATTAGATTCCTTACATGCAGCAGACCTATTTTTCAAGGAAGTGGTGAGATTGCATGGATTTCCTAAGAGCATAGCTTCAGATAGAGATACTAAGTTTGTTGGCTATTTTTGGAGAACATTTTGGAAGAAGATGAAGATAGATTTGAAGTTCAGTTCTACTTTTCATCCATAGACTGATGGATAGACAAAAGTTGTTAACCGGATTTTGAGATGTTTAGTAGAAAATAAAACCAGAAGTTGGGATTTGATTCTTGTACAAGTAAAATTTTCTTACAACAATTCAATGAATAGAAGTACCAGAAAAAAACCTTTTAAGATTGTTACCAAAGTGCATCCTAGAGGTATATCAGAATTGAGAGACATTAGCAGTGAAGACCATAGAAGTTCAGAAGCAGACTTTGCAGATCACATGGTAGCATTGCATATTTAGGTTAAACAACATTTGGAAGACATGAACAATAAATTTAAGGAGAAGGAAGATGAGAAGAGGAGACATAATGAATTTGAAGCTGGCGATGTAGTGATGGTATATATGAGAAAAGAGAGATTCTTGGTTGGAACTTATAACAAGTTGTAGATGAAGAAGTTTGGACCTTGCAGGATTTTGAGGAAGTTCAATTCTGGAAATGCATATGAAGTGGAGTTACCGGATAATCTAAGTATTTCATTAATATTCAACATTGCAGATCTTCATGAGTATCATGAACTAGAATCCAGTGAGGATAGTGTTGTAGACTTGGAGAAAAAGTTGCCCTAGAAGGAAGCAAATAAGATTGAAGATATTTTGGACAGTAGGATTGGGCGTAGTACCCGGAGGAGTCAGTATAAGGATTATCTTGTGAAGTGGAAGGATAGACCGGTTGAAGATTCATCTTGGATTTCTCAGGCAGAGGTAGAATACCTTGGTTTTCCTCTGACCCCGACAAAGTGAGAGGGTCACTTTTTCAATGACCTCAGATGTCTGATGCAGGAGCATCCCTGGGTCATAGCAATCTTGCATCAACCAAAAATATTTTTCTTTCTGTTTACAATTTTAGTTTTCCTTTTTGTGTGTCCCGGTTTTGGCTCACCAGATCTTACGGAGTTGGATTCTACTTGAAGACTTGATCATCTTTCTTTCTTCCAAACCACATCATATTTGGATAATTTTTCGACAAGATATCGCTATTAGTTTCCATGAGAGTTTCCTATTACTGATTGACAGTCCTTTGTTATCGGTTACCTATCCCTATTCTGGTGATCTACCAGGACCCCTTTCAAAGCTTATAGAGCCTTGGGCATTGATTCTGATGTTCCTTGGAGTGTGTCTGACCTTCTTCATTTCATCCTTTGGATTTTGTGGAGGAATCTCTTGGCAGAGGCCAACCTTGTTTATTTTGCACGTTAGGTCTTGTTCTTTAGGTTTTGATCCCTTTTGGGCTGACTGGACCCTTTGGATCGATATATATTTGTAATTATGCGTAGAAGATAGATCTTAAGATTCAAGGTCCCGGTTGTGACCTATTCTACCAGGCCTGTGAGCTGGTATGTTGTAACCCGGTTGTTACTGGTTGGATGGAATCAAATTTCATGCAATAAAACAATATGTTCTACATTTCCTCCATCATATCTTTGTGTTTCTGTTGTGTTTACTCTTGCTGACTAGTCCGGTTTGATCTCTTTGAGGTCCCTCCTCACCGGTGACTGTTTCACGCACACTCACGTCACATATATGACAGATGAATAAGAGAGTTTTGTGCTAGATTTGTTCAAAAGAAATGCCACCTCCCTTATCTCAAAGAGATCCCAATGATAAGAAGCTTCATATTATTGTGTAGGTTATTGGGAGGACTGATAGTCCCTTGTAATGCTTTCACTAACCGAGATCAAATTGTAGGAGTTGCAAGGGGCAGAATAGTTCCAGGAGCTTGCACTGAATTCCAGAGAGTATAGAGTCTATAAATAGGCAATGAAATTTAGTAATTAGTTATATTGTGAGAGATATTCATTATGAGAAGCAACATGCAAGAAAATGGAAGAGAAACTACTTGAACAAAGAGAAAACAAATAAAATTTATAGCTTAATAAAAATAAATTATTTTATTTGTTTATATGGTTTGTTGTTAAATATTATTATGTACATAAACTTTATAACATATAAATAAACAAGTACATAGATATGAGAAAATAATTGTTGTATTTACTACCTAGATATGGGCACATGAATTTATATTCTTTAAAATTTATTTTATTTGATATAAAGAGTTATGCTTTAAAAAATGATTAATTAAATTTTTCTATAAGAAATTTCCTCTTGCCTCATGTTTTGATTATCAAAAATATTATTTGTATCCTAGTTATTATGATGTAGTAGGTAAATTGAAAGAACCGATGATCTAGTTTCTTGAAACAAAGTATTAAGGTAGAAGTGCATGTCCTTGAGATCACCGGAGTTGATATTTGTAGCATTCAAATCATTCATTTACTCATGTATTGTGTCCATTCTACTATTACCTTAAATTTTTAAATAGAATTTTGTTTTTTTGACATTCTTTATCAATCTCTTGATTGTTGAGGTAAGGTCTTAGAGGTTTGATGTAGTCATGGATGGAGGATTCAATTAGGGACTATCCAATCTTGAAATAAAATGAAATAATTCATATTTACAAAGTGGGAAGTTCAACAATACAATATTTTTCAATTTAAAATGTAACATCATTCAATCTCTCCTACACATATTTCTCCTACAACAAAAAATTACAAAATTTTGATTTGGTAAGATTTAATTTTGAAATTGACATATTATAGTCTTTAAAACAAATAATGCAAAGCAATATGAATAAAAGAATTAACTTCCATCCATAGTACTATCTACTGAAACACTACTGATCCAAAAGCCACATAAAATAATACATGAATGAGGTCTTTTAAGGATGCAAACTACATATGAAGAAAGATTGAATAGTTAATGATCCATAACCTACAATTTTAAAATTATAGTGTTAAAAATCTAGTTATCTCTAATCCAACACTCACATAATATAAACTTGTATAATCACTTATAGATCTAGAACAAGAACCATACCACTTTTGTTCCAATTGAAAATGTCATTAATTGGTATAACAACCAAACATTAAGAAAAGACTTATTTATTCAAAACAAGCCTAAAGAAGGGTTTATCTTGTTGGACAAATAGTAAAAACAAAATCAAATTTTAGAAATTCACAAATTAATATGCATGTGAATATGTAAAAAAAATATCATACAACCAAATCAAAGAATATACAATAAGGAACAAAAATCCATCCCTTGGCATAATGTCCAAAACATTAAGAAAAGGCTTATTTTCTCATAACAAGGCTAAAGAAGGGTTTATCTTGCTTGAGAAATATTAAAATGAATATCAAATTAAAAAAAATCACAAATGAATATGCATGTGAATATGTAAAGAAATATATCATACAACTAAATCAAGAATATACAATTAACTCCACGTATTTATATCACAAGAAAGAAGAAGGTATAAGTAGAGTATAACTAACCCTCCAAGAAGTGTGATACATTTATAAAACTTGAGACAAGTGTGAGTACACATATAAAATCCATATTGAATAACATAAAATAGTATAAAACTTATAAGTAAAATTAAGCTAGTGTAAATATATTTACTTGGTAAAAGTAAACTAGGTAGGCAATAACACTTTTCACACTAAAACAACCTAAAATAATACTCTTTCTAGAAAGTTGCATTAGCAAAGATAGTCAAAGTGAGATAAATAAAAATGTTATTGCAGTAGCATTATAATCAGCCATTAGAAAGACTAATCATAGTAGTTTTTTTAGTGGGTGTTACAAGAACTTAAAGGATTTCCAACCAAAGATCTAGCTTCCTCAATAGTAATATGAGCCCATCTAGGAAAAATATGAGTAGGTAAAAATGGCTTTGTCGGTGGAAGAAAAGGACCATCATCTAACGTATTCTCAAGTGTAAAGGTATCTTTATGTGATGAAGGAGGAAAAGTAGGTAGCGAGGAATAAAAAGGATGGAGTATCCATCTATGTAAAAAAATCATTGAATTGGAAATCTCTATGAAATTACAAATATATTGTGGTTGGATTTAACAATTGATAATCCTTCACATCCTCACAATAGCCAATAAAAATGAATTATTAATTCTTCTTCTCCATTTTATTGTATCAACCATTTAGTATGAATGCCCAAGTCTCACTACTATATATACTAAAGGATGACACATCATGCCTTCTATTGGACCAAGCCTCACATAGAGTGATATTCTGAAACACCTTGTGTGGAGTATAGTAGGGAATATAGTTTGTATAATTGACTAATCCAACCCAGAAGGATAGAGCCATAAACTATGATTGAAGAATAATTAAAATATCCATTAGTGACACCATTTTATTTAATTGACTGTAGGACTAGTATTATTTTGTGTTAATTGACTATTTTTGGGCCGGTATGCAAGACATTTTTGAAGCTTGAGAAAGGGGATACTACAAACTGATAGCCCCACAAATTATGAACTTTGAATTTGAAACAAACATTCCTAATGAACTCAGGGATGATGGTGAAGTGCTTGATCTCATCAAAAAGGAAACTGGGGTTGACAAGAAACCTCTTTCTCCAATCAGGTGGTCAAAACAAGAGAAAATAGATATTGATACAGTGACTGAGAAGCTAGTCGAAAGAACATTACATTAGTTAAATCTTAGGATTCACCCCGGTGCCTCCAAAAAGAAGAAGAAAGGAAAAGAATAAAGAAATCCTCAATCCATGCCTACTAAGGAGTACGTCAAGAAAACAAGGTCAGAATTGAGGAAGAACACTCCTACGGATCCAAAAGTTGCTGCTTAGACTATTGACAAGGAATCACTGATGAAGCAGCTTGATACAAAAATGTGGGAATCCCAACTCCTTAAAACAACTAAGGAACATGGAATAACAACTGGGTTGCAAGTAGTACCACAAGCTTCAATTCATCCCATTGTGCTAGCCATCGAAATTATTCCAGGAGATGGAAGAACACAAGTTGAGGATATTGAACAACAAGCTCCTCCCACAATGCAAAAACCTAAATCAACCTTTGCTCCACCTCATGAGAAAGTTACCATTCATAACATTGAGTCTGACTCAAAGGAGGAGGATGAGCCTATTTTAATGATTGCACATTAAAAAGAAGATGAAGCAATACAAAGGAAGTCCACTTCCAAGAAGGTACAAGGAGAAATAATTTTTCAATAGGTAGATTGGCCCAAGGACCAACAAGTAAACATTGATCAAATACAAACACAGGGAGGGCATGATGAGGCCATGGACATCGATGAACAAGATGAACGGATGGTGCTAACTCCCGAGGATCAAGAGAGGCTCCTTAAGTAGATGAAAGGAGATAACAAAAAACACAAGACTAGAAAGGAAGCTTTTGAATAAGAGGTTGGGGAAAAACTGGAGGAGTTTGTCACACAAAAAAATATTGAACAAGTACTCTCAGCAAACCTCGCTCAACATGTCTCTTCATTGCACCCACAACATGAAGATCCTACATCCCAACAATCACATGAGATACTTTGTGATGAAGAGCAATATGAGGGTGATGGGCAGAAACAACTTGTGGAATCACACATGGTAATGACTGAAGTATCAACCTAAGGCGAACATGAGGATGACAACATGCCACAATGGTTGACCTTCAATTTTTAGATGAAGAAAATTGTCCTCCCAAGTATCACCCTACAAGATGCAATAGACGAATAACCAAGGCAAGTCAAGAAGTCCAAAATGCTCCATCATCTTTCAAAGAGTGATTCAGGTGATGTAATCGTCAGTATTGCAGCCCAGGCACAAAAATTCCAAGAAAGTGCTCAGGTATCCCCAAAATACCTTATTTCACAGGTCAATGTAGACAAGCAGACAAAATGGAGAGAGATAGCTTCTCTGGATTTTTCCACTGCTTCCATCAAAACAAGAATAGAAAAAGAGCATAAGTCAAAGAGAGAAGTTAAGGTCTAATTGCAATAGTACAGGTAGCTTGTCATTGAGATGTCAAAAACTAATGGACTCAAGGTATGGGCATGCTCTGCCCTCCACTTCGTCACTCCCACAAGTCCTTTGTTATTTATATAAAGATACTCACCTCCTCGAGCATGATCTCATCCTCTGTGCCAAACAATGGAAGACTCAATTCGATGAATTCTTGAAGGCGGCTAAATAATTGAAAAATATCAAAGGATTAGGTGAAGATGTGGTTAAGGGAGAAGACATATTAGGAGGTGAAGACCCTAGAAATCTACAAAAGTATGTTGATATCTTGGAGTTGAAGGTAGATATGATAGATCAATATTATGAAAAACTACTCAAAGGACATCCACCTTTCTTAGATCTCTTGGAACGCCATGTGCAATATGTAGTGGAACTGCTAGGGAAATATGGTACAAATCTAATGCAGTCCAAGGCACTCAATTATGAGATGGTTCACAGGTGGTGGGAAGCATATGTTGTAGAATATTTCTCTTCAACCATGGAGTTCGATACGACAGTCATGGACAGGTATATGCATTTGATTCTCCAATATTACCAAGTGACTCAATTAATTGATAGCCTGGCTGACAAGGTGGATGAAGTGAAAGAAGCACTAAGGGTGGCCAAATTTTGTATTAAATACATACCGAACATACCTTTTACTTCCATAGATTTATTCATAGGAAACTACCACATCGAGAGGCAGAGCAAGAGATAAATTGGTAGCTGACATACAAATGCACATTCAAGAAAAATGCCACATGGGGAATCACTACAGTTTAACGACAATACTCCAGTCACACCTATCTTGCATCAATACTACTTTCAAAGAACACAGTACACGTGGAGATTAAGGAGCCACATTGTTCGAAAGATAACCAATTAAGGACATTGATATAGTAATAGTTAAGTGGAGTTCCTAAAGCGACACCTTGCATGTTGACTGCAACTCCCACCATTTTGTAACTAGGTCTCATGCAATTTTATTCCTAGGAAATAAGAGGTATAGAACTATAAGTATGATGAATTAGACATTTGAAGGGTCTAAAAATTCAAGGTTTGAGGTCCTATTTTAGGATTTTACTTGCAATTCTTTTCATTTCCAGCATTTAGTCTTATATTTTGTTAAACTCTTTTAGTATCATTTCTTGTTGGTACTATTATTTTCATAAATAATCAATACAAGTTGTTATTATAGATAGCATGTTCCATGATCTATGTTGAATTGAGTTAGTATTCCTATCATTTGATATCTTCTCTCAATTTGGATGACACGAGTGTTCTAAATGTTATGAGTTTAGTTGTTATGTACTTGAGATTGTTTAACTGGCTCCACCTGCATATGAGATCGTAGACCTCATATTTAGATGGAAATTATAAATGATGCTATCCGAACTATTATTGATAATATCTGATCATTAGAAACATTTTCTATGATTCATTTAGTTTGTTTGGTTATTATTGCTCTCTTTTGCCACTACATCTTTTTCATTTTGTTTTTAAGAAACCCATGTGAGTATCTTTTGTAACCAAGAATACTGCCTTGATGAACAAGTTACACAGACCTTGAGTTACCTAAGCACCATTGTGACCCAACAAACAGGACCTTGGGGAGCATGAATCTTGTAATCCTAGCTCTTTTTAGGAGAGGCTCCGCTTTCGCGAAGCCTGCATGTAGGTGAGTATAAAAGGCCCATCAACAGGCATAATGAAGATCACTACTAGCAGCTACATCCAGAATTGAAGCCAGAATGGGTAGGAAAACAAAAAGGTAAAGAGAAGTTCGTTAATATTGTTATGGATCTTGGTTCAAAGTCTGAAGATGAAACTAAGATAGAAACAATGGGATTGAAAGTTAAAGCTTCTTTTGATAATGTTCTTATTTCTAATTGTGCTTGTACTTCTCAAGTCTATGATGTCGCTGAAGATAGAAAAATAAATGAGCTTTTTCATATAAGGGTTGTTACTAAGCACACTAAAATTGACACATTCATTGATAGTGGATCTCAAGCTAACTTAATCTCAAAAGATATTGTCAGGAATTTGGGATTGAAAGCTACACCACATAAGAGACCTTATCCAATAGGTTGGATTTGCAAAAATAATGAAGTGCTAGTAACAAGGCAATGTACTTTAAGATTCACAATCACAAGTAAGTATGTTGATAAGGTGCAGTTTGATGTGCTTCCACTAGATCATGTCTATGGTATAGTGTTGGGTATCCCTTATTTGTATGATCAAAAGGATATTTTCTATAGGGAATTTAATCATTATCATTTGTTCAATGATGGAATCAAGTATATTATACATTCGCACATGGTTAAGACTTATGGGTCTTTTGCAAACACAGGGTAGTTGAAGAGGGTGGTTAATGCAAGTAAATATTTGTCTCTTATGTCTACAAGTCTGGTAATTCTAGGCATGAACTTGAAGCAATCAAGGCTAATCAAGATCAGATGTTGCAGGATACACCAACAATACAACATGAAGAAACAAAAAAATGAAAGCATTGATTATCCAAGTCCTCAAATTATGGTTGAGACTTTGGAGGTTCCCTTGGGTAAAAATGTTCCTGTTGTGAAAGATAGACATGTTGTTGATTCATTCACTTTTATATATGCATTTTTATTCGGCTTGCTATTAATCAGCGGTTATTGGTTAGTAGTTGAAGAAATTATTGTAGATGCTCATTTAAGTGATAGAATCATGCATATGTTAAACAATATTATTATAGTCTTGATTGTGGTGATGAGCCAGGTGTACAAATGGACATACGATATAGAACAAGTGGAGAGGTCATACCCTCACTTAATTTCTAAATACATGCAACTTTTGTCCAGTGGGGAGGATTGATCCAAGAAAATAAAAATAGTTCCAAATATCACATGGCACCTTGCTCTCTCCTCATCTTATGGGTGTTTGTTTAATCAATTTATGTCAAAAATATGGTGTTTAGAGGAGGGGGTTTGAACCCTCAACCTCTCTTCTCCTATTTACACTTCCCATCGCTAGAGCATGGGATAGCTTCACGATGGAAGAGAGCTCGCTTCTAGTTACCGTGGTACACAAATATTTTATATTCCGAATGGAGGTCGAGCAGTTCAAACCGTCTACTTCCATTCTTTCTCTCTCCTCTCATGACCAATGCACTCACAATTATTTCGGGATAATGACTGATGGATATTGTTGTTCTTATGTGTTGAAGGTGGGTTATGAAAAGTGGCCTCAAGATAATCCCCAATAATAGACATAAAATCTAAACTAAATGCCTAACCCGACAAACATAGGAAAATTGACAGTTGGGAAAATATTTGGTTAAGATAACTCATAGGCTCGAAATATGATCCATGAATATTTAAAGGTTTTGGGTTATATAAGATTATGAAGATTATATTGTAAGCCCAAAATTATAAGGGCCATTGTTTTTAAAGGGGTAGATTTATTTTGGAGATTTATGGATATATAAATAGGAAAGATTTGGTTGTAGACCATATTATGCAAAAAAACTTGTATAAAAAGAGGGGTAAGTAGAGAGTTAAAGGAGAAGAGAATGGTGAATAATTATAGTTAATAGGGAATTTCGATGGAGGAATTTCTTACTCTGTGGTAGATAAAGTCTTTCTCTCTCTTTGTGAATCAACCTTTGTAGGCCTTTTTTGAGCCTTTGGAAGGGCGATGGGAGTTAGAGATTTTCTTATTATGACTTTGTGAGAAATCTATAAAGAGATTGTAGGTTCCAAAACTCTTTTTGGAGATTGTAATGAAGCATTTGGCATTTTAATGCATCGGTTGCTCATTGAAGATGGACCCCAAGACGTAGTCTTATTTGGATGAACTCCGTTATCAAACTCATGATCTCTTCTTCTTTCTCTCTCTTATTTCATTGTTTAAGCATCATAATGTTTGTTTAATCATTTCAATTTCATTTTAAGACCTTCAATCCATCATTTGTATAAGTTAACTTTTCACGTGCAACTGTCATAGATCCTAACAATTAGATTACATGTATTCCTCAAATAACTAACCTTTTTCTTCTCTCAGTGTTGCACCAAGTGCCACAGTTATCTCTTATTTTATTTTACATGGTTTTAATTCTAATACCATGACTAGATGTGTTAAAAAACTTCTCTCCCATTTTAATTTTAATTTTTGGGTCTATTTACATGTTATAGATTTGTGCATTGTTTATTATAAAACATATATCAACTAGTTTAAGAGTATTCACATAATATCAATTTAGACGTTTAAGTGGTGGTTGGTTTAAACAGACTTGTAAATGTATGCATCTTTTGGTTATGTATTATATCCATAAGGTTACATTATAAAAAAATAAATTTCAAGTTAATGGGTCCATACTTGCCTATAGATTTTTGGAGTTCAGCTTTGGACGTACTAGAATGTATGTATAAATTATACACTCTAGATATGGGCTCGAGTGAGTTCACAGATAAACACACCACCTTATCTTAAATGGTCACACATTTAGAGACTAGATTTATGCAGATACATTCTTATGGATTTATATGTAGGGTAGCTTCTATCTAAGAATATTTCTAATATTGGATTGAAACACGTCACTTGCTACTCAGCTGATGAAAATAAACCATTCCAAACATTCCAAAATAATTACTTAGTTCAAAGGCTGAATAGGAAAAGAGGCTATATGATCACATGCTCTCATATTAAATTTTTTTATTTATTTTTATTTTTTATTGTTTCCTCAGTTATGCTAAAATATTTCATTTGAGAATCTTTGGGGGGGAATATTAATTTTTTTTGGTGATTTTATTTTTATTAAGGAAAAAATATTGAATTTCGTTGGTGAATTTTTTTCAGTTATATAAGAATTGTAGAAAAAGTAAGACGAATATTTCATTCATTTTGGAGAAAACATTAATTTTATTGGTAAAATTTTTTCCATTCCAAAATAATTCCTTAGTTCAAAGGTTGAATAGGAAAAGAGGCTATATGACGACATGCTCTCATATTAAATTATTTTTCTTTTTTTTTCCTTTTAATTGTTTCATCATTTATACTAAAATCTTTCATTATGTTGGGGAAAATATTAACTTTTTTGCGATTTTATTTTTGTTAAAGAAAAAATATTAAATTTTGTTGGCAAATTTTTTTAGATACGTAAGAATTGTAGAAAAATTAAGATGAATATTTCTTTCTTTTTGGGGAAAACATTAATTTTATTGGTAAATTTTTTTTGTTGCATCAAAATTGTAAAAAAATTAAGGTGAATCTTTCATTTTTTGGGAGAGAAAATAATAATTACATTGGTGAATTTTTTTCTATTGCTTGAAAGTTGTAGAAAAATTAAAGTGAATGTTTCATTATTTTTGGGGAAAAATAATAATTTCATTTGCAACTTTTTTCAACTGCATGAAAATTGTACAATAATTAATGCAAATCTTTTATTGTTTTTTGGAAAATAACCCATATAGAAAACACATGACACATGGTCACTGTAAGTGTACTACATATTTGTTAGAATTAGAAATGTAATTTTTTGCACATATGACATCTTGATCTAAGCGATCCTTTTGCATAGAAAATACTTCGCCTGTTAGAGGAGATTATGTGTGTTAGTGGCATGAAGAGTTACATGGGTATGAATGTTAGCTTGTTTTGAAGAAAATATTGAATTAGTTGTTAAATGATTATAGCAGATTGATAATTTTTTATCTTTTCAATAGGTGGCATGAAGAGTTGAATGCTAGCATGGGTATGAATGTTAGCTTGTTCCTGAAGAATAGATTGAAATGATAGTTAAAAATGATTATATCAGATAAATTTTAATTTTTTTGAAAAGGAGAAAAGGTGAAAAGGAATATGTATAACTTCTAAATTTAGAGTTTTGAGGCTTTTCTCTACACTTGATTATAGCAGATAAATTTCAATTTTTTGTAAAGGAAAAATGGTGAAAAGGAATATTTATGACTTCTAAATTTAGAGTTTTGAGGCTTATCTCGACACTTGTTCAAAAGCTATATCAGAAATGGAATTGCCCATATGTAGAAAAAGACTGTGTGTTCATATGATATAGGTTTAATGACACTGGGTGGAGAATATTTCAGGATGGCTATGTTTATAAAATCACAACAGATTTCTTTGTAGCTAAAGAGGCATTTAAATCGTAAGAGGTGGCTAAAGGGATATAGAAAGGCCTCTCTAGTTGCAAATGGTCTTTCCTTGGCTGCCTACCTCCACCCCCTCGTTTCCTAAAGCCTAAGAGATAGAGGGAGCGAGGAGGAGAACCATGAGGATAGGGGAGAGTCAATTCTAACAAAGAACCTATTTAGTTAAAATTGGTAACTAAAGCCACCCCGCTGTCTGTTTGAAGGATTGCTATGTGAGCTCCTCATCTAGTTTATATAGTAAGAATCTTGCATCCCTAAAGTCATTGGCAATGCGATGGTGGCACAATAGTTTGTGTATATGGTTTGACAAGTTATCCTTTTCTATTTTAGCTTTGAAGATGGTAATATTTTATTTCCATGCATATAAAACAAACATATGTCAAATGAGAACATGCCAATTTTAAACAACCTAAAGCTTGTTGCATTCCTTAGTCTTATAAAAGGATTTCCAAGGTTGTGTAAATAAGAGAAAATTTTGGAGGGAATTTTATCTCTTTGAAAAAGGGTATAGTACTAGTGTCTAAGTTAAAATGTGGAGTCTTTCACAGTGAAGAATGTAAATATTCCTTCAACAATATTAATTAGTTTATGAACTGTCATGAAAATTACTATAGATCTATTGTCTCTAGAATGTACTTACTACTTCTTGATCTCATATGAATAATAATATCAAGGAATATATTATTTGTCTTTGAAAATCTCTCGTGAATGTGTAATTTTGTTTGTGGGCTCTTTTAAAGGTAGAGATTAAATTTTTACACACGTATTGCAGCAGGTTTAGGAATAGTCAATAAGGCCAACACCCATTAGAGGATAGGACCCAATAGTTGCGTGTATCATCCTAAATTGTACTCCCTCACAATTTGGTCTAGATTTGGAGCCCTCACCTTAGTTTTTGTATCCCAATGCTTAATAAAAATCTAATTATGCTTATATCATGCAAAGCATGCCTTATTTTCACTTTACACCTTTAATGGGCCTTTGGTCTTGGCCTTAAAATGTGGTAGAGCTAGAGTGTGGTGCCCTGGTCTTCATTAGGACCTATATGTGGCACCCTGGTCCTCATTAGGACCAAGGCACCCTAAATAGGACACCAATTTGGCCCCTTTCAATGGTCATAATGAGTTCAAGAGAATACAATCTAGATATGTTGGCCCTTGTCAGAAAAATAAGATGATTTCCCAATAGGCATGTATATAAGGAGGTCTTCCCCTCTCATTTAGATAGATTAGCAAAATTATAATCAAAAGGTATCAAGCGATCAAGCATTCAAGCATTGAAGTATTCATCATCAAGAATTACTAGAGGTCTTCAAGGCTGCATATTCTTCATTCATCAATTGTGGAGCAACATTTTATCATTCATATGTAAGCATGTGTATGCGATTAGGGTTTTGTCCTGTGCAGGCCATTTCATACAACATATGTGATAACATTCAATAAGAAAAACATCAATACCAGTCATTGCAAATATCAAGTATATCCTTTCAATATTTATTTTAGTATTTGCAATATTTCATTCAAGGTTAATTCCGAAACTGAGGTTTGACTTAGGTAAACCCCTATTCCTAACCTATTTCTCCTTTCTATGTGTAGGAAACAAGTACAGAGCTATGATAATCAAGATAGACATTATTTGTCTTCAAATAATAGGTTGTTTATTGTTCATACATCAATAATTTTATAGAAATAAGTGTCATTTTAAAAGTTTGTCATTGCATTCAATTACCCATAAAGTAATGATTTTTTTGTTGGGCTTAAACAAAAGTTATAACCTACCAAATAATTTATGTTTTTTATGTAAGACAAAGGCAAGGACAAGTTACTATCTATGGAGTTCAATATTATTTGTTGGTAAGATTTTATTAAATTATTTTCAAACATGAATTTATCTTATCTTTAGAAATATTTGACTAGCATATATACCTTAAATTTAAAGTTAATCTATATAAAATAATTTCAGAGATATCATTCTCAAGGTGCGTTCTAAGTAACCTTTTTCGCTAGAGCCTGTGAGTTTAACCTACCCAACATTGTCCGGTACATTCACAATAGCCCATCCAATCCATTTGGCCTCAAACTGCCTTAAACCTGGGCAATTATAACAAAATGTTTCTTAATAAATCCAAGAAAGCCAAATAATTCAATTGTTAGAGTGCTTTAATTAGTTGCTTATGAAAATAATTTTCACCAAAAAACATAACAGAAAGTAATCCAATCCATAATACCAAGATCAAGGAAGAAACTAAAATTGAAATTGGAATCATATCAAAGAAGGCAGTAAGTAACAACAGTAAAAAGGGTAGCACCCAAATAAAAGAAACATCACCAGGTTTCATCCAAGGACCCATAAAGAAATAAAAGTGGCTTAAAAGATTCAAATCAAGAAAAATAATTATATAATCATCCAAAAATGATGTTAAATGGGAACTGGATGCAATCATCAACGACAAAAAAAATTAATTGCAACATGGATTAGATCTTCATGAATCAAGAAAGATATCGAATTGAAGAATAAAACAAATTCAAATTGATCTGGTCCTTATATTGAGGTCCACAAGGCAAATGGGAACCAAATAACATCAACTGGAGTAGCTTCCACATCAAACAAACATAAACTAGATGTATCCAAGAGCCTAAAAAGAGATCAAAACAAGGCTTAAAACAAACTGAATTTTAAACTAAAATTATATGCAAGTGCAATTCGTAAAACAACCATCAAGGGAAATATGGTGTAGTTTCCGTATTAAAAAAATATGAACTTTGAAGAACCCAAAACAAGATCAGAAGAAACTTTGATAAATCTGAAGTTGAAATCATGTGAATGATCAAAGTAAGGATACCGGGAGAAGAAAATGAACACTCCAACATCAAATTAAAAAATTAAGAAAATCCATTAAAGAATCTGAAAGGGATCATAACAAGGCTTAACATAAATCAAAATTATGTTGTCTACAAATGACAAAATAGAATAAAAAGTTTGTTACATAAAGAAAAATGGGAGATCCAGTATAGAAAAACATGAATAAGATACTTGAAAGAACCAGCAACAAAGTCTCAATAGAGCTTAGAGCGGATTGAAATTGAACTTATATTGTATACAAATTACCAAAGATGTCAAATATGAATTAAATTAATTGAGGCACCACCCACATCAGAAATGTCAACCAGACATATCAGAGAACCTAAGAAGATCTAGTGTACAACCTAGAAATGATCAAAACGTGTGAATGGAAATTGCAAAACCTAGATATCTCTCACAACAAAGCTTTAAACAAATTGAAATTATATGAATAATAACAATTGACCAACCTAGGAAAATTGGGGATTGCATAACTGATAGCACCCAATTCAAAATGAGCCCCTCCATACTTATTAATCATGACTCGATTCATTTAATTACCCAGAAAAGTATCAAAACAAGGCCTAAAACAAATTCAAACTAAAATTAGGACAACTACACCAGTGTCAATGCACAAATCATGCAAAAGGAAATTGGATGGATACTTGTATCGAGAGCAAATGTGCTCAGGAAATATATAAGACACATAAACAAGATTTCTTCAATCAAAGATAAATATATATGGATACTTGATCAAAGTAGGCAAATGGGGACCAAAGAACACTTGCCAAGAGAAAAGGGTTATTGAATAACAGTCACTTAGAAAACAACTCCAACATGAACCAGTTCTATCCAAAAACCAATTAGCGATTAAAAAAATAATTGAAATTTTTTGCATTGATATTGTATAGCTCAACAATTATCAAATTAAGAAAATGGCTAATTAAATTGGACCCACATCAAGCAAAACGTAATGCTCAACAAGAGAAAATATGAATTTTTTATATCAAAGAACCTAAAAAAGAGATAAAAACAAGCTATATAAACTAGCACTTGCACCTCTACGAGGTTCAAGAGATATGCCGATAGGAAATTTAAGATAAAATTTAATTGAAGATCTCCTATAGAAATGAATTTTAAAAAAATCAATTTTTGTTACCTATTAAAAGAAAAGTAATAATAGATTTTGATTGTGATTAAAATGTCCTCATTCCATAGGTATTCTAACCTAAATCTCATTGATAGATTGATCAATACACATTAGGAACCCAGTGTACTTATCTACAACTTGTATGGTGATTACAAAAATGATAGAGAATCATGGTTGTAGAAAAGATTGCATACATTAATAAAAAACTTGCGAAGGAGGAAATCAAATCCAAATTCATTGATGCATTCAAATCGATGATGTTTTTTGAGTTGTCTCTTCTAGTTTACACCATGTTTTTCCCCTCTTCTATACCAAGGTCCCCAAACTTTAAGAACTATTGCATTTGTGTGGCAATTAGAAGAGTGTAGTTTATTAGACCACTATATACAATTCAAGCATAAACATCAAAATCATGAATTTCAAAATGAAAATTCAATTAAAAAAACATGGAAGGCATAAATCAATCAAATTACTTTAGAAGTGTTTAGAGAGTCCAAACATACTAGTAGATATTGGGTGGGTGCAAGAAGTTGAGTCCCACTTTTGGGCAATAAGTGGAAGTGTTTTCCTAATTTTTAATATTTTCTTGTCGATTGATGTCAAAATTTGAGGCACTTAGAGTTTGAATCTAGAAAAACTTTAGTAATATAAAATGTAGTGCTTGGAGTCTAATTTTCAAATATGTAATTTATTTCAATACCCACATGGTAGAAATTGCTTTTCAATAGGCATATTTAAAAACCACTTTTTCAAAATGCTTGTTTCAGGACCATACCACACATGTGTACAACCACCATATTTTGATGTAAATAAAAGAATCTTTGCAAATCCTTTTGGGAAAAGATACCTAATACACCAAATATTGATAGAATAGTTTTTCTTATTTTTTTATTGAATATATTTTTTTTAATTAATTTTTAATTGACTATAAAGTACATTTTCAAAACATCTGGTGTACAACTACCATAATTTGATGAAAAATTCATATTTTTTAATTTTTTTTTTAATCTTCAAAAGAATTGTATGTAGATTGATGTCATGTAATTTATTTTCAAAAAACCCTAAAAACAAAAAAGTTATTAAATTTTTACTAAACCTCACTATTTTACATTCAGGTACCACTTTTGATTAATAAATAATGCAAAAATAGTAAAAATAATCTTATCACTATTAAATTTACATTTTTGAAATTAGAAAAGTGAGAACTCTAATGGGTTTTTGTTTTAGCAAAACATACGATCAGGAAGACCTTCAAAAAATTATGGCAAGGCAGAAATCTGGTATTCCGGTGCCTTAGCCATTTTTTTGGAGGTCCAAGCATAGGCTTGGTCCCACCAAACGTAACCCGAAGCCAAAAATGAGGCATAGGTGTGTTTCCCACTCCATCTTTTATGAAACGGGTGCCCGTTATTTAAAATTCAAAAAAAGGGCACCCGTTTTGAAATTTATAGTACTTTAAGAAACGTGTGCCCGTTTTTAGAAATGGGTGCTCGTTTTTAGAAACGGGTACTTGTTTTTAGAAACATGTGTTCGTTTCTAAAAATCATGCACCTGTTTCTCTACGGCGTTCCGATCCTAAACGAGCGCCCGTTTTTCAAAACGTGCACCCGTTTTATTTTTATGGGTCGGGGCTCTGAAGCTAAACGGGTGCCTGTTTCTTAAAAAACGGGCACTCGTTTCTAGCAGCAAAATCTTTTGCTTGCAGACTTCCATGGAATTGGGACCCAACTTCTTGCACCCACCCTATTATTATGATATTTCTTTGATAATTATTATAAAAAATATATATTACAATGAACTGACACACTACAATAGAAACATACATTACATAGTATATTTTAAGTAATAAATTGAATGATATTTTCAAAGTAAAGACACAAACTAATCTCTTTTTGATAGTGATTAATCTCAATAATATAATTTTTTGAAAAACCAAGATAATGTTATTAAAGCTATGTTTCTAATTTTGGATCTAGTCGCACAGTTTCTTATTAGGCTACATGATTGATCTGATATCTAATCAAAATCCATGAGCGATTGACTGATCGCAAATCTTCCTAGTGTATTTTACTATCTTTGAATGCCAATGCAATTCTCAAACACACTAAATTTTTCCTTTAGACAGAATGGAGAAATAAAAATATATGAAAATAGTAAAATAATGAGCACATAGTCAACTACAAATCTTCCATAAAATGTTTGTATTTCATGAATAAGTTCTTTGAAACAGAGAGTTTTTTAGTGGCGAATCTTCGCCAATTGGCAAATTCCGCACGAATAGTCTTGGGCACCATCGTGGTCAAATCGCCCAGAATTTCAGGGTTAACGGTACATTGTAGAATCTGGTTTCGCCTTTGACCACACACCGTCGACGTCCATGCCCATAATATTCACTTGGAATCACTCGGACGTGGGTATTAGATCACCTCCGCTATTCGCCAGCAATAGTAAAACAACCACGTACCTAGGACCTAATTCGCCAATGGTAAATTACATGTTCATTGCATGCATCGGCCAAATTCGCCAATATCAAATAAAACATTATAAGCATTCAAGGACCCATTTCGGCCCGCTTAAATTAAATGTTCATTGCATGCCCATGCAATTCACCAAAAATGCAATTAAATTAAATGTTTATTGGCAATTGCGACGCCCGGGTTCCGCACAATTCGCCAAAAATGCAATCATGGATTGCTATAAATAAACTATTTCTTACACTCTTTCTTACAATTTTTTCATGTCTGATTAGTAAATTGGGATCTCTCGGAGTCTCGAGTCTCGATTTGCATTTCGCAAATTGAGTTGGAAAGTTGAAGTTCATTGTAGGGCGGAGGGCCAGAGTTACAATCCTGCAACACAGGTCCAGACATTCATTCTTGATTCCTTATTCAAAGAATTGAGAAGGCATAAAGGTGAGTAATCATTTCTTCTTACTTGATAGTATTAGTTTTAACTTTTAATTCGTAGTGAGAGGTCAAGACTCAAGATGTCACAGTTAGACATGGGTGAGACTCCTCAGGGTGGTGAAGGGATTGGGATGTTAGACAAGGGTAAGACTCCTTAGGATAGTGAAACTGAAGGGATTGGGAGGCCATCAAAACACCCAAAACTTAAACTTAAAGATAGTACCATAAAGTCTTTTTTTGGAATTGGCAAAGTTTCTGGTCCATCAACCTCTGCAGTTGCAGAACCCATTCACAGTAGCTCACCACCAGCAGTACCACAAGGCAGGATTGTCATGGAGTTAAATGCATCAAATGAGGATGACAATACTGACAAGGTAGAAGATGTTCTAAGGGATACACACAATGAGATACCATTGGTGAATGCAAATGCTTGTACTGAAGATGATGTTGGTAGGAAGAAAAGAAAAAGGAAAGTAAAACTGGGGTGAGAGCGGGAAATGACAAAGAGTTTTAAGATTGATTGGGTAGCAAAGTACCCATTCATTGAACCGGTCCCAAACAATGATGAACAACCAACAGAATGCAGGTGTAAGATTTGTAGCTGGAAAACTAAAAGAGAGAAGAAGAAGCAGCTAAAGCTTGACACCATAGAAAAGCATTTTGGTAAGGTTTATGAAAAACAGATCATAGACGGAAAGGAAACATGAGTAGTAAGATGGAAATCAAAGGAAGAATGTCTTCATATTAAGTATGCCGCTGAATATGAAAAGCATAACCACAAAATGACACTGATTCGTAATAGTGGATTTGGAAATACAATCAAGGTTGTGCTTGAACATGCAGCGAAAGATGCAAACCTAGCAAAGACTGTTCAGATGAGTGTTGTTTTTCATATTATGTTGAGAGGACGTCCTATGAAAGATTTCCCAGAATTTAGTAATTTATTATGTTTTTTTAATGTTCCTCACTATCCTATGTCACATTGGTCAATAAATGTTGGATGGGAAATAGCAAACTATCTCGCTGAGGTGGAAAAGGAAAATTTACAAGAGAGTGTAAAAGAGTCAAATTTCATTTCATTATCCATAGATGAAGTTACTGCAGTAGATAACACTGCTTGGGTTTGTATGCATGTGTATAACGTAAAAGAACACGTCCACCGAGCTCATCTACTCTGTGTTCATAAAATGAGGGGCAATTCAACATCAGAAAATTTATGTTTGGAAGTTAAGAAAGATTTGAATGAAATTGCTGGTATGGATGACTTGACAATTGCCAAGAAGTTGGTGTGTGTTGGAGCTGCAGTAATGCAAGGTCAAAGGACCGGTCTTTGCGCAAGATTACAAACTAGTATTGCACCATACATGGTTGGCATTCATTGCATGGCCCATTGAATGAATTTAGCATATAGAATTGTAAGCAATTTCCCTACAGTGTCAAAAGTTGAAGATCTGGTCCACGAGCTCCACTCATACTTTTGCCAAAGTCCTAAACGTTTTGCAGAATTTTAGATTTTTGCTGAGGGAGTAACAGGGGGAAACAAGCTTCTCAGGGATGTTGAGACCAGATGGATCTCCTTGCATGGACCAATAGAATGAGTTCTAATAGAATATCAATCCTTGATCATACTAATGTATGAGCAATGCCTCACAGTAGACAAAGCTCCTAATCTCTTACATAAGTTAAGTGATATAGAGACTCTGTTAACTTTAGCTAGTCTTCTCCCCATGTTGGATTCAATGAACAAACTTGTTAAGAAAGCCCAAGATAGAACTATGTATATCAATGAGTATAGAACTCTATGTAAAATGACATGCTTGAGCCTGGATGGTCTATATTCAGATCTAACAGGGTGAAGACCAAATTTTCTTAGGTGGCAGATAATTACAGATTTGAATCATGCTGAAATTGTTTTACATTTCAATACAAAAAATGAGTTATGTGTGTTTGTAAAAGGATTTTAGATACCAATGCACCAATCTAAGATGGGCAAGCGAGGCAGAGCACTACCAATTAAAAAGGAAGATTTTGACAGGATTGTTAAATCTGTTAGTGATAATTTGAAGTCTATTGCATATGAACTTTCAACTAAGATTCGAGAAAGATTCCCTCGAGAAGAAATACTTGAAGCCATGGGTTGTGTGTATCCTTAATTTTGGCATTCAATTGGAGATAATCCAAATGACGCAAAGATGTATCATAAAAAATTAGAGGAATTGATATTGACATTTTCAAAAGATGCATATTGCAATGGATAGCCAATAGAAGGAATTTTAAATTCAGATCATCTTAGAAAATAATGTAAACAGTTTACACTGGTTATGAAATAGTAGCTGGTTAACTTGGAGAATCCATTTGAACCTGGATCAATCACAAGGCTTTGGAAAAGGATAGATCAAAGTGAAGCATTGCATATTGCAATACCAGAATATTTGAAACTTGCTGATTTATGTCAAACAATGATATTGGGGTCGGTGGAAGATGAGAGAGTTTTTAGTGCATTAGAGCTTTTGAAATCAAAGATCAGAAACAAATTAGACAAGAATTTGGAAACTTGCTTGAGGTTGTTTGTAACCCAGTATAATGTTAGAGATTTTCCATATGATAGGGCATTGGCAATCTGGAATTCCATGCATGAAAGATGAGGGGTGTGCAACACTTTAAAAGCTGGTGGTGCTACTGCTAGTGCTAGTGCTGAGACAAATGAATATGATGGATCACAAACTTAGAGTCAGCATGAAGACAAAGACATTTTTGAATACCCGACTCAGAATGAAGATGAACCTATTAGTACTAGTCAGTTTCCGGATCTTGAGTCCATTTGGGATATAGAAACCTCGAACAGTCGGACTGAGTCACTGAAGTAAATTAGCAGTCAATTTATAGGTATTTATAATCATACTACAGTTCTTGAGTCATATTACAATTTCAATTTGCAAAATTGCAATACTATTGTTGTCATTGATGATTTTTGATATTGTATTCCTTGAATTTGTCAATCAGAAGTAGAACGGATACTTACTTCATATTTTTAATTGTGAATTTGAATTATTACTAAACAATTGAATTATTAGTAAATTGGTAATTGGTTCCACATTATGTAACATGTTGAACATGAAATGCAACAATTTGTGTCACAAGATCCATAAAATTATTCATATTGCATAACTGTTACTACTAGAACCTTTCTACTATTCTACATTAAATGCTTAAAATGATGTTCATGGAGATTAGGGTTTTGTGTTTGTTTTTTGTCTAAGTAAACTGAAGTTGTCGTGCATTGAAAATCTGAGTTTTCCTCTATTTATTTGTCCATGTCAATGTCAAGTGTGGTCAAACGATTGGTCATACATGTTTAATGGTTATCGCTAGCTCGCAGGTCCTTTATCATCAAGTCAGTTTAAGTCGTGAGCTTGCAAGTACTGGGAGATTTTAGTTGTCGCTACCTCGCAAGATGTTTTGCACTTGACCATTTTATGTTGTGAGGTTGCGAGTGGGTGTGATTTTATCTTGTTGCACGGTCACGAGGTGTTCATGGTTAAGTCATTTTAATTTGCTATCATGCGATGTAGTTGGTATCGCAGCTTAGTTGGTTTCGCCGCTTGCTCACAGGTTTTGAAGTTGTTTAGCATTTTAAGTTGCAATCTGGCAACAGGTAAGTTTTGGTCTGATTTTGTGGTCATCGCATGCTCGTGGGTTTGTAAGTCTTAAGTCAAAAAGTGTTGCGAGCATGCGACGACAGTTAAGTCATTTGTGATTTTATGTTATCGCAAGGTCGCGAGGTGTTCGCGGTTAAGTCATTTTAATTTGCGATCATGCGATGCAGTTAAGTCGCTTGCTCACAGGTTTTGAAGTTGTTTAGCATTTTAAGTTGCGATCTGGTGACAAGTAAGTTTTGGTCTGATTTTGTGGTCATCGCATGCTCGCGGGTTTGTAAGTCTTAAGTCAAAAAGTGTTGCGACCATGCGATGGCGGTTAAGTCATTTGTGATTTTATGTTATCGCAAGGTTGCGAGGTGTTCGCGATTAAGTCATTTTAATTTGCGATCATGCGATGCAGTTAAGTCGCTTGCTCGTAGGTTTTGAAGTTGTTTAGCATTTTAAGTTGTGATTTGGCGATAGGTAAGTTTTGGTCTGATTTTGTGGTCATCGCATGCTCGCGGGTTTGTAAGTCTTAAGTCAAAAAGTGTTGCAAGCATGCGATGGCGGTTAAGTGCCTTGTTGTCGCGAAATCGCAAGGGTTTAAGTCAAGTTAAGTTTCGAGTTGCAAGCTTGCGATGAAATAAGTTATTTTGTTAGATTTGCAGTGGTCGCCAACTCCCAGGTAAAGAAAAAATATTACAAACGTTCTTGCGAGGTTGTGACTGAAGGGCTTGATGAAGATCAACGGTTGACACTCACTCACGAGATTCTTTGAGGATTCGTAAAAGGGGTTGCGAGTTTGCGATTAAGAGTATTTGGTAGCATTGTCGCTAACTCGCCGGTTCCTTTCCTAATTGTTATAACCGGTTGAGAGTGTGCGATTAAAGATGGGGATTGACACGTGAACTTGTTTGTCGGGTTCTGTAATAGTTTTGACATGATCGAGCTAAGATTTTGACATTTGTACAATTGCATTAATGCATTCTATCCATTTAATTGAATTAATGCCACACTAGCTAGTTCATGCAAGTGTGGTAGTTAATAATAATGAGACTTGATAGAACTAGAAGCGATGGCGCCCAAATACCATTTTATCTTGCGAGGTTGCGACTGGGTGTGATTTTATGTTATCGCAAGGTCACAAGGTGTTTGCGGTTAAGTCATTTTAATTTGCGATCATGCGATATGGTTAAGTTGCTTGCTCGCAGGGTTTGAAGTTGTTTAGCATTTTAAGTTGGGATCTAGTGATAGGTAAGTGTCTTGTTGTCGCGGGATCGCAAGGTTTTAAGTCAAGTTAAGTTTCTAGTTGCGAGCTCGTGATGAAATAAGTTGTTTTGTTAGATCAACGGTTTTCACTCACTCGCAAGATTCTTTGAGGATTCGTAAAAGGGGTTGCGAGCTTGCGATTAAGAGGATTTGGTAGCATTGTCGCTAACTCGCTAACACGTGGACTTGTTTGTCGGGTTTTGTAAAATTTTTGAATGCCAATCGCCAATCAAATAGAAGGGCATGAATTCAAATTTCGCTCAAGTACTTTAGTTTGAAGTTTGAATTAATGCCACAGTAGCTAGTTCATGCAAGTGTGGCAATTAATGAGACTTGAGACTTGAGAGAAGTGACGGTGCCCAAATAGTAAATACCATAAATTACATGATCGAGCCGAGGTTTTGTATAATTGCATTAATGCATTCTATCTTCGAGGTAATCCAGTGAATTGAGCTCTGCAACAATGTTGGACAATTCGGAGTGTTGGTTGTGAGAAAATTTCAGAAAATTGGTTAAGTTTTTCTCTTGTAGCTAAAATGAGCCAGGTGACGAGTGGTACTGGAGGTTCCAAGCCCAAGCCCAAGCCCAAGCCTAAGCCCAAGGCCATGACAAGTGGAGCAGGAGCTCCTGGACGTTCCAAGGGCAGTGCCACTAAGGAAACGATGCTTAAGAAATACAAAGATGAATTTGTAGATTTGATGCCAAGGACTTCCATTGCTTTGAATACAAATCATTTGGCATGGAGAGATTTATGGAGCCAATGCAGAAACCCTACCACGCCTAATATGACTAGTTTTGCTTTGTTTCATTATTTCTAGAAAAATAGGGTTAAGGGTGTCTCGATGTCAAACCCTTGGGATTTAAATATGGAAAAGTTAATTGTGCCAAATGTGTATGTTGATGTGGATTTGATGAAAGAGTTGGCCAAACACTATTTCCCAGTATCTATGGTAATCAGAAGAAAGAACCAATCTACCCTAGTTTTAATTAACAGAGCTAGCTTTGTTGAAGCTTTCTAGATTACTGGTTCTGCATGTACAGATATAGATTTGGAGTAGATTGCAGAGGATTATGACAAATACAAAGGTGTTATTAAGAAGCATGCAATCCCTGGATACATGCCTAGGGTGAATAAGAAGTCGGTTATAATTCCAGAGAGTATCAAACCACCATTTGACATCACACCTTTCCACCATTATATGCATTGTACAATCTATGGATTATGCAGAGTGTTGGGTTTTGATGGAGATTCAACAGTGTCAGCTGAATTACTGATGATGGCTATGGACATTAAACACCCAGATGTTAACAAAGATTATGATTATGTGGGCTATGTGGTTGAACACATTCATAATGCTCTAGTTGAAATTCAGAGTGGTGCACCCAGCCCTACATTCAAGCATTATTCATTGCTGATGCACTTAATCTTGTTCTATAATGTTGAGTTCGTGGATAAAGAATTGGAGCTTTTCAAAGAAGAATTCGCTGTCCTAATGCCAATACAAAGATGGACCTAGGTTTGGGACAGTAGTTCTCCCCATTCTTCTTTCCTTTTCTTTGAAAATTGGATTGTTTCGCCAATTATGGAAATGCTAGGAATAAATAGGGAATGATTGTCAATTAATGTTAGGAGAGTTTTGAGACCTTACCAGTTTGTTCCAAACTGGTCTATTTCACATAACTGGGGGACTTTTATTTTTTTGATAACTTTACTATGATGAGAGTCTATGGGTGTCCTCAACCTTGCCATATTTTACCAAAATTTGTTCCAATTAGGATTGCTTTTATGGAGTTTATCTGGCAACTGACCCTAGTTGAAAAAGAATACCTTAATAAACACAGGAAGGGTTCTATTCTTCCTAGGCTTTGGGTTGCGTCTGATTTTACCATTGGTAGGAGTTGCTTTGATGAAGTAAACAATTTCCTTAAATAGTATAGGTTGGTTAATGCTGTGTCTAGATTCTGTGATCCGAAAAAATTTATTAAAGTTGCAATGCCAAAAATGACACCTTGGGCCACAATAAAGAACCATGAACCATTGGATGATGAAGATGTGGTTAGAAATCTACTGAGAAAAGATGAAGTACAAGAAAGGAGAAGAAAATGGAAAAATTTGATGAGAGTTGAAGCAGAATTGAAGGCTGTTGACCCTAGTTTCTCAGGTTTTTGCCCTGATAGCCCGTACCTGGAGAGGATTAACAAAATGTTGAGTTTATATGAAACTTTGATGGAACAAATGCCTCAAATTCTAGAAGTGACTACTCAACAGCAAGACCCCCAAGATGGACATTCTTCACATGGCAAGAGGCCACTTAGTGTGTATGTTGATGATGTAGAGAGTGGGGATGAAGTTCAATCTACCCGAGTGCTAGCTGCAACGAAACAAAAAACCACTGAGGTCGGTACAATTGTGAGGAGAGACCCTGCTAAAGCAATTGTTATAGAACAAGGACACTACTTTCATCAAATAAGGACAAATCTCAGAGAAGCAGGACCGAATGAAGAACAAGGAGAAACAAACAAAGCCCTTGCTCAAGGCTTTGATGAGCATGTGATGTTGTCAAATGAGTTCATGAAAGATGATGACTTTGTTAAGTCAAATGAATTTAAAAGTTTTTTGACAAGGTTGAAACAAAATCAATTAAAACAAAATCTGATCATAGAGGAAGCAAATGAAGAAAAGAAATAGGAGATCATCAAGGCACTGTAGGAATATGATCTTGATAGGGAGGAAATATCTGTGGAACAGGCAGGACAATTGATAAAGAGTACTGGTATGATTATGATGCTTGACTGGGATATCCAGTATATTTTTATTATTGATTAGATTAGGAAGCAAGAGGACCCAATGTTTAGAACTGAATTTAAAATTGGAGATGTAATTAGAGGATCAGGATTTAATCCTAAGTCAAAGACATTTGCTGCTTGGTCTTTGGCCCCTTCCACTCAAAACCCCACCTTCTAAATATCCAAGTAGAAAAGAAAGCTGATAGAATGATCTGGAACTTACAGAACATAACTGACATGGAGATTGCCTCATTTTTTACTCAAGTTTCTTTCATGAATTTATCAAAAATAGAGGATTTGTCAAGAAGATACATAGAAACATATACCCAATTGATTGGCTTGTCTAAAAAATATGAAGAGACACTGATGAAGAATGGTGCTCTGGAGGAAGAGTTAGTGGAGTTGAAAGAAAAAATTGCAAATTAGCCCTCTCCAATATAGATTACAGAACAAGTACAAGAAATACCAACTGATGTGACAACAAAAATGGAGGAATACATAGGGAAAATTGAAAAGCTTGAAAAGGAACAAAATATCAAGGCTATCTCTGTTGTGTCAGGAATTATGAAACACAGGATTAGTGTGTTGAAAGACAAATTGATGGTTGTGCATGATTTGCACATTTCTTTGAAAGAGGCAAGAAAAACATCCTTTGAGGCTGTCGCTTTTCTTGGACCTTTGTTCAATGTTTGGTCAGGAAGAAGCAGATTAATGGATAAGCTAGATACTACAATGATGTATAGTGACGAGTTCCCTCCCAAGATTAGTGACACTAAAGACATGGTGGAGCTAATGAATGCAGCTTATGCATTTTTCACGGGGAAGGATGTGCTTATAAATGAAAAATTGCAGACATTTGGGGAAGGTTATAATAAATCGGTGCCTTCAATTTATGGTAGTAATGGAGATTTGAAATCAGTTTCTGATTGGACCAACAAATTTGATTTGATTCTGGAGAAAGAAGAAATAATCAAGCATGTAAATGAACAGGTTTTGGTTGATGCTGATTTCCTTAACGGTTTACTTGATTCACTGTTCAAGGTTGAGGTTGACCATGCAAAGTTTATTGTTGAGTCCAGGGAAATTACAGATGCCAGATGGACAGATTCAGTTGCAAAGTTGGAAGAGGTAAAGGCATTCAGCTGGCCAACAGACAAAGAGGTGGACAGGTGGCAAACCATGCTAAAGCCAAAGAAGAAATCTCAGGTTGAGGTTGGTACCCAAGATTCCTCACAGTAAATTGTAATCCTAAGCTTGTTGAATCCTCAGGTTGAGGTTGCCACTTTTATTGATCAATGATGTTGAACTTGAAAACTCTTATATAGTTATAAATTATAATAGCTCAACTATTCAAGAATTTGATAAGTGCATAGTTGAATCGAATTGTGAATTTACTTTTTGATATCATTATGAAGATAATATCAATATCATTTGCACTTTGAGCAATGATATCTTCACATAATTGTCTTTGTGTTGAATTTATGTTTTCACTGTGAATTGAATGGTCAAGGGTTTTTCAGTTTACATATGAATCCGGGTTGTGTATGTAATGACATTAATCATAATTTCATTCCTATTTATCTGCAAATGAATCTTATTGAAGTTTATTATTAGGTTGTCTTGATGTTTTCCTAATTATGTAATATGTTGTATTCCTATCTAATAATCTATTGTGGTGTTTAATACTTTCATTCTTAATACTCTTATGATTTTATATGCTATGGATGTTTATGTAATATATATGGAGGACCGAGGTGTATTTTGCATTCCTAGGCATAATAGGATTAATAAGCATTAAATGAAAAATTACATACACCAAACAATGCAACAAATGAAAAAAGTTAAATCTCATGATTCAGATCATTTGAAAGAGATAGAATTATACACAAAATAAAGTTATATATAACTCCTTCAAGAACCTGCACAAAGCTTGAAACTAAATGCTTTTCATTTTCTCTATAAATGACTATACGGTATATAGTATACAACTTGCTCCCTTCACCTAGAGTCTAGAATCACTACTGGAACCAAAAAAGGAACCCCAATGACTATACAACTTGCAAAACTGCTTGAGCCATGCCATTATCACCCTGATGCCTTCATTTCGGATGGAATGTGAGATGTTACATTCTGTCCAAGTCCAACAGATGCTTTCCAAATAGAGGAGGAAGCCTTCATGCCCAGGAATAGAGAAAATGGAAAGAGGAACTTGAGCCTTCATGCCCATGATCAGGGAAAGTGGAAATAGGAGCTTTAGGGTAAATGTAATATGTTGGGGAGGGGTTGCAGCTTCCATGTCATCACAAAGATGACTAGTTGCCACTCCCCACCCAAACAAATCCTTCTTTCATTCCTCTGCGGGCTCCTTCTTCAAACCCCTTGCCATCCTATGGCAAAGTAAAAGCAGAGGATGTGCCATGCTTGGCCCTTCTTGACAAGAAAAGGCTTTCACACCCCTCTAGCAATCCTTCTCACTTTCACAACCCCTCTGACAATAAACAAACTCACACAGAAGAAAACAAAAAAACACCCATTCGGTATCATAGAGCACACAACAACTCCATGCACGATCTTGCTCAAACATCATCTTCTTTTCTGAGGAAAAAACCACTCTCAGAAAATGAAAAAGGTTTCTTTTCTGAGTTTCTCTTCTACCAATTAAGTCACCACTCCATTGTATATATAATATTTTCACACTTCATTTGGTGATGCTCATTCACGTGAAAAATCATCATTTTGGTGTTTTTCAACATGATTGTAGACTCTAAAAGTCATGCCTATCAAATCCACTGCATCCTGCTAAGGCTCATCTATTGTGAATGATTTTGTTCTGATTTTATTCCTCCTTGATTGGACAAATTTTGCTTCAGAATCCCTGACAACAAGCAACCTGAGCTCTTATTTCTCAGAGAAATCCGTGATCTCCCATCTCTAACTCAAAAGCTATCAAATCCTTTTATGCCTCTGAAACCGTCATCCTCACTTGTCTAATCAACCTCGACTCAAGAGAAACCTTCAAACTAGTCCCTCAGGAACAAGTCAGCATCCAAGCCTTAAAAATTTTAGGTTGCGAGCTAGCGACCAGATAGTTTGTGGTTAAGTTTTATGGTTATCACCAGCTCGCGAGGTAAAATATCTAAAGACATGATCAAGCTGCGAGCTGGCGACAAGTTGGTTTGGGTTTACATTGCGAGGTCTCTAGCTTTTTGGGTGTTAGTGTTTTATGTTACCGAGCTGAAGATTGTTAGTGAAATTGCTTTGGTCGCGAGGTCTCGAGTTGGTCTGATGTCATACATTATAGCAGCGAGAGTTAGCGAGTAACTCATTTCATACAGTTGTCGCTAGCTCTCATGTTTGTTTAATGTTAGCATTTTTAGGTCACGAGCTAGCGACTAGATAGTTTGTGGTTAGGTTTAATGGTTATCGCTAGCTCGCGAAGTTAAATGTCTGAAGACCTGATCAAGCCGCGAGCTTGCAAGTGAAGTGCTAGCGGTTAAGAGTCGCTGTGGTGAAATGCTAACTCATTTCTTAATAAGAGATAAACAATTTTATGTTGGCGAGTACACGACAAGGGTTAAAGTTACCACTATCTCCATGTCGCTGCGGTGACGAGAACTTAACATTTGTGGTCGAGAATTGGCGAGTGTCAGTTCAATTTCCCTCAGCCGCTAGATCTCGAGGTTATGAAGGCTTAGCATTTTCAGCTTGTGAGTTGGAGATAGAGAGAGTCATAAGGGCTTGTCGCTAGGTCATGAGATTTTCTAATGGGTAGTCTTCTAGGCAGAGAGTTGACGACTGTGTGCCACGTGTTTTAATTACTTAAAAATATCTTAAAATCGCCAATATTTTTTTTTTATGGTTTGAAAATAGCTTGAAATCACCAAAAAAAAATTTTATGGTTTGAAAATAGCATGAAATCACCAATATTTTATTTGTTATGGTTTGAAAATAGCTTGAAATCACTAATATTTTATTTTTATCATTTGAAAATAGGTTGAAATCGCCAATGCAAATATTTTTCTGGTTTTAAAAACATTACCATTCGCCCATGCAATTATTTTTTGGGTTTTAAAAATAGTACAATTCGGTAGGATTTTCACAAAATTTGAGCAATCACGGCTAATTCACCAATGGAGATTATTATTTTTCTCCATAAATCGCAAAAATTCACCAGTAAAATTAAAATTTTCCTCGGAATTATACAACTTTCGCTAGGTTTTTACACCTTGTCCAAGGGGGGGTTTCTTAAAGTTTTCCCTGCTTTGAAAGCACATTCTTATGTACCACATAGCTCTATGGAGAGTATGCATACTTCAAAGATAAAATAAAAAGAATAATTTAAGATTTGAATTCCCCGTATTCTAGAAATGTGTATATAGAATATCATAAATAAATTCCAATCTGCAATGTTAATTATGAAATTGTGAGGGTTAGCCAAATAATTATTATCTTGTTATAACTTAAGTTATACAAATTCTCATTGACTTGAAATGATATATCATTTTTTATGGAGTCTTCATAAGTGTGAGATTTTTCCAAGATCTAGAGGCAATGGAAATCACAAATAAGAGAGAACAAAATAGACGATAGGAATAAATTGTATTCTATCAAGATGCAAAATACTAATCAACTAGATCATTACAAGTTGTTCCATACAATAAATATGATCCTACTTATATAGGCAAGGCTGTATGGATATGTGAGCACACATACATGACATGTGACTCAATAAGAAACAAGGGTAGGTAGGTAGGAGAAACAATAAAGTATTCCACATGAGGTGGATCACCCACCGAAGGTGGAGTTATCACTTCACAATAAGTGGATATGATAGAGTAGTAACAAGATCAAAACCATAAAAGGCGGAAATTCTCCTACACACACTATCCCAATGTGGCACAAAGACCCAAGTGTCTCATACCCAAACTACTATTAAATGCATTTTCTAAGTAAACTTAAGTAAGGTGTAATAATATCCATGATCAATAATTATTTATGCCAACACCCCCCCTTAAGTGCAACTTAGGGGAATGCACTTAAGTCTACAATGCAACTAAGCAATGCAAGATGGGTCCCAGTTATGAGGCCATGTTAGGTACCCATGTACAAATGCAAATGCATGCAAATCAATGCAATGAAATCTCTCACAAAGCGGGGAAAGAGAGAAAAACCCATTGGGAAAAAACCCTCCCCCAAAAGATAGATGAAAATTATACAAGAGAACTCTCATAGAAGTGTGTGAGGAACAAAACCCCATGTGAGAAAAAATTTCCCCCCCATATGAGAGAAGAAGAGAAGCTAGGAAGACTCCCCTCAATGTGGAATCTGCACCAATGATAGAAGCTCAATGATATGAAGAAAATGTTCCATGGGCGTCGAACAACATTCCTCCCCTTAGGAAGAAACAAAACCAAAGGCGTATCCATGAAGTCTCCCCAATCATGAAGGGAAGATGTATGAAAAAAACTCATGATGAATGAAATATCTGAAAACTGCTCAAGTGTCCCCATGTCGAAGATGAAAGATACCCCCTCCAAAGGTGGTAAACTGCTCCACACTGCTAAAAAGGCACTCCAAGATCTAATGGAGAAGGATGTAGAACAATGTCCAAAGACTCACATGTCTCCTCTAAACATAAAGAAACCTCCTCCAACTGTTGTACATAGGTATCCACAATCATGTCAACCTCGAAAGAAAGATCATGTAGAGAATGAACAAGAGGGTTGGAGTGTTCCCTCACAATAATCGAAGAAGGATCATATTCATCAAAGAGAAGATGAATATCATCAATGATGTCTCCCAAAACTGCAATGTAGGATTCCACAAACAAACCTGCAATGTCTGTCAAGTAGTCATCCCATGAATCTGAAGCTAAAAGACAATGAATATCCTGCTACACTAAATCATATGAAGGCAGAATTGTTGCACTATTCGCATCATCAAGTGCAATAGGTGATGGAATACCAATATGAGGAGATGAAACACAAGGCTCAAGAATGAAGTCACATGTGAGAATCCCCATGTTCAAGTATCCAAAGTTCTCCTCAAAATCTGAACCATCACAAGAAGTGTGATCATGTGTAGAATCATCAAATGTAAAATCATCATAATCAACAAAATCTGAAAAGGAGTATAACCGAGATGCGTGATCAACCACCCCAGTTGTAATGATAGCTCTAGTCTCCAAGTCTCTAATGAAAACTGACTCAGGTGTGAACTCCACAATTCTCTTAGTTGTGCCATGTGTGATTTGATAGATGGAAAGGAGATTGTTTTTCAAATGGGGTACACACAACACATCATTGAAGGAGTTATCCCCAATGGCAATAGATCCTTTACCAATCACATCCATGCATGTATGATTGTCCATCAAAATCTGTGGCATGGTGCAAGGCTCAAATGTAGAGAACATAGACTGTGAAGATGCCATATGATGAGAAGCCCCTAAATCTAGAAGCCATCTCCCTGAATCATGACTTGTAGTAGCACAAAGAGATTTTCCTTTTGTTGTCCCAAAAGAGTGATTCTATCCACTTGTAGAAGCCATGAATGCTTTCCCTTTCCCTTTTGAATGTGTGGAAGTGGAAGTTGATGAATCATCCTTCTTGTAGACACTGGGCAAATCAATGTTATGCTTTTTGAGGATATGTGTGAGCTCATCAATCTTCTTAGAATCACAATGACATTCCTCATGACCAACCATTTTACAATAGGCACACGTAGGTCTCTCCCTCTTTGGTGAATTGTCCCTCTTGTAAGAGGATGTATCTCCTTGTTGTGGAGAAGGTGATGCTTTGTCCTTAGGCTTTGATTGCCATTTCTTCTTGTTTGATTTGTCCTTTCCTTGATTTCCTTTATTCCCTTGATTTGCCATTAATTCTTGAGACTTAGAAGTCTTAAGAATGCCCATGCTTATCAACTTAGTTTGTTCCATCATCAACATTTCGGCGAAAGCATAAAATGTAGGCATTGTGTAGCTTGAACCCATTGTCATCCTATGGGTTTGGAAACTAGAATCAAATGCTGCATATTCTTGTGGAAGCTTGCCCATCAAATTAAAGATCAATTGAGTATCCTTCTTATCAATGCCACAATCATTGAGTTGCGCCCTCATTTCTTTTGCCTTAGTGACATAGTCTTGTATAGTATCAAAGTTCTTGGGATCCAACATGGTGAGATCACTATCAATTTGATATCCCCTAGTCTCATCAACTTGACCATACTAGTCTTGGAACTTATGCCAAGCATCCTTGATTAGAGTACATTTCTCAATATGAAAAATGAGATCCTTTGATACATACTTGTTTAAGGTACCAATTGCCATGATATTTTTAGTGAGCGAGTCCAAGTGACCAACATGATCAGCCTTAGGATTAGTGGGACCAACAATAGTTCCATCAATGCAATGAGTTAGACCTTTTTCCATAAGTTTGCTCCATGCATCAATTTTCCAAGTAGCATAATTATGAGGAGTTAAGATAGGAAACATAGGAGAACCCATAGAAACAAAAAGGAAGGAACAGAAGAGCATAAAAGAACAAGAGACACCCCCCCAAATTCACTCAATCAAAGTACCCTAAAAAAAAAGATGATTTTGACACTTTATATGTAATGCATGTACAATAGGCCACTTACAAAACAAAGCAAGGTGGACTTCTGAATTCAATTTTACAACTACCTCAAATAGGCTATAAGAGACTCCATCAAATACTGCAAGTGATCTAAACTGAGACCCAAGAAAAATACAAGTACCAAATAGGCCAAAAATGACCAAATACTAAAAGTACAATTTCTACTCAAAATCACTACAAACTAATGGCAGATTACGAAAGTATATGGAAAAATTATGCACTTTCAAAAAAATGGCACCTGAAAAGGAGTCCATATGAGCCAAAACGAAGACTCCAAAGTTGTAAAAATCGGGATTTCATGATTTCAGAAAAAACCTGTATTAGAAAATCAGAAAAATCCTAGACCACTATACACATCACAAAATTCTACCCCAAAACAAAAATAATTTCTTGAAAAAAGGAGTCTGGATGAGTGAGATATCACTATTTGAAAATTTCCTGCAAAATTATAATTTCTGGAAAATTTCCACCGCAACTTCAAACTTCAAATGCCTCTAGATTTGGCCTTCGAAGTCCGATTTGGATGAAACAAAAGGGAAAACTGATTTCCTTGGCCTCCTCAATCCAATGGTGACCTCATATTTGACCCATCAAGCTTCAATAATAACCTGCAATAGAAAGCTCCAAAATACACAACCCCAAATAGCATCAAATTTCTCTCAATTGGAAAACCAATGACACTCTAATGGCTCTGATACCATGTGAGATTTTGCCAAGATCTAGAGGCAATGGAAAGCATAAATAAGAGAGAACAAAATAGATGATAGGAATAAACTATATTCTATCAAGATGCAAAATACTGATCAACTGGATCGTTATAAGTTGTTCCATATAATGAATATGAGCCTTCTTATATAGGCAAGGGTAGGTAGAAAATAGGTGTGGGTAGGTAGGAGAAACAATAAAATATTCCACATGAGGTGGATCACCCACCGAAGGTGGAATTATCAGTCCATAATAAGTGGATATGATAGAGTACTAACAAGACCAACACCATAAAAAGTGGAAATTCTCCTACACACACTATCCAAATGTGGAACAAACACCCAAGTGTCTCATACCCAAACTACTATGAAATGCATTTCCTAAGTAAACTTAAGTAAGGTGTAATAATATCCATGATGAATAATTATTTACACCAACAATAAGATATGTCAAAGTAAATTTTTCACTTAAGCATAGACCATTAATAAAATAGATCCCTACAAGTCCCTCTTAATGCTTTTCTTCTTTTGATATAATTATTCACACAAATATATAAGAAAATCAATTAAGGAAATGTCCAAGAACACCATTTAAGTATAGGAATTGAGCCCAATTCCCTCCTATTGTGATTGACATACAAAAAATTGATTACATATAAAGTTACATCATTGAGTACCATGGTAAACACATCATAAATGCATTGAACACACAAAACATAAACTATGGAAAGAACATGAGAATTAATCGACCTGTCTAGAAGATGAACTCAATTGTTCTCATAATTGTTTCACCCTTGGCTAACCCATTTCCAATCATTGATTGACTTTTTTATAGATAAATATTTTCTCACATTTCTTATAATATTTTTTCTAGATACCTTTAGTAGAATCAGTATTATATTTCACCAAAAGAAAATGTGTTGAAGGTAGAGATTGGACACTGACATTGAAATGTACATTGGTAGAACAACATTTTGATTTGGAACTAAAATCAAGACGCTACAATGGAACATTGGTATTGTTCTTTACTATTTTAAATTTATATGAAGTGACCATGTACTTTCATGTGGTTATTGTTGCAGTTCATGTTTATGTTGTGGGTATAGATACTGCCATTGATGGAGCCAAACACCATGTTTCTATGGAGTGACCATGTACTTTCATGTGGTTATTGTTGCAGTTGGTGTTTGTGTTGTGGGTACAGATACTGCCATTGGTGGAGACAAACACCATGTTTCTTTAAGACAATTATGCAAAGATGTACTTTTAAAAGTTTCAAGAGAGATAAATTCTCTTTATGAAAAAGATGTGCTAGTTTAAGTGAAGGAAAAAAAAAGTTAGAAAGACAACAACGAATGAAATGAATCCCCAAAAAAACTCATTGAAACCATAGTAAGGGACTTACTCCAATATCTTGCTTTCAACGATGCTCATGAGAAATAGAGTTTGCAGGAAATACCCTACAAATGAAAAAAAATATTAAATGAAACAAACCAAAACCAAGCTCCCTACAACTACTGAAAATAGGTAGAGTATGTAGGAAAATCACAAAAACCCTAAAAAAATATATTTTAAAATGAAACAAACCAAAACCAAGGCTCCTTACAACTTCTTTTTCAATATATTCACAATAAAAAAAAATAGATTTGAAATCTGATTGATTCAAAGATATAGGGGCAAGATCTTTAAAGCCTTTCAAATGAAAATATTAAATGTGTAATAATTTTCAGGCATTATAAGTAAGACAAGGATCAAATTAATACTAATCTCAACTCATATACCACTCAATTAGAGTTTTCTATTAATTGAGCATCATAAGACTATTTTATACTAAGAGGTGACTTGACATAAATTGCAATGAATATACATATGATTTACATAGTAGTAAAGATGACTTTTAACCTTGTCGAAGATGTAGATTTGCATCTACTGATATGTAAGGTACAACTAGGGCTTTCTACAGTTAATGAATTAGAACGTTATTATTTTTTACAGTTATGAACTGGTGATATATATATTGATCAGTGAAAACGCTAGTCATTTCGAATCCAAAAAAAAATCTCCAATGGCAAACAAAAGATGGATTCCAATATATATCAGTAGAGTCACATTATGGTGCAGGAGAACATGGGTGAATGGGTGATCGACACCATTAAAAAGATTTCTAGTTTATTCCTTGAATTTTGGTTTAAATTTGTTTTCAATAGACATCTCCCCTCAGCATTTAAATCTCTTAACTATGCAATTGTTTTCTCCAGTGGAAACATAGACAAGGCCTGTGAACCATGTGCATAGTCAAATACTCCGGGCGGGAATGTCTTGGTGGCATGGACAAGATTCGTGAGCTGTTTGACAGAATGCCTCAGAGAAACGTACGTTGTGCCAAGGACTGCACTAATTGGAGGAAATAAAATTGTTATTAAGGATTTAGATACCAGAAGAACTGGGTTCGACAGAAGAACAAGAATGGTTAAAGAATAAACCCTTAGTAAAAGACCAATGCCATACCTGGAGGCCGGGATGAGTGTTGAGTGTGAGACGAGATAAGATTCCAGGCATAGAGGAACAAAAAGAAAGGTCTTGGCGGCGTAGGGAGAGATATCTTCAATTGTGTTTGGCTCAGTGTGCAGATCCATGTTGGGGTTAAAAAATGTAAAGCAAGAACAGAGATTTCAATCAAAGACAAATGCTCAAAACAGGGCAAATAGCAAGGTGAAGTAAAATACTATGCAAGGAAAGGAACTTGATCGTGTGTTGTAAAGAAACCCCAGGGCAAGAAAACTACAGCTGCGCGGGGAGCAATTGGAAAGAACTTGTAAAGGAGGGAATGAAATTAAGGACCATTTCATATTCAATAAAGTTTAAAAGATTTTCTCTTTAACCAATTGTGTTGATTATGATTTGATTTTGTTATCTGAACTTCAAATTTCTACAATTTTATTCTGGTTGGAAAACTCGGTATGATGCTCTTGCATCACCCTAACCCGATTTAAGTGTTAAATACAAGAAACTTCAAAAGTCATTCACACAATATAAGCTACAAAGTTAACTAATCACATTTACAAATCTTTCCAGAATTCTTCTTTATCGAATTCCAAACTATGTTTTCCTTATCAATTTGATGAATCCCCTTTTAGACATTCTCTATAGCTTTGTTTACGACTCAATGGTAGTTTTACTCAGACTTATTGACAGTGAAGGAGGTTCACTTGGAAAGCATTTTCAGCACTAGATTCTCAGTCAGAGATGCTGTCACTCAAACAACAGAAAGAGGTATTCAACTCACCTTTCATTTTTCCAGCATTTGTTGAAACTATTCAAACTTAAGACAGAAACAAAGTGAAGCAGAACAATCCCACAATTCCTAGATTGTTTTCAATAACAAAGAAGACATTTACAAGGCATACTACCAACCTGTTCCAAAAATGAAAGCTTGGAACAATCTATAAATGATTATCAAAGGAGGGTAAAGGAATATCATAGGATTGTATCATAAGCGAACATAACAGTAGAATGCCACGACCACTTACCTTAGGCGACCAAGCCCTGCGTCAATGCAAAAGATGGAAATAGCTGAAAACAATTTAAAGGCCACATAAGTACAATATGCCAAGAAAATAGAAAAATATAGGCATTGTTAGCCCTGATTTGTACATTGGCGGTGATTAAGGCGGTGAAAACAAACAGCGAGGCATGCAATAACGGGAAAATCTTCCTCTACAGCTGGAGATGATAAATGGTAGCCAATAATGGAAACTATTCCAACGATACTGCATTTATTGCAAACATAAAATCTGATTTACCCCAACTGAAAATATTTATTTTATCCCTGAAAGTTTAGTAGAATTTCTAATCGTCCGGAGCTTGTTTTGTAGGCAGTTTACGGGACAGAAGGAGGGTTTTGCAGCGTGAGACAGGTTTCGACTGAAACCTCCTGCTATAGCATATCGGCTAACAAGAGTCCCTGCCTTTTCAAGAAGCAAATAAGATTCAAATCATATGTATCCAGAAGAAGAAACAAGAATATACAAAACTTGGTAAAGAAAACAAATATTTTTCAAAATATCAACTAAAAAAGATTTCCAAACACACTAAAAGAATAGATTTTATATCCCACGACAAAGTTCCTCAAGCACACTTTGGGAATATGTATTAAACATACATTTCATACAATAGCATCAGTGATGAACTGGTAATATATGACAAAAACAAGAGCCATTATTTTACTAAAAATTGTATTTAATTTTACTTTACCAGGCTCAACATGCATGTAATAGGAGAAACTCTGTTTGTTTTTTATTATTTTGCATTCATTATTTCTCAAAATAAAAAGATTCCTATCCTATTGTACATACCAGAAGTTATACTCCTAAGAGTTTTCCTTGATTCTTACCTCCAACTCCTTGGCTGCTTGTTCTCTTGAAACTGCTTTGCACAAGAATGCTTCAAAAACCCACAACACAGTTTTCCCCATTCTATTCAAAATCCCAACAAATTTTGTAAGTCGCAGACTATACATACATTATAGCAATAGCTTAAATATCAATACAAATTCGCATAAGTGGGAACTGAGTGTAGAGCCCAATAACCTATATGACACAATAAGCAAGAAGCGGTAGCTTGCAATCTCCTAAAAAAAGCCAATATCTGTTTCTCCCCTTTAGCATCAGATAGAGCTTTCGTCATTATGGCAGCACTGCACGTAGAAAACACAATTATGTAAAACCACTTCACTGCTATTTGTAAATATTGTGGTGCAGAATCATTTAGGAGCCGAACTACCTGAAGCGAAGCACAACGATGAGGAAAACAATTGACAGAATTTGCAGGAAAAATATCACATAATCCTAACAGTCTTTAAAAAAACTGATATCTAACAACTTACCACAAGATTCTACAAAGAATATGTGATGCAGTCAATAATGCCGAATAGGGAAAAGATGGGTAGACTCTGCAGGAAAAATATTGCACAACCTTTCATCTAAGATGTGTAAGCATGGGCAAGGCACGTGAAAGGAAAACAACAATTAAAAGTTTAGATTAGCTAAGCATATAAAAATCTTCAACAGACGATCCGTCAAAGTACTTTTTTTCCAATTTTTGATAGAAAAAACCAAAAAAACCACCAAGAAAAATACCACAAGCCAATCAGCCAATATGAGAATTAAACGAAAATTCGATTTATATAACAAAATTGTTTCAGATCATAGGTTAAAAGATTTTTAAAAAATAGATTAATTGTAAAACGCATGATGAAAACATTAGTCTCTGCTTAGATAGAGGGGGAGTAAAAATCTATATAGTTTGAATGTGCAGAAATGATCACAATGGACAACTTTGGACTGAATAACAGCCATCAAAAACAAAATGGGCAGCTCTAAAGCGGATTTTTTTTAAAATCCATTAGATCTACCCAAGAGCTTAAAAGAGTGCGTTGTCTATGCCAATGTGATGTTGAAAGGCAAAAGCCTTCACACTCTTAAGATGTTATCGAAGATGGGACACAGTATCGAACCTCACTGCCTCTTATCCTCTCCTTTCATTGTCAGTCTGAAGAGTAGGGTACGCACCTTCTTTGTCGCTTTCCTCCCACGCAGGCGGTACGAACAGAAAGATCAAATGCAGACCTGTCGATTGCATTCCATAAGGCGACGTCTCTTTGAAGCATTCTGTCAGACAGTTTACATGCATCGTCTATGGTTCCACAATCTGCATATAGTCTAATTCCATTTGCAAAGATAGAATTTGACAAAAAACTCCATCCTTTATGCTTCGATAGATGTCCAAACTTATTTCACTTTGTGTGCGCTAGGTTGATGTTGGCAAGTATTACAAAGTTCGAATTACACCTGGAAATTGCATTTGCATCGAGCGTTTCTAGAGACTAACTAACAAAACATTTCATGCTTTTCTATCAATGTTGCACTTAAACAGTTCGCTGCCCCGTCTATGATTTCTAGAAATCACATGTATTCTGCCTGATCAATTCCATGTATAACATCTAACAAAATTTATATTGATGGATGCCCACGTACTGTTTCAGTGTTCTCATTACTTGAAAAAGGTGGCGGATTTTGGCTTTACGTCTATCAGTGACATTTACTTTAAAATTTCAGAAGCCTTTTCAACAGCTCCATTTGACACGACTTGCACAGTCTTTGCATTCCATGAGATAACATCTCTGCAGCATTCTGTCAAACGGTTAACGCGCATAGTCCATGCCTCCACATTCTGCGTGAGCAAAACAGTTCGCGCGCATTGTGTGGATGGGCTACAGCACCTTTGTCGAGCTTCACAACACAATTATCAATGCAGGTGGGCATCGAATCTCCCAAGGCACTTCTCTCATTTATGGAGGACCCCCGCGGCTCTACTCTGCAAGCCTTACATAGTGGTCGCTTCCTCCCTTCCTCAATGGCTCAATGGGTGTGGTAGCAGAATCTTATCGTCATATGTGCATTATGTACGACTCTAGTCCCTTACCAACCGGAACACTGCGTGCTACTTACATTGGCATAAATGAAAGGCCATTACCATATACTCCCCCACGATCATACTTCTCAATGGATTAAGAAAGGCACGGGTATTGAGCATCTAAACAACAAGCACTATCAACTTTATGAATCCGTTTCTATATTCTAAACTGCTCAACTCAAATTCATCAGTCACCGCTTCCTTTACTGTCTTAATCTCTGCATATCAAACCCCAATGGAGTTCCAAATTGTTGGAAGTGGATTCACTCTGAGAGGGGGCTGAATCAGAGTGAGTGAATTGCAGTTTAACAAATAAACTCACTGAGCAACTTTGAGACAACTTGAAGACAATGAATGTAAAAACATATGAAGTTGATTATCACTATTCATTTTGAATAACCCTTGTCATGCTTATAACGATAATTGATTTTTGCAAATGAAATAATAACTTGAACTGATCTGAGTAAAGCAGAAAATATGCAAGACATGAATTATGGACTGCAAACCATAAACAAAGCTAAGGTATCAGAGCATTAACTTTACTAAAACAGAATGATATAGACATAAACCCATAACACAATAGATTTCAAGAGTGGAAAACCCTCTTGGGGTAGAAAAACCACTCGGCAATGGATTTCCTTTATTAACTCAATGAGCACCAACTCAATACATAGTGTTTAAAAGACTCCAAGGAGCACCCACCCCTATATTTCTCAACATCTCTTTAGCATCTCAAGTTACATGTACTGCCAAACTTAGATCTACACTATATTAGTGCATCTACAAATTTACCAGTATTTGTATGAGATTTCAAAAATACAATGATATGTAATAATCTTAGTTTCAAGATACTGTTATCACAGTACAATACATCTTTCCAATTCATTGTTTTGATAAAGATGAAAATACAATATATACTGCCTTATTTTCAACTTATGCCCCATAAAAATTTATACACTCTGTTATCTAGAGATCATGTTTTTATTCATAGTGAATTACACCTCTTTGTCAACATCTATATCTTTCAAAACTGTTTTTCCTCTTTATTTTTCACACCTCTTTTAGATTACCATTACATTATATAAACAAACGAAACCCTTGAAAACTCAAAATTTCCAACCCTCAATTAAGGTTTTTATAACTAACTGAAAGTGGTTGCAGAATATAATAAACCATTTATTAATACTACTACACCCTACAAATAATCCATAAACAACTTTTTAACTTTGCACACTTTGTTGAAGAAAAGTGAAAACAAAAACATCTTTCTTCATTTACCATTTTAAAAATGAAACTTCATTTTCAACTGATTTTACCTCAGAAAAAGAATGGAACGATGGTACTTGACAATCCTTGAAAATCTATAACTAACTCCATTGAAATCGGCAACCAAGACCACCATATTAATCGTCTGGCCCTGATGAATGACATATCAAAAACCCACGACCAGATTCTAACCACAATAAGCTCTGTAACTACAAGGATGAATCTCATGGCGACAGCCCGTTAGGGTTTGCAATAAACCAACAAATAAACCTGACTTCTTGCTTTACACAAATGCCAAACTCTTTGTAATATTGAAATGAATTTTTGATTCCGTAGACAAAATGTCTTTGAAATGCCAAGCCATGTCAAACAAACTCCAGCTCATGTCGAAGACAAATTACCCACACCTTAAGTTGCTGACAGCACTATACAAAGTGCATTTTTTATTTAACTCACATGACAATAGTGTAGACTTAAGCACTTTAATATTTAATAACTTTAACCATGACAAACTGCATTTAACTAAAGCCCATGACGTCACCCTTTTTGTTGTTAAGGACAATCAAGGGACAACAAACTCCCCCTTTGTCCTTGATGGCAAAAATCATGCCATCATTGACTTTGAAATGCACATGAAATACCACTCACAAAAAACATGTAAACCAATAATATCAAATGTCAATCTGTCACCTGTCACTACAAGAAAAATGGATACCATGAATCCCATCTATCATTTGTCAATATCCAAGAATACCATTTTGTCAAAGCAATCAAGAATACTGTCAAACATGAAGCCACTATCAATACCAAAAATGAAAGCACTACTAGAATCCAAGAATATTGTCAAGTATGAAACTGTCAATAAAATGCTGAAATATCATCTCATGAATGCCAAATGCCAAGAATACTGTCAATGAAATGACAATATATCATCTCATGAATTCCAAATGTCAAAAATGATGCCAAATACCACTACACTGATCTGTCATGCCAAATGCCAATATACTCAAATGCTCAAATGAAATGTTAGAAATGATGCCAAATGCCACTACACTGATCTGTCATGCCAAATGCCAATATACTCAAATGCTCAAATGTCAATGATGCTTATGCCAAAATGCCAAATGCCAATATAACCATAATGCTTTCTCCCCCTTTTTGACTCAAGGACAAAGGACAAAATTAGCAGAATACTGCTTGTGGAGAGTAAAGCTCCCCCTAATTGAAATCAAGAGTTTAAGAAAGAGTAGATTGAGAGATAACTCCCAACCTATCCCAAAAACGTTCAAATGCTTCCTTAGATAGAGATTTTGTGAAAATGTCAACAACTTGTGCCTGAGAAGGCACATACAACATCTAAAATTCATTAGCTAACACATGTTCTCACAGAAAGTGTAATTTGATAGCAACATGTTTAGTGCGAGAATGCATAATAGGATGTTTAGAGAGATTGATGGCATTGGTGTTATCACATAAAATGGAAATGGGTTTATCAACTGAAATACCCATATCAGTAAGTTGATGAGACATCCAGATTAGCTGAGTACAACAAGTTGTTTCTGTAATATATTTAGACTTTGCAGTTGATAAAGTGACACAATCTTGCTTTTTACTGTGCCAGGCAACAAGACAATCACCTAGAAAGAAGGCTGCACCACTTGTGCTCTTTCTGTCATCCATACAACCAACCCAGTTAACATCAGTAAAATAGACAAGTGAAAAATTGTTTTGCTGAGGATTCCACAAACCATAGTCTAATGTACCTTGAATGTAATTAAATATTCTTTTCACAATAGTCAAGTGAGATTGTTTAGGTGTAGACTGGAAGCGTGAAACCAGACATACTGCATACATTAAATCAGGTCTAGATGCAGTTAAATAAAGTAAATTGCCTATCATTGATCTATATTCTGGTTGATTTACCTTAGGAAAATAATTAGACTTAGTCAATTTGTAGCTAGTCTCCATTGGAGTGTTAACTAATTTGCAATCTGTCATGTTAAACTTCTTAAGCATTTCTTTTGCATATTTAATTTGTGACAAAAATATGCCTCGTTCAAGTTGCATTCTTTGAAGACCAAGGAAAAAGGTTAATGCACCCAACATGGACATTTTAAATTTAGATTCCATGAGTTTTGAAAACTCTTTAGACAAAGAATCATTTTTGCTACCAAAAATAATATCTTCCACATATACTTGTGTAGACATATAAAAATGACCACTTTCCTAAAGTGAATATTTAATGTTCATTTTATTTTCATTCCTCTATTTAATTAAATCATTCACATTCATCTATTTGATTAAATAAGTTATTCAATTTATTTAATGAAATTCACCTAGGTCTTTCATATCCATTCGATTAAATAAATCACTTTATTTAATTAAATCCCCTTTCTACTCTTTTAATTAAATTTACATTTAATTAAATTGTTCACCTCAAATAAATAAATCTAATTTATCTATTTAAATCCCCCACTTGTATTTATGCAAGTTTCATCCATTTTTGTTGAAGTAAAGCAATTTATTTTAATTAAAATTACCCTCCATCCACTTGCATTTTCCTACATCTCCCACAAGTGTCTCTCTAAACCCCCGTTCTAAATTCTTCTAATCACTTCTAAATTAGCCTAACCCATATACTAAATATTGTCACATCCCTAAGCAAAGGCAAGTCACTTCTCAAACCCTCAAAGTCTTTGAAAACCATTAAAGGCTTTATATCTTCAACAAGTTAACCTTGAAAGTCTTTCAAACCATTAATGGTTAACTCAACCCTCTTGCATGATTAGAGAATTTATCTCTAACTCAACCCTCATCTAACCCAAGGGTCTCATCAAGCATTCATTTCTTTGACCATGGTTATTCCTTTAACACTTTCACAAGAGTTTATCCTCTGGGTAAAAGCTTTATCCATTTGATAACCTTAACCTAACCTTAACCTAACCTTAACCCTTACCTCCTAAGGTAACCATGAGGTCTTCTCAAGCCTTTAATGCTTCTTACATCTCCTCTCAAGTAGTCTCTTGTTAACAATTGTCCCCATTTCATTGGTGAGAATTGAGTGCATGGATTGATAACTTTCAATCCTAGCCCTTGATAAGATTATCCAATCTTGACCATCCATTGCCTTGTTTTTCCTATAAATAGAGCCCTCATTCCCTCATTCTGATATGCAAGTCTTTAGCATCACACTTATAGGCATTTTACTAAGAATTTAATCTCTCTTTGAATAGAAATAATCTAATAAATATTTTAGAAGCATTTCTATCATCATAAATAATCATATTAAGCTAGTATATCATATTAGGATGGTTCTTTTGCTAATCTTTTCTTCTTATTATCATGTATATGCTAGTTTAATTCATATTTGTTAATATCATGCACATTTAGGATTGCATTCATGTTAGATTGATCAAAGGATCCCTGATTCTCATGATTGTCATCCCTAAGTCACTTTGCTCAGTGATTTGAGAGCAAAGACATTGACTTGAGGGGTCTTGTGAGATAAAGAACAATGAAACATCCCTAGGGAAGTTGAGCTATTCCATATAGCTCCATAACTTGCACCAAGAGTCCCATTGGTGTGTGGACTAGTCCCGGATATGCATTTTCCATTTCGTCACACCACTTTTCCTGCACACATTTATGGCACCCACCATGGGGCATAACCCCATTTATCAAATCATTTTTGATGCAGGACTAACTTTGTAGGTACGCGGAAAACTTGAATTAGCATGTGGATACCATTCTGTAGTGTATCTGGTCTGTTCTTTAATGCATCTTGTTGACTGTTTAGTGTGTTGATACCATACCTTAGCACATACCGACTTAACCTTAGTGCATAGCATTTATGCTATTTCTTGTAGGCCTCAGCGCTTTAAAACATCAATGAAGCACATCCATGCAACAACGTAGCACATAGGGTTTTTCTGCTAGTGCATCGGTGCCATTCTGTAGCGCATCTGGTTTGTAGATTAGCACATGACAGAAATAGAAACAAAAATAAAATTGTAATAGAGATAGAAAAATAGACTTGTAGAAGTCCACCTGGAAAAACTCTCTTGCTAAACTTTTTTATTTATTTATTTATTTTTCAGATTATTAACAGTTGTCTGCAGGGTTGGGAGATTTTCTTTTACTAGTTTAGGCATTTGGCTAAAATTTTCTTATTACTAACTTTATTAAAGTTACTTATTTAAAAATTTTTCTTTATTTCCTTATTGGTAAAATAAACTCATTTTCATTTTGGGTTTAAATAGAACAACAAACAAAACCTTACCTTGCTTTCATAGGAAGAGAAAACACTTCATTTTTGGGTTTTAAAAAGAACAAGACAAACCTTTATTTTTGCAAAATATTAAAAAGAAGCTCACCATCCTTTGGTGTCTAAAATTATCCATTACATTTCCTTGCATAAGTTAAAGAACCTCACTTGTTTTCAATTTCTAGATAAAGCAAAAGAGGGAAATCTTTCCCCTATCAAATTCATTTTGTTGACCATCTCAAAAATTTTGCTTTGTTGACCAGGATTTCATTACTTAGCTTAAAAAAATCACTGATTGGGAGTTAAAAAGAACACCATGCTTTTTGGAGCAACATCTCCAAATAGAAGTTATCAATTCATTGCTTTGAAGGATAAAAAGAACTTTGTGTGGCTTGTCTCGAAAGTGGAAGGTATATGCTCTCCTCTTAACTGGGTGACCAAAAAGCCAAACCACTCTTATGCTTTCAATATTTCAAGCATTTACAACCTTTAGCAAGCCTGCCCTCCCACGTTTCTCTTAGAGAGCCATTTAAATGGTCAGTGAGATGGGAACGACCTAAGTGGGAAACAACTTTATCACCAAGTGTTCCAACCCACTATAATCAAAAGTGGTTGGTGAGGAAAGTCCCTTCAACGGTTTCACTTAGCGATTAGCCTTCCCCCATTATCTTTACGATACATAAAGCCCTTGTTCTAAAGGTTGGGAAGCCTCCCGAAGGAGTTTATCACTGACGACTGAACAAGAAGCTTGATTACAAACCTTAGAAATAGAAACCTTGAGCTAAGTCAGTATCCAGACATCTTCAATATCATAGTGCAAGGGTGGGGAAGAATCTACCCCCAAGATTACTCACCATATATCTCCTAAGATAGCTACTCAATTATAAAGAAATTCATTTTTGGTTAATTTCTGGCAAAAGACAAAAAAATGGGCGCCCCCTAGGGGGTGACACAACTGTTTGAGCTGACAGAGTATCGAGACTAGTGGGCTACATATGGTATTGTTGATGACCTTTGAATAAAGAGTTTGCCCAAATTGTATTTTTTGTATCCAAACCTATGAAAACATTGGGGATTTGAACACATCCTCGCAGAACATACACTCTTTGTTTAGAATAGGCAAAAATGGTTATCTTTTTTGTACTGTGTTTGCATTTTATACTTCAGAAAATCATCCATCAAAGTTGAAAAAGTGTTAAAATTTCTAGAAAAACCCACAAACAAAGCGAACAAAGTAGTTTAGCGCGTAGGAGAAACATCCTAGTTCATCTGAAGCAAACTTTAGCGCATCAAAGCTAAAACTTAGCACATTCATTCTCAAAACTAGCGCATAACCCTCTGAACATTTGGAAATTTATCACTAGCACTTTTGGGCACCATATTAGCACATTGAAACATCAGCCTATCATTGGGGGCAAACTATAGTGCTTTGAGTCAAAACATTAGCACTTTTTGAAGAGAGATTAGCCCACAACCATTCTTGAAATAACAAAATTCAAAACTCTAGTTTAGCATGTAGCACAGGCAGCTTAGCACATAGGTGGTTTTAAATAGTGCATCAGAGTCAAACTTTAGTGCATCCAGTCTCTGTCTTAGTGCATAGGTAAAACTATGAAAAACAGAGAGCAAACCTAAACATTCTTGAAAATTTTTAACATCAGGTTCGAATACCCTTTTGGATCTTTAGTCAACCTCATCAAGCAAAACTTGAGTCAGAACGTCTAAAAATATTCCAAAAAATCAAACAAGTCATTCTTAGAACAACAATTGTCAAAATCTAAAACTAGCTAAGCATAACACTTTTTCCTATCAAAATCAGGTAACATCATCACACTGATCAAAAGGTCCACCAATTAAATGGATTCCATCACCAAAACATACCTAGTTTAAACCTAAGTTGTGAAATCAAGTTTCCATATCGGGAAAATATTATTCCATATCATTTGACGCACTTTGTCATGAGATCTAAACCTTCATTTGATAAAGTAGGCTTAAGTTTTCAAACAAAGTATCATAATCCAACCAAATCAAAGGAAACCATTGATCACTTGTGTATGACCACTCCTCATATTTTGAGAAGAAAAAGTCTTCATCACAACACTAAGTTGAAGAAACGACAACCTAGTCCACAGATACTTGCTAAACGGAATACATTTCTTTACATCAATCACCAACTCTTCAAATCTCATTGCACATTTCTCTGTCATATGCGCTTATATCTTCAAGACAAGTCAAACGAATTTGATGAAGAGCCATTGAGAAGTAGAGCTTTTTGCCAAAAATCAGCATTCAGCCAATGCTTAAATTGTGGAGGAAAGATCAATCCAAGTTTCTTCCTAGAAGTTTGCATCACTTATAACATAACTAGATTTGAACCACCAACCCCCGAACAACAATAAGAAGAAGAGTTTGTCCCCTTTGTTGCAAAAAGTTTCTATTAGATGTCTGCTGTCACTTGCTCTCAACAAAATAAGCAAAGAGAACCACAACCGGAGTCTAGTATGGGTCGAAGATCAAATCCTTTCGAGTATCCAAATATAGAGGACACAAAGATTACTGAGGAGCTCCTCCAAGAATGTCAAGAAAGAGCCTACTTTCAAAAACTTATGGAAAGACTCATAGAGGCTAACAAAGAAAAATACTTGCTCATGCTAACAAGCAAAGGAGTTAGGATCCCTCAAGACTCCGATATTGAAATCTTTAGGACAAGGTCTTGAAATTATACTTATCAAGAACAACAGACAAAAGAGGAAGCATGTGACCCTAATAAAAACATACCAGAACACACACATACTCAAACTAGGGATAATGAAAGGGAAGAACCTTTCCCTTGGCAAACAAATACACCCTTGGTTGCTCTTAGACAACAAATGCAGGACATGCAACAGGGGACAAGAGTATGGTATTCAAATGAAATTTGTCCTTACCCTTTTGACAGGAGGTTAAACATGATACCTTTTCCCCTGAAATCAGATATACTCAATTATGATAAATATGATGGCAAGAGTGATCCCTGTGATCATGTTCAGGAGTTTTGTACCATGAGCCTTGTGTTTTCCCATGATGATACTTATTTGATGAGGCTATTCCCAAGAAGTTTGGGAGGACAAACAATGGAGTGGTTATCCAAACTTACACCTCCTATCAGATCCTTTGATGAGTTGGTCAATAAATTTATCACTCAATATTCCTACAATATTCAACGTGCAATCACCATGCTAGATGTTTGCAATACCAAATAGAAAAACAATGAAACATTCATGGTGTTTCTTGAACCTTGGAGACAAATGGTTTCGAGATACCCTCGAGATGTGCTCGAAAAGGATAAGATGGAAATTTTCATCGACAATTTAAATAGCGAGATGAGTTACATACTCAAGCTCCAATGCATGCCATCTTTTGCCAAATTAATCAAAAATAGAATCCAAGTAGAGGAAGCATGTGTCAAAAAGGGAACATTGAAGTTCTTCAAAGATGGAACTAATTCATCCAACTCTCACTTTAACAATCAGAACAACAATAACAACTTAGACAAATCCAGGTTCTGGACCAGAAACAAAAATGCTAGAAATGAGGGAGGAACCGATGCTAATAATATAAAGTCCAAACAACTAGTATTGGCTTAATCAGGTGATCCTCAGGCTACTAAGAATCAAAAGGGTGCTAATCAAAGCACTAACACTTATGTACCGAATACCAATCTAGCACCCTCAAATGTGAACAAAACCAGGAATACCGAAGGAAATAATACAATTGAGGACCTAATCCAAATTCTAGGGGTAACACCAACAATTTTCCAAATAGACGCATTTACACACCTTTGGGGCAATCTTTAGAATCAACATTCCATGAACTTCTGGCAAGAAAAATCATCACATTACCAGCCATAAACAACTTTGAACCTCAGATTAAACCACCTTGGTGGAATGACTCGCACTTCTATGATTTCCATCGGAACAAAGGACATCACACAAATGACTGCATGAGACTTAAAAACATTGTTCAAGACATGATTGATCGAGGTGATTTAATAGTTGATGGTCTCAAAACAAATGGTGATCATGATGCTTTTAAAAATTATCTTCCAAATTACAACAAAGAAGGAGCTTCATCATCAAATGATACACGAGGAGCTCACATCAATCATCTGTACAACAACACTATCAATCATATATCAATAGAGGATAACCAGATAAATGTCATAAAAATCAAAGACAAACAAGATCATACATATATCAATGTAACAACTCCATCTCAAAAATATGTTTTAAAAGGGCATACATCAACATCAACTACTATTCCAAAGACTCAATATGTTTTGGTAAGCCAACTGCAAAGAACCCCTGCTCAAATGATACATACTAGAGATGTTAAAACTTTCACCAAAACATAAAGACATCTTGGAACAAGCACTAGTGGAAACAAATGTACCTCAAGATCTAGATACTAACAAATTTTAAGTCATTGTGGCTCACATGATAGGGCCTCATAATCCCACCTTTTCTGAGCATGATAATATCTCGTTGAGCCATCCACATAATAATCCTCTTCACATTGAAGTCTTAGTCTACAAACATCAAGTTAAAAGAGTATTAATAGATGGAGAAGCTGGTCTCAATATTTGTACCTTAAAACTTATCCATGCATTAGGCTTCTCTGAATAGTCTATTGATCCATACAAAAATATCACCATCAAAGAATATGATGATGAACAAAGATCCTCCAAGGGAACAATGATACTGCCAATTCAAGTAGAACCAATACAAAGAGACACTATGTGCCAAGTCTTAGACATAGACCTCACATATAATATTTTATTGGGTCATCCTTGGATACATGAAATGCAAGCAGTCTCGTCAACTTACCATCAATGTGTCAAATTTCCATATAATGGGCAGGAGATTTTTATATCAACAGATAATAACCCCCTTCAACATTGCAATGCTATAGGGGAAACCCAAGACAACTTGGTTCTACACAATAGGGAAGCTCAAACTTCCTCATCATTAGATCAACATCAAGAAAAGCTTAAATCTTTATCCATGGATTTCAAACAAAAAATGAAAATCAAAGAGCAAGGCATGGGAGAATACTCTTTTGAACCCCTGTGTCTCACCAAATTACTAGCATCACCAAAGTCTCATGGACAACCTTCTGTATCAACACATCAAGAAACACAGCCCATCACCAAGTTTGATGGCAATTTCAATCAATTGGGTACATTAGCACATGAGTCTGAAGAAAAGGACATCCTTAGTTGGCTATACAAAGATGAAGGAGAAGACAAAGCTGCTACTATGGAAGTAGCTATACCAGCACAATAGTATGGAAACGGATACCTAATCACACAATAGATAGGGTACAATGGAAAAAGACCTATAGGCAAGCATCAAGAAGGCATCACAAAACCATTGGATCCTCCTTCACAATTTTCTATAGACAAAACAGGTTTGAGCTATGGACACACTCTACCCCCAAAGCAGAAACCAAATAAATATCAAAAACCTAAATGGAAAGAAAAGAAGAAATATAATGAGGACTCATGGAAAGAGGTCCTACATCAAGAAGTAGAAACAACAAGGAAAGAGCGAGAACACCAAGAAAAAGAGAAACAACAAGAAGAGTTGGCCATTCAAAGAGAAGAAGCATCTTATGAGGAAGTACACCATGTTCAGGAACCTATTCCAAACAAGGCAAAATCACCCCTTGAAGAAATCGCTACTCCCTAAGGAGAAACAGTATATGAACAAATGCAAAGAGTACAAGTAGGATCTGATATGGAATCTGAGAAAACTACCTGACTGGTAACCATTATTAGGGATCTCTTTTCACCTTACAACATACCTATCAGCAACACTGAAAGACTCTGGGACACTACTTCCGAAAGGGATTCTAATGACTATGAGCGGGGCAGCTGTTCAAATGCTACTGAAGATATTCCTGAAAGTACTATTCATACACTCTTTTCTCTAGAAGGACAAGGCATAGAGTCTAGACTACTTGAATTTGGTCCACAACATATCTACGAAGCCAAAGAAAACGAGTAGCAATATTACGAGCAAGTCTACAAAGAAGATGATACCATCCAAGACCTTGACAATATCATTAACTTATCCCACATCCCAGACAACCTTAATGATTCTTCTATCATGACACTTACCACAGCTGAACTCAACCCACCCAATGACTCTTTACTGCTCGTATTTCCTGATCTCATAGACTAGGATGAACCTGAAAACCATGATATACCTATTTTCCTAGATGATGACTCCATTATCCATTACCTATGTACTGTCAACCCAGAAATAGACTCTACCAGCAAACAAAGTAACGACATCTGCAATTAGGCAAGTGCCAAGTCTTTCGGTCGCAAAAATGAAAGAAATAAAGGATCTAATGCTGAAAACCAGTCAATCGCAGCACTAGATCACAAAAAAGTCAAAATAAAGGACACATCCAAGGGTGAAAACCTTTTTAAGGAGCCTAAGGATGGAAGACTTGACACTCTTCTTGAATACTATTAGGAGTGATCATCCATATTGATTGAGCCCACTCAATCAATCAACATTGGTACAAAAGAAGCAGCTAAAAACATACACCTAGTAGAATCTTTAACAGAAGAAGAAAAACTAGAGTTTATCAAATTCTTCAAAGAAAAGAAAATCAATTTTTCTTGGTCCTATGCAGATATGGTCAGGATTGATCAGAACTTAATCATGCATCATTTATCTATTGCTCCAAGAGCTAAGCCAGTCAAGAAAAAATTGAGAAAAAATAATCCGCATGTAGCATTAATGGTTAAAGATGAACTAAAGAAGTTACTAGCTATCGGATTTATTCGACCTATAGAGTATGCTGAATGGATTTCAAACATTGTGCCAGTTTCAAATCCAGACAGAAGCATCAAGATATGCACAGATTTTAGGGATGTTAACAAAGCCTGTCCAAAGGATGACTTTCCTTTGCCCAACATCGACATAATTGTAGACCTCACTGTAGCCCATGCAATGCTATCATTAATGGATGGTTTTTCTAGCTACAATAAAAAACAAGATAGCTCCAGAGGATCAAGATAAAACAATGTTCACCTATCCTTGGGGAACCTATTATTAAAATGTCATGCTTTTTGGCTTAAAGAATGTTGGGGTGACTTATCAAAGAGAAATGAAGATAATATTTCATGATATGATGCATACCTTCATGGAGAACTATGTGGATGACTTACAGACTAAGTCATTTTCCCGGGCACAACATTTGGACATATCAGAGAAAATATTTCAAAGATTGGAGAAATTACAGGTTAGGCTCAACCCTAAGAAGTGTGTCTCTGGGGTAACATCAGAAAAATTATTAGGCTACATTGTGTTTGAAAAGGGCATTGAAGTAGATCCAACAAAGGTACAGTCCATCATGGAGATGCCACCTCCCAAGAACATTAGCTAGCTCATATCTCTACAAGGACGGCTACAGTCTATCAGGTGATTCATAGCCCAATTAGCAGATAAAAGTCTCCCATTTAATCATTTTCTACATAAAAACATACCATTCAGATGGGAAGCCAAATGTGTAGAATCATTCTATTAGATCAAGAAATATCTCATAAACCACCAATTCTAGTACCACCCATAGTAGGGAAGCCACTTGTATGGTGGAAAAGTGGGAGAATAAAACTTAATATGTGAAAATTTAGTAAATACTAGTCCACACACACACACAGGACTTCTTGATGTAAGCTATGGAGTAACGTAGTGTTACTCAGCTTCCCAAGGAGGGTCCCATGGTTCTCTATCTCACAATGTCCCTCAAACCAACGTTTTTGCTCTCAGATTACTGAGCAAAATGGTTTAGGGATGGCAAATATGAGAACGAGAGATGCTTTTTTTAGATTTTAGTATGAGATGTGTTGTAAGCTATGTATGATGCTAAAATGCAATAATCTAGATGATAAGATGACGAGATTAGTATGAATACTATCCTATCATACTATATTTAGTCTATGATTGAACTAAAATGATAAAGAACTTATTCTAAACATGCATATTTAGACTAATTTATGATCTAAAAGAGGCTAAATGATGAGCATAAAAATGATATAAAAGCTTGGAAGAATTTGAGCATAAGTGTGATGCTTCAAATTTGAAAGATGATTGTTTTTAAAATGGAGGAATGAGAGCTCTATTTATAGCACAAACAGGGCAATGGATGGTCAAGATTGAAAGGTTTAATCAAGGGCCAAGCTTGAAAGTTGGGGATCCATGTGCACAATTGGCACCAATGAAATGGTGACAAGTGTCAACATAGGATTGGGTTGAGAGAAGAGGTTGGAGGCATTAAAGGCCTGAGAAGACCTCATGGTTATCTAAAGGCTAAGGGTCAAGTCTAAGTTAGGTTTACCCAATGAATTAAGATCTAATCCAAAGATAAACCTTTGTGCAAATGATTAAGAGATAATCATGGTCAAAGCATTAATGGCCTGATGAGATCTTTGGGTTGGGTAGAGGTTGAGTCAAAACAAATGTTTTAACCATGTGGGAGAGTTTGAATTAACCATTAATGGTTATTGGAGACTTTGGGGATTAAGAAGTGTCCTCCCTTTGCTTAGGGATGTGACAAAGTTTAGAGGAGGGTTAGGTTAATTAGAATTGATTAGAAGATTCTAGAAGGGATTAGGAAGGGGTTTGGGATTTTGCAAGTGGATGGGGGGATAATAGGATTTAATTGAAATTATTTGATTTTCATTCAATTTGGTTGTAATTAAATAAATTTGATTTATTCAATTTAGGATAACTATTTAATTAAATTTGAATTTAATTAAAAGTGGCTAGGGGGATTTAATTGAATAAAATGATTTATTCATTAAATGGTATAGTGAATTTTATTTAAATAAATTGAGTAATTTACTTAATAAAATAGAAGAATGTGGATAATTTAATTAAATTGGATTTAATTAAATAGGGAAATGAACATAAAATATTCATTTAGGAATATGGTCATTTTTATACGTCTACGCTACTTATTCTCTACATATCCACAATAGATATATCATTGGGGGCACTATTAGCACAAGAAGATCAAGAAGGCAAGGAACAGGCTATTTATTACATCAGCAGAACATTAAATGGATATGAGCTAAATTCCACATTTATTGAAAAGGCTTGTTTAGCTATGGTATTCACCTCTCAAAATTTCTGATATTACATGCTAGCTCACACAATCAAGCTAGTAGAAAAAATTGATCCTCTCAAGTATTTACTCAGTAAAGCAGCTCTCACAGGAAGATTAGCTAAATGGGTCATGATTCTCAGTGAATTTGATATTTAATACATAGAGCGTCGGGCTATCAAGGGACAAGTAATTGCAGATCAATTAGCCGAAGCACCACTACCAGATAAGCAACCAATGGAGGCCAAATTTCTAGATAGGGATGTCCTTATAGTTACCACCAAGCAATGGACCCTGTACTTTGATGGTTCCTACACTCAACATGGCTCAGGTGTCGACATCTTGTTCGTTACTCCTGAAGGACACACCATACCAAGATCATATTGCCTCATGTTTCCATGCACAAATAAAATTGCCGAGTATGAAGCACTGGTCACAGAAATCAAAACGGTCATGGAATGGAGAATCATGAAATTGAAGGTCTATGGAGGTTCCCAACTGGTAATAAAATAGATCAACAATGAATATCAGACAAAGGATGACAAGCTGTTGCTATACAAAAGAATGGTGGATGACTTCAAGCAGTATTTTGTAGACATCACCTTTGAGCAAATACCAAGGTTGGACAATAGAGCAGCTGATGCAATGGCTACTATCGCTTCATTGCTACAAATTCTAGAGCAACAGAGTCGTTATGAGTTTCTGGTAGAGCAATTGTTTTCCCCAGCCTATGACAATTCTACATCCCATGTTATCTATGCCTTAATTGGTTCAGACTCTCCTCTATACAGGACAATATATGAGTATCTTAAAACCAATACCCTACCCATTGACTTATCTTGGAACCAAAAACGTAACTTCATTCGGCAAGCCGCCCATTATACCCTAACTGCTGATACCCTTTACTATTGAGGTCTAGATGGTACTCTTCTTCGTTACCTTGATCATAATGAATCTGACTCTACTTTACACGAACTTCATAGAGGTATCTATGGCACACATTCAAGTGGTCATACTCTTGCTAAATAAGTTCTGAGAATGGGTTATTACTTGCTGACAATGGAGAAAGACTCTTATTGACTTTCAAAGAAATTTCCTAAATGCCAAATCCATGGAAATCTTATCCATGCACTAGCACAGGACTTGCAACCATTTACAACATCTTGGCCTTTTTGTTAGTGGAGACTTGATTTAGTAGGAAAAATACATCCTTCATCTTCAAATGGCCATAAATTCATTATCACTACAACATAGTATTTTACAAAATTGGATTGAAGTAGTCCCAATGACCACAATAACTATAAAAAAAATTGCCTCTTTCATTCTCAATTATCTGATCTGCAGATATGACATCCCCAGTGCCATTGTAACAGACAATTGGCGTCCCTTCAAAAACCATAATGTGCGGGAACTATGTGAACGATTCAAAATCCAACATCATTTCTCTACACCTTACTACCCATAGAGGAATGGTCAAGCAGAGGCATCAAATAAAACAATATTGAAAATCCCAAATAAAACAGTAAATGATGCAGGAAAGGATTGCAATGTGCAACTCAATCCGGCACTTTAGGCATACAAGACTAGCATCCAAACACCTATAGGAGCTACACCATATTCATTTGTGTATGGATCAGAAGCAATTTTACCTCTAGAGGTAGAAATTCCATCACTTAGAGTATCTTTGAAAGGCCTCATCCCAGATGAGGAGTATCGAGTCAACAGATTGCAAGAACTAGAGCTTCTGGATGAAAAATGCCAACATGCCTATAATCACCTCAAAGCATACTAGCAGCGCATGTACAAAAGCTACAACCACAAATTCATTCCTAGGATTTTTAAAGTCGGTGATCTCGTACTCAAATAAAATCCAAGAAATCAACAGGATCGAGAAAATAAGGGCAATTTTGAACATAACTGGTTGGGTCCCTATGTCATCATCTTAGCCTATGGATCAGGTGCCTATTAGCTAACAAATTCAGAAGGACATGTACTTGATGAACCAACCAACAAAATCCATCTAAAGAAATACTATACTTGAGTGGTCTAATGCACGGAAAAAAAAATAAAAAATAAAAAACAACAAAAAGGTGCAGTAATAACAAATGGTGAAAACCTGGCAACATGTGCTACTTGTGAGGGAACAACTCCTCTGTCTATCTTTTCTCATATCTTTTTATCCAAAGTCAAAAACCACTGGCCATCGCTTAACACTTTTGTAAACAACATTATCCTGCACATACTTAGTGTAGTCGCTATCCTTGCTTATCTGAATATCAGTTCGTTATATCCCACCATGGCTTGGTAATCATTATACATATCCACATCGATTAGTATCTATAAACTAGGGGCAACATTCATCTGACTTCAGACAAACAAGAATCACCAGGTGTCAAGCAATTCCTGTCAAGCAAAAAATCCAGAAGCCAAGAAAACAAAACAATGATCCCATTAACAACTTCAAAACACATAATGGACGATTTTCTGAAGTATAATTTGTTTACATCTTGCATGAAGTTTTGACTATTTTTGCACTTGAACTTTTTTTGAATTATTGGATCCCCTAAAATTTTATCAATGATGCATTGAGCTAGAGAAAGTGGATGGAGACTGATATTTTTTAGTTTTCTATCTGTGAGGTGATCACTTGTACTGTGCAAGTACTAGTCCTAAAGACATGATTCAAAATATATCACTGAAGACATGGTTTCACTTTGTGCATACAAATGGTTCAATCTTGTCTGTTTATACGCAAGCAACACTCAAGTCATCTTGGTTCAATTATACATCGAGACTTGTGCCATCTTGCAATATCAAAATCCATATAAATTTTTTTGAGGTCATTATGGTTCAATTATACCATTATGCTTGTATAAATTTTCAACATATCAAACAACTCAATGATGATAAAAATGAAGAAAGCAAAAACATGTGACTATATAGGAATCAATTATACCTCGACGCTTGTGCCATCTTGCAATATCAAAATCCATGTAAATTTTTTTGAGGTCATTATGGTTCAATTATACCATTATGCTTGTATAAATTTTCAACATATCAAACAACTCAATGATGATAAAAATGAAGAAAGCAAAAACATGTGACTATATAGGAATGACAAACGACAGAATGAGGATGATCAATTAGTTGCATATCATTTTACAATTAGTTAAATATCATTTTACAAATAATTGCATATCATTATCATACATCTCATTTTCAACATGTATCTCACAACATTTCATTATCATACATCTCATTTTCAAGATACATCTCACAACATATCATTATCATACATCTCATTTTCAAGATACATCTCACATCATATCATTATCATACATCTCATTTTCAAGATACATCTCACAACATATCATTATCATACATCTCATTTTCAAGGTACATCTCACAAATCAATATCATCACATCATGAATCATACAATCATAACAATCAATATCAAATCAAAAGCATTTATCTAAGCATTGCATCATCATCATAGCACCATCATATCAATGCATAAATCATCATCCATAAGCACATCACATGTGGATTGGAAAATTGGTGTCATATATATCTCAAAAATGGTCAAAATATACAAAAGATGTCATGTCTGTCGAAATACAATGATCAAAATACAATAGAGACAAGTCTCTCAGGTATGACTATCCCCTGAGGCTGATGGTCTCACAATAGATGTCCCAGCACTTGGATCTCTAGGTGGATCATGTCGAGATGGCCTGGTCACACCTCTGCTCTCTATCCTCAAATGAGTTTGCATGGATCGATTGGATCTCACCGCAACATAGCTAGGAGCTCTGTGATCTCTAGGAACCACCTCCTCATATAAATGCATGTAGTACTCAACCTCCTTGGCTATGTACTGCATCTCTCTCAGTGTGTCTCTCACAAAACCACCAACCGCCGCTCTCTCCATGTTATCTGTCTGAGCCTCTTCTTGACCTAAGCGATGTATCATCGTATCCCGCTGTGTGGTAATCTGCATAATTTGACATTGTTGAGCCAGTACCTGTACCTGAAGTTGCTCCACTGTCATTTGTAGAGACCTAATATGTGTGTCCTCTTAGTGGGTGGGTACCCGAACCTAAATTGGTACCTGTGTCATAGTACCACCCATCCTTGTCCCTGTCCTAGGCACTAATGGAGGCAATAAATCTGATCCCCTCCTCTGAGTCGGCCGCCTGAACTCATCCGTCCCACCCACAGCTACTATCACCTCGTCTACCCGGCCAACTACACCAGCTCCAACCATCACACCTACACTCCCTCCCTCACCAACTGCTTGCCTGACTAACCCACCTCCTCTCCTCCCCCCATCCCCTCCTCCAATCCTCCCTCTATCTCCTCCATCCCCTCCTCTATCTCCTCATCTCCCTCTACCACCTCCCCTCCTATCTCCCCCATCATCTCCTCTACCACCCCCATATCCCTCCTCCAGCTCCTCTCCATCATCTCTCTGTCTCCCTAACCTCTCAGGCTGCTCATCCTCCTCATCATCAAAAGCGGAAATCATCTCTGCTAGATCCGATATCTGTGCTACCACATGAGCCATGAAGAGCGCTCCAAACTCCTCCGTCATCTGAGAATCCACCACTCCAACCCCATAGTCCCATATTGATCCAGCTAAATGCATGTACTCCTCCACTATCGCTGCACTATCCATAGTTGGACCCCACTCTGGCACATCCTGCCTCCGATGAGCATATAAACATGCTCCCTGCGCTACACCCTGTTGTCGACCATACTGCCACTGAACTCGACTGTGCAAGAACCTCTCAATGATAAAAGGCATCTTCCCTATCAAATATCGTGACATATACACATAGGGCATCTCTAGCCCGTCCTCTGCTCACACCTCACAATCTATATACGATCTCCAGATAACCATATCAATATCATCCAACACTCTCCTCCAATGCTCTAGCTTTCCGAGCTTATGCTGGACAACTATCCTTGTGTACCCATATGCATAAGCTCAACCACCTGGCCTATCCTTGTCTGCAAGTGGCCTCACTGCGAGAATGTGCTCCCAAGCCCACTCCTATAATAATGTGACCCTGACTGATAAACTGTTGTATCCTAAATACACCACCTGGTGCAAATATCTGTATAGATGGGCCAACATACAGGACCCACATGCAAATCTATGATCTTGTGTCACCATATCCTTGAGCATCAATCCCCATCCCACTGCCAGTCCCTTCGACCTACGGTCGAGACACAAGAAGCCACCTATGAAACCTGCCAGTACAAAAGATAGTGGAGCATAATCAAAATCCATAAACTCCTATCAGGGGATCTTGTATGCACAAATCTGATCATCATGAAATATACAACGAAGAGCCTCTGTCCCATCCTCCTTTGTCTGCTCATATGGCAATAATGCCCCTATTACAAGAATCCGTAGAATCCAATAACAGTCATGAGTGACTATCATCTCGCTAGTGGCCAAATGGAAGGTATTCGTGTCACTGTGCCGCCTCTCTGCCAATGCTGTCAGTAAACGCTGGTTAATGATATACCAAGGCATGTCCAGCAACAAAGATAATTCACACCTCTCAATGATATCTCTCTCTGCTTGTGTCAACTGCGGAATCAAAGACCATGGTCTAGGAAATCACTCTTGCGACTAAAGTATGCCAAGACATTCTTGTAACAAGCAAAACATGTCAAAATATCAGTTCCCACATCTATCTGATATATCTAATCAAATTCCATATCAACTTGAAACAATGAAATATCAAATCAAGTTTCATATCCAAATATCAAATCCATATCGAAAATCAAATTCCATATCAACTTGAAACAAGGAAATATCAAATCAAATTCCATATCGAAAATTAAATCCATATCAAAAATCAAATTCCATATCAACTTGAAACAATGAAATATAAATCAAGTTCCATATCAAAAATCAAATCCATATCGAAATCAAAATTCCATATCAACTTGAAACAACGAAATATCAAATCAAGTTTCATATCAAAATATCAAATCCATATCAAAAATCAAATTCCATATCAACTTGAAATAACAAAATATCAAATCAAGTTTCATATTGAAAATCAAATCCATATCGAAATCAAATTCCATATCAACTTGAAACAATGAAATATCAAATCAAGTTCCATATCGAATATCAAATTCATATCGAGAATTCAAATCAAAGATCCATAATGCAAGCAACTCAAAAAAATTCCATATCGCAAGAATCATATCAGGACCCATATCGGATATCATGAATAGAGACTCATATCGGGCATCACATTCACGGGAAAAAGCAAAGATCCAAATCAACAAATAATTAGGATCATCATTCAATCAATCAACCTAGTACTTCAAACAGTAAAAGCAATTTCCCAATCTATTAAAACTCGGACATCATCACAATAGGCACAAAATTGGCTATACACCCATCCCAAAACACTTGGGAGACACCTACCCACCCCAAATCATCTTCCTTCATCTATTTTCCCTCGTAACATCACCTTTCCACTCCTTTCTAGGTAAAATTTTGCTCACGCGCTAAGAAATCTCTCCCATGTGCTAAGCTACCACCTATGTGCTAGCTAAACTTAGCTACATGCTACAAAATTTACCATATGTGCTAGGTTAACCCTACACGCTACCCCGTTCCTCGTATGTGCTACCCTTTTAGCCCTATGCGCTATTTTACCCTACGCGCTACCTTGTTCCCTGCATGTGCTACCCTGTTATACCTATGCTTTATTCTATCCTATGCGCTACCCTAAACCTACGATGCACCATCCCACGACTCCTAGATGCTACCCTAGTTGGAAAAATCTACGCGCTAACTATTCTATCATATGCGCTACACTATGGACCTGACGGGCTAAACCGTGAAAATCCGACACAAAAAATTGAAAACATGCTCAAAATTGACAAAACAAAAAGCAAAAGGGGCAAAATTTGGATGACTTACAGGTGGACCATATTTGGTGGGCCTCTGGTATCGATGAATGCACTTGAATCGGTGCGAAGCATAGGGAACTGACATCTTGTCACTGTCCCAGTGTCACTCTCACAAGAAGTCAATGGGTGGAAATAAAACAAATGAAATCAATTTTTACCTTTTATAAGGTAAAAGTCAACTAGGGTTACTAGGTGGGGCATGTATTTTGCTCATTTTTCTCTCTTTTAACCCTAACAAACATCATTTTTTGGGAGATGAATCAATTACACAAGGCATTCAACACAGTCAAAATCTCAAAATGCGATTCAATTAAAAATGATTATCAACTCAACCAAATTTCCAATTTTTTTGATTCATCTCCCGAGGGGGCATTATCAATCTCATTTATCAAATCTGGGGCATGACATCGACATCATCATATCAATCAAATTTTGGCGACACATCAATTTTCTTTGAATCAACATGTGCACACACGTCACTACGTCAACAACTAAAATATCATTACCTTCAACCCTGACATACAAGTTACTATCAACTCCACCTCTAGTGAATCCATTTGTTGTAAGGTGGGCATCCAATCTGGAGTACCAAGCTCTTGGAGCTTGTTTAAGGCCATAAAGAGCCTTTCTCAACTTGTATACATAATCAAATTTATCTGCAGAGACAAATCTCCTTGGTTGTTCCATATACACCTCCTCATCAAGATAACCATTTAGGAATGTTGTTTTAACATCCATTTGATAGAGGTTAAAGTTTTGATAACAAGAATATGCAAGAAATATTCGTATTAACTCTAGCCAGGCAACAGGTGCAAATGTTTCACCAAAATCAATACCTTATCCATTTTCTCCCTATAACATTTTTATCATCTGGTCTAGGCACTAGTTCCCAAGTTTTATTCTTTCTATTTGATTGATTTCATCTCTCATTACATTTAGCCAACAATAATCAATTAATGTATCATAAATGGATTTAGGTTCAAAATCAGTTACCAAACAATGTTGCTCAGCCATTTGAGCTTGTTCATCAGTTTTTGCTCTTCTCCTAGTCATGATTCATGCATCCATGTCATCAATAATTTGATTTTGAGGATGTCTTTTAGTAATGATTCTGGAAGGTGTAGGTAGAGAATTTTTTGTTTTAGAACTAGATGCATCTATAGGACTAGATGCACTCTCTACATTTGTTATTTCTACTTCAGTGGATTTAGGAGCTTGATCAAGTCTAATTGGTGTATCCTCCTCAACATCCTGAGCATCATCATTAAGAAGCATTTTCTCATCAAATCTTACATTAACTATCTCAACAATTTTATCCAGCCTATTATTGAAACACTTATAAGCTTTGCTATGAGTCGAGTATCCAAGAAAGATACCCTCATAATTTTTACTATCAAAGCTTCCTAGGTTTTCTTCATCTCTTTTAATGTAACACTTGCATCCAAAAATTTTAAAGTATTTAATAGAAGTAAATTTTCCATACCAGAGTTCATATGGAGTAAAGGTAGATTTTACCCTGATTTGTACTCGATTCAGAATGTAAACTGCTGTATGAACAACTTCTTTCCAGTATCTGTCTAGTAAATTTGCTTCATTGAGGATTGTGCGAGCCATTTCTTTGACTGTTCTATTTTTTCTCTCAACCACTCCATTTTGTTGGGGTGTTTGGGAAACATCACATTTTCTTTTAATGCCATGTCTTTCACAATATTCTATGAATTCTTGTGATGTAAACTCACCACCCTTATCTAACCTTAAGCATTTTAATTTCAGATCTAATTCACATTCAACCATTTTTTTGAAGATCTTAAATCTATCAAACACTTTAGATTTGTGTTTAAGAAAAGTGACCTATACCATTCTGGTATAGTCATCAACAAAGAGCATAAAGTATTTTTCAACATTTATTAATTGTGTCCTGGTAGGACCACACAAATCTATATAAATAATCTGTAATGGTCTTGTGGAAGAGTGTTTTTTAGACTTGAAAGACACTTTTCTTTGTTTACCTTTCAAACATTCTTTACAAATTGAGTTTAAAGGCTTACTTAAGATAGGAAAACCTCCAACATTCTGATTCTTGCTGATTCAAACTAGATTATCAAAGTTTACATGTCCCAACCACTTATGCCACAACCAATTTTCTTCTACTTGACCCAAAAGGCACATGCCTTCATTGGTTTCACAATTTGAGGAATCAATTAAGTTGTAAACATTGCCAATAGTTCTCAGACTAGCAACAACAATTGTACCAGACTTATTTTTTATAGTACAATCATGAGAACTAAAAGATACATTATAATCACTATCACAAATTTGACTGGCACTCAACAAATTATGTTTTAATCCTTCAACAAAGTACACATCATGGATTGGAGTATCATCATTCATAAATAAAGTACCTTTACCTCTGATAAAAGCTCCTGAATTATCTCCAAATCATACAAAACCTCCATCAAAGTCTTGCAAATGAAGAAATTTATTCCTGTTTCCTATCATATGGTGTGAAGATTTACTGTCTAACACCCACATTGATTTCTTATTTGACAAAAATGTAGTTTGCACAATCATTGATTGTTCAGAGCTAGGTACAAATGTTTGTTTCCACATCTTATCAGTGTTTTCCTTTGACTTGCATTGAGTAGAGGTATGTCCAAATGTGTCACATTTAATACATTTCATAGTGTTTGGGAAGCTGTAGGCTTGATTGTGTTTGAACATAGGAGTTCTAAGCTGCAAAAACTTGCAAGTGTTTAATTTATGACCAAACTTATTGCAGTAGAAGCAATAGCCATGAAAGAACCTGAACCTAAAAGGTGTCATCTTGTTGTAAGCATGAAATTGCTTTTTGTTTGCAAGCTTAGTAATCTATTTTGATGATTCAGCCTTATCAAAACCTACACCCGTCATGTTTTTGTGTTTCTTTTGCTTGTTCAAGATATCATTCAAATGCATGGTAATTTCATATTTTTCAATCTCTTTTTACAGTTTTATTGTTTGCTGTTCTAAGGTTTCAATTTTCTTTTCTCTTTCTTCAAGAAGAGATTTCAGGTTTGTAGTTGCCAAGTTTGAGTCTTTCAACTCAACTAGTAAGATCTGATTTGAGCTTTCATGAGAAGCTAAAATCTTCTTCAATCTCTTGATTTCTTTGAGAGCACAAAGTAACTCTCCTTCAAGATCAACTTCACTTTGATCCAAGTCATTAAGTTTATTTTCTATTTTGTTAACTGTGTCTTTCTCTGAAGAGGTTTCTAACTCTGCCATAAACAAGGTTTCATCACCTTCACAAGGAGAATCATCCGATTCAGCTTCAGAGTCTTGTTTAGTAAAGAGACTCTTTTTTTTCTTAAAGGAATTAAACTTCTTTTGGGATTCCACATCTTTTTTTTGTAAAACTTTTCTAGTTTTTCTTTATCACTTTTTTGGTCACTCAGAGGGCATTGAGCAACAAAATGCCCAATTTTGCCACAATTGAAGAACTTGAGAGGCAATTCTCCCTTATACTTATTTTTCAATTTTCTAACAAGTAGGGCTTCTATAGAATCAGAGAGTTCAGATTCACTATCAGGTTCTCCCTTTTTTTTTGCTTTGAAAGCAGTCTCTTTTGAAGTAGAAGGATTGCTACCTATCCTCATTTCATAGGTTGTGAGTGTGGTTTGTAAGTTATCAAGAGTCATTGTGGAGAAACTCTTCTTTTCTTCTAAGGTGGAAACTTTAGTTTCAAATTTAGGTAATAGGGTTCGAATGACCTTCCTAACAACATCTTTTTCATCAATAGTTTCACCAAGACCTCTTCTAGAATTTACAACTTCATCTATTCTAAGAAAATAACTTTCAATGGTCTCATATTCTTTCATTCTCAAAGACTCAAATTGATTTTTGAGTGTGAGAATCTTAGATTCTTTGACTTTAGCATCCCGTTGATAAATAGTTTCAAGTTTGTTCCATATCTCATGAGCAGAAGCACAATGCATGACTTTTACAAAAACGTCCTTGGTGAGACCACACAAGATAGCATGCTTAGCTCTAGAATTTAATTCATATTGAGTCATAGCATCAGGATCGATGGGTATAGTAGAAGGATCAACGTATTTTGTGGTCATGATATTCCATACATTAAGATCAACTGAAACCAAATAAGTTTCCATTTTGATTTTCCAGAATTCACTCTAAGAGGAGGGGGGGGGGGGGGGGGCTGAATCAGAGTGAGTGAATTGCAGACCCAATTTAACAAATAAACTCATTGAGCAACTTTGAGACAACTTGAAGACAATGGATGTAAAAACCAATCTTAGTGATTTAGACAACAAACTTTATAAAAGCATATGAAGTTGATTATCCACTATTCATTTTGAATAACCCTTGTCATGCTTATAACGATAACTAATTTTTGCAAATGAAATAATAACTTGAACTGATCTAAGTAAAGCAGAAAATATGCAAGACATGAATTGTGAACTATAAACCATAAACAAAAATAAGGTATCAAAGCATTAACTTTACTAAAATAGAATGGTATAGACATAAACCCATAACACAATAGATTTCATGAGTGGAAAACCCTCCTGGGGTAGAAAAACCACTTGGCAATGAATTTCCTTTATTAACTCAATGAACACCAACTCAATACATAGCATTTAAAAGACTTCAAGGAGAACCCAACCCTATATTTCTCAACATCTCTTTAGCATCTCAAGTTACAAGTACTGCCAAACTTATAGCTACACTATATTAGTGCATCTACAAATTTACCAGTATTTGAACGAGATTTCAAAAATACAATGATATGCAATAATCTTAGTTTCAAGATACTGTACAATACATCTTTCCAATTCACTGTTTTGATAAAGACTGAAAATGTAATATATATTACCTTATTTTCAACTTATGCCCCATAAAAATTTATACACTTTGTTATCTAGAGATCATCATGTTTTTATTCACAGTGAAGTACACCTCTCTGTCAACATCTATATCTTTCAAAACTAATTTTCCTCTTTTTTTTTTACACCTCTTTAAGATTACCATTACATTATATAAACAAACGAAACCCTTGAAAAACTCAAAATTTCCAACCCTCGGTTAGGGTTTTTATAACTGACTGAAAGTGGTTGTAGAATATAATAAACCATGTATTAAAACAACTACACCCTGCAACTAATCCAAAAACAACTTTTTAACTTTGCAAACTTCATTGAAGAAAACTAGAAACAAAAACATCTTTCTTCATTTACCATTTTAAAAATAAAACTTCATTTTTAACTGATTTTAGCCCAGAAAAAGAATGGAACGATGGTACCTGACAATCCCTGAAAATCTCTAACTAACTCCACTGAAATTGAAAACCAAGACCACCATATTAATCGTTTGGTCCTGAGGAATGACATATCAAAAACTCAAGACCAGATTTTGACCACAATAAGCTCTATAACTGCAAGGATGAATCTCATTGAGGCAGCTTGTTACAGTTTGCAATAAACCAATAAATAAACCCAACTTCTTACTTTACACAAATGCCAAAATCTTTGTAATATTGAAATGAGTTTTTGATTCCATAGACAAAATGTCATTGAAATGCCAAGCCACGTCAAACAAACTCTAGTTCATGTCCAAGACAAAAGGACCCACACCTTAAGTTGCTGACAACACTATACAAAGTGCATTTTTTATTTAACTCACATGACAATAGTGCAGACTTAAGCACTCTAATATTTAATAACTTTAACCATGGAAAGCTGCATTTAACTAAAGCCCATGACGTCACCCTTTTTGTCATCAAGGACAATCAAGGGACAACACAAATCAACTGCATAACATTGGACGACATAGGCATGTGAAGGATAATGGAGAGCTTCCTTGCGAATTCTATTTTCTGTTCATTCTACAATCATCCATTTCACTCATTGAGATGACATCTCTTTGGGGTATTGTCTCAAACAATTGAGTGCACTGCCTATGATTCCATATTTTACATGTGCTCTGTTAAAAGTATGGACTTTTGGTTTATCCAATCAAATCAATATGCTTTGATGGGTTTTCCCTTTACAATGTGTAAATCCGATAAAGCTTAGAGAAACGTACACCAACACATACAATCCATGCCTTGTTCTTGTGTGCATATAAACTTGACCTACAACTTTGCTCATCATTTCTATTTAAGGTATCATCTTCCATAATGAATGCCTAATGGATTCTACATCTTGCAAATATGTTGATATGGCAACTGCAATCATTGCTCTCCATGATTTTACATCTCTTTAAATGATTTGTTCAAACCAGTAGCTTTGTTTTCCATCATGGCATCAACCCATCCGATAAACCCTTATATTACTCCTGCTCATTGGATGAACATAACTAACTTTCTTTCATTGCTCGAATAGAGGTTAGAAAGTTGGGATTTTTGAGCAACTGAGCATATTAGGTTAGGATTTCTCAATTTTTGAGCATTTCTAACCTCCCTAGGTTAGGATTTTGACTTTTCAAGGCAATAGGTTAGGATTGCTCACTTTTTCAAGGTTAGAAATATGAAATTTTTGAGCAACAAAGGGCATTAACCAAAGAATCACTTGCAACTACTCCATCCCAACCTACATAAGGACTTTTGATTGCTCTTTCTCTTCAAAAAGATCAAAATGGGAAATATATTGAAAACATTTTAAAATATTTGAATTATTTTTAAAAGAATAATTCAAATATTTCTCATTAGACTTTAATGCCTTGGTTTAGGAAAAATGACAACAACTTTAAACTAGTAAGGAGTTAGGCTCCGAAATTTGAAACATGCCTTCAAGATAGGAAAATGATAATATAGCATCATTTTTTCCTCATGAAGAAACCTAGGGTGAGATATTTTAAATGTTTTAGAGTGAGGGACGTCAAAATTTGAAAATTAAAAATATCGCAAACTGTGAATTGGGTTCGCACAAAAATTGGTCATATGGCACAAAATGATGCTCGAGACATGTTCACAAGGATATTTCCCTCAATTACTTGTAATTTTTAAAACTCATCAATTTTTCACATTTTGACTAGCATACCACAATGTGGGAAAAAGGATGACAAACTTGGATCACATGCTCATGCTCACTCATTTTACGGAGAGGCATATTTGAGCCTTCAAGAGCATTAGGACCAATTCAAAGTTCAAATTTTGGGTATTTCAAATGTGGGGCAACAATATATTAACTATAATATCATAAAATAATACAAATATAATACATTAATAGTAATAATATATTATAGTTATTAAAAGAATAATATTTTAATACAAAAGTTAGGCTCCCTAAACAAATTTTTTTATAAAAGAAATAATATGGTTTTCAATATTGTAGGATTAGAGTTAGGGTTTTAAACTATTGATAAAATTAGCACTATATAATAATAACAACAACAATGATAATATTATATTAATATTAAATATAATTTTATTAATAATATGTACTAGTTATAAAATTAGGGCTATATTTCTCATATTTGAAATTAAAACAATTTAATATAAATTATTATATATAATATTTAAATATAGAATATTTGTTACTAATATATTTATTAGTTAGAATATTAGGATTAGATCTATCATGTTGAAAATTATTTAACTTTTATCATAACTTTAACTAAATCATATCTCTTAACTCTAAAATTCATTATTATAAATCAAAATAAAACTCTAATTTTGTACCTAAGGTCAATATTCATAACTCTAACACCAATCTTAAATTGTTTTCTTCTTTAATGTTATTTGATCACCCATTAAAATTTTTTTTTGTATTAATAATAAGGATTTCAAAAAGTCACAATTATACAAGAACGAGTACGAGTCCAGGCCTCATAGAGGCAGCAAAAAGAGAGTATGAGGCATGGCCTCCCGGCAAGAAATCAAGAGATAGTAACCAGAATATACATGACAAAAAAGGGGCCAGCAACAAAATTAATATAGCTTATAGTAGGATGCCATCAATGGCATCAACCCAGGTTGTCCACCCCTTTTCCCCTTCAATCCAGAAAACCTTCTTCCTTTCCTGTATCTGTCTCAGCATAGCCATCACCTCTTTTTTGGTATTCTTGTTCTTTCTGACTTCTTGGTTCATTTTGTTTAGGGTCTTCTCAAAAGCTTTAATGTCCTCCATGTTCCTCCTCCACTCGTAACCATGCTGCATCTCATATACGAAAAAAGTGGCGTGACCGGTCTTCAGGAAACTCCTAAGCTTGTCCTTATCAATCAGCATCATGATACGGACCTGCAAAAGGATTTTAAAATATGTGAGTTTACAGAAAAACTCAGTAAGGGACCGGGGGTTGTCCTGATACCTTTCCTTGTTCCTGCACTTCCAAAGCTGCCAAAGGATGTTAGAAGATAAAATATACCAAAAAAGATTAGTATCCTTTTTAATCCCATAAATATGACCAGTTACAATATTCATAATAGTGTAATCAAGTGGATAAGATATATCAAACATTTGCCAGATCCTTCTTGCAAAAGTACAATCGAAAAAAATATGCCTACTGGTTTCAGGCATCTTACAGATGTTGCAGTAATCAGTTTTAGCTTCCAAGTTTCTGACAGGGAGTCTGTTCAGCAACAGCAGCCATCTAAAATATTTGATTTTTGGTTCAATGGGTCCTTTCCAAAGGTGATTGAGGAGTTTCTTCCAGGAGCAGCTATCGAGGGAGGTATACCAGAGAGCATTAATATGATCAATAATGGATTCTTTGTGATTAATAACATTATATATGTTTTTTGCCCTAAGTTTGCTAAAGATGCTACCACCAGGCCACTTGCACTGAAGGACTCTATTGGAATCCACATCGCAAGTCACAGGGAGATCTTTGGTGGCTTTGACAATCATATTGTAGGTTTTTTTTTGTGAGTCAGGAATGTTGAATTTAATTTTAAGATCATTCCAGGGTATAAGTTGATTATGCTCAAATAAGTCAACCAATTGGGAAATCCCTTTTTTATTCCAAATTTTAGTAGAGCAACCTTGTGAGAGGGCTAAGGGCTTACCAGAGAGTTGCAAATTCCACCATATAGATCTTTCACCATACAGAGTTTGACTATCATGGAAGTCCTTGTTGTACACAAACTTTCTAACTTGTTCCCAAGCTTTCCAAATGGAGCAAAAGACAGCAGAGCCATGGACCTTAATGGGAAATTTCCCCATGATAAGATCAGAGAGGGGCAGGCCTTTCCAAGTTTTAGCATGTTTAGGGAAACCCAATTCAATGTTGTTTCTAATGAGGATTTTCCATGGGGAATCACCCTCCATAGAGTGGAAGATCCACTTGGCGGCAAGAGCAACCCCCTGAGTTCTAAGATCTTTCAAGCCCAACCCCCCAAGTAAGCTATCCGTATGGCACCATTGCCACTTAACAGCATGAAGTTTTTTCGATCCTCTGCCATCGGACCATAAGAAGTTCCTAATAGCCTTTTGGATCTCTAAGATTTGGTAGTTGTTAAACATCCAGGCCGAAGAGTAATATATGTTATAAGATGAGAGAATCTTTTGGCAAACCTGTACTCTGCCAGCAAGAGAAAGGGACAGGTTATGCCATTTATTGAGTTTGATGTTAATTTTGTCCTTGATCCAATTCCACATGGCCTTAAGAGAGGGGTCAACATAAAAAGGAATACCAAGATACCGAACAACCAAATGGGGACCTCCCCATTGATAATGGAACCTATTGCTCCAGTCAGGAGGGGTCTCATCCCACCCAAGGCAAACAGATTTCGAGTAGGAGATCTTTGCTCCGGATATACTGCAGAAAGTTTTAAGTTTGCATTGGAGAGCTTCAAAATTACTATCATGGGCCTCAAAGAAAACAGTGGTGTCATCAGCAAACTAACTGGTGATGAGCTCCTCATTATTAGGGAGCCGGATACCTCTAACAGCAGGGGACATAGAGTGATCTTTGAGAATATAGTGGAAAGCTTCGGAGGAGATCACGAAGAGGGCAGGGGCTAAAGGGCAGCCCTGTCTGATGGATCTCCCAAGCGGGAAAGCATCAGACAAGGATCCGTTGATATCAATCCGGGCAAAGACATCATTCATCATCATTTTAACAAGATTACAAAATCTGGTGGGAAAACCAAAAGCTTCGAGAGTCATGGAGATGAAATTCCATTCTACATGATCGTAGGCCTTCTCGAAGTCTAACAGTAACATGGCACAATTTTGCTGGGAGAGCTTTGCCCAATTCATAGCCTCCCAACTAGTTATAACATTTTCTAAAATGTATCTTCCCTTAATGAATCCAGTTTGCGTTGAACTAATAATCTTAGGGAGAATATCCTGAAGCCTAAGTGCAAGGATTTTGGCTAAGATTTTATAGGACACATTAAGAAGAGTAATCGGTCTCCAATTTTTAATAAGAGCTTTATCTCCCTCTTTGGGGATAAGTTTGATGATACCCCTATTGATGTTTCTTCCTAAGGAACCTCTTTCTAATGCATCAGAATAAACTTTAAGAAGTTCATGACAGATCCATCCAATGTTGGTTTTATAGAATTCAGCAGGCAAGCCATCGGGCCCGGGGGCCTTGTCTTTTTGGAGGGAGAGGATTGCCTTCTCGATTTCTCCCAAGGTGATCTCAGCAGAAAGGATAACAGCATCATGATCAGTGATCTTTTTAGGAATAATGGAGAGACATTGGTTTCTAATGTTGTTAGCTTCCACAGAATCCTCAGAAGTAAAGAGATTCTGGTAGTATTTCACAAAGGCTTCCTTTATCAAATCAGGGTTGGTGATGTCCTGATTATCAATGAAAAATCTATCAATAGATTCATTAGTCTGTTTATGCTTCAAAAGATTGAAGAAGAATTTGGAACCCCTGTCACCGAACTGCAGCCAATTAGCTCGAGATCTAATTTTTGCACCACGGGCTTTGGCCTGAAGATGTCGGCTAAGAGCATTCTTAGCATAAATGACCTGGGCAGTAAGATTATAGTCAGAGGGGTTGGCTTGAATGTGAGATTCAGCAACCTGAAGATTAGCAGAGAGGGTCTTCTCAATGCGTCTATAGTCTTTGGCTCTTTTCTGGCCAATGGTTTTAAGGAAATTTTGCCAAGTAGTAACATTTAGGTCCCATTTTTCAATATTATTAAGGTGAGGAAAATGACTTTTATTAATCAGACTAATGATATGAACAACAGCTAAGACATCCTCATCTTCCAGAAGACTAGTATTTAATATGAATTTAGAATCAGAAGCCCTATAGTGAGTCGGGGAGTTGTTAAAAATAAATCTGGTTTTTATGGGGTGGTGATTAGAAAGAATGGTAGATGTGGCAAGAACAGTGTTACCCCATTTATCTGGGAGGACAGAGAAAAGATTCTTGTTGGCATAAAACCTATCTAACCTCGAATAGATTCTATTAGCCCCTTGCTGGAAATTGCATTGTGTGTGCCAAATTCCAGGAGAGAGGTCCTTATTTCCAGCAAGGGGATCATATAGACGTTTGTTAATTTTCATTCTATCCCAATGAAGTTTTTCTCCATCCTTCCAGGTAAAAGGGAGTCCTCCTTCCTTATCAGCCTGTGATTCGATCATATTAAAATCCCCCCCCACAATCCAAGGTAAGTCAGGAAGGTTATCAATCCAGTCCCAAAGGGTTATCCTTTCTTTCCAGTCATTTGAAGCATAAATAGAGCATATACCAAAACTGTTATTATTATACTTAATAGTAACCCAGACAGCACGATTGCATGGTGATACTCCATGATCAATAATGCAAGAACTTCATTTAGGATGAACAAGAAGAGCAACCCCTCCTTTTCCTCTAGTGTGAAGAGTGTGAAATTTAACAGCATCCTTCCAAATATAGGCCAGATTATTATAAAGGGTGAAATCCACTGCTTTGATCTCTTGGAGCATCAAGAAGTCTAGGCTAATTTGGGAGTCAGTGTATTTTTTTATAACAAATTTCCTATCCGGGGACTCTAGGCCCCTTATATTCCATGAAACGCAATCCATTGAGAAACAATGTTCAGGGGAAGGTCCTGTATAGCCGCTCCCTGGATGGGAGTCACATTATTTGGGGAGGAATCCTCTTTCTTTTTATTACCAGAGTTTTTATTTTTTGACCCCACAGGTCTTCCCCTTCTTTTCGAGATGGGAAGATCATCCATACCATCATACTCATAATCCGACTCAAACAGTGTCTGCTTGTCTTCTTCCATGGCCTGCTTGGTGCTACAAGAGACCATAGTGGGATTACATGCAGGTATAACTTCAATAATACAATCATTTTCTATTTCTTTAAGAGCTTTACGTGAGTCAGAGGTCTTAGAATTAGTGCAAGTTTTATCAGTAGGATCGCACTTTTGAGGGAAAACAGAGACGGGGCTGTTTAAACAGGGGGAGCTTGCGGGGATGAAACATCTTTGTTTTTGTTAACTTTTCTTCTCCTTTTCTTGGTAATGGTTAGGAATCCATCCGAATTACCCGCAACTGTTTCAGTGTTATGCAATGACAGAGTATCAGAACAATTGGGGATCTGTGGAGGGGCAGAGGCTGCGAAAAGGGGTGTGAAATGGAGGTTATTTTGATCATTTTGGGTGTCTGGCCGAGGTGTTTGAGTATCGGAAGCAGTATGGATAGGAGGAGCTTGTGGGGTGTTATCACTAGTGGTTTTATCAAAGGTAGTAACTGATTTCTTTTTAATAATTGGACAGTCTTTATGTCTGTGACCTTCTCTTCGGCATAGAAAGCAGGCATTCAACCCACCAAGTATTTCAATAGGGCATGTTATCCTTTCGTCAGCTATATTCACATTTAGGGCTTCTGGTATATCAATTCCCAGTTTAATAGCTATGAGGATGCGGGCATCAAGATGGGGAACCAACCTCACAGTATCATCCATTCAGATGACTCTACCCAGGGGTTCCAAGAGCTGCGGAATAAATCTCCATAGAAAGGGGGGGATATGTTTAACCAAGACCCACCTAGGGGCGGAGAGGGCGATGATTTCTTCATGAATGGCTTCAGGTGACCACGCCAGAGCGCGGAAGGAGGTGGAACCAACATTCCAATATTGTTTTTTTAGAACTTCGGCCTGTGATTCCTGTGAAACAAAAAAGATTACATACAAACCTCGCTGAATTTGTCTGCAAAACGATATGTGAAAACCTAGTTTCAAACTCCAGTAATTGTGAAGCCAGTCATCGAGGAATTTGCGAGGAGGACATTTATCTAACTCCACAGCAGAGAAGAAAATTGCACAATTTCTAAGCCTATTCTTTTCGTTCAATATTTCAACTAACATTTCTGGATTAGGCATAACAGAGAATGGGTTATTAGAAACCCCAGGGCCCTTACCGGAGTTGGGCGCTCCATCAGGTGTCGAGGATATAAACTTAGCACTAGCGTCAACCGCCACTCCAGCCTTCGACACTGCCTCTGCGAATGTTTTTGGTCTGTTAATGGAGGTATTATCAGGTTTTGGAGGGCTGGGCAAAGAGCCATTAATGCCATCCGATGGGCATTCATGGTTGCCCAGTGGTGAAATGGGTACGGGAGCGGGTGAGCCATCGAGGGGAGGACATTTATTTAATGCCATTCTAATTAAAGGCGAAGTTGGAGTAAACACACCTGGCCTGACATCGCCGGAAACCGCCGTCGTCTTCCCACCGTCGCCTGCCACCTTGTCGCCACGTAACGCACAGAACGAATAACGATTGATGCAGAGAAACGTCCCACCCATTAAAATTTGAAAAATAATTTTTAAATAATAAAGATATAAGAAAAAAATATGTAATATCCATGTTTAATAATACTATTGATATATTTTAAATAATTTCTTATAATTTATTGAAAATATAAAAAAAAAGAATATTATAAAATACATTCAAATTTAAAAAATTATATTCATATTAATTCATTATTGATATATTAAAAAATCATTCTCAAAATATTTAAAAATCTAATTAACAAATTTATATTAAATTAAGTCATATTATATATATATACACTTAGGCTCTTTTAAGAGAGAAATTTAAATTATTATTTAAGTTTTATAAAAATTTAAATTATTAATTAAGTTCAAGTATTACTTTTAATACTGAATATTACTTTTGACAAAGTGATGGAAATAATTTACGGTTTTGCTTTTAAAATTTTCGATATTTAATTATTATGCAGTTACTTGAATCGTAAATAAATGAATGTGCTATGCTCTTTTGATTTGTTCAAGTTAACCTATGCCCTAAATATGGCCTCCGTATTTTCATAAATGAAAAATATTTGTTGTTTTTAGCGCAGGTTAGGTGCGTTTCACTGTCACACAAACACATATGTATCGCAGGAGTATCAACGGAAATGGTCCGATGAAACGGAAAGGGAATTAAGTAATGGGCCCACATGAAACAAAACATACTAAGTCAGTGTTTAGTGTGTGCTGTTTAAGGCTAGTCGGGGTGGCATGTTGTTATGTATGGTGTAAATTTGTACATTTTCACTATATAAATGAGATGATTCTTGTTGTGTAAATTTGTACATTTTCATATATAGATGAGATGATTCTTGTTGTGTAAATTTGTACATTTTCACTATATAAATGAGATGATTTTCATTTGTGAGTTATTTAGTTTATGTTATAGTTTTCATTATATATTTGGTTATTATACAATCTGTAAGTTGCTCCATAATGTTATAATTTTATGCATTTACATTTGTTATATAGTATGTTCATAGAGTCTATATAATGACATTGTTTGGTGATTTCTATGTTGCTTCATAATGTTCAATCTTATGCATTTACATTTGTTATATAGTATGTTCATAAAGTCTATATAATGACATTTTTGGAAGATTTGTTAGAAGATTTCAAGTATATTGTTATAGTGAAGATACCAATAAAAAATTGACAAGGATTTTGGTCCAACTCTTGAAAATTTCATCTATCAAAAATTCAAATATGTGTCGAAATCTCTTCCTAGAGTGAATGTTGTCCATTCAATTTTTGGCATATGATGATATATAATACTTTTTTGATGGATTTGAAACATAATATAGTGAAGCAAAAACTTAGAATGCAGATTAAGGATTCCTCCTCCATCTCATCTCACCCATTTTAGGCATCCACACTCTAGCCTTGTGTAAACATTGGAAGGGAATAAAAATTAAACTTTAAATGGAAGATTTGGGATATCTCTATGGGGATGGGTGCCATAGCCTTTCACATGGGTTGCTTCCTCCCCTTTGTTTACATTCTACTGTTTATCCCTTTCCATCACTCTCTTTCTATTTTTGAAAGTACTTGCTTTATCTAATAAACGTATGACAAATGTTTATTATTTTTTAGTGGTTATACAATGTGAGGATATTATTAATTGTTTGGTCATTGAAATATATGATGTTTAAAGAGTGTTTTTATTATTCAAGTTTATCAATAATTTGGATTGATTTTGTTTTCACCACCACTCATCATAGGTATCTTTTTTTTCTATTTTTCCTCCATAAAGTCAACCTAAGAGAACATGACCATTCTAGTCAAACAATATCCTCATGAATATCACAAGTTGTCATGTCTAGGAAAATATCAAAAGTAGGGTTGACATAATTTTCAATAGTCTACAATCAACAAAGCCAATCCCATAATTTTAGGAATTCTTGATATACCAATGCATTTCTATAAAACATGAGATAACTCTGGAACATAATTAGATTCAACCCAAAGAAATTTAGAACTATTCAAGATCCAAAGTGTTACATCCTAGTTGTGCCCTTGTTGATTATGTGCAATATCTATGCCCTGATACATGTTAACCCTAATGCATTTTTGATATACTAGTAGATGTTTAATGTGCCATAGTTTCATGCTTTAATTGATGGATGTGTTAAGATGTTTATGTATATGTGCATGATGAAAATTATTCTTTGAATGATGATTTGATGGACTTTGATTGATTAATTGATTAATTTATAGTTAACAATATATTATAATGTTTTACTTTTGTCATGAATTATTAATTGTTAAAATTGTGCAAGATTTGGATCTAACTGATTTCATTGGCCAGGTGTGTGCAAGAGACCATCATCCTCCATGAAGGGAATGAAATTATCATCAGGTTGGGAGGTTAAAGGAAAGAAACGAATCAATATCGTTTGAAAACCCTAACCTAAGCTAGGTAGAATTATGTTGACCTTGTTAGACCTTTTTAGCTAGTGCGTCAGCTAACCTAGAGGGTCAGTGCAAAGAGTTTATGGTTCATAACCCTAGGTTTTGTCACTTCTCGAGGTAATTATTAATTATTATCATTAATTAATTATTTCACTAATAATTAATCAAATTTAGATATGACTAATATTTTTTTTATTATATATATACAATTATGTATATGTATATATATTACATATATATTTTATGTGAATACCTGGGTACGAGAGTACATATACATGGTTGTATACGTACTTCTACAGTTAGGTATACATAAGATGTATGGGTTTTTTATATATAAATATATATGAATATGTAAAATTAGATCAATTAATTATATTTCTAGTCAAGGCTTATTTAAATAAACAAATTGATATTTAGCCAATTTTATTTGGCAATTTCTCTAAGGCAAATAAATGGAATAGAAGGGGGGGTGCCCTATCATTTATAAATTTATAACTAATATCTAAGACACAAAGTGAATTTAAGTGGCACAACTACTATACCTCTTCATGGCGTGGTTCGTTAATTTTTATATCACTTGGAAAGGATGTATTTTTATCAGCTAATTATGGAGGTTTGTTTTATTTAAAAAAAAGTGTAAGGCATATTAAGCAACATTTTCACATAGCTTATTATAGTCGTGATTGTGCATTTAAAAAAAAGAGTAATGCAATTTAGAAACCATGTTATATCGCCATCCTTGGTATATGCTTTATCGAGCCTTTGAGGAAATTAAACAAAAATCTTAAAAGAGAGAATTTCCATAATATTGACGGGGAGGATATTTTTCACAGGCATAAGAAAGACAGAGCTTTCTTAAGAAGCCAAGAAAATGTTGAACGTGTGAGGGCTGCAAAATCACATGAATCATGAGGTAGGATTTGGGATACCGCTTAGTTTTAGGGCGTTGCAAGAAGGAATCCCGTTTTTGGATAATACATAAACCGTTCTAGAAGGGGAATGAGGAATTATTATTCATTCTTCTTCTGTGGCAGGGAATGAGGGTTTGCTTGGTATTTTTCAGTGATTTCATCTTGTGGTTGCAGTGTGTGAAGCTTGATTCAGAGATTCATCTTCTAAAGACAAACCAGGTCATGTTATCGTCTTAGACCTGCAATTTTACTCTTTACTCTTCCATTGTTCTTAAATTTTAAAATTATAGTGGAAGAAATGCAGAAATATCTCTGTTGTGTGTAAATTGCTTGAAGTTTTAGAGAATTTATTAGAAGATCATATGGGGTTTGAAAACCTCTTGCATTCTTATGAAGTATATTTGTTACTGTTTCAGTTTTAACAAATAACAACCAGCATGATGTAATTCCATGTATTCTGAGTAGGGTTTTGGGAAGTTTGAAAATGTCCAACGTATTGAGCTTAGTTGGTTGAAGCATTGAGTTCTCAATGTTGAGACCCAAGTTCAACTCCCATGAGGGACACCTTTGTGTAGAATTCTAAGTTGTGACTGTTGGTCTTCCATTGGTTGTTTAAAGTGGATTTCTAAGTTGTGACCCTTGGTCTTCCAATTGTTGTTTCTAGTTTGGTGCTCGAAAGGAGCTAGTATGTAATAAGTTTGTAATGTGGATGCTCGAATGAGCAAAAATGAACTTTGTGATTCTATGATACTTAATACAAAAAAGTTTGAAAATGAAAAAGGAGATATACGTACTACAACTGCATTATTCTGTAGTTAATTAGAATTACTGGCTGTTATTTGAAAATTAGGAAGTAATTTCCCTTCCAATCTGCTCTTAATTCATATAGAAGGGCTTATGTAGCTGTGATTGCATTTACTTCTTTTGTTCCTCTTAATATGTGAGATGTACTAGGTTTTTATACAATATATTTGTATATACATTACATATATATAAATATGTGTGTATAAAAAAAACCCTACACAACGGTCTCTACAAGTTTGATGTAAAATGTGAAGGTATAAAAAACCTATACTTCCGATGTTGGACTAGGTTTTGAATAGTTTGCCAATTATAAGGATATTTAGATATTATTTTTGTTGTGACTATGTTGTTAGCTTCTTTTGAACAACAAAACCTTGCTTCCTTCATAAACGTTATGAAGCCTAAACTATAGTAGCAGCATTTGTGAAAACCTAAGAGTATTATTACAAACCTCTTCTTATGATCTGGCTGTTACGTTGCTTAAAGAAAATTAAGGCTAAACCCAAAGAGTCTGATAATACTTAAGTGTATGTGATGGTGCGGGTACAAGTGCACGCTTGTGCATGTACTTTGACATATACTGACAAGTATGTACCAGTGTGGTTTATAACTAGTAATACTTGATGTATATGTGAATAAAAAAGTACTCATGTATGTGTACCTTAACATGTAATAATAAGCATATTTCATCACAGTGGTGCAGACTTATACCCTTCATTTGAAGGGTTCTCATACCCGAAACAGTTTAATGAAGAATTTGACCTTGTAATCAAGTTATTCAGGAACTTTCTTAGACTAAGAAGTTAGGATAGCTCTAAGATAAATTTTTTTAATTGAGATTACTCTCTCTAGATTAAGAAATTAACCCATACCCTAGCCTAGGAACGCAATGGGTAGAAGAGAACTATTGTACATGATGTAGTTAGCATCACTACTGGGAGGTCTAATCTAAATTATTTTGCTAATTCAGGGGACAATACCCAAAGAAGAATTTATGGTATTGTAAACACATAATATGTCATGTGAAAGCTTTATTTCATTCCATATATATATATATATATATATATATATATATATATATATATAATCCATACAATTTTTGGGTAAACTCTTGAAAGAGCTGTATGCCCTTGAATCTATCCAATTTGGGAAAACTCATGGTGGAGATGTACGCCCGAGTCCATACAAGTTAGACAAACTCATGATGGAGTTGTATGCCTATGGACTTCATGAGAGATTAATCGGCTAACTCGACATATGAGATGTATGTCACAACTTGACAAACTTGTCCTAAGGGTTGTATGCGTGTAACTCCGTCTATTGGATTCAAATTGAGCTTATTTATAAGATTTCAAACAAGTTGAACAACCACTACATTTATGTCCTCATCAGAAGTCGAAGAGACAATCCAATATTGAAAGGTTATTACATTTATATGAGGACAAAAATTCGTTAAAGATTAAAATATTTTATTTAATTGAATACTTTGCCTTATTTTTTATCATTCCTCCTCTCTTGAAAGACAATGGGCCCCATTGTCCGATCATCTTCCAAATCAAATTCTGCCACACCACTTAAAAGTGCTAGTGAGACTCTCACGAGAATAATCATAATCTTGTAAATGCTAGAAGTCCAACGACACACTGTTTAGATATCTAGAGACTCGTCTTCAGCCACCACATCAACTATGATCTTCTTTATGCATCGATAAATGACCTCTGAGACTACTAACTTAAGCCTTCCCTTCGATATTTTTGACTGCAGTGATTTTGATGGAAAGGGCTTCATCAAGGACTCTAAGGCTTTTGAGAATTTGAGTGAGGTGGTTTTTAGATCACTACAACAAATCTTTATCAGAATAGTGCTAGTTGTGAATGTTGAAATAAAATCCAAACACTTATGCTGCTTTCTTTAAATTTTGTGTAGACATATAGTAAAGGACCTCTTACACCTTCAATCGGGTCTTCCTTTCCTTTGTTGCGGCACTTGCACTTCAAATTTCACAAACAAGACATCATCGATTGGATTACAGAGCAATTATGACCAACGTTGCTACAAGAGATTTGAACCCACATTATATGGAAATCTTCTAGAAAATGGTAGTGGAAAACAATCAGGTGGTGAGCTTTGCATAGTTTATAGTGGTTGAATATTTACTCTCATCCATCTTATTTTTCTATGTGCCCATTGAATCTGCCATGGTCTAGAGTGATGTGGTGAGAGAGTAACTCAGAAGGAAGGTGATTGGTGGTGAGAACAACATGAAGTAAAGGAAATGACTATGTGGATCAGAGGATGAACACCCATGTCTTACCAACAAAATCTATGAAACAAAATGTTTGTTTGTAGATGCATCTAAAGGACCGAAGAGGCTTTGATACCAGTGAGATGAATTAATTTCCTAATTTAGGGGACAATGCCCAAAGTAGAATTGATGGTATTGTAAACACATAATATGAAATGTGAAAGCTTTATTTTATTTTATATATATATATATATATATATATATATATATATATAATCCATACAATTTTTGGGCAAACTCATGAAAGAGCTGTATTCCCTTGAATCTATCCTATTTGGGAAAACTCATGGTGGAGATGTATATCCAACTCCATTCGAGCTATATACCTATGGACTTCATGAGAGCTGAATTGGCTAACTCAATAGACGAGATGTATGTCATAGCTTGAAAAACTTGTCCTAAGAGTTGTATGCCTATAACTCCATCTATTGGATTCAAATTGAGCTTATTTATAAGATTTCAAAGAAGCTAAACAACTGCTACATTTATGTCCTCATCAGAAGTCGAAGAAACAATCTAATATTGAAAGGTTATTATATTAATATGAGGACAAAAATTGATTAAAGATTAAAATACTTCATTTAATTGAATACTTTGCCTTATTTCTGATCAAGGTCACTCTCAAGATGTCAGGACAATAGAGACATGTCCAGAAAAGTTATATTCCATACTTAGGAATTGTGCATACAATCGGTTGTTCTTATGCCCCTAACTTTCGAAAGCCAGGGATTCAATTGAACATCATAAAACATTGCAGTCTTGAATGTGAAAGAAATTAATGATAACATTTTAGAGCACTAAAACCGTGACAAATGTACACTAAACACAAAGTTGGGTCTTAGATCCCTTTTGGAGTTCAGTTGCACTCTATGAACCTAGACTTATTGTCAAGAAGGGTGAGATCATTGACAACGTGTTAATTCATGCTTACAGTATAAAAACTTGGCCAAGGTGGTGTTACGTAATGCATGCATTCATTTGATCTTTAGTAATAGATACACCTCTAGTCAGAGTGTCATACTAGTAGGGAGTTACCCTTAGTGTATGACCGACTAAAGCGTGTAGGTCCTAACACCAGGTCACAGATGGCATTGAGTTCTCTTTTTTCATTACCTCCCTGCGAAGGGCCGAGCCAATCCAGATGGATATAGCATGGGGGACTAGATAGTTTGTGGTAGGGCATAAAATCACCCTAATGATACTTTCCCTCCTCACCAATATCATGATAGAGTTTTGAAGTTCAGAATTTTAGCATCAATTGAAAAGTACTCTATAAACCCTTTTCTCCCCTTTATTTCATGCAATGTTATTTATTTCTTTATCTTACATAAATGTTTAATTTTAGTTTAATGAAATTACTTTTAGTTATTGTTATCCTTGTTTGAAAAAAAAAATCTCTTAATTCTATGTTACTTGCAAAGATTATGTTAACGACTATATTTGCAACGATTAGATTTTCTTCGGTTAGTTACATTTTTGAATAAATGTTTCCTTTAAATTTTTAGCATTGTACACAAAGTGTTCTTAAATAGAGCATATATGTAGAATGTTAAGGTAATTTGATTTGACATAGCATAAATATTTTTATCGGCCATAATTACCACTAATAAATGCCCTCTCTCTTATTTAGATTTTAGACTATTCATTTAGTGTAGATTTCTCATTTCCCATTTTCATTGATATATCTTAGTTAATTGTGGTTGGTTTTCTTATCTTAATTAACTTAGATTAATATTAATAAAGAATTTTTTTGTAACACTACTATTGAACATAATTACTATTGTAATGGTGTTGAAAGAAGGTGATGAAGAAATCAAGAGGAAAGATTTTCTCTCCTCAAGAGGAGTGAAAGTTTCACAAAAGATTCTCCTTAACCTTTTCACGCACATTACATTTAAAAAAGGGGGGGAGAATTCACTAGATCCAATGTCAATAGGAAGAGATTGAATATTAAGTGAACTGATAATGAATTTGGAAATTAAAAGTAACCCCTCTTTTAGAATGCAATAGGTTGAATTATACGATTTAAGATGAAGTGTAAAAGCGACAAAGAAATGATTATAACTTGAGATAGAAATGTGGGATGAAGCTGTGCACCTGGAATTGGCAGTAAAATGTCGAGATGAAGCTCCCCTACAAATTTGGGTGAAAGTTGTCAAGACTGTGTTGAAAGTGCACACAGTCCTTTAAAAAATCCATGCACCGAAACGGGTTTTTCCACCTCTCAAAATGAAGTCAAAATATGCAAATACAGCTGTGCACCTACAACCTACACATAGAAAAGAGAGGAAAAGGGGTTGGGATTGGGGGTTTGCCTTCAGGTCAAACCCTGGTTTTGGAATTAACCAAATGATGAAAAGTAGTACTTGCAATTAAATGTAAATGAAAGAGTGAAATAGAATTCACCTCAAGGGAGGATGTAGATAGAGTTGTAGAATTGAATGTCAAGAGGGATCTCCTCTTCAATGGTTGAATCTTTGACTTGAACGCAACATCTAGCTTTGAATGGAGACATGAGAATGCTCAATGCTTGAAATGAATACTTGAATTCTTGAATGCTTGATTTCTCTTAGGATTGCAATTTCCACTTAGTAAGCTCATATATGTCCAGTTATGTTATTTTTTTCAAATAGGAGGAAGAACACATCTTACATACTTGTAAATTAGGGTTAATTGACTGATTTTTTGTCATAGGCAAACATAGAGAAACTTTTCCCACTCCAAAGTTACAAAGATCAATGGAAGATAAATGTAGAGGGGGACCGAAATAGGGCAAGGAAAGGGGTGCCACGCCCTTTTTCTAGGGGGATAGGGGAACCACACCCCTATCCTGTCCTAATTCAGGACAGGAAGCAACATAGGAGAGTGCGGGGTGCAAGGAGATGCAAGCTTTAGGTAGTGTGAGCATGTCTCAGGTCTCCAATCAGGCTTGGGAATTTTATTTGTCAATGTGAAGACCAAACTATGGTTGAAAATTGCAAGGTCATAGTTTTATGATGCTACATTTATCCCCCACTTTAGCGGGAGTGTAAGCATACACCAATTCTACCAGTAAAGTACAAGGAAACAAGATTGAAATATTTTCACCACATCAAGGAGGCAAGATACACCAAGCCCCCAGTGGACTAAGGATCTTATGACTTCAACTGACAAAGTAAAAGGGAAGATCAAGAGGGAGGAACCATTACTCCAAGTAGTAAAGTTCCCCTTACTATGAGTCATGAAAAAGAAAGGATACCAAAAATTATAAAGCAAAGCCAAGTTCACTAAGTAACTTTAAGTATTAAGAAGGAAAATATGAGCAGAGTGTATGCCCCCACGTGAAAGAAATCATGCACACCTTATCGGGAACGATTGCTTTAAGGTAGGATACACCTAAGAGAGAGAAAGAGAGAGGGCACATTATCACAAGGATTCAGCCCCCAATCGAGGAATAAACCCAAGGATAATGAACACAAAACATAAAGCATGAGGTAGTTTTGATTTCCTCGGGGTCAGTATGCAGTATGATAACTCGTGAATATCAAATGTATATATGCATAGAATAGTCATGATTTCCCAAAGAAAGGAAGCTACCTTAGAAGAAAGGGAATAGAAGGTGTCTTTTGAGTCAACATGAAAGAGACCAAAAGAGATCTCAATGCTTTGCATCATCCTAAAGTAGATATTATTAGGAAACATAAAAGAACAAGGATACACATAGAAGAATGATCATAAAAGAGAAAGAAAATAGAGAGAGGTAGAGAATCTACAGTACTAATGTAGCTAGTCTAGCATGTCATCCACCCCTCAATCTTGCTAATCACTATTTCGGGAAGGGGGGAAACACACCGGAGGAGAGACATTGAGCACGACAGATGGAGCTATCACAAGATCCAAACAAGAACTATGCTCATGTGCTAAGTCACTTTGTTCGTTTCTAGGAGCTAGGATTAAGGCTTTTGAAAATTCTACAGATAAATGTTTGTCCTCATCAACATATTGATAGTCACTATTAGAAGCATTAGGAGTTGTATTTCCATCATGAATAAATTTTTCACCTATTTCTTCATCGAGATTTATAGAAAGAGGCTTCTGCAAACATGAATAGGAGTAAAACCATCACATATTTTTTGCAACTTATGATTTGGAGATTTAGGTTCAACATCTTATTTAGGAGAAAAGGGAATCATGTCAACTATTGGAGTGTTGGGAGATTGAATTTTTTGAGGAACAACTTCACGAGCTTGAGCATGACTATTTTGTCGAGTCTTAGCAGAAGACTGAGAAGGGAGAATATTTTTAACTTGGGTAGTTGGAGGTTTGGGTTGAGGTATTTTAGGTTGGACAAGAGGAGAGACATGTCTCTTCTATCTATAAGAGCAAGGAGGTGGAACTGCACCATATAAAGGAGGAATGTTGGGTGTAGGAAGGAGACCGGGTCCATCATGAGGAGGTATAGGTCTTACCTTAGGAGGAATATTGTTCTTCTTCTTAGGAGAAGGTATAGTCTCATCCATTGGAATAGGTTGGGAATCTTCATTAGAAGGAGGATTAGTTCTATCTATCTAGGGAATAAATTCATCTTCAAGAAGGATGGGAATGCCAATTGTTGGATTTCTTGGTTGGCTCAAGGATAGGATCATATCTTTTTTCCACTTTTGATAGGATTGAAAGAGAACATAACTTCTTGATAGAAGAGATTAGAATTGTTTAGGCCAAAAGAAATCAATAGGTACACTAGGACTTCTTTCGAATGGTCGAAATAAGCTATGGTTAACAATTATTATTTCTCCATTGTGGGTAAATTTCAAACATTTATGGATTGGAGAAGAAACAACCTTCATGGAAGATAGCCAAGGATAGCCCAACTTCACACATAATTGCTTAGAGGAAGGAATGATAACAAAGTTGACAGATGTCCATAGATTTAGTGTGAACCTCAATAAGAAGGGTAATAGAGCCAATCTTAGGACAAAATAATCCATCAAATAACTTCACAACCACACTAGTATCATCATAAATTGGTTTATGCAATCATAAAGTGAAAATATACTCCTCCATGATGAAATTAAACATGCAAGAGGGATCAATCAGAGCACCATGGCAAGGAATGTCCTTAACCTTTGCAACTATGTATAAAGGGCCATTGAGTGCTCTAATTGTCTCACTAGGGTCAAATGTAATACAAGGATCCTTAGGTGTCTCTTGCTTCTCTACCATGTTCACCAAATTTAGAGTTGTGGTAGTAAGATCAAAAGGAGAGAAAGAGGTATGTTTAGTCTCAATCACGTTAGAGGTATGAGAAGGTAAGGAATCAGTGAAAATCTTAAGATTTTGATTAGGAGGAACTATTGGTTTGTTTCCCTTATCATTCACACGTGCCACATATATAGTATTATTATCAATCAAATCTTGAATCTTACTTTTCAATGCAAAAAATTTCTTAGTATCATGACCAGGCTGGTGAAGAAATTGACAAAAGGAATTGTTATCAAAATAGGGGGATGCTAGCTTAGAAGGATCAACTGGTTTTATAGGAGGAATTTGATAACATTTCTTTGTAGCAACTGAGACATAATTCTATGTAAAGATTAATTCAAAGGAGTAAATTGTCTTTCTCTTTTAAAAAATTTAGAAATAGGAGGCACACCTGCTGTAGCATTCACATTGTTGTTGTTGATATTGTCATTGATTTTGATGAATCCTTTGCTTGGTTTGAACTTTGCATATGGTTGTTGAGCATTGTCACCCTTATCAGTTGGAGCCATAGGAGTGGATTTCTCCAGTTGACTCATAGCTAGTTGATAATTGTGAAGTGTTGCACACAACTATGGAAAGGAAGTAAACTCAGAAAGGATAAGTTTGTCTCTAATATGTTTTTGCGAATTAGAAATGAAAATTCTTTGAATATCATTATCAGGCACTTGAAAAGGAATTTGAGAAAAAAAAGCTTATATCTACCAATGAAATCAGTCACTTTTTCTTTAACGCCTTGTTTACAATGCATTAAATTAGTCAAAGTGATTTTAGGACCTATGTTGTTTTGAAATTGTTGAATAAAAGAATTTGCTAATTATTGAAAAGAAGTAATAGAATAGGAAGGCAAAGAGCAATACCATTGTAAAGCCTTATCTCTTAATGTTCTTGTAAACAATTTGGCAAGCAATCTTTGATCATAACCAAAACTAGTACACAAGGTTTGAAATATTTTGACATGTGTTAAAGGATCACATTTCCATTATAGAGCTCCAATTGAGGTACTTCAACATGTTTAGGAGGGACAATTCTAACAATATCAAGAGAAAGTGGGCTCGCAACCTCAAATGTAGGCACACTAAACTTAGACTGACTCATAGAAGGGATTTATTGTTGCAATGATGATTGATGACATAGTTTGAGCAAGATTATTAATGGTTGCTTCAGTTGAAGAATTTGTGTTAGACATGTTTGATTGAGAAGGTAGTGTGATGTCACTGAAAGAAGGCATCGATTGAGAATAAGGTAGAAGAACACTATGGTAAGTAGGAATAGGAGATGATTGAGTAGGTAATGGGATACTAAAAGGAGGAATAGAATGATTAGATGAATTGCCCCCTTGCATCACATTTATTTTTTAAGAAACAAGATGAATACTTATTAAAGGCATGGGTAAGGACAAAAGATTGATTGATGAAGAGGTATTGCCCCCATCACTAATGGTTGCAGGTATGACAGTTTGAGTTGATGTAGCCATAATGTTTGAAGTGAAAGTAGGAATTCTAGCCATCGGATTTGTGAAAGGAATAGAATGATTGATTTGTGTAGAAGGTTGTGAATAACCTAAGTTCTCAGCACAACTCTTTATAGGCATGGCATTAGAATCAACAATATGAGAAATGCCACACAATATATCAATTCCATTCTTATCACTTTGAATCATTTACTTTAGACCTTCAATTAATGGAAGAGCTTGACTATTGGGGTATTCTTGGGACATCCATTGTTGAAAGTTGTCAAATTGATTATCCAATTTTGAAAGTTGATCTATAGATACTCTAGTCAACACTTCTTCTTCATCATTGGAATCATCAACTGGATAGATAGAGATGTTATTAGGATGGGAAGAATTAGCATTATCCTCATTAAAGAAGTCACCCAAATTAGGCACCATCTCCTCCGTAATTAAACCTTAGGAAGCCTTAATTCTAATGCTTCGTCTAACGGGGATAGTGTAGGTAGGACTAATAGTGGTAAAACTCATGCACTAGAGAGAACATTTGAATTTAGAATTTGAATTTCGGGAACAAAGTTTACAAAATTGAATAATGCAAAATTCAAAGAATTTATGATTATACAACTTGAACTTTGTTGAAAGAAGAAATGACACAATTTTGGAAGAAAAATTATGAGAAAAGGAAATTGAAATTTTAAAATTAGAGCCAAAGGGATACCACTCAATTTCAAAATTAAATATGTCCAAATTTGAATTTTTAAAATTAGGGCAGATTATAATTAACCACTTAACTTCAATTTTTTTCTTGAAAGTTGTGATGTCAAAATTGGGAAGTATTTCTTATTTTAGAGAGAAAAATTTGAGAAATCAACAAATTTTTTGGATTTAAGCAATTAAATACAATCATAACAGTCTCCCGAAATCTCGGGAAAAAAGCCAGGGACCGTGTTGAAAGTGCACAGGTCCTCCCAACGTTTTCAAAAATTTTCAAGGATGAAAGTTACAATTGTTTTAAAGCTAAACCCCAAAAATTGTTTGATTTTACGAAGTTTAGATAGACGAAATTGAGGTTTGAATGTGAAATAGGACCCTATTAGGGTTTTGAAAAAGATAAGAAATTGAAAGGTAAATTTGAAAAAGGTCAAACCTAATGGATAAGACCACCTTGAATAATGTTTAGAAAACTGAAATTGATTGAAATTGGTTGAAATTTGCACAAAATCCAATTAATTTTGAAAATTAGGGTTTTAGGACCTAACCACTGAATTTTAAAATTTTGAATTTTGGAAAAGGGAAGGAAATTGAAAATTTGAATTTTAAAAAAGAAGACAAATCTAAAAATAGTCTTAAATGTGAAAATTAAATATTTATTCAATTTTTTCACAAGATTGGAAATTAGGGTTTTGACAACTAACCACTCAATTTTGTAAATTTTAATTTGCAAATTGAACAAGACAATGAAGAAATTGAATTTGACAAGCACTTGCAATTTTCAGATCTAAAATAATAGATAGCAATTTTTTACAAGACACAAGTTCAATTCCATTTTTTTGAAAACTAAGGTTTTGATGGGATTAACCACTAAGTTTTGTAAATTTGCAAGAAAATTAAACTTGTAAACGGAAAATATGCAATGATTTGTAATGCCAAGCATGTAAGACTTCGAGTTCACCAAAATATAATGGTGGTGAAAGAGGGTGATGAAGAAATCAAGAGGAAAACTTTTCTCTTCTTAAGAGAAGGAGTGAAAGTTTCACAAAAGATTCTCCTTAAAATTTTCACGCACATTACATTTAAAAGAGGGGAGAATTCACTAGATCTAATCTCAATAGGAAGAGATTGAATACTAAGTGAATTGATAATGACTTTGGAAAGTGAAAGTAACCTCTCTTTTAGAATGCAATAGGTTGAATTATACGATTTAAGACCAAGTGAAAAGCGACAAAGAAATGATTATAACTTGAGATAGAAATGTGGGATGAAGCTGTGCACCTGGAATTCATAGTAAAATATCAAGACAAATCTCCCTTGCAAATTTTGGTGAAAGTTGTCGGGACCGTGTTGAAAGTGCACACGGTCCTCCGAAAAATCCATGCCTCAAAAAAGGTTTTTCCGCCTCTGAAAATGAAGTCTAAATCTGAAAATGCAACTGTACACCTACAACCTACACACATAAAAGAGAGGAAAAGGGTTTGGGATTGGAGGTTTGCCTTCAGGTCAAACCCCGATTTTGGAATTAACCAAATGATGAAAAGTAGTACTCGCAAGTAAATATAAATGAAAGACTAAAATAGAATTCACCTCAAGGGAGGATTTAGATAGAGTTGTAGAATTGAATGGCAAGAAGAATCTCCTCTTCAATGGTTGAATCCTTGACTTGAACGCAACACCTAGCCTTGAAAGGAGACTTGAGAATGCTCAATGCTTGAAAGAAATGCTTGATTTCACTTAGGATTGTAATTTCCACTTAATAATTTCATATATGTCCAATTATGTTATTTTTTTCAAATAGGAGGAACAATGAATCTTATATACTCATCAATTATGGTTAATTGATTGATTTTTTGTCATAGGCCGATATAGGGAAACTTTTCCTTCTCCAAAGTTGCAAAGCTCAATGCAAGATAAATGCAGAGGGGGGCAAAATTAGGGCAAGGATAGGGGTGCCACACCCCTGTCCTGCCCTAATTCAGGATAGGAAGTAGCATAGGAGAGTTTGGGGTGCGAGGAGATGCAAGCTTCGGGCAGTGTGAGCATGTCCCGGGTCTCCAATCAGGCTTGGGGATTTGATTCACCAATGTGAAGACCCAAATATGGTTGAAAATTGCAAGCTCATAATTTTATGACGCTACAACTATGTTATACTACATTTCAAATACTCTCTTATAATATTCTTTATTGTTTTTTCCATGTGGTTTCCCAAAAATATCACAACTACTCATTTGACATGTTACTCAATTTTTATCTTTTTTTATGATTCATTAGTTTCTTTGACCATAATGGAATTAGATCAAGTTAGTGATATTATATTTCTACAATCAATAATTTAGTTGTAGTAGCTTTCGGATTAGACGTTGTTTGAGTTTTTTTTATGAATGTTTTGTATCACACTTGGTGATCCATCATCAGAATCCAAGGTAGCTAAGAGAGACAACTGAAATTACTTCAAGTTGCATAAACTTATTCTATTCAAGAATTGTTATGGTCTTTGATGTTATTCTATTATGACATATCATATTTCTAGACAAAATATAATTTAAAGAAATCCATGGCTCTTAAACACCTTCAACAAGTTGCACGTACTAGGAGCTATTAATACGGATGAAATTGGAGCTCTTAGGCATGATACAAATTTAATCTAGTTTGCCATGAAATACGAATATTCAACATGATTACAAGTGAAAAAGTTTGATGGAGTGACTGGTCAAAAAAGTATAGAGTTTCTTACTTGATTTGTAAGTGGTAAGTCTGTGTCTGATCAGTTTCCCAATTTGTCGGTTTACCAAAGTATAAGAATTATATCATAATAGGAATTTGCAGCCTGGGTAGTCAATACTCAATAAGGACAATAGGAAAAGCCTTCACATCCTACACTTTTTGCTATCTTTACATAGCTCTTCACGTGCTTTAGCGTACTATTCTACTCTTCCTCCTCGTCATTCCAGAGCCGGTTAAACTCATCAACTGTCTGTCATATCATATCTTCTGATTTTGATTTTGATAATAAGTAACAATCACAGTACGCTTTTCCTTCCCGAAGCTCTAAACAGGAATGCAATTATAGGTTACGACGCTGTTCTCTTGCACAACGTTGCACAATGATGGTAGGTTCGAATAGAGAAAGTCTAATTAACCTTTCTATAGAAACTATGGCCACCACTGATTGATTAATTCACCCACTGCTCACTCATCTATTCCATCGAGAAATGGGGATCATATGGCACCACCTTTAACAGCCCCAGACTCGACTCTCTTTTGGACACGTATTACCATCTAAACTGACTTATCTTATCTAGTTAGTTAGATAGTCTTATTTTTTTTGGTTGTTTTGGACACCATGATAAAAAATATGTTGATGTGGCATCATATTTGATGATATGGCCTTGGAACCTTAGTTATAAGTAAGGGACTTGCCAAAAAAATAGGATTGAGTTAAAATTTCCATGTAAGATTTCAAGAAGTGCAAAGTTAGGATGCTAAAGTACCAAATCCCCTCCCTTATTTAATTTTAAAAATAAACTTTTTTATGTTTTGATTAGGGGGGAAATAGGTTTTCAGTAGACCAGAAACCCTGCACAACAGGTTTTGAAGGGACCATAAACTCTCAGATTTTTCATGGATCCGGAACCAACAAAGGAACACTGCAAAAAGATACAACAAAGACAAACAACATCCCAGAGGCAAAAGAGGATACAAAACATAGAGCAACCACTGCCAAACAGACGCTAGCCAGACAACAAAAGTAAGCCAATACAAAGAAGGCTAGCAGAAACAACAAAACTCAAACATCAAACTATGGCTCTTGAAAGTAGAGAATGAGGGTTTAACAGGAACCCTCAACCAACAATCAAGGTTTTCCTAGGCTCCCTTAATTTGTAACAAAGTCTCCAAGAGACCAAAAGCAAAACCAGAACCTAACTAAAACCAACAACTGGCCAAACTAGGCCCTTGAAAACTATCAACATCCAGCCTGAAAGGAACATAAAACATAGGGTTTTTTCCAATCTCCCTTGACCTTGAGAGTGGGTTTTAAAAGGTTCCCATAACCTGAATAAACTAAGGGTTTAACCAAGCACCCATAACCTGAAATTAGAGGAAAAACAAAAGAACTCAAAGTGGCGACCACCGAAATCTTATTGATAAGCATACAAACGCATACTAGAGCCAGAGGGTTTTGAAAGGCTTCACAAACCTTCATCTCACTCCTGAATAAACACACAACACCCACCTCCACCTCAATAGAAGGAAGATCATCTACAGAATAAACCCTCTCTACCTCTATAAAAGAAGGGGCCACATTCATAGACGACACCAAAGAAGACCAAAGATGTTGAGACATAACCAGGAGCACAAGAGAGTAGGTTTTAAAAAGGATCCCAAAACCTTAAAGAGATGAAGAGCTACAAACCTGTCAAACACCAAGAAGAAATCCTCCACCTACATAGGGGAAAAATGACAGAGACACCCAAGCCTGATGTAGAAGGCCAAGAGGCACACATACAACTAAAACAAAGCAATCATGGGACCCAAGAGGCATCTCACAACAAATCCCTCAAACCCACTAACAACCCCAAAAAGAGAGTCATCTAACTCTATAGGACTGGCAAAGAGGGAGAAGCGGAGCAAGGGAAACCACAACTTGGCCCTAACCATGAAGATCTAAGAGAAAAAACAAAGAGCTAAAACACCAACAGTGCCCTACCTAAACAGAAAGAAACCATAAAAGAACAGGGGCCAAATAACAAAGCAAAAAAGGGCCCCCAGATCACCAAGGGACTCTCTAGAAACACTAGAAGGGAACCAATATCTATCAGAGGACCAAGAAAAACCCAGGAATGAAGGAGAAACACCAAACCCCACATAGACGACAAGAGGGAGAACTAAACAAAGAGGAGAAGGAACCCCAAAACAATGAATGGCCCAAAGATCAAGAGGCTTGAAGCAGTAGCTCCCCACCACACACAACACCATAGGAGAAGAGAACCAAAGTACATCCAAGGGAATAAGAGATACCCTTAAAAATTTCCAAAAAAAATGGATCTGAGGAATCCGCAACCCGCACCCACCAACTTCCAGCTACCACACATAGGAAAAACAAGCCTTCCCTGCAAAGCACCAAAGATAACCTAGCATGCAAAGCAAGCCAAAAGGAGGGAAAAACATTGAGACCACAAAGAAAATAGATTAGATTCATCATTGTCATCACCATCATTGTCAAAAATGCATGAAAGTAACAATGGGTCCTGACAACTAGGCTTGATGAGGTACCCAAGTACAAAAGAGTCTCTGTAAGGCGAAGAAATAGAGAAAACCATATGGGAAAAAACTCTACTCCAAAAAGAGATGAAGACAAGTGAAGGTCTAAAAAAGCCTCTAAACAAGAGAATGTCCCATAAAATAGGGACAAAGGATGATCATGAAGAACACCACTGAAGCATGAAGAAGCTGCAAACACTATTGAAGAGTAACTGTCGATCTGAAGAACCTCCACTGAAATAGAAAATGACTAGGTAGAGAAGATTGTAATTTGTATGAGTGTCCTCAAATGACACTACTCGAATCAGGTGGCAAACAAAGACAAACAACTGAACTTGAAGATACAGACAACATAAAATACCAAAGCTTGAAGAGTTGATCCAATGAACCAAGGAAGAATTAGAACAATAGGAGAAACCCCCCCATAATGATGAAAAGGGTGAGGGGTAGGTAGACTGAAAAGGACAGCCAACAAGAACTACATGACAAAAAACCAGGAACATCAAAGGTGCAGAGAAAATACATAGTATCGTGGAAGGAACACTCACTTGACACACATCATGAGGCGAATGTCATGGAAGGAACACTCACGTGAAAAAGGTAGATGAAAAAAAAAGGCAAACATCAACCCCCCCAATGACACTTTATAATGTAGTGTATGTACAATAAGGCACAAGATGTGCAATATCCCAAGTATACAATGCATAGTGGCACTTTATCTTAGTGCGTTTGCATAAAGAAAAAGATTACCAAAAAATGTCTACAATGATTAGAAGAGACAGAAGGCTGGAAATATAGAAATAACAACCCAAGATGAGACATCCTACTCAAAGAAAGAGATCCTAGGACCTGAAACATCCAAGATATTCACCAGAGCATTGAAAAGAAAAAAAACTGAATAAAATGTACCTGGAGTAGAATCTGGAAATAAAACTCACATGACTAGAAAGTGCATAGAACATGATTTCCAAAGATATAAAGTTTTCAAAAAATGGAGTTCAGATGCTCAAGTTATGTCTCCCGGAGTGCAAAAATGAACCTTTGTCTTTGACAACAAAAAACACCAAAAAAAATGCAAAATAAAAAAATGAAACCTCCAGATGTGGATAGAGCTCGGAAATAGATTTCCGACTATATAAGGTTTGTCGAAACACACCTCCATGTGCCTAATATATGGCCAAAAAACTGAAGGTGCTCCAGATGGGCCCAAAAGGGGCCTGAAGGCTGCCTACATAGTGCTGATGTCATTTGACAATGAGCATAAATTTGACGTCCATATGGCCATCACCACCAAAACACCAATTTGCCTGGAAAAACTTGCCGGAAAAAGAATCCAATGCCTAAAATAAAAATGATCATCGGAAAAGACAAGGGAGGGTCGGAAATAGGCTGATGACTCCTGGGTGGTGCAGGAGTGGTGTAGGGGCGGTGAAGGTGGAGGGCGGAGTGGCGGCAACCTAGCGGCGGACCTGGCAATGACCTAGTGGCGGGTGGTGTGTTGACCACTTGCGGTGGGAGCCGGTGGTTTAAAAAACCATCGGGTAGTGACCGCTTGGGAGACTAGCAGTAACTGCCAAAGTGGCCCCGATGGTTAAGTGACTGCCGGTGGTCTATGTTAACTCGGTCGGCCTGGGCAAGCTGTGAAACTACCCAAATTTTTTTTTTATAAAAAAGATCGCCCTGCGTCCATACAGAGGGTCGTACAGGCTTGAAACTAATTTTTTTTGCCTCTAAGTACACTTTTAGCAAAATATATTGAATTTTATATCAAAATTCATGGACTCGGTCACCTGAATCCAACCATGTGGTCCTTTTGGCACCAAAATGTACCAAAAAATAAGCTACCCCCAGAAATGAAAAAAAAAACAATTGCACAAACCCTCAAATACACAGATTTGAAGAACAAGGCTCAAAATCTCTCAAGAAGAGAACATGGGCATGCAATTTTGGAGCTTTGATACTATATAGGAGTTGAGGAAAAATAAACTCTACAGCTTCCAAAGATTACCTGCATGCAAACCTGTCATAGAAGGAGAGAAGCAAAAAAGCTATGGAGGCCAGAATTCAAAGATCCAGAAAAGAGGAGTCATATTGATTGTGCAAAAAGAATGCAATTCAATAATTACAATTGTTATGAAATTACAAAGAGAGAATCCTTATAAAAAGATACTTAAAATCCTAAAGGTGAAAAGCCTAAAGAATTATAAGATTCCTAAGTTTAGCTTAAGTATAGAGCATAATAAACTAATAATTAAATAAATAATTATTAGCTAATAAAAGATAACTCTAACACCTACATACATAAATCACTTGACTCATCAAAAAGAATCTAGGAATTACAATAGCCTATATATTACAAATGATCACATAGTTACCTTTCTTCTATTCATAATCACATAAGATTTATTATCCTCCCTAGCATGTGCAAACATAAATTTGGATTTCAATGTAATCGTCTTGATATTCTACAAGACCTTTCAACTTGGGTTCTAATACCATTTGATAGTATTGAAAGAGCATGAGTGATGACTTTTAGATGTTCCAATAATTATGCAAATATGTGGAAAAATCTCCATTGGTCTATTTGAGAATGAAATGTTGTACATATAAAAAACAAAAATATAATTAGATACTGAAATTGAAATCGACAATTACTACAAACAAATAACCAAGTATCACTATAACAAATGTTCATCATATAGAATTATTGCATTATTTTATTTATAATTAAAATACATCACAATTTACCAAAATATCTAATAAAAAAAATGAGATTATCGATTTCATTAGTTCCATAATTTTGTTAATTTTCTGAGATATAAAGTACATGTGTGTGCTTATCTAATAGAATTTAGGGACATAATACTATAACCCACACTTGAAAAGTTCAAAACAAAAAAATTATCTCTAAAATTAAAAATCCCAAGTTTATGGATACAATCTACTAAAGAATTCCTCAAACATTCAAAGTTATTAATACGACATAAAGCAATGTTAGCACATTCAAAATAGATGTCTCCAACCTTAACATATTGTTAGTCATATTATTCTAGTAAAAGTTTCAAAATTATTCTCTACATAGAAAACAAATATATAGATAACCAAGGGATTGCAAATAACAATTTATTTACAATTTCGTCTATTTTAAATTATATTCTTAACTTATATCATTATGTTATGTTTTTTTGTTTTTTTTCTTTATAATTGTATGATCCAAATTATTTTATGCACACTCATCCTCATATATTTATGTAGGAAGCATATTTTATAGATACACTTCCTTTTAAAATCATGATTTATGTTTTTTTTTTTTTTCTCCTTATCATTTTCTTTCATTTTATATCTCCAATATTTCACTTTAGAGATATTTTTTGGTCCCTTACTTTTGGCTATATAACTTCCATGAGAATCCTTAAGCCTTTCATCATTATATTTTCTCCTCATTTCTTCTCTAACTAATTTACCAATTAGATTCTCCATCTTTGGATCTATATTACTTCCACTAAAACCAAAGATTATATTCTCCAAATGTCCAAGTGAAAACAATGAAAAATAATCCATTTGGCCTCTTTTTCAATTTAATATCACAGCCTTACAATCTTTAGCCATCCATTTTGTTACATCATCTACATTTTGTAGCTTTTTACAATTTCTCTCATAATGTCCCATAAATCCTTTTCAATTGAAAGTAACTATGTTTTATTTTCCGAGTATGAAAATCACACCCTTCAAATTTAACAACAGTAACTAATTTCTCCATTTCTTCATTACTCCAAAAAAAAGACTCCAAATATTTGTAATCATAAAATCCTTGTAACTGAAGATACATAAATCAATATTTTGTGTAAACCAAATTTACACATACCTATAAATGGCATCACTCCAATGTTGATCTAGGACTTGATTGCACCTTTATTCCAGATTGAGAAAGAGCATGATCAATGAACAATTGTATAATTCAAAATTATATTTGCAAAATTATATCTAATGCTTTCTTTCTCCTAACACTCATATCTCCAAATGGAGACTCATGCCTAGAATGCAAATTTCAACAACTTTAAATAGAGTTCAATTCCCCTAAATCTACTCTTTATCATTTTCTCCTTGGATGCATTCTATCCAACAAATGACTTCAAGAAAATTTCATCATGCTTGTAAAATGTTCAAACACCTCTTTTTTAAGTCATTTATCACACAAAGATTGAATAATCATAGAATCAATCCTCCAGCTTTAGAAGGCAATCCAAGGAACTATATGCTTGCTTCATTCATATTATACACACCCACTCTATCAACCTACAAGTCTTCATCGTTTCTTTGAGGCCATATGTGAATGCTAAAAGGAAAAGATAGAACTAAATTTGATATTTTACTGATTCAAACTAAATGCCTTTAAATATGCAATACCAAAACAAACCATTTTAAAATTGATCATCTAACAACAAAAACTGTTATAGCAACTAACTATAATGTTTAAAGTGCCAACAAAACTATGTTGCTATACACAACCTTGAATTGCAAACTAGAATTTTCCTAAAAATTTTCTATAATTTCCTTTAGAATGACTTGCTCAATGCTAAAAAGTTCATTTAAAAATGCAACAAAAAGCAGGAGAAACAAGTCATTTCCACTTAGCATTTGAGGATTAAATGAATACACATTGCTTATGTAATGTCATAATATATAAATGGTTAGAATGGATTTATGTATTTTAATAATATGTAAATGGTTAGAATAGACTACTTAAAGTATCAACCATGTTTCAAGATTTTATTTAAATTTAGATCATCTGAGAATTATTTGTTTATTGATCTCTTAGGCCAATAATTTGTTATCCATCTAAAGGTATGCCACCCTTTAGGTATAATAATTCCAAAATTTTCATATTATAGACATAAGCCAAGGTTATAAAAAATAATCTACATACAATTATATTCCATTGAATAATATTTCTCCATAGTTAATTCACAAGTTATGTAGGTAGTTTATTTGAAGTCTCATTAATTCTTACAAACATTGACAAAACTCATGACTTGCTTTTGGTTTGTTTTGAAATATTGCAATGGTTGAAATGCTATTAGTATCACAAAAATATTTCAAATATTCATAATTTCTAAGATTGGAAAACATTTGTGCAAATCCTACACAATCTTATGTCTTCTTCATATTTGTTCAAAGTGTAATAATATTACATCAATATAATGATATTTGATAATAAGAATTATCATATACCATCAATTATGAACAAAATAATATAAGTTGATATTAAATGTTATTATGATGTAAGGGGTTGTCCTACCCCTCAACAGTACCTGGAAAACACTTGAATTCTTATGAAAATCTGATTTCTAATTAGAAAAAAAATTCTTATTTACACACCAAATTTATGAACCTGAAACTTGTGAAATTGCTATTGAGATTGAAACCCAGTTTACATAACAAAGAGCCAAGCCTGTTGGCTTCTTAATACATCATTTTAATCTTATTTTCCCTCTCAATAACCATTTGACACACACTCCAAATCACTCAATAATACTGATCTAAAACAACAAATATGATGGATTTGAACACCATAACTACACAAACAAACTCATAGAAATTATCATTTAAAGTGTGAACAAGTTTGCAAAACAATGAGCCAAGTCTATTGTCTTCTCATATCCACATTATACTCAGATATAAATATGATCCAAGACTATAAAAATGAATTGATACAACATCAACTGATCTTCTACTGATATTATTCCTTCTAACAACAAATTTATGAAACAAAACTTAACGATTTCTCAGTGAAACTTCAAAAAACCTTACAATATAGCTAGGTGAGCCTATTGGCTTCACAATACACCTTCCAATTTGATATTGGTATGATATAGAACTAAAAAACATAGTTAATTAAAACAACATATAACCTTCAAACATGATCTTCTTCCTTTGCCTTTGTTCTCCTCAAAATTGCACATACAACAATGAATCATGAAATTGAAATTCAACAAGTATATACCAACACCTATATTTAATTTCATTTGGGAACCCAAAAAGTGAACACACCCAAATAAAATTCCCACTCAATTGTATTTCAATTTCATTTGGAAGCTCCATTAAGGTCGCTTACACTTTCTCATACAATATGTTAAGTCTAATCACCCATGTAACACCACCTTCACTCCCACTTGACCTCTAAACTTAGAAACCTAGAACAACCACTTTGGTAAGCCCAAATTATTAAATTCTAGATGATTAAAATATCATTAAATTACCAATAATTTGGATTTGAATAAAATTTAGGCTCCATTTAAGGTTTAGGAGGGGTCCACAAGCTCACAACACCCACCTAGTCAAATTTTGAGTTTTGCCAATTTTAATATGTCACTCAATTACACCAAATAATAACCAATGGCCTAATAGAATCCATACCAAAATATTTTCTAATCTATTTGCCTTATTAAATACCAAAAACTCACCTAAAGCCAAAAATATGATTAAGCACAAAATGTAAATCTTTTTGGTGATGCAAGATTGCTATTGTAATAGGATGCTCCCACATCAAAAACCTATAGTAGAAATAAAATGTTTCTTGAGTTAAACTGAGAAATATTTTTAGACCTTATGCTTGTCTTGGATCCACTTCTTTTCTTTTTCTAATGGTATTTTGCTATTATTCACTTTTTGCATCCTCATAAGATTACTCCCCTTCATTCTTACTCCTCTTCTCTCATTCATGAAATCAAAATTTTCAGTTTTGACTTCCCACTAGTACACTCCATCAATTGTAGAGAAAACAAGTAAATTTGTACCTTCGCTTTCATTATAATAAAGGTCTTCTATTATCACTTTTATTGTTTCAGATTTTCCCTCTCCATCCACATTTCCTCCATGAATACCAATGTTTCAATTCCTCATAGAAGACATATCATTGATGCTTTATGATTTCCTTCATTCAAAATAGCATTAGCACAACAATTAAAAGCCTCAAATTTCAAATTTCCTAACAAGGAATCAAGATCTCTTATTAAGGGGCCTTCATCTCTACTATTCTCAAACAAAGACCCATAAAAAAACCCTTCATTTACCTCCACACCATGGCATTCAAATTTAGTTTTATCAAATTTATCTACTATTGTTATTTTTATCTATCCCTCCACTCTTATTCTCATCAAATAAAATATTAAAATCTTATTTAACCTTACCTTTTGCTCCATCTTTTGTTCCACTTGATATCAACTCTTCACATTCTCTTTCAACTCCTACAATATGCATTGATAAACCATCCTTATCAACTTCTTCTTGGTTCATTTTAGCAAATTAAACATGTTCTTTCTTAATACCACCTATGTCATCTACTAAACAACCCCTTGAATTGTTGCATACCTTTCCATTACTCCTTGCAATAGATTCAAATTGCATTTGATTTTGTTCTTCATAATGAAGTTTTATTGGTATACTCACCGTGCACTTCCCTCCTATCAAATTGTCAAGGCCTCCCTAAAACAACATGCCAAACATTCATAAGCATAATATCACACCAAGATTTGTTCACTGACTAAGACTTTCTTGTCATCTTGTAGGCAAGATATCCTATAAGGATTTTGTGTTTTCTCCTCTCTAGCTACAATTTGCTCATCATCTCTTTAGAAAAGATATTGTTGTTCTAATCGGTTTCTTTGTTTGAACTGGTTCATTCAACAAAATTCTCTTGGTGACTAGCACTTCTCCATTTTTAGTCTCCTCTGATTTTGATGAGTGTGCTTCGTCTTCATTGACGTTTGCTACTCAATTCTAATATTCTAATCTCCTTATTAGTATTTCTTCATCATGAAGGTAGTCATATTCTCTGCAACTATCTTCCCCACACTTAAATAGGTTCCTTTAAAGTTTTCTCTTCCAAAACCTCTATATGATCTTCCTCTACCTCTTGAATTTTGATCTCTAGGATTGCATGAATCATCATATCTCTAATTTTTACTACTGTGTTGGTCTTCATATTTTTTATTTTTATATTCTTCATTTGAATTCTCATTTTGATCTTTATATGATCTTTCCTTTTTATCACGATATTATTATCTTTCCTTACTTTCATACCTTTTGTTCATTCTTTCCTTAATTTTAAGGAAAATTGATATGCATCCTCCATTGTGTATACTCCCACCAAATCCATCTCTTCTTGTATGATTGGCCTCAAACTATTGATGTATCTTGAAACCTTCTCCTTAGTAGCTTCAAAATGTCCTGTTTTAATCAAGATCATATGAAACTCCTCTATAGAGTCATTCAATATTTTATTTCCTTGTTTTGAACCTCGCATTTTATTGAGCAAATCTAACTCAAAATTCATTGGGATGAATTTGTTGGCATTTAACTGAACCGGTAAATGATTGATTGGTGAATGTGATGAAGAGATTGAGATTCATATTTGATGACTAAGGTTTGTGTTGTTATTGATGGAAATAATGTTTTTGTAGTCATCTAAGTATTGGAAGCCAACCAGTAAGGTATAACTAGTACAAAAGACAGTTTAACAAAGAACCGGTAATTAGGACTTCAACTGGTAAATAGAGACAAAGTTGCATTCCAGCAACCAATACAAGTGATTCATGAAGAGTTGGATGATGCAGTTTTAAAGCAATGATGGAGATAGGTATTTGGAGCTATGTTCATGACCACATTGGCAGATTCAACCGGACAAGCGAGGTTTGATGTATAGAGCAAGCATTCTGATGAACACTTAACCGGTAGTGATAAAGACACTTAAATCAGTATATCGGTATGGGTTTTGTCTTGTCTTTTATTTCTTATTTTAGTGGCAGACATAAGTAAGGCGTGTAATGTAAGAGTGTCTAGATTCATTGAACCTAGGAAATTGTTCCAAGGTTGTAGCCGACTAAGAAATGTCTATAAAAAGTGTAATGAGGTATCAAGTCGGTGTGTGTATGTAAGAGTGTGAGATCATTAGTGAAGGATGCAAATTTGATTGTGTAGCTCTATATTGATGTGTTGTTGAATTTTTGACAATTTGAAGTGGATCTTATCAGACATAGAGGTGTTACATGAAGATCATTTGACTGTTGTTTTCCTAATAGTTTGCAGCAGTAAAATCCCCTAACCGGGCAAGTCCTAACATGCCTTAATTTGTAAATCCCCTACCAGGGTAGCTCTATATCATAGTCTTAAATCCTCTTGCAAGGTTGATCCTAACAAGTCAAAGCTCATAATAGGTCTCATCATATTAAATCCGTGAACCGGCTGACTCCTAACCGGGTGTACTCCTAGCAGGGCATATTTGTAAGACCTTAACTGATCAAGATTTCTATTCTGTAGATAGTGAATCTTGTGGGTACTAACTCCCACTGTGGTTTTTCCCTTTTGGGTTTCCATGTATAAATCTCTTGTGTTATATGGAATTTGTTTTATTGGGCATTAGCTTATGTGGTGATATTCATCTTATGCTTGTTCAGTTTTAAGTTGTTTAAGGTGGTGATTAGATTCATATTGTTTTTGCTTGCATTGATTCACCCCCCCTCTTAATGCCTTATAAGTTTATCAGAATTATCTTTTTATCTTACCCATTATTCTATCCCACTTAGTAATTTTCTCCTTACCTCTCCTTCCTCTTTCTAGTTGCACCTCTTTCCACCAAAATAAAGCATGACCCTTCAATCATGTTTTTGTAGATCCCACTCTATCAGTATCTTCTTCTTCCTCAAATTCAAAATATTATTTCATGTCATTGATCTAATTGACTAGTTCTTCAAGATTCAAGTTCTCACTATATGTAGTAACATCAATTTTCGGTATCTTTCCCATTTTTGACAATACCTTCAACAAATGGCCATTCACAACTACTACTTATGCTTCACCTTTGTCACTTTTATCACTAGCATGTGGGGATTCTCTTGCCTACATTTTCCTTAATACCCACGAGTTCAATCCTAGTCCAACCTATCTCATTTCAACAGATCTTTTTGCACACTCAAAATGTAAGGGGTTGTCATACCCCTAAAAAAAACCTGAAACGTACTTGAATACTTATGCAAATCTAATTTGTAAACAAATAATTAAGTTTATTTAGACAACAAATTTATGAACCTAAAACTTGTGAAATTGCCATCGAGATTGAATTTCAGTTTACATAACAAAGAGCCAACCTTATTGGCTTCTTGATGCATCATTTCAATTTGATTTTCCCTCTCAATAACCATATGTAATACACTCCAAAATAGTCAATAAAACTAATCTAAAACAACAAATATGATGGATTTGAACACCAAAACTATACACAAGCTCATAGAAATTGTCAATAAAATTGGGAATAAGTTTGCAAAATAATAAGCCAAGTCTATTGGCTTCTAACCTCCATATTAAAATTAGATATAAATGCAATCCAAGGCCTAAAAAATGGATTCCTACAAAAGAAAATGATCTTATGTACTGATATTGTTCCTTCTAACAACAAATTGATGAAACAAAACTTTAGGATTCGTAATTATAAATTCATACAACCTTACAATATAATAGGGTGACCTTGTTGGCTTAATAATACACCTTCCCAATCCTATATTAGTCTAATATTGACCTGCAACAATGATTTGATATTGATATTAAAAAATGGTGAGTTACAACATCATATCACCTTCAAGCATGACCTTCTTCTTTTCCCTTTGTTTTCCTCAAATTTTCACATGCAACAATGAATCATGAAATTGAAATTCAACAAGTACATACACCAAAAATTGCATTTAATTTAATTTGGGACCCATAAATTGTATGCCCAAATCAAATTCCCACTCATTTGCATTTAAATTTCATTTGCAAGCTCCATTAAGGTCTCTTTCACTTCCTCTTACAATATGCTAAGTTTAGTCACCCATGTAACACTACTTTCACTCCCACTTGACCTCTATAATTAGAAACCCCGAATTACTCCTTTGGTAAGCCCAAATTCAAATTACATATTGTCTTGGGTAGAATGTAAAGTGAGGTGTTCTATATTTATTGTTTCTTTTGGTTTAGTTGTATTGTAAATATGTAGATAAAGACTAATAGTGAGAGGTCAAATCTAGAAACTAAAATGGTAATGACAAAGGTCAATTGGGATCAAGAGCTTAGTGGTTTTAGGTGATATGAAAAATGGTAATATTGCAGTTTTAGTTTGCTAGTCCTTGTCCTTTGTGGATATTTATTTACATGCATAATCTGAACTCCCAAGATGAGAATGAGGCTCATGAGATCCATAGCCTACGAAATCACTAAACATCTGACAAAAATATGCCATCTCTAGTGCATTGCCAAAAAGGGAAGTATATTTTTGTTAGTTGCATAGATGTTGCCCATATCCTAGGGGTTTGATTTTTCATTACTACGTCAAAAGTGTAGTAAGATTAATCTACTCCAATAAAACTTCACCTTTTTAGCTTTCTTATTGTTCATAGTCTTTGATAATTCATCAAAATAATTATCTTGTGAACCATCTTACTATTATAGATCTATGATTTCATAACCAATCAATATATTCATCATTTCAAGAGGCTTGTGAAGCTGAATGTGCAATCAAATGGAGAGTTGATATGGAAGAGGAGATGGAAGATTTGCATAAGAACAAGACATGAGAGCTTGTGCCATTACCTATGGGGAGAAAAGCTATTCAGAGCAAGTCGGTCTTCAAGTTGAAGGGATATAAAAATAATTTGGAGAGATATAAATCTTGGTTGGTGGCCAAGGGGTATGCACATAAATTGGGTATTGATTTTGATGAATTTTTTCACCTATTGTGCAGTTGAGTACAATTAGAGTTGTTTTAGCTCTTGTTACTAGTCTTGAATTGGAGTTAGAACAGTTAGATTTTAAAACAACCTTCTTGAATGGTGATCTCTTTGAGGAGATTTATATGTAGCAGCGAAAAGGTTATAAGGAAAAAGGCAAAAAAAATCATGTTTGTAGGTTGAGAAAATCACTGAATGGTTTGAAACATGCACCATGGTGTTGGTACAAGTGGTTCGATTCCTTCATGATGACTTTGGGCTTTAGTAGATGTGAGGCTGATAATTGTGCCTATGATCAAAGGTATGATGATGGATGTTTTATTATTCTACTACTCTATGTTGATGATATGTTGGTAGTAGGTCCCAACATGTATAAAATCATTCATTTGAAAACTCATCTTTCTAGGGAGTTTGAGATGAAGGACTTAGGTAGTGCAAATCAGATTCTTGGAATGAGGATACATAGAGACATAAATAACTAGAAATTATGGTTGTCACAAAAAACTTATGTGGAGAAAGTTTTGCAGCACTTGAATATGTAGAATGCACAACTAGTTATTACTCCATTTCCTATTTATATTAAGTTCTCTTATAAATAGTGCTCTAGCATAGAAGTAGAGAAGACATAGATGTCTCATGTATCATACTCATTAGTAGTAGGAAGTCTTATGTTCACCATGGTGTGCACCAGACTAGACATTGCACAAGCAATAGAGGTTGTCAATAGGTACATGGCGAATCCTAACATTGATCATTGAACAACTATGAAGTGGATTCTCATATACTTGAGAGACATTTTAGATGCTACTATTTGTTACACTGGGAGTACTCTTCAAGTTAATGGGTATGTGGATGCAAATTTTGGTGGACACAGAGATAAGAGAAAGTCTACAACAGGTTATGATTTCTCCTTAGTTGGAGGTGGTGTTAGTTGGGTGTGAAAGTTGCACACAATGGTGGCATTGTCCATTACTGAGGAATAATATATGACAGTAGCACAAGATAGCAAGGAGGCAATCTGGCTTCATAGACTTTTGGGTGAATTGCAAGTGAAGCAAGATAACATGGTACTGCATTGTGACAGTCAAAGTGTTTTACATTTAGCATGTAACTCGACATACCATTCCGAAACAAAGCATATTGACATTCAATATCACTTTGTTCATGAAGTGGTGGAACGAGGACAAATCTCTTTGGCCAAGATTCACAATAATGTAAACCTTGTAGATGTTATGATGAAACTTATTAGTAGAGAGAAGTTCATTTGGTGTAGAACTTCTCTTGGTCTGTAGATTATGTGATGATAGGCGGTATTGGCAATGATCTTTCAGTAGAGGAATTATTCAGAGTTTGAAATTTGACTTCAAGAGGAAGAATGTTGGAATGTGAAGTCCAAATTGGGCTCTTAGCTTGTAGTGGTTGAGTCATCATGGATTCCCATCTAGCAGTGGTTGAGTCATCATCGCCTTCAAGTAGGACTCTACAACTTGGTTGTTTTAGGTTGCTCAAAGTCATGTTTTGATGTACAATTTTTTAAGATTATTGTAACTCTATAATTCCTGAGAATCAATATGAAAGATAATTTGCTCGTGGTTTTTACTGGTATATTTTTACTAGATTTTACCACGTAAGTCTATGTATTATGTGCTATTGTTCTTCTTTGCAATTTATGCACTTGTTATTTTTTTTAGTCTTTACCATATGAAAGATGTATAGTGTTTACAGGATAATCAGATGAAAAATGTTATGCAAGACAAGCACTATCAATAGAGGTATGGAACCCTACATTGGGCCTTGAACCAACCCCTGCATGGGTATTGCTGATGTAGTATAAGAAAAATGAAATCATAAAAGCCAACCCCTGCTCAAATATAACTACAAAAAGTTACCATTGAAGAAATTATCTATGTATTTCATTTTGAACAATGGAACAGACACCCTTTTTGCTTCATCCAGACACAAAATCACAACTACATACATCAAGATAAACCATTCGACATACTATATAATCTACCAAAAAATCATTTGCACTTGATGGTGAAATGCATCAAGATTAGCATTCACTCCATTTAGTCTGAAGCCAACGTTTTGCATATAACTGCTAACATAATCTCTATATTGAAAATTGCAATCATTTAAAATAATATATTTAAATAAATCACACGTGATTGTTTGATTTCTCACATAAATTTAATTGAACAAAGCCCATACAAACTGCAAACTCAGACAAGAACTTGATTTGCTTGTAGAATGTATTGATGTTTCTATTTGCAAGTCTTAAATAGAGTTATTTCTAAATTTATTCTGATTGCCATGACATATCAAATTAAAATGTTATAACAAGAGAAGCTCAAGGTCCAGCCATACGCAACTGTTTAGAATAAAAGACAAAGGCTAGAAAAACTTCATAAATAGAAAAAATGTGTAGCAGACAGCTTGTTGGCTAGAGAAGCAGATGGTATTTGTCTAGACTTAAGTTTTTCAGCCTTGAATGCATTAAAATCAATGGTGGGAAATAGTCATTTTATAAAGGAAAACTTCTAAACTAGAGGTACAATACAGTAATTGATAAAGAGTGAAGGGATGAGGCATAGAAAAAAATAGAGATAAGAGAAACTTGCTGCAAATATTCATATATTCAAATATATTTAAACATATTAAAACATATAAGTCTGTTCTACAAAACAGAGCTGTTGCTTTTTAAATTTCATAGACACTCCACAGAACAATGCCTTGCTCTGGATATTACCCTATTGTTATTGTAGCAAAACTTCTATTTTGTTTTCACATAAATTTATATTTCAAAACTTGTCCTGTTTGCAGACATATGTAAGTGATGAAGAGGGCAACAGACGACTGGAGAAGAAAGTACCAATCAAAGAGCCAAAAAGAGATGAACCCCAGCTGAGCCTCTTGTGGGGAAAAATGATAAAATTCTGGCATTTAGAAGCTTCTTCATATCCTAGCAAAGAGCTGAAAAGAGATGAACAAAATCTGACATTTATAGCAATGCACATATTCTAGTAATCACTTAATCGGTCATGACCAGAGTCAAAACATGCAACTTTTTGAAGCTCCCTAAAAAGGAGAATATAGCCCCTTTCTACTCTTCACGAGTTGTTGTTTATCTTCAATGTAAAAATTAAAAGTTATTTAAAATTATGTTAAAAAAAATAAAAAAATAAATACAATAAAATATATATCTTGCAATAAAGAAAATTATTTAAAAATAAAATAATTGTTAATTTGTTTTTACATATTTATGTTATTACAATGTACACTACTACTATTATAATTATATCTTTCCACATAATAAACTATTATTCATTAAAATATAACATAAAATTTAAAATATACAAAATTAAAATTTTGTTAAATAGAATTGTAAAATTAACATTATCCTAATTAAAAATAAAGATAACATTAATGAGAATTGAAATTCACGCATTATAGGATTCACTGGCTTCAATCAAGTAAAAAGAGGTAAGAAAAATTTCTTTATTTACACATAAGTTGGTTTTGGTAATATACTTTGAATTTGTACTATTGATTTGATATTTCATACATTTTTAGAAATTTCACCTTTTGCAAGTAATGTTTGCACTTAATACATTAGGTTTCTTCCTTCGATAAACATTTAGCAGTGTTTTCTTTGCAGATTGGGGGCCTAAAGTTGATGTTGTAGTTTTTATGTTTTCTAATCTTTCTTCAGATTACACACATTCAAAGTCACTTGTGAAATAAACAATATAACGAAAGGAATCATATGATGTATAAAGATTATTAATATACCATTGCAAAGTTATTAAAACTAATAGATATCATTTCCCTGAAGATAACTGAGGTAGCTCACCCAAAACATTGAACTTAAGTAGCTCTAATGTTAAAACACACTAGTTTATTTTGGAGATTGTCTACAATGTATTTTATGCATGCCCCCTTCGTATTGTATACAAATATTTCATTTCTCTGTTGTGATTGTTGTTATGCATCTAGTTTGGTTGATTCTTCAGTCCTTGGTTCATAGCTCTTATTGCATGCACTTGGTGTTGTGATTTTTTTATGTATAATGCACTTTGGAATCTCCATTGGTGATTACTATCACATGTTAATTATTAATGTTGTTGATAATTCTAGTAAATAAGATTTTGAAGTTGAGAAGACTCATATGACTTGCCATCAAATTGTTAGATCCCAAAGCAAAATCAATAATTTGGTCAATGCCTCAATGGCAGTTAAGAGATCTATGAGTTACCTAAGACCAAAAGGATGTCACTCATAGACCTTCCTTGTGATTTATAAAAATCTTTCATGTCTTTCTTCCCTCAATATTTTCTATTATGATCTAAAACTTGATTAAGATAGATTTTTTTGAGAGACATTTAAAACCAAGTTTCTCATCAGAGTTGACTAGTAACTTTTCTATGGAGGATTCAGGTCGAACTGAACTGTAAATTACCACAGATCAAAAAGGAAGAAATGGATAGATAACTTAACTAGAAGTACAAGCAACCCGAAGTACAAGCAACCCCATCACATTCATTACCTAGTTCAGACAAGAAGAATTCCATATAGGTCACTTCACAATGAATGTATTATATGGCACTAATAGGAAACACACAAGAGCATTTGAGGCATACAAACACGCATCTCAATAAAAGCCATTAAACTATTTAGGCAAAGGTAATTCAAATAACTAGATCTTCTATATTAATGAGATCTGTATTACAATATTCCCAATAACAATTACAACATCAAATCCTCAATTTTGGATAGAAAAAATGTGTAGCAGATAGCTTGTTGGTTGGAGAACTAGGTGGTATTTGTCTAGATTTAAGTTTTAGCCTTGAATGCATTAAAATCAATGGTGAGAAATAGTCGATTTATAAAGGAAGACTTCTAAACTAGAGGTACAGTTTAGTAATTGATAAAGAAACCTCCAAGAAGATTTTTCATTTTTGCACTACCAAGCATTGGGAAATCAAATCCCAGCTGAGCCTCTTGATCCTGACATTCAGAAGCTTTTTTACATCCTAGCAAAGAGCTCAAAATAGATTAACAAAATCTGACATTTAGAGCCTTTCTACATATTCTATTAATCACCCAATTGCGCACGACCAGAGTCAAAATATGCAACTTTTTGAAGCTTCCTGAAAAGCAGAATATAGCCCCTTTTTACTCTTGATGAAGTGTTGTTTATCTTAGGACTTATCAATTCCAATAAAAGGTCCATCCTCCATAGTTATCATGCAAAGCCACCATACCAGTCAAACAATAGTAATTAGAATTGTATGGACTTATCGTTACATCAATAAATATGGCTATAAAAACTGAAATGATGTTAAATTTCTTGAAGAAGGCAGGGCCATCCTTCCCTGAGATTGATGGCATTGGTAGTATTTGTGGTTCTGGCTTACACATTGAATCAAAAGATAGAAAACTTACCTGAAAAGTATATCTGTTCCATCGTGTAACGTGTAAGAATTCGACACCAAGAGGTAGACCAGCTACTGGGAATGAACAATATTTATGACTTTCTCATTAGTGCTTATGTGATTATATGATGATTATACCCATTACCATAGCCCTACATGCCCAATTCTTTATTAGAAAATTATTTAAATCGGCTCATTACAATGATAATATACTGAAATATAGAGAGTAAAAATTCTACAAGATATAGGGCATAAATGAGAAGAAATTTACATGCTATCTCATAGCCAAAGAAAAGAAAATCTAGTTCAGAGCGGTAGTGAAATAAAAGGGATAAAGGAGTGTGAAACCAGTGCCTAGTTGGTCTATCATCACTTGGAGATGTCGTCTTCCCCCTTCACTTTTGGCAGCACCTCCTGTTTGTGCCGCTAACACAAATCTAAACCTGCTAAAGAGAGCAGTAAACATGATAATGTAGGGAAGCAGTAGACAGTCGAGGGAATTGGAGTGAACAAGGCTGAAATGACAAGATCCTGATAAGGATTAACCTCTTTTGATCTTCCCTTTGGTCGATGCCCTAAGGGTTTGCCGCCACCTGAATGTGCACTCATGACTACATAGCACTCATGACTACATAGAGGAGGTTTAAGATAATTTTTGAGACAATTTTTTAGTAAGCTATTTTAACTTGAGATCCAAAAACTTGTGTATTGTCTTAAGTATTGTCTTTAAGCATATGTCTCAAGTTATTGCTTAAAAAATTGTCTTTATAAAGCTAATATGGAACAGAAACATTTTTGTCTCTTTAGAGACAATTTCACTTTTGTCTGTTTCGATACAATAGCTGGGATTAAAGACATATTGTCTCCATCAGAAAAATTTGTAGGCACAATATATCTTTAATCCCAACTAATGTGTTGAAACAGACAAAAGTGAAATTGTCTGTAAAGAGACAAAAATACTTCTGTTTCATATTATCTTTATAAAGATATTTTTTTAAGACAATAATTTGAGACACTTGCTTAAAAACAATACTTAAGACAATACAAAAGATTTTTTGTCTCAAGTTTAGACAATTTACTCAAAAATTATCTAAAAAATTCTCTTAAACACCCTTCTGTGTAATATTTCTGATCTTGTAGGCAATTGAACAAGCCTTCACTCCAAAGTTGATATTTATCTTCCTCAACCGCCTCAATCATATCATTTGCCAAGCAAAGAAAATAAATGTTTTCCCTATCCACAAACCTGATCAGCATATCATTTTCAAGTCAACCTGAATCTGAATCAAACTAAACATTTAGAAAACAAAAAACTAAAATGATCCAAGAAAATTCTTCATTACATAACAGATCATAAGCTAATATTTAAAATACCTCAAGTTTTACCCTCTCACAGTCTCAGTGAACACACCATTTTCCACTAGAACCCACACAAAAACCAACTTCACACTAATTTAGTGTCTAAGATGGCACAACCTTATCAAACTTCAACAAATCTCCCCTACATTGTCGTGAAGCTTCAACCAAACTGTCTTATAAACCTTCCAGCAATCTCATTATGATATAAATAGAGATATACAGACTAGAGTAAAACAGTCCAAAAATTGTAAAATATCGAAAAGTATCATCTTCTTTCAGTGGCGCAGATTCATGCAGCAATGCAGTGAATACGGTTCTACAAATATAACCTCATTCACATGGCTGCTAAAAATAGATAAGAATATATTCACTGGTTCATGCGTAAGGGCAGAAGATATTTAAAAATCTTCTCACACCAAGTGCTGGCTGTACGTAACATCTTTTCTGCATGACCAGCTTTGTTTATGCGTCTCTGTTTTTACTGTAACCACCATCATTGTATCCGATAGTTTAGTTGTAGGAGGTCAGTTTGGGAAGGGACGATTCATGCAAGAACATATTTTTTCAATGACCAGAAAGATATTACGGATCTATTTTTTCACACCGAATGCTGGTTGTAGTGACATATTTAATTTGTAGATTATTTGTGTCTTGTCTTGAGTCGAATTTGTAGGTGTGGCTTTGAATTAAGTGCATATTTAAAACAATGTTGATTTTATTATGTCAAGAGATCTACAATGGTATAGAAATATCTGTAAACAAAAAATTGATTCTAAATAAATTTGACATGTAGATGCCAGTAAATGAATGCATGTTTCAGTTTTTCTATAAGTATTATTTTATTACTATGAAAAAAATAAAATCATTGTCACTTGTCTCTAAGTATATGAAACTCTTACATCTTTAATGAGAGTGAAATAGTGCATCATTATTCAGCTCCATGTCCTTCTTTACAACTAATAAACATGCAAGACAATTATGTGATGTTTACGTATATTTAAAAAAAATATAAGTACACTAGTTTCTAAACTTTTACATTCAAATTTAGTATGGGTCTAACACCCTATCCATTATGAATTATTTACCAAATTCATAAGAAAATATTTGATTTTACATGATTAAGTATTGCATAAAAGAACATACCATAATCATTTTAACACATCGAGTTTCAAGTTTGAATCTTAGCCATATATATTGAACATCATTGTAGATCATAGTTGGATGACATCAAAAGTTGCACAAGTAGAATACAATATGCATGTTACATTGTTTCTTAGTGTGTCTTCAACTTGTTCTAGTCCTTAAGCTGAATAAAGGGGATTGACTAAGGATAATAACTAGCATGCACAAAAAATTAATAATGATCTATTTAATATTATATCTCATTGTATTATATCATTTTATGTTATATGATTCAAGTTTGCAAATAAGATATAAATTAGATTATGAATACTATCGTACTAATGCACCAAGTTGCATTAATATGCAAATTTTAACTTAACTTTGTAAATGAAGTATCCTTTAGTTATAAATCAAAGTCAACTCATTTAGGTACAAGCAATCATGGCTATTCAGCCATAAGAAAGAAAGCATTACCTAGGCATTTTATCTTTAACCACAAACCAAGTAGTCTCTCACTCATCCTCTCATTGGAAGTGACCTAGGTCATAAATGAGAGTGATACATAGGAACATCTATAGAACCATATTTGAGAGTCAGGTATAATATAAAAAAGTGGATGCCTCTATATGTAACTAATCATGAAATCCTCCTAGATCCCCTCTAGCTTACATGGAATTTGATTATGATAGACCTTGTTCTAGAGTGAATTGAGAATTTATATAACTATAACAGAACGTTTGCCTAAGAATTGAATTAATAGTCGTAAAGTGCAGATCATCTGTTCACATCAATAAGTTACCTTTTTCTTGAATCTTCTTGATGACTAAATATTTAGAGAAATGAAATGTAAAACAAACTATAAATGATTATTTAACTATCAAACTCTTGACATACCCATTGCCTGTGAGTTTGTCCCACTAATTATCTACTATACTAGAAAAATAATTATAAGTATAAATTGACATCAGTATATTAATTACCAAGTTAAAAATATCGTTATATACGCTACCCTTAGATGATCTTGCTTTCCTTCAGTACAAAATATAATCATTAATAAAAATGTATAGATTACCATTGTCACCAATCACCTAGTACCCCTCACCCTAAATTGGTTTTTATCAATAATACAAGTATAAGAATAGCCATCATTTTCAATCTCTTGGTATGTGTTTTCCCTTAAGTTGGTTCTATTTCTAATATCGTAGTCATAAATTAATAAAGGAAGCGAATCTTGCAACCCACTTCTGAACATTACGTTTAAAAATTCTTGGTGGTCTGCAGCCAATACTTAATGAATCGTCTAAAATGAGGAATGGCTTGGAAAGTGCGCTCCTGATCATTCAAATTGACAAAGCAAACTCAAATCAGTTATAAACAAGTGATACTAATCATGCCAACCTCAGTCTAATCTGCCAGGTCCACACCATATAATATCAAACTCTTTGGTGGTGAATCTAATAACAAAAACAAGGTTACGAATATTTAATTTCTACTCTAGTGTTGAGTACCAAACTGTTTATAAGAGTGTTCACGTTGCCCACTAGATCACCTAAGAACATAAAATATAATGGTTTCCAACTCCTCCGTTTCATTCTTATGTGCCTACTCTCTGTCTTGCCAAGAGATAGTGTAATCATTCATCTTCCCTACCGTATATATCAAGATTCTACAACATCATTTAAGTCCTATTGCAACTTTAACACCGCTCTTGCTCTTCAATGTTTAGAACAGTTATACAAAATCCACATGTTAGAAACTTGTAGGTTGCAAAACACAAAAAAAGTCACATGAATCTGATGATTTGTACAAAATATGAAATACAAGTTCACTACCGATTTTGTTGGTTCCACAACCTTTGGCCAGCACCCTCCCTGTCTGTGATGGAATGAGAACTTAAGGGCAATTAAGTTGTCACACCCTACGTAGACATGTACGCAAAATGTGGAAGCTTCGAGAAGGCCTTTCATCGGCTAAATATAATGCCTCCAAGAAATGTGGCCTCATGACTACCTTTATTGCAGGATGTGCACAGAATGGTTTGATTGAAAAGCTTTAGAAACTCTCAATAAAATGCAATTGGTAATAGAGCCATGATTGTAGGATATGAGCGAAGTAGATTTGTTGAAAAGGCACTTGGTAGGCGTAAAGACAGATCCTACGCCCCCTCTCCAATGTCTCTTTGTCTGCGCAGCATGGAATACGGTACACCGCAAATGTATTTGTTAAAAAAGCTTAAGAAAGCTTCAAGCAAATGCATAAAGGCAAGTGTAAAGCCAAATTCTTTTCCAGTGTCCTCCCAACGCGTGTAAAAAATGGGCTGTGTTGTTTGACAGGCTGCCTTAAGTAGATGTGATCTCATGGAATGCGATGATTGCAAGATTAGGAAGGAGATGGATTTTATGAAAAGGCTTTCGAAAAACATTTCAGAAAATAAGGGGAAGCGTACTATATGTATCTAGAATTTCTAAAGGGTATATTGGATTTGGATTTTTTTTTGGTTATTTTTGTATGTGACTTAACTTCTTATTTATAATTAAGTTTTTGGCTTCTGGATGGTAGCGATGAATATTGTGAGATCAATTATGCACACAAAGGTCAAAAAGTACACATTTCAAAGTGTCGTTTGATACCTACTTGAAAATGTTCCAATAACTGTCCACTCAAAAGTACCAGTCCTTGAAGACAAATGTCCCTGTAGTTGTGGACAAATGTCAAAGTAGTGGTGCACAATGTGTCAATTATGGATCAAAAAGGGTCAAAAAGCTAAACAAAGAATGTCTATTGGTACATATGGGACTTATTAAAGAGCTTTTCATTATCATTTTTCTTTCTCCTTTAAAATTAGTAATTGGAGGATTAGGTCCACAAGGAATGATTGGTTATTGGAATGTGATCCACTACTGATGCTCTTCCCCTAATTGCAGGTGTAAGGTTCTCCTTCCCACCCCTACCACCATTAAGATCTGTGTCTTCCCACGTACCTTCACATTGTTCCCCTTTAATGCCAAACATTTGCGAAGAATTTATGGGATGGTGGAGTAAGAGTTTCATCAAACCTATTTCTTTTTCTTTTTTTCTTTTTTTTCCTTTTTTTAAAGTTACTAATTTTGTGCTTCCCAAGGGCTGACATTAGCCTAGAAATAAAGGTAGGGTATGGGTGACTTTGGGTCAAGGATGAGACATCCATTGAAGATTAAAATTTAGCTCATTCAGTGAGATCTATACTCACTTGAACATAAAGTAATAAAATTCTTTCACATATTTCTTAGACACACACTTTCTTTTATATTATATCATATTACATTCATGTTCTTTCAAATACTTTTAGTTGACTAGTCAACTAAAAGAAGTGAAATCACACCTACAAAATAGTAGGGCTCAACTCTCTTCCTTCTGGGGGAACTGCTTAAATCACACACATTAAGTTTATATTTCAAATCTTATAAGTGTTAAACATCCAGAGTTGACTGACATTTTCTACGCTTAATATGTTGCTTAATGTATGTGGTCACACTAACAATAAAATTGTAGGCTTAAAAGTGTTAAAACACTCAGAGTTGACTAATGTTCTCTAAGCTTATATATTGTTTAGTGTGTGTGGTTTAAGGCTGGCCCCTCCCGAGCCCCACCTAGACATATTAAGTATAGAATCTGGTCTGGGTCATATGACTATGAAAGTGACTCCTTTTCATGACAGTTGTATTTCCCTATTCTTGACTATAACTCTCTTGAATATAAATTCTATATTAATTTAATAAATTTAATGTTTACTAATAAACATTAGTAAAAAATAATTATTAAATCTCAACTTAAACTCATACATGAGGTAGTTAAATTAATAAAAGAAACAAAAAATCACCTATCATGATCAATGTCAAAAGGAGAAGCATTTTGGAGTAAGAATTTTAACCATTCCAATAGCAATTATGATAAAAAAGATATAAACTTTGTTGATATTAGATATTCTATATAAATGCATTATTTCAGCCTTACCAAAGTGTCATAGAAACATTAGTCCCAATATACCAATGAAATCAACCATCTTATTTTAAAATAAATCCAAACAATATTAGTAGATGGAGTGCTTGTCTTTAAGGATCTGTAATTCTGGATTGTAAAATATGTGCTCAACTCTAGACCATGACCTAGACTAAGCCTTTAGTTCAATTATGTATTTATGAACTATGCTTTAATTAAATTCATAATTACATAATAGATAATATTTAATAAAGAGTAACTAAAATTTGTAAAGATAGTAAATTACATTCTTGTCTTATTCTTCCCAACTATCATCACTATACTACTGACATAAAAAAACATTTACAATAACTTTATCTCCATAATTAATTAAAATAGGTTAAGAATCCATACCTTCTTATTGCTTTTATATACATCATTTCACTATGTAGAGATTCCTAAAGTCCACTTTACTCAATTAAATTTAAATATACCAATTTAATAAACCCACTATAATTTCTCATCTTTCTTTTCACTAAATTATGACATTTGGAATAATTCACATTATAAACATCAATAGAAATTGTGTACCTATTAAAACTGTTAGAAAATAGCAATTAGAAAATCAACGCAGTAATTAGTAAATTATATATTAGTTAGGATATTTTCAGGTTTTGTTAATGTACCAATTTTTTGAATTAAAAATTAATTTTTTTGTTTATTATTACTTTGGTTAGGCTCTAGCGGGATTAATGAGAAGGAAAGAAGTGATATATTGAAATTTTTATTTGTATGTTAGGCTATATTATTGCAATTGGTAATAATCAATTTCTATTAACTCATTATTATCCAATTGTTTTTCCACCAATTAGAACTGTGAATTTTTTCTTTTGACCTTTTTTTTTTTAATTTTTAAATAGTAAAGATGCATGTTTTTTAAGTTTCTAAATTATAGAAATTGTTTTCTTCCAATCTAATTGGCTTGAATAATTTGCATCTTATTATCAGATTTCATGGATCCACTATCTAAATGATTTTTTTTTGGCATATAATTACATACATTAAAATAATATTTAGATTTTCTATCCAAATTATTTAGAATATGTATCTTTGAATAAATAAATAAACATATATACAATGTAAAAAAATATGAATTAATATTATTTTAGTTATCTTAATGCAAATCAATAATATAAAAATTATATAATAAAATAATATTATTAATAATATAATATATTATAAATAAAAATTTATATAATAATATTATACTATAATTATAATAAATTAACAATATAATAATTAAAATAGAATAATAATATTGCCGCATGTTTGATTATAATTACTTGGATGAATAATAAAAGTTTTGGTCCTATAAATCTAAATGTTTTCTTGATTTGATATATGTTACAAGGTAATTACCATGACAAATAAATTTTTTTTTTATTATTAAAACTAGTTAAAAATATTTTGCTAGTAATTAATTGTGAAAATCTTGGTAGTTACCATTACAAGGTAACTACCATGACAAGTAAGTGAAGGACTAATATTAATTGAATAATAAAAAATATATTCTCTAGCATTATTGATATTTCATAATTCTCTAATATTCAACTAAGATTACATATATTAAAACATATCCTTTAAGAACGAGTATACTTTTGTTCATTTTGAGATTCTGGTATGCCTAAAGAAACAAAGATAATTCATAACTATATTGTCAAACATATTTTTAATACTAATTGTAACCATAATTGAATGATTTTCTAACTCTAGATAAATTATAACCTTGATTGAACCCTAATTTTTATTGAACCTTTATTGATTACTTTAATGTAACTATAATTTAATATTAGTCATTATAAAATTGATTTAGTTTGAGGGTTAAGAGTTATTTTATTTTACTTTACAACTATTTGGTTTTATTAATAAAAAATGCACATCTTTGGATTAGAAATGTTTTCCATGTCAAATCTTTGTAGTTGCACTTTAATACTCACCAATTCAATACTTTACAATTTATATATTTTGTATATTTGGCTAGAGAAAAAGCCTTTTTAAACTTGTAATTTGAATTAATCTGAGTTAGGCTTTTCATGATTTGAATAAAACTTCCAATACAATCCCACATTTCCTTCATGTATCTACTTATCTATCTAAAGGTTGTCATCAATTAGAGGATCCATCATCTGCAACTTGGGGTAATAATAAATTAATAGCATACAAGAAGATGAACATCAAATTTTATCTCTATAGATCATATTTTGGTGAAAACATAATTGCCACCTCAACTCTTCAAGCATTTATATACACATCAAATTTACTTCTCGGCCTAATTAATTGAATAATAAAAAGTATTCTCTAGCATGATTGATATTTCATTATTGAATAATAAAAAAATGTATTAGCTAATATTCAAAAAAGATTAGACATATTCACATTTATTATTGTTAAGATTGAATGAACTAACCATTGGCAACAATGCAGCAAACTAATAATGGGGGGGTGAATCAGTTTGCACCTGAAATTAAAAACCTTATTGCAACTTAAACCACAATTTAAATCTGATAATGAATATTTAAAGCATAAAACAACACCACATCAATATCACACATAACACCAGGATTTTGACGTGGAAAACCTAGTTAAGGGAAAAACCATGGTGGGAACCTATCCACAATGAGATAATAACTTGTTAGGAGTAAATGAAATATTACAATGGGGAATGCACATTCATTCAGGCACACTACCTAGAGCTCATTTCTCAAAACAAGAAAAGGGCAACAACCCAAAGGAAGACTCATTGTCTTACAAAGATCAGACAACAATCCGGATTACATGAACTGAAAGAATAACTTCTCTTAATGCTTGATTACAGTTCCAATTAAGCACACTATCTGATCTTCTTTGCAACACACTTCTCCCAAACTTGCATAGCTACCAAATGATTAGATCAATACTTGCACATACAAATTCCTCATATAAAGATCAGATACCTCTCACAATGATTAAAATGCTTATTAATACACATCATCAACCCATGAAACATAGGCTGGCTCACCACATGCTACATACACAAAAATATAATCTCTCAAACATCACTAATGCATGCAAACCAAAAATATGTTGGTTAAGATATAGTTTGGACCTAAACAACCACCACAAATATGAAACACATCCAATGATCATGCCTCGATCATCCACAACATGCTACACTACCGAAAATATCGCTCGACATGAAGAATATCAACGGATCAGAAAAATATTCAATAACACGGATAAGAATCAATGTGGACCACCAATACATATAGAACACAACTAGAAACATCCATAGGCAATGTGAAATGCACCGCAACAACTACAACATCTTGCATCACAAGAATCATCATCATCTCACAAGAATACACGTAGAACTGATTGACAAACTGAAAGATACACTTGTGGACCTCCAAATCATGAACCATTCAAATTGAGGACACATATTAATGTCCAAAATATATCCCAGACATCTACAACCAATGATATAACAATTCTGAAGCATAACATACAAAATCACCAAAACTGCCAATATTGAACAACTAAATAAGCAACCACAATATGGGATCACACAACTTGATCAAATCAACATGTGGATATCTGAAACTTATGCTGAAAAAATTAGAGATAAGTATCTCACAACCCATTAAACTGCATGAGCTCATCTTCAAAATACAAGCTCTACCAACTCAACCAATCTGACTAAAATATAGTTGCACATATTAACTTCACATATGTTTACATCAATGACAACATATTAGCCAATATCCAACATTAACTTAGAAAAATACAAAGATTACCAAATACATCATTACAATTATATCTTAATTATAATTATAGTTAGGCTTAGGACTACAGTTTAACTAGGGTTATGTTTAAGTTCTAAAATATTTCCACAATCCATCATATAAACAAGAGTGAAGTTTCTGGATTTAATTATGTACAAGATTTTTCAATCAACGTTTTGGATCACACTCCATGATCCGTCATCAAGATAAAGAGAGTCAAATAAGATGAAAAGTTGCAAACTTGGAATAAATAGGAAGGATTAGAAATGTGGTAAGAAGCATGGACAAAGAACGAGAGACCAAGATGGTCAAAACACATAAGGACAAAAGAGGAACAAAAATAAAATAAAAAACTAATAATAAAGAGAGAAGAAAATAATTTTAATGAAGATCAATTTAACCAAAAATAAGAAGACAAAGACACCAAATAGAGAAGCGCAATAATATACAAACAATAAAAAGGAAATACACATATAAAAACCAAAGAAAAAGAACTTACCAATACTTAAACAAGAAAGAACAAGTCTAGTATATGTACACACACACACACACACACACACACACACACACACACACACAGATATATATATATATATATATATATGTGTGTGTGTGTGTGTGTGTGTGTACATATATATACATATATATCCATATATATGTGTATATATATACATATATATACATATATATACATATATATATGTGTATATACATATATATACATATATATACATATGTATGCACACACACACACACACACACACACACACACACACACACACACACACACACACACACACACACACACACACACACACACACACACACACATGCACACATACATATACATATACATATACATATATATGTATGTATATATATCTATATATAGAAATACATGAAAAAAACAATACTAAGATTATACACACACACCAACACATATAAAGAAAAAATAAATAAAATGCACACCTACACAAGAGGGAAGGAAAGAAAGGAACACATTTTATTAAAGAAAACAATGAAAATAGGAAAAAAAAAAAGAAGAAGAGAAGGGGATCCAATGGAAAAATAAGGAAAACCCAAGCAAAAAATGCCCAAGAAAAGGGGATGAACTAGAGGAAGGAAGAGAAGAGAAAAATAGGAGGAAACAACAAGAAGGAGAGTATACCAAAAAGGTGAGGGGAAAAGAGAGGAAGAAGGCAAAGGAGGAGGACTATCTAAGCTTGAACAAGAAGGAGTGCCAAGAACCACTAAGAGTCCAGCCATCATCATGATTGAGGTTGGAGGGATGATTGTAGATTTCAATAGCTTCCACAAGTTTTATTTTGAAAAAGTTATCTTCTTTGAACAAGATTTGGGTGCTCTCTAAGAAAATATGGTGCTTTAGTTGAGAGAGACTGGTTGACAAGGGTTGACTTAAGTGTCCATTCATGCTTGATGTCAGCACTGTGCTCTTTAATTCTAGTGCTAAATGAATGCCCAATTTCCCCAATATAAGGTGAGCTGCAGGAACACATAATATTGTAGACACAAAAGTCCAGGAGAATATATCTATGATCTTTGAGAGGTGGGATGCGATTATTCACCATGCAGAATGGCTTGAAAGAAAAATGAATTATTTTTTAAGAAGGATCTTGGCAATTTTATGGGAAATGCATTCAATGTAAGGGATGAAAGTATTGCCATGGATTTGGGGTTGGGAGGGTTTGGTTAATGATTGCAAGTGATAATTGGCTTGGTTGAAGGCCCTAGTGATAAGCCTATTAGAGTAACCATTCAAATTGAAGACCTAACAAAGATGGACCAACTCTTGGTTTAGGTTATCCTCATCACAAATGTGATAAGCTCTCATGTCAAGGGTCCAATTTTTTGGTTAGTGTGGTGATGAGATGAAGAGTAAAGGCAGAGATCAGTGTGGATCGCTTTGTGATAAACTCGATGAATTTGACTTTTTAATGAGAAGGATGTCAAGGAAGGAGAGTTGGTTACTCACTTTGATCTCCTTGGTGAAGGAGATACAATGAGCTATGCTATTAAGGTGTGTATGGAATTCTTCTAACTTCTCATAACCATGTGGCCAACAAACGTTGGTGTCGTCCACATATTGTTTGCACCACCTTGGCTTGAGAGGAAAGGTGAAAAGAGCCACTTCTTCAATGTGCTCCATGTAAAGATTAGCAATGATAGGAGAAATAGGGGAACCCATTGCCACACCATCCAAATTCTCATAGATGACCTCTTGGAAGGATAAAAATGTAGATATAATTCACAAATCAACAAGAGAAGCAATTTAATCATTGGATTTTTTCCTGACAATCTCTATAGAGTCAGGAATGGGGAATTTTGTGAAAAGAGAGACCACGTCAAAGATTACTAAAAGATAATTAGTCTCTAACTTGTTGTCCTTGATAAAATCAATGAAATGGGAAGAATCTTTGATGTAGGACTCAAATTTTCCAACTAAAGGGGAAATCAATTTGGCAAGGAATGAAGCTAACTTGTAGGTAGGAGAGCCTATGGTGTTCACTATAGATCTTCATGGAATGTCATCTTTATGGATTTTGGGAATGCCATAGATGTGAGGTGTTATTTCTTTGGAAGTGCACAAGCACTTCTTGGTTTCAATATCAAAAGAGGAGGAAGCCACTGCTGATTTGACCTTTCTTAAAAAAATTGAGCATGGGCTGTGAGAAAGGGTTATATTTATGTTCAATTAGCTTGTTAGAGTTTAATTAGGAGTAGGTTCAATTAGGGTTAGGACTACATGATTCAATTAGTGTTTAATTAAAGTTATATATAAAAAGAAATTTTTGAGTTAGAGTTAAATTATGGTTATAGTTCAAACATGGTTAGGGTAAGGGTTAGGTATAAAGTTAAATTGGAGATAGGGTTAAGGATCAATTAGGTTTATAGGCAAAAATTTTGATTTAGGGTTAGGGTTAAATTATGGTTAGGATTCAAAGAGGTTACGAATACAATTCAATTATGATTAGTGTTATAACTGGAATTAGAAACAAGAATTTTATTAGAGTTCAAATAGGGTTAGGGTAATGGTTAAGATTAGTGCTCAATTTAGGTTAAGGATTATTATATGTTAAATTTAGGATTCAATTAAATTTATAATTAATATTCAATTAGTATTATAGTTAGGGTTCAATTAAGATTACAAATTAATTGGGGTTAGGATTCAATTAAAGTGTAGCATCGTAAATTGTATGCACTTGCTAGGGTGGTACAATTTCACACCTAGTTTAGCACCCGCCTTGGCGCATTTTGCATTTTGCATTTTGCATTGCATTTCCCCTTTAGCACTTAATTAATTAAATTAATTAGGTCTAGGGTTCTATTTTATCATCTCCCACATCATAAAGTTGGGCTCTTTCATTAAAGTGTGCCCCTTTCATTTTATTTCTCCAATACATCATTTAATCAAAAACCCTAATTAGGTCCTATTTTGAACTTGGGGGCTTGATTTCGGGGGTCAAAACATCTCGAAATCAGCTGTAACTTCAGGATTCTCTCTAAAATCATCATATCCGACGGCCTTGAAAATTTGGTGAAAAGTTGTTGGAACCGTGGCGCCCGGAGTGCACATGGTCCCGGACATTTTTCCCAAAATTTTAGGAGTGCGATCCAATCATAAAATAAAGCTTAACCCCAAGAAATTGGCGGGATATTCAATCTCTAGGTCGGCCAAAAGTTGAAATTAAGACCTAGGGTTTCATATATAAGAGCTCTCTTTCTTCATTTGAAAGGATCCGAATTTTGGCTTGGGAGGACCTTCTATGCAGCAAAAGAGCAGATCTTTGAAGACTTCAATAACATTCAACATCCATCCATCAAGCATTCATCAATTTCATTCATTTAGGGCTTGGGAGACATTGAAGAACAATAGGAGATTACCGACTGAAGATTGGCTTGTACTCCTCCCTTAAGGGTTGGGTATGATTTCATGTTGTTTTCATGTCTTTGCATAAGCTTCAATATATCCTTTATTCATGCTTTAGATCACTTTGCATCTTGATTTAGAGCATTTACATTATCATTTACAAGCAATTAGGGTTTACTTTCTAGGTTGCTCTAGTTTGCTTTCTTGCATTTAAGGACCTTGCACACACACTAGGTCTGCACACACAATACAACTTGGCTATTCGTGGAGGTGGAAATCACCGAAGCGAGGGTTTGACTAAGGGAAAACCCTATATAGCCACCCAAACATCTTTTCAGATATAAGTGCAAGTTTCGGGACTCGGACGACGTCGCAGGTTGCAGATCCGGGAATAGCAGGTCGAGACAGCACTCCACACCAAATTTCAGAGCAAAAGACCAGGACAGGGGCGTGGGGCGCCCTGGTCCTGCCAAGACAGGGGCGCTGGGTGCCCTAGTCCCTGGGACAGGGGCGCTGGGCGCCTTGGTCCTCCTGACAGCATTTTCAGCATTTTTGACAGCTTTTCCAAAGTGCAAAAATAGTAGTTTTCGGAGCAGTTTCAGGGGCAGAATCAGGACAGTGGCGCTCGCGCCCCCGTCCCGAACATTTTCAGTCAGATTTTAACTCCAGGTACACATTTACATTCTTGTCTTGTCCTTGTGTTTACAGCTTTCCATTGTTTAAGTTCAATTCTGCAATCTTGTTATTAGTTCATACTTGCACTTTGGGGTTAGGGATTGAACTTGCATCATTTCATCTTTCAATTACAACAAAGGAATAGAAATCCTAATAGGTAGCCCATGGCTCTCTCTTCCACAAAAAGAAGTAGCCAATTGTGTGATACCTCTAGGCTCTTTCGTATTCCACAAATGTGTGATTGAAAGTGAGATTAGGGCATGTTTGCTTAGTGTCACTTTTTCCCCCACACATAAAGTTACAGTTATAAAATTATTAATCTCTTCTATTTACTAATTGTTGGAAAAAAACATACTCAATTATTATTATGAACCTAAATTGCAAGTACTCGCCACTATGTGGCACTTTTTTTTTCTTTTAATATGATAAGAGGTAAATCCATCAAAAAAAGAATATGGTTTACAAGATTTCTTGTTTGAAGTTTTTATTCTTTCAATTATTTATCATTTATTTGTTGTCTTAGTAGGATTTTTGAGCACTTTCTTAATTTTGAGATGTGAAAGAATTTAATATTCTAAATGGAGTTAATTATTTGTTTGAAGAATATTTTAATTATCAATTACATCGAAGGCATATTACACTCACATAATGGATGCAAAAACCTCCGTAAACAAAAAGTAGAACCATTAAATTTGACATTCTTGTTGGATATCAACCTTCCACTTCAATAGTTTTTTGCTTTTAATTTTTTTCATCCACCCATATAATATAGTCTTAATAGTTTTTATTTTATTTTATCACGAGTTTAATAGAAATATAATGTGAAATAAGCAAAAACCTACCATAGCCAATCCCCAATTACATTTGCAAGCACCAACCTATAGGAGAAACCAATCCCCTAATCCAAGATATAAGCATCAACTCAGCATGTGAGATACCAATATCAATCAATATATATAAGAAAAATGTAATGTGAACCTTTAAGATTGAATACTTAGCTTCTTCTCAATCTAATCAACTTTACAAAATTCTTACACCGTGCATAGGATCTTAAAATGAAACTGCATACAACAATTGTGTACTTAGTTTGCACATATTTTTCCATTGTTATCATACAACTCATTCAATGTCATCACCCACACACTCATACTTGAACCACACTTTATAATGAAAATGATTGATAATATATCTATTCAACCCAATAGTGATTACCATTACAACATATTCAAAACTATTCAGAAGTCATCCACAAACAAAATCATTAATCAAACACGTAGTCAACTATACCCTAAAGCCCACATGTTACTATAGGAGTAATAACATGCTATGTGTTACCAAACATATACTCAAAATGTAGTGACCTTCCATGATTCATCCCTTTTTATGCTTATGGTAGATACTTATAGACCTATTTGTGTTCTTGATTCTCTTTTCTTCTTGCTTGACTCTTTATATTGGCATTATCTTTTATATTAGTAGATTCATTATGATTACGATGATGATGTTGGTTCTAAACTTTGGACTAGTTATTGAAGTTAGGTTTATGATTAGCTTCGTGATTATTCACTATTTATGAGATGTGGTTCATATTTATTGCTTGTGATGATTTATCATGTGGTAAATTTAATTCAGTGTCTATATAAGAGATGGATGGTGTTGTTTTTATTGAGTATGGTATATTTGTTTGTGGATGTAGAAGGGATGATATCACATCACTCACATATGAGTAGGGTATGATGTGATTCTCTTTCACCTGCTTGTGTATCTTAGGTTTATATATGGTGTGTATAGACAACTGGTGTTATGTAGGATGTAGGTACTAGGCATTGACTTCACCTAGTTTCACAAGTTTGAACATGTCTTTAATCCAAATAGTAGTTGATCAGAGGTAACACTAAGGTCCTATCACATCTTAGACCTAATAAATGTCCTATGGGAGTTCTAGTGCTCTTGGTCTCGAGTCATCTTGTTAGGATTTGAGTGGTTTTATCTATGTTGTATTTTATTTAAACTCTTTGTTAGTTTTGGTGTTATTTGTAGTCATGATAAATAATAAATAAATTATAATAAATTTAATCTTAAGTTTGAATGATTAATTATGTAATATTTTAAGTGGGTCTCATATTATTGTTAGAAATATATGTTTGGTTGTCATTAATGTCAAACATGGCGATCTAGATTAGTCTGGATATAGTAAGTGTATAGAGTATAGGTGTTGCAAAGTAGTGATATGTATGTATGAAGGTGTTGTAGAATAGTAGAAGATAGGTATGTATGCATGAAGATGAAGAACCTTCTTGATATGTCAGGTTGCAGATGTGTTATAGTTGGTGCAGGTATGTTACAGTTGTTGCAAATGTGTTTTTTGGAAGGTTGTTTCTTTGGAAATGTGCATTGACATTATATGGATATGTTTTTTCATGTTGACCCATTTTGGATTCAGTTGTGGCAATTGACTTGGCACTTCATAATTTGTGCTTGAGAAATGCATTTAGTAATGATGATGTTTAGTAGTATTTGCAGTGCTCTGCATTCCTCCGCATTTTGGTTTCTGGAGGTGATCTTCTAGAAATAAATTGTTCATAATCTTAATTTTCTTATGTCAAGTTGGATCATGTGTTTGTGTTTTGAAAACATGCCTGCAAAAGTTCGAGGATATGATCATTTCGGATCTAGCCAACAAATGTTTTTGTTTTTCTCTGGTGCTTGTAGCGTGTGATTTGATCATTAAAATATTCTTGAAGAAAATAATGTAGAAGATTGAGGAAGAATTATTCTTGGGTAAAGTGTTCTTAAGGAAAACTTGATGCTTATACCAGTAGTATATGTGTTATGATTTGATTGGTATGGTTTGAAAGTGAACCCATGTGTATTCAAGGATAATATGCCTTGTGTATGGTTTCACTTGTAAACAAAAGATGGGGATGATGAATTAGAAGATATTTGGGAAGAAGTATTATGATTGCATCAATATCTTCCCACTAGAATCAAGTGCTACATAGCTTAGAAATACGGGTTTGAATCTTTATTAAATCCATAATAGATCCCTAAATACTCTATTTATCTTTTGTTTTACATTAGGTTTTGATATATAGTTCTTGATGGCATAAAATAGAAATAATCATGAGTATAACTACCCCTGCACAAAAAATCCATAGGTAAATTCAAATCAAGAGGTTTTCAACTCAAAACTAAATTTCTCGCATACACACAATTCAACTCCCTCATTGTATTTCAAGGATATTCCATCAGATTAAATTTCAAATACCATATAGATAGGCCTTAATGAGCTAAGGCTTCTGATATGCACTTGCCAACAATTTGTTGTCACTAATACACACATGCCGCCAAGGAAAGATAACTCTCACTTGCCCAAGACAAATGTGGGAAACTAAATACAAGAACATGTCAAACAAATCCTTTAGTTGTTCAATTCATGCCAAAAGCAAGTCTATACATATATTTGGTTCAAAAAATAATTACAGTGTTGTCATATTTGATTTTAACAATCTTTTATTAGAATGTACAAATATGTTTGAAAAAAACAAGTTGAACGAAAAAATCTTGTGTTCTTTCTGTTGTAAGCTGAAAAAAGGATTTACAAAAATTTACAAAAATGGTCCACTAACACACGCTGGGAAAGAAAAGGAGTTACCCTTCAATTTCTAAAACAACAATTACAACTATCCTTCTGCAAACATTGTAGGTGTTTGGACAAGTTTGAAGACTTAGAGCATAGATTATTTAGACAAAATTAGATCAAAAATTTGAACTAGATAGGTGTGAGATGAGTTTGAACAAACAACAAAGAAAAAATCCAAACACAACACTGGACAACCTGAACAGATACTTGCAACATCAAAAATTGCCAACTGGACATCAATGAGAAAATTGCCAACAAGGAGTCTTCAACTATAACATTCTTTTTAGTGATTTTCATAGGATTATGGCACCTATAAATTTTTTATCACATACAATATGCAAACATGTACCCAATATATAATTTTCAATTCAATACGAGAGGACATCAAATTTATAGACACCTAATATTTTTGCATGGAAATAATTCCATGCTTCTTTCTCTCAAACAACCCTCTTTGATATGCATGCAACACCCTTGAATGTATAGCATTATCATAGCTAGGACCCACCTTTCATAGTCCACTCTAATTCCAATGCTTTCCTCAACATACATAACAACTTTGTACATGGAATACCCTTTCATGCATACGAACTTCTATTGAACGCACCACAAGACTGAGACGGGGGTGGGATGAATTGGTCCAAACCTCAAAATATTTTATTTTTGGTCTTTTGAATATCAAACCACAATTAACATTACTATAATTATGAAACATGAAAGCACAAAGCATAAAAAACACGTGAATACTTGATTTACATTAAAAAAGCCTAAGGCAAGGAAAAATCATGGCGAGAATCACACTCACAATATGAATAATTTATTAGAATGTTTTAGGCTCAAGGGCAAGGAGCTCACTATCCCTGAAAGAACTTACAAGACTAAGGAACACAACCTTAGTGCAAGATACAATGACTGTACAAAATGCCAAAAGGAACACACCTTCTTCTTCCAGGTAAAAGGAATAAATGAATTGGAATGAATAAGACCTCTTGATCACAAAATTATCCTTGAACCTATGTGTCAAGTGACTAATATCACGGCAAACACATCTGACTACAATCATTAAGTCTCAGCTTTGTTGTATAGAAGATCATCATCACATCTCTTCATAAACTATATTTCACACCAAATATGCTTGCACATCATTCACATCAATTCACATAGATTCCAAACCTCAACTCATACAACCACACATCTATATATACCAGATAATTCATTAAAAATATCAACTAGGTCAACCACAAACAAAATATATTATATTACATAAATTTGGTCATTCAGACATACAACACCCATTGTGGTCCACTCCAGGGGATATAGAGGACCCAAGAACATCACAACACATCCTTTTTAAAAGATTCAATGAATTGCACATGCTAACATACCCTCCAAGGTTCGCATCAAATGAAACATGTATATAAATAATGTAGCATGCCAACAGATCAACCCAAAGACATTTTCCAATGCACAAAAGCCAATGTGGATCTACACATGCCACTATGAGACCCATATCAACATCCACAATTAACCACCAAAGCATATCCAAACAAAAAAGATGTAATCTAGATAGGATACACCACCTTAGTTAACTAGACATCAACCCAGGTAACAACATAGAACTCAGAACAACAAAACTCCACTTACCAAATAAATCAACACCAAAAACTGAATTGTAACATTGCACAAAATCAAATGAAAATGTCCTCCAAGTTGCATCGTTGAAAACCACATATTAGAGAACCACCAAACATTCTCTTAAATGGTTTTGATAGACACTCCATTGTTTGAAACAACAACTAACTCTACCATCTGAGTAGTAGAGGACATACAAACTTAATAGTACAACATGCACAATTCATAAACATTATATCTAGAACCCCACTCTATAATATTCACATACAAGAGGAATGCAAATCATTCTTCCACTTGGACATTAATTACTCTTTCTTGTATATTGAAACTTCCACTACACCAACGTTCTGAAAACACCTCAAGCTTACTCAATGTCATTATGGTCACACCATAACAACATCATAACATTCAGTTTCGAACCATCTTCAATATCCACACTATGCATGACAACATCAATGACACTGCTAAACATGTTGACATCAATGACAACACAACTAAAAGTAACACAAGTTTCCAACAACCTCAACAACATGGGAAACATGTGATACATTTTCTTAGTTGACTCTTACACCATCTTAACTTATCATAATCCATCATAGATAAACCCTTACAACATATAAGACATCCACCACCAAATTATCCTTTAGTGGGGTCCAACAAGTAATATGTCTACTTCTAGAATTTATGCTTTAATGTCATATGGTCATCTCAATGTAGGATACCACCTAAGTTAGTAGGTCTCACAATATGGCTTGTAAGAAATGAATATTGAAATAAAATAAATAATTTATCACCAAAGTAAATTCTTGGAATCACAAAGGTTGAGAGACCATAATAGCAACAAAGATAAGTAGCAAGATCATGTTGGGACCCTTGCTTTAAAAGAAATTATGAATACCCTTAGTAAGGATTAGAAGGATTTGAGCACAAGCCATTGTTGTATTTAAATCATCTCTTCTTGCTCTATTTGTTATAAGGATTGGAAGGATTTGACCACATGCCATTGTTGTATTTAAATAATCTCTTCTTTCTCTATTTGTTATCTTTTAGCTAGTTCTGTGCTATTTCTATGTAATTGAGAACCAAGAAATGAAAAACACAACTGCTACAACAGATGAAAGCAAACAAATATTTTATTGGTCGGTTAAGAACATATACATTGCTTCTTTATTTATAGAAGACTTCACTAGAACTCAAACTCAAGAGACCAAAAATGAACAAACCACTATAACCTAATAGACTTGAAACATGGACTATATGTTGAAGACGTGGATGACAGATCAACTAGTTTCGAGTAATTGTGAAAAACAATTTTGAACAGATCTTATAGTTTAGTTTCACTTTACTACCTCTTGTCAAAGAAATGTGGGAGAAATCATAGAAGAAATTAATTTCTTCGAACAATTTGTTCAGTACGCTAAGACTATTGGCTTGAAAACACCAAGTATGTATGTTTTTTCTAGTTTTGTCAATAGGTAGGAAGAAATATTTTAAGCATTGACTTTACAAACAAAAATAATCTTTTGCATTTCTGACCTGTCCATATATCAAAATTTCTAGAATTCCATTAATTTTTAGTTGTAATGATTGACTATTAGGTATATATTTAACTTTATTTCCCATCTGCTATTATTTATCTGAATACTCATTTATAACATGTTGATCTTATCTTTCATGTTGGGTGAAACATTAACGAAAACTAAACGATGTCTTTCAAGAAACTCTTCCTCTATAAAATCCTCATTTAGATTATGATTGAATGTGTATTTGCTTCCTATTATTTCCCCAGTATAGAAAAGATATTGATTTTGTTGTTATCAATATCCAATGCGTAGGCAACGTTAATAATGATGAAAATTAGAGAGTTGTTAAACGTCGCTATCAAATATAGTGGATGTGGAGAGATTTTAGTCCAACAATATTCATGTGAGTACTAAAACCACTTCCATGAGAAATTGAGAGCTAGACATGGATGAAGGATTATATTCCTTTCTAAATTGAACTATAAGTAGTGCTAGGAGATCAACAGATTATTGTAGTATTTTGTGAACTGAAATTTGCTTGAACTAATTCTTTCATTTTCTTATGTCCTTGTTAGCACAGCTGTTTATTTTTGATATATATCCATGTAAACCACCATATTCTCAGCTAATAAATGTAGTTCCAGTGAACAACTTATGGAGTTAATTTAATTTTGCCCTATACAATGACCATTCTTCATGGTAAATATAAGGGTTTTCAGCTTTAGTACAACATAAATGACATTGAATGACCGTCTCTTGGTCTTCAACATTGCAATAAGTCTTGCTGATATTTTTATAACTTCTTTTAATATCTTTCCAAAGTTAATAGGATGTGAGTGATATTTTTGCATCTTATATCCTTATTTTTGCAAATCTTTACCATCCTCAAAAAAAACAAAATTGAATTATCTATATGTATATAAAATTATAATTTAAAGCACTGATATGATTGGCCTGTATCGGCTCTAGGTGGGTTTGTTTTCTCTCTGCCATCATGTCTTATTCCTGCCAAATATATAGTCAACTTCTTCGAATTGAATAAGTAAAAGAAATGGATTAAGGGTTTAAATGAAACAAAATCCAAGAGTGTTATGTTCATAGATATAAAAAACAATTTTACATCTAAAGAGACTAATTTCATAACATCCATCTACAATGCAGAGAGAGCTCCATGTACAATTTCCTCATTTCCTTCCTCTACCTTAACTTACTAAACTCATCCAAGTTATATTGTAGATGTATCATTAGAATATATGATTACAATATATGCTTGCTGAAAAAAAAGGAGAGTAAAAATATGATTAAATGAGAGTAATTGTAAAGAGGTTACGCATTCCCTTCCTCCTCACGTGCACATTATAAGTAAATAGGTAGTTATTAAGTTTACGTCAATTACAATACTATTAACATGCATTATACCCCGTCAGTTTGGTAAATATAATTATTGAACAATCAAATAACAGTAAAAATAGAGTAAATGGGTGTAAATCTAAAACTATTCTGTCTCTTTTGAGCCAACTGATTAATCAAATAAAATAGCAAAGAACACACTATAACAGTAATAATCAAATTACAAAAATATAACGAACACAAATCAGAATAAAAACAGAGTGGCCTATTTTTTGAACAACACACAAATTATTTATTACTGCTTAATAAAATAGAATACACAAATTCCTTATAAAATAGAGTTTTTGAGATTCACTAAGAAAAGAATTCAAAGTCTCTAAAAATAGAACATACAGTACTAAGGATAGAGCATGCTATGCATGCATTTATTTGGTGGAATAAATCAAACTAAAAATCTAAAATAAACACTACATGCTAAAAACTAAATCAAGAAACTAAACCAACTATGGGAATGCATTCTTGGATGCATAGAAACAGTCTTAAAATAAACTCCAAACTAAATTTAACTAATAGCATGCACAACATGCTTTATTTTCAATAATATAAAAACTAAAAACCTAAAAATAGCCTAAATCTATTCGAATCCTTTAACGGTGCATGACTATGCTTTAATTGGTGCATGATGGTATATGCATGCTGGAGCTTCCTAACCAAATAACAACATCACTTATCTTCATACTCCCCTTTGATGCTGAGATGGCCTATAATCTTATCTCGGAGTGCCAAAAACTGAGCTTTTGCAAATGCTTTGGTGGAGATATCTGCTAGCTGATCCCGAGTGTTGATGTGCTTCAATTCAACTTCCTTCTTCTATACCAAATCCTGAATGAAGTGATATTTCATGTCAAAATGCTTTGTTCTACTATGATGAACTAGATTCTTTGCTAATTTGATGGCACTCACATTGTCATAATAAATCACTGTAGGTTGAATTTTATTTTCTCCAATTTCTTCCAAAATATTTCTGAGCCAAGAGCTTGTGTACCTGTTGAGGTAATTGCAACATACTCTTCTTCTGTGGATGAGAGGGCAACAATTCTTTTTTTTTTTGAGCTCCATGTAATCAAACCAGAACCAAAAGAGACAATTTCCAGATGTGGACTTACGGTCATCCATACTACCTCCCCAATCTGAATCACTAAAGCCTACAAGATTGAGCTTTTCAAAATAGTAATGAATACCAAAATTTGAAGTCCCTTTCACATACCTCAAAATCCTCTTGGTTGCTTTCATATGTATTTCTGATGGATTTGTTATATACCTTGAAACAAGTGAAACTGAATAGGTAATATCAGGCCTCATGTGGGTTAGAAACATCAAGCTCCCCACAATACTTATGTAAGTTATCTCATCAACTAAATCAGCACCATCATCTCTACACAACACAACTCCTTGAGCACTTGGAGTGGAGGCAGGGTTACAATTAGTCATATTAAATTTGTTCAGCATATCCTGTGCATACTTTGTTTGATAAATGAAAATCTCTTCCTTACTTTGATAAACCTCCATTCCTAGAAAATATTTCATGAGACCAAGATCTTTCATCTCAATTTCATTCATCATAGCAAATTTGAAGTCATCTTTCATCTTACAACTACTACCCACAGACAATAGATCATCAACATACAAACTTATGATTAGAATATCAGTACCTTCTTCTTTGTAGTAAAGGGTAGGATCACTCTTACTTCTTTGGAAGCCATTCTATTGAAAGTATCAATAAATCCTGGCATACCATGCTCTTGGTGCTTGCTTGAGGCCATACAAAGCCTTCTTCAACTTGTAGACATGATGGTCTTTTCTATCTAGTTAAAACCTTGTGGCTACTCCACATATACTTCCTCTTCTAAGTACCCATTCAAGAAGGCACTTTTCACGTCCATATGATGTATGCTCCACTTCTTCTGAGCTACGAATGAAATCAGCATTCTTATGGTCTCATGTCATGCTACTGGTCCAAATGTCTCTGCATAATTAATTCCATACTTCTATGTGAAGCCTTTAGCAACTAACTTGCCTTGTGTCTTTCAACACTCCCATCACTGTTAAACTTGGTCTTGTAGACCCATTTGGTGCCAATCTTTTTCTTATCATGCAGAAGTTTTGTCAAATCCCAAGTGTCATTCCTATTAATGGACTCCATCTCTTCTTCCATGGCCTGCACCCAAACCTCATTAGTACATGCATCTTCAAACCATGATGGTTGAAAATTAGCCTTGTCTAATAAAGAAAAATTCACTGTCTCACCTATTGGGTTTTCTTTATGTACTAGATTTGCACTCCTCTGGTAGATATCACTCAATCTCCTTACTTTCCTTGTAGAACTTGGAACTAAAGAGCTTGATGAAAGGCTGCTTGGTCGAGTTAAACCACTGGATACAAAAACATTAGTTGGTTGCTCATGATCAATATCAACAATTATATTATCATTCAAAATAGATTTTGGCTTCTCAATATGGCTTTTAAATGACTATAAACTCCCCCTTCATAAAAAATTAAATCTCTTGAGGTAATAAGCTTATTAGTAATGGGATTATACAATCTATAAGCCTTTCTTTTCTCACTATACCCAATTTAAATACATGACTCACTCTTTGCATCTACCTTCTATCTATTCTAATAAGGTACATGCACATAAGCCAAAGAACCAAAAACTTTGAAATGATTAACATTAGGTCTTTTTCGATACCAAGCTTCATAAGGAGTCATCTTTTCTAGTGCACTGGTGGGGCTACAGTTGAGAATGAACATTGTTGTAGCAACTACATCTCCCCAATAAGAATTGCTCAATCCCCTGGTTTGTAACATGTACCTTTCTATTTCAACCAGAGTACAATTCTTCCTTTCAGCTACTCCATTCTGTTGAGGTGTGTATGCAGTAGCAAGTTGCCTCCAAATTGCATTCATATCACAATAACTATGGAAAGCCTTTGAAAAAATTCTTCTCCATAGTCAGTCCTCAAACATTTGATCTTTCACCCTTTCTCATTTTCTATGAGGGCTTTGAACTTCTTGAATGTATCCAGGGCTTCATCTTTGGCCTTCAAAAAATATACCCAACAATTTTGTGAGTAATCATCAATAAAAGTGATGAAATATGATGACTTACCCAAACTCTTATTATGCATAGGACCACATATGTCTGAATGAACAAGATGAAGTGGGTGATGGGCCCTCCATGCACTTACCTTTGGAAACTTTTCCCTTGCATGCTTTCCTTTAGCACATCCTTCACAAATCTCCTTATGCTCCTCTACCTTGGGCAAACCAGAAACTAATGCATGCGAGGTTAGAAACTTCAAACTATTAAAATTTAAATGCCCATACCTAAGATGCCATAACCAACTTGAATCCTCATAAGCCATATTTTCCAAACTATTGTTATGTTTACCAAACCTCAAAGGGAACATCCTATTTCTTGTCATAGGCACAACAGTGATCACCCTATTGTTCTTATTCTTATCATATATAGTACATGTCTTATTCTTAAAGACTACTTTATAATTTTTCTCATATAATTATCCAACACTTAACAAATTGTGCTTCAATTATGGAGTATAATAAATATCATGAATACTCTTTATAGATTCTTTTGTTTGGACCTCCATAGCTCCTTTGGCAACAACCTCCAACGATTTATTATCACGAAGATAGATCTTGGATTTGAGACTTCCATCCTTTGTTGAAAACAACTTCTCATTCCTTGTCAAATGGTTAGAGCATCCAGAATCTAGGTACCAAACATATTTACTAGTATTTTCACCCTTGGCATAAGATAAAAATAAGTGATCGGGAGGATTATCACTACTTTCTTGAGCATAGTTAGCACTTTTACCTTCTTTCAATCTGCATTCTCTTTCAAAGTTGCCATACCTATTACAATGGTAAGATTGAACATTTCTCTTATCAAATTTGCGTCTACCTCTTCCACTGTAACCACCTCTTCCTCTTGAGCCACCTCTGCCTCTACCTCTTGAAGAATTTTGGCTTTTCCCTTTACCTTGGACTTGATTGATTTTGGCACTACTACTATTTGCATCTTCATTTTGTGTGATTTTCAATTTATAGGAAAATGCTTTCTCTACACCTTCAAAAGAATCTTTCAATCTTTCTTCATGAGACATCAAGGATCCAACCAATTGATCAAACTGTAGTTTTGTCAAATCCTTTCTTTCTTTTATGATTATTGTAACATGATTCCATCTAGGTGTTAAAGATCTCAATGCCTTTTTTTATTATCAAAAATTCATTACTTACAATTTCCCCAAGTGTAGCCATTTTATTGACCACATCTTTTACTTTGACACAATAGTCACTTGTACTTTTAGCTTCTTGCATCTTCAAATTCTCGAACTCTCAGTTTAATGTCTGAAGCTTGACCCCATTAACTTGATCACTACCCTGATAAGCTTCTTGTAGAGTCTTCTATGTATCTTTGGCAGTTGTTGCTCCTGATATTATTGGAAATAAGCTCTTGTTGAGAGCTATTTGAATGTGAAACAAAGCTTGAGCATTCTTCTTCCTTGCTTCCTTTCTTGTTGTTCATCCATTGTCTGTAAAGGCATTCCAATCAGCTGGCTCCTCATAACCTGATTCAATAATCTCCCACAAATCTTTTGCAATAAAAAGGTCAACATCTTAATGTACCAAAAATCATAATCATTCCCATCAAATTTTGGAATGGGCATCTGGTTAGAATTCGACATGATTAACTTTGGTGAAATTCCAACTAAAAAATCTTTAACCCAAAACAATATTACCTGCTCTTATAACACTTGTAAAATCTGAAACTACTTTGTCTCCTTTGAGACAATAGATTAATCAAATAAAATAGCAAAGAACACACTATAATAGTAATAATCAAATTGCAGAAATATAAAGAACACAAATCAGAATAAAAATAGAGTGGCCTATTTTTTGAACAGCACACAAATTCTCTATTACTGCTTAATAAAATAGAATACAAAGATTCCCTATAAATAGAGTTTTCTAGCTTCACTAAGAAAATAATTAAAAGTCTCTAAAAATAGAACATACAGTACTAAGGATAGAGCATGCTATGCATGAATTTATTTGGTGGAAAAAATCAGACTAAAAATCTAAAATAAACACTACATGCTAAAAACTAAATCAAGAAACTAAATCAACTATGGGCATGCATTCTTGGGTGCATAGAAATAGTCTTAAAATAAACTCCAAACTAAATTTAACTAATAGCATACACAACATGCTTTATTTTCAAGAATGTAAAAACTAAGAACTAAGAATAACCTAAATCTATTCGAATCATTTGACGGTGCATGACTATGCTTTTATTGGTGCATGATGGTGTATCCATGCTGGAGCTTCCTAACCGAATGACAACATCACTTACCTTCAATGGGAACTACTAAGAGTATATAATTTGCACAGTAAAAAAATAGAGCACCTGACAATACTTAGAAACTCTATTAACATCACATAATCAAACCAGTTTTCTGTGTTATACTCTCACCCTCATAATGGAAATATAATGGAAATAAGGCTGCAATATTTATAGACTAAGTTATGCCAACCTCTAGAGGATTCTGGACTATTTTACATAGGCCATGGTGAAGAGAAATCTAGAAGGTAGAAGACACTTGTCGTAAGTGGATAATTATAGAACATAAATTATAAATATTCACTTACTCAATATTGTAGCTAAAATAAACATTATTCCAACACCCCCCCATAATGCTTATTTTTAGGGGATGGATATTTCCTTGAGTTGTAACAAATTTCTAAGTTTGACAAATTTTACAATAGACAATGGTTTCGTAAATATGTTAGCAATTTGTTTCTCTATGCCATAAAATTAGAGGTCTACCTCTTAACTTTGAATCAAGTTATGAACAAAATGATGATGCACTTCTATAAGGTTTCTATGATGATATAAAATAGAAAACATGGTAAAACTTAATAAGATACCACAAAATACTCTAGAATTTTACTAGAACCAAAATCACCAATGAAACTTATAAAAAAATCATATTTAAAGCCAAACACAAGTTATACTTTTCAAATGCAGATTTCTCCTTTTTGTCTCATTGTGTCCTATCTCTTGAGATCTTGATGTTGATTGATGTAATCTTGCTCTCAAAATTCCCACTTCTTTGTTCCAAGATGACTCTAAGATGAATGGACTTGTGGTGGATTTGATGCAAAGAAAAAATGATTTCACAATGCAAGGCTATGATGATGATAAGATGCAATGAGAAAGATAAGATGAGGCTAATGACAATGATGAAATGATGTTAATGATATAAAATCCATGATGTTAATTGAAATCGTGCAATTACACAACAATGTAAGTTGAAATGCTATGATAATGTAAACTAAAGTCAAAGGTGCATTTTGATATTGCTATGATCTCCTATGTTGCTCAAGAAAATGTGAAGCAGTCACCGACAAGGAGGGACCTCAAAGAGATCAATCCAAACTGGTCAACAAGAGTAAACACAACAGAAACACAAAAATATGATGGAGGTAATGCAAATTTTTTTTTTTTATTGCATAAAAATTGATTACATCCAATCGGTAACAACCGAGTTACAACATACCGGCTCACAGGCCTGGTAGAATACACAGAATAGGTTACAACCAGGACCTTGAATTATGAAATCTATCTTCTACGCACAATCTAGCTATTTGATTCTATGATTTATTACATTCTAATGTATAATTATAATTATATATCGATCCAAAAGATCCGGTCAGCCCAAAAGGGATAAAAACCCAAAGAACAAGACCAAACGTGAAAAATAAACAAGTTCGGTCTCCGCTAAGAGATTCCTGCAAAAAATCCAAAGGATGAAATGTATATTGCAAGAAAAGGTCGACCACATTTCAAGGAGCATCGGAATCAATGCCCAAGGCTCCACAAGCTTTGGAATGGGTTCCAGTAGATCACCAAATCAAGTCCAGGCAACCGGTAATAGGAAACTATCATCGAAATCGGTAGCGATATCTTGCTAGAAAATGATCCAAATGTGATGCGGTCTGGAAGCAAGAAAGATGATCAAGTCTTCAAGTAAAATCCAAATCCACAGGATCCGGTGAGCCAAAACCTGGACAAACAGAAAGGAAAACTGAAACTACAAATAGAAAGCAAAAGAGAAAGGAATATGTTTTTGGTTGATGCTAGATTGTTATGAACCGGGGATGCTCCTGCATCACAATATAAACTATAATAGATCCACACTATCTAAGTCCAAAATGAGGATGAGAGGCTTTCGTTTATAGTAAATTCATGGCTTAGATCCAAGGTGACAAAAATCAACAGTTGAGGAATCAGTCTTATGAAATGGAGGGTCGAGATTAAATTGGTTGAATGAGAGAAGAGATAGAAGAAAGATGTTCCTACTACATTGACAAGAGAAAGGGATATCTGGCACAAGGAGTGACATGGCAAGATGCTCACAAAGACCATTAGAGAAACGTGGATGATTGAGTCTAAGTTCTAGGGAGGTTGGAAGGAATATACTTTTCATGAGACAAGTGTCTCATGAGTCTCCTTTGACTAGGATGATGTGGAGAAATCAATGTCTATAGTGTAGGGAATATTGAGAGGAAATAGGAAATGGAATGCCACATAGGCCTCCAATCCCATTTGATTAGGAGGTGTGTTGAGGTTAAATGGATAATTAAATATTAATAATATTGAATTTTTCTAGCAACATGGAGGTGAGGAGTAAGATGATCTGTAGGATGATTTGGATGAATGATTTAGATTTCAAGAGTGTAACTTTTTCTTGGAGGAATAATTAAATAATTAGGATTATTTAATTTAAGATAACTTTTGAATAATTAGGATATTTAATTAAATAAATTAAAATTTATTTAATTATTGGAAGGATGGGATGAATATGACTCAAAAAAATAAATTGGTATATTTATTAATTGATAGAGGAATAGTAATCAAATAAATAATAAATATTTATATAATTTATCTCAAACCATTTTTAGGTGCGTATAGTTTCAATATCAACAAAACCCAATTGCCTATATCAAAACTCTTTTTTTCTATAGTGTTGGAAAGTAGTTTTCATTCTATTTTGTTTTCTCCTTGATCTTATAAGTACCTATTTTTTTAATGATATGTGTGGTGTTTTGCAACCTAAACTCCTAGTATCATCTTTAATAATGATTTGACTGATGTGGGTTGTAATCAATATAATATCATAAATGGGGACATTTTTTAAGATTTATGGATGGTAATGTTATATCACTATTCTTTTAATGGGAGCACTCACCCATTGAGATGGTTTATCTGAAGTGAAATAATGTAGATACTATTTCAACCACTTATGTATGATTTGAATTTACTCACCTAATTAATGGTGATATGTCAATCTATGAAACGAGTACCTAAAGAAGAGAATAATATGTACAAAAATTACTACTAAAGATAAGATCATAGTCACTAACTACGATGTGCATGTAAACTACTATGTGAATGCATATGAAAGTTTTTTTTTTAAAATGGGTCTTGAAATTTATGTGAATGCACTTCTAAGGGCATCAGTACACTTCAAGAGTAGGATATGTCATTCCTAAAGGTTAATATATTAGTTCAGACAAAAAGGGAATAATTATACATCAATTATTGAGAGTTGACAAACTTTCCTTCACTTTAGGCTCAATTAGAATAAGGAGGAAAGTGGTAGGATTAATTTTTAATAAATTTGATAACAATTGTAGATATGCAATATAAACAAATTATAATAGTATATAATTTTTTATCTTGAACCCAAAATTGATATAATTGTTTAAAATAATAATATTTAATTTACTTAAATATTATAGATGAATTAAATTGAATTTATAATTAAAAATTTAGATGACACTTAATGTAATTATAATTTGTCTTCGGACATGTAGTGTCGTGGTTAAAACACTTCGTTGGTGAAGCGGCCAGTAAGGTTCAAACCCCTGCTGGGCCATTGTGCTCACAGGTCTTGTGTCTTTGTTGGGCCATTGTGCTCGCGGGTTTGAAGAAGTGAAGTGTGCAGATGAGGTCCCCCGTTTGTGGCCTCACCAGTTCATATCTTTGGGTCAAAAGCATTTCACATGGATCCAGAGGGCATGTCATGCTAGTGTCACATGTCAAGAGTTTGATAATTAAATGATCATTTATAGTTTGTTTTAAATTCATTTTTTCTAGTTATTTAGTCATCAAGAAGATTCAAGAGAGAGGTAGTATTGATGTGAACAGATGATCTGCACTTTTGTGACTATTAATTCAATTCTAGGACAAAAGTTGTGTTACAGTTATATATATTATCAATCCACTATACAACAAGGTCTATATTAGTCAAATAGGATGTAAGTTAGAGGGGATCTAGAATGATTTCATGATAGGTTACATACATAGACATAGCTCTCAAATATGGTTCTATAGATGTTCCTATGTATCACTCTCATTCAAGGTTTAGGCCACTTCCAATGAGAAGATGAGTGAGAGACTACTTTGTTTGTTTGTGGTTAGAGATAAAATGCCTAGGTGATTCTTTATTTCTTTCTTATAGTTGAATAGCCATGATTGTTTGCACCTAAATGAGATTATTGGCTAAAAATTTGTAAGTAACAGTCACTTCATTTGCAAAATTTAAGTTAAAAATTGTATACTAATACGACTTGGTGGATTAGTAGGATAGTATTCCTAATCTAAATTGTATCTTATTTGCAAACCTATATCATATAATTTCATAAAATGATACAATGCAAGGACATATAAGATTACTTAGATCATTAATATTTTTTGTACATGTTGTTATTATCATTAGTCAATCCCCTTTATTCAACTAAAGGATTAGAACAAGTTGAGGATGCATTGAAAACCATGTAACATGCATATGTATTCTATTTGTGCAACTTTTGATGTTGCCCAACTACGATATACAATGATGTTTAATATATATGACTTAGATTCAAACTTAAACTTGATGTGTTAAAATGAATTATGATTTGTTCTTTTATACAACACCGATTCATGTAAAATCAAACATTTCACTTTGATGTTGGTAAATAATTCTTAATAGGAAGAGTGTTGGACCCATACTAAATTTGAATTTAAAAGTTTAGATGTAAAATCAACATTGTTTAAAATATGAAGTTAACTCGATGCTACACCAACAAATTCAACACAAGACAGAGAAACAAATAATCTACAAATTGAATATGTTACGTACAGCCGACTTATAACAGCTGTAAAAACAAAGAGGCATTTGGTGTAAAAAGATTTTTGAATATCTTCCGCCCTTCATATCTTTCTGGTCACGCAGAAAAGGATATTATGTACGGCGTTTAACAGTTGCAAAAACAACGGTGTCTTTGTTGAGAGAAGTGAATGCATGAACCTTACTCTCATGACTTCCAAACTAACCTGCAGTAAAAACGACGACGCATCTGGTGTGAGCAGACACAAAGCTGGTCATGCAGAAAATATGTTACGTACAGCCAGTCCTTAACTGCCCTGACTGTATTTACTGCAATGCATGAATATTTACGACGACGCATTTGGTGTGAGAAGATTTTGAATATTTTCTGCCCTGACTGTATTTACTGCAATGCATGAATCTGTGCCACTGCATGAAGATGATACTTTTCGATATTTTATCATTTTTGGACTGTTTTACTCTAGTCTCTAAATCTCTATATATATTGTAATGAGATTCATGGAAGCTTCATTAAAATGTAGGAGAGTTTTATTGAAGTTAAATAAGGTTGGGCCATCTTAGACACTAAATTACTATGAAGCTGGTTTTTGTGTGGGTTCAGTGTGATTGAGAGAGTAAAATTTGAGTTATTTAAGATTTTAGCTTTATGATGTGCTCTGTAATGAAGAATTTTCTTGGATCATTTTAGATTTTTGTTTTTCAAATGTTTAGTTTGATTCAGATTCAGGTTGACTTGAAAATGATATGTTGATGGGGTTTGTTGATAGGGAAAACATTTCTTTGCACAGAAGCATCTCTTCATTTGCACTAGCTATGTTATTCTGCGTTCCATTTCGATACTCATGCACATAAGTCTGGGTTTTTCTCAGTTGATAGGATTATTATTATTTTTTTTCTCTGATTATTCTAATTTTCCATGTTCACCATTTCAGCAGAATGACGTGCATGTCCCTTGTAATCTCAAGAATCAACTGTCCGACGTATGAAAACAAATTCTTGCTGGCTTTCTTTTTTGTCAGGAGTATGAAAAAAATTAATTCATATTTATCTTGCGACATATTATAAGAATCAATCGACTATTCATACTCAATTTTTTAGGTCCATCTACTGTTTCATCTGCAATTTCAAAGTCCTAATTTATTGGGAGGGTTACACAAGTCCTTTTCATCAAGGTCTTTCGTGCTGCTCTTGCCGACTGAGCAATTCCAATCTAGATATATTTGGATTGTGTACTTAATGTCATAAAATTGCACGATATTAGCATTGTAAAAATCCTACTTCTTTCATTTTCTAATAAAGAATTGGGCATGCAGGGTTATGGTAACGGATATAATCACTGATGAGAAGCCATAAATTTTGTTCCTTGCAATATTATAGAAAGCACCAAAAGCAACGTCCAAGTTACAGAGTCGCAAATAAATTTATTCATTGCACTATTTCCTCTACAACTGCATCGATATGCTCCGAACGGTCTTTTCCGAGCACATTTTCCCACCAATACCTGATCGTTGCTGAACTTAATTGCTTTGAAGAATGTAAAAGATGCTTCTATACGTTCTGACAATTTAATGATTTCTCGTCTCATTGTCATGAAATCACATTCATTGGAATCGAACAAATTGAGGAGATGATCAAAGAGGCGAGAATCATTATAGAGCAGTTTAACGGTAGTCACGAGCATCTTTTGCATTCTTCAAATGCTATTAAATTCAGCAGCAACCATAGATTCTTTTTCAAAGCCACGGTATAATGTCACCAGTGCCAGTATGAGAAAGCAGCGGAGGTGAGTATGAACTCGCAATATTCCATTTTTTTACTACAATGGTTTTGTTTTTAAAGCAGCCAGTCGTGTAGGCAACCTTCAATTTTGAATTGATTTGTAAGCTTTTTTCTTTAAATCTCGCAGATAATAAGTAGGCAATTTTGTAGTTCAAACCCATTTTCTGTGTAAAGATGAAGAGGAAGAGGACAAGAACATATTGGAGTTACATCCCACAATTGCACATATTCCATTGTAGCGCTAAAACTGAGCTGAGTACTATCAAATTCAAGAGTTAATGTTAGATTGCAGCAGTGACGAAACTGTAAGCATTGTTAAATGAACATTTCAATTGATTTTAAGGTTAAAATATTGGATGAACATTAGCTTCAATAATTCACTGAGCATGCTCTGATTTAGCATTTGTGGAAGCATAGCCTTGTTGGGTATCTTACTTAGAGATATCAGTGTTATCTACTTTGTGTTAAAATGCAGAGCTGAAGCAGAAACAAACACGAGGACATTGCCTTGAAGGGCAATCATCTACCCAGTTCTGCCTTCCCTAATGTCAAACTTTTGAAAAGAGTTTCCCAAGGAGAAGGTTATTAGTCTGGCTGTTCAACTCTGCTATTTTGAGCCAGAGATATGCAATGATAAGTGTAACAAAAAATTTATTTAAGTTTAATCTTTTGACAGTTTGTCTTTTCTGTTTATTTTTCATTTTAGTTGTTTAAAGAGTAAATTATAAATTAATTAATAAAAATAGTAATGATTTGTTTATATTTATGAATCTTAAATATTTTCAAATTTAATTAATTCAGTTCTTTTAAGATATGTGAGAGTCTTCCGTATATTTTTTTAAAATATAAATATGTTCTTTAATTTTTACTAAGATACTGTTTTTATATTGTTTTTTAGAAATCTATAATATAAAGTGTTATTTTTCTTTATTATTTTCTTAACTGCATTATAATTTACTATGTGGAAAAGTGTAAGTATAATAGAAGTAAAATGGATTGCAATAATTGTTAAAAGAATAATATTTTCAATCTTAACAATTATTTTATTTTTAAACCATTTTTTCATATTACAAGATATGTAGATTTTTTTGAATCTATTTTTATTTTTTCATAATATGATATTTTTATTACTATTAGTTTCATTTTGGAAGTCACTATTCATTCTTTTGGTGATTGAAACTTTTAAAAATTAATGATTTTCATATAATTCTTTCTCTTTAAAAATTCTAAACTTTTTATTGCTATTTAAAAAGTTCATTGAAAGGTATTAATTTTTATTAGTATCTAGATCAAATAATATTTTATAAAGTATTTTTAACTAAGCAATATATTTTAGAACTTTTATTTTTATTATTTATTTTTATATATTTTTAATTTCTCAATAATATATAGTATGTATACATCTATTTGAAAATTAAAATATCCATGAGAGAATATCTTTGTTTTAATGTGTTAATTATTTTAGATATATTATATTTATTATGAAATAATAATATTTTGCCATATAAATTATACCAAATTTAAGGTCATTGTTAACACATACCCCTTCGTGTCATTGAAGAATTTCTCTTGGAGGATAAACATATAAGTTATTAGTGATCTCCTATAAAGAAAAATAATTAAGTTAAAGCATTACTAAGTGGAAAACATGTTTAGGTCTCAGTGCAAGGCTCACCCGTGTTTAAGTCAATTTGGAAAGCATGGGAGCATGTCAGGCATCTTATTGACAACCCTGGTGTTAGTAGCCATGATGTCCTCCACGGGGAAAGATCCATATGGTGGAATCTTTACCATGCCAATAAGCCTCTTGCCCTTACCCAAGGCTACTCGGCCAAACTATGGGATAAAGCTGGTATTAGATACTTCATTGACTTGTTTGAGCACAACACACTTATCAGCTGGGAAGAATTGAGCTCCTCCCACAATCTACCACCAACCCAAAAAGAACCTTTCTGATGGTTAAAAGGGCATGGGAAGCCCTGAATCTGCCATCCATTATTGACCTTGACTCTCACAGATTCTTAACACTCAAATGGAAAGACAGTTCCCAGCTATCCAAAATCAAGTGCTCTAGCATCTGTGATATGATTGTAAATAATGCCTCTATTGTTTTACACACTAATAAGATTTGGTTTGCTGATCTATCTGATAAATTGTGGCAAAAATGTTTTATGCAGATCTAGAAAAGCCCGATCCCCCCTAAAATACAATGTTTTAAATGGCAGATCATACTAGATAGATTGCCCCTGAGAAAGGGGCTGGCTAATGATGATCTATGTATAGTTTGCAGAATTCCTGACACCTGCAGACACATTTTTTTTTACTACACCTTCGCCAGGGAGGTTTGGCTAATGTTTGGTTTTGTTATTCCTATGCATATAAATGTCTTCAACATTATAATTGGACATATTGATGGCTTAAAAAAGGATGCTAATCTGTTTTGGTTTATACTCTCTTCCTTTATTCTGTGGTTCATTTGGAAAATCAGAAATGAGGATAGGTTCAATGATAACAGCAGATGCCTTACTGAGTCCTTTTTTAGACTCACCTTTTTTAAAATTGCTTCTCAGGTCTGCTTCGTCATGAATCTGGAAAGACACAAGTTCCTTCGCTTCCTCAAGGATGGACATGCAATGATGTTTATGTATGAAGTGAAGAATGGCCTTGAGTGGAGGCAGCTCTCAAGTGACCTCTCTTCATTCGAGGAGGCACTGAAGGTGCTTCATAAAGAAATCTGCAACAACAATGTTCCTGATAAAGACCACATAGCCATGCTTGCCCAGATTCAAGATAAAAAAAGGGTGGTTTGGATGGAGGGGGCCCAAGGCTGGACTGCCTGGATGGACACCTTTGATAATATTTTACATTAGTCACACCATTTTTTCATAAACTATTACTCTCTACTGGTAGTTAGTTTGGACTGTTAGTACTTAGTTTGGACTGTTAACTCACACTGTGACCTTGGTGGTTAAGGCGGTGCCTTTTTGTTTAAATCTGTAACTCTGTTATCCTCGATTTTTAATATTAAAAAAAAAAACTTTTTATTGCTATTAAAAGGTTCATTAAAAGGAATTAATATTTATTAGTATCTAGATCAAATAATATTTTATAAAGTATTTTTAACTAAGCAATATATTTTAGAACTTTTATTTTTATTATTTATTTTTGTATATTTTTAATTCCTCAAAAATATATAATATGTATACATCTATTTGAAAATTAAAATATCCATGAGAGAATATCTTTGTTTTAATGTGTTAATTATTTTAGACATATTATATTTATTATCAAATAATAATATTTTGACATATAAATTATACCAAATTTAAGGTGATTGTTAACACATACCCCTTCCTGTCATCCAAGAATTCCTCTTGGAGGATAAACATATAAGTTATTAGTGATCTCCTATAAAGAAAAATAATTAAGTTAAAGAATTACTAAGTGGAACAACATATATTAGAATTAATTCAAACATTTTAAATTCAATTATTTTATAATTGTTTTTATGTGATGCACTTTCTATCACCAAAAACTTATTGAAAAACCTCCAATTAAAAAAATATCAATATAGTATTAAATGTCTTAAAATAGTGTTTTCATCTTCTTATCTATCTACTTATTTTATATTCGTTCATCTGAATGATATTTACATAGAAATATAAAATAATAAATTTAAATTTAAATTAAATAAATAATTGATTTTCATTTAACATTGTAATCCTTTGAGTATAATTTCAATGATTTATTATATTACTATTAAAAAATAAAATAGTTCACACCTAAAAACAAATTCACCATCAAACATATATAAAGACATATAATTTTAATCATCTATCATATATATTAATATATGATATGTTCATAAGCATGTTCTTATTTTTTTTATTGAAGACACTTTTAAATAAAAAATTACAAAGTATTCAAGATACATCGACTATTGAGATAAATCTGTATTATAAAATATGATTCTAATATCATGATATTTTCACAGTCAATGCTAATATCAATTATTTTCTTCTAGATTTGATTGTGTAACTTAATTTTAGCATCAACATTCCAAATCACAATCCATGATCCATCATGAGGATGTTTGGAGAATGCTAAGAGATTAAAGATTTTAAGTTTGATCATAGAGTGTGATCCGAAATGTTGATGATATTTAAATAAGTTACAAAATCCAATCCAAAAGCAACTAACTAATTCACAAAAAATTTACCAAAAATTTTCAAAATATTTAGTAAAGTTTAATCTTTTCACAGTTTGTCTTTTCTATTTATTTTTCATTTTAATTGTTTAAAGAGTAAATTATAAATTAATTAATAAAAATAGTAATGATTTATTTATATTTATGAATCTTAAATATTTTCAAATTTAATTAATTCAGTTCTTTTAAGATATGTGAGAGTTTTCCCTATGATTTTGTAAAATATAAATATGTTCTTTAATTTTTACTAAGATACTCCTTTTATATTGTTTTTTAAGAAATCAATAATATAAAGTTTTATTTTTCTTTATGATTTTTTGAAATGCCTAATAATTTACTATGTGGAAAAGTGTAAGTATAATAGAAGTAAAATGGATTGTAATAATTGTAAAAAAATTAATATTTTCAATCTAACAATTATTTTACTTTTGAACCACTTTTTAATATTACAAGATATGTAGATTTTTTGAACTTATTTTTATTTTTTAATAATATGATGTTTTTATTACTATTGGTTTCATTTTGGAAATCACTATTCATTCTTTTGGTGATTGAAACTTTTAAAAATTAATGATTTTTATCTAATTCTTTCTATTTAAAAATTCAAAACTTTTTATTGCTTTTTAAAAAAAAGTTCATTAAAAGGAATTAATTTTAATTAGTATCTAGATCAAATAATTATTTTATAAAGTATTTTTAACTAAGCAATATATTTTAGAACTTTTATTTTTTATTATTTACTTTTGTATATTTTTAATTTCTCAATAATATATAGTATGTATACATCTATTTGAAAATTAAAATATCCATGAGAGAATATCTTTGTTTTAATGTGTTAATTATTTTAGACATATTATATTTATTATGAAATAATAATATTTTGACATATAAATTATACCAAATTTAAGGTAATTGTTAACAAATACCCCTTCCTGTCATCCAAGAATTCCTCTTGGAGGATAAACATATAAGTTATTAGTGATCTACTATAAAGAAAAATAATTAAGTTAAAGCATTACTAAGTAGAACAAAATATATTAAAATTAATTAAAACATTTTAAATTTAATTATTTTATAATTATTTTTATGTGATGCACTTTTCATCACCAAAAACTTATTGAAAAACCCTCAATTAAAAAAATATCAATATAGTATTAAATGTCTTAAAATAGTGTTTTCATCTTCTTATCTATCTACTTATTTTATATTCGTTCATCTGAATGATATTTACATAGAAATATAAAATAATAATTTTAAATTAAAATTAAATAAATAATTGATTTTCACTTAACATTGTAATCCTTTGTGCATGATTCCAATGATTTATTATATTACTATTAAAAAATAAAATATATTGGTAAGCCAAATGTAAAATAAAATAATTTAGAACTAAAAAAAAATCACGATAAAAAATATATAAACACATATAATATTAATGATCTATCATATATATTAATATATGATATGTTAATAAGCATGTTCTTATTTCCTTATTGAAGACATTTTTAAACAAAAAATTCCAAAATATTACAAGATACATCGACTATTGAGATGATAATATTATAGAAAATGATTCTAATATCATCAAATTTTCACAGTCCATGCTAATATCAATTATTTTCTTCTAGATTTGATTGTGTAACTTAATTTTAGCATCAACATTCCTAATCACAATCCATGATCCATCATGAGGATTTTTGGAGAACGCTAAGAGATGAAAGATTGTAAGTTTGATCACAGAGTGTGATCCGAAATGTTGATGCTATTGAAATAAGTTACACAATCCAATACAAAAGCAACTAACTAATTCAAATGATTATATTGTACAAACAAAAAAGGAGAAAAAAAAACAAAGATAACATTGAATCATCAAAATGAAAACAACCTCGCACTAGAAACCAAAACTTGGTATCTCTCAATCACCCCTATTGTTCAATATTAATTTGTACCACTTGCAGAAGAATCTTGAAGATTATATTCTGAAAAAGATTGTATTCCTAGAGAAAAAACCTTTGGGAGAGCATATATTTAACCTACAACTTGATAGCATCATTGCTAGTGCCATGTACTATTGAAGATATTATTAAATTTATTTGGAGTAGAAGGTTGGAGCAAATACTTTGGATTTCAATATCACAAAGAAAAAATGAATGAGATAATGCAACCAAACACCTAAACTTCAAAATGCACTTGATAATATCCAAATAACATGAACTAGAAATCTTGTTGTGGGAAGCTGAAAGACCAAGAAATGCAATCGTCTATGACCAAGGAAAGTTAAAAAATATAGTTAAGCAAGAAAAATGTGTTGTCCATAACAATTTAGCATTGGGACAAAATATCAAAAGAAGTGTTGAATGATTCAATTCACCCTTAAACTAGACAAAGAGGTGGAAACAAAAGAATAGTTCATGTTTTACCAATAGTAGCTATTTGAATGCAATATTGAATCAAAATTTTATAGGGTGAGTCTCCTTCCAAACCTCTTCTTATCTGTTTAATTGAAATCCAAACACCTTATGTGTAAGGATCAATAATTCCCGATCCACCCTTCTCCTTTGGGAGAATACAGTGTGAGCAAGATGTAGCCAACATGCCTTCTTTTCCTATTTCCCCATTTGGAACAAATAAAGCTTCGTGTGAGCTATGTTAGCTATTTGTAGCAAGTTTTAGAGGGTAGTAAACAATAATAAATATAGATTTGGCTAGCCAAGAGGATTTTATTAGCCACTTGTATATGCCCAACCATAGACAAAAAGTTATTTGTCCATGATAATAGTTTGGATTTGAACTTGTCCAATGACCACCTCCATATATCTTTTAATGAAAATCTAATTCCAAAAGGAATGCCAAGGTACCTTGCTATGGTTTCGCATTTTACTTTTTCTATTCTTTTAGGATCCAAGGTGGACGGGGGTTGGAACATGTCATCCAAAATTCAATTTTGTGCATAGCTAATTGTTAGCCCAAAACGACAAAGAAAAATTTAATGACATAAAAAAGAGTTTGTACATCCTTAGTAGTATTCTAACTAGAAATCATGCTATCATTAGTAAAGTGGGAGTTAATATTAGTATAGTTACTCTATCATGAGATGTCAGGAATGAGGTGGTTCAATTGGGCATGTGATGTACAAGATAACTCATGCACCAGCTTTGAGGATATAAAGGAATGGAACAAAAGGGTAGCCTAGGTGAATGGAATTTTGTAAGGGGAATTGAGGAGTAAAGACTCTATTCACTACTAATAAATCATTCACATCCATGAATAACATCTATAAATGAGCACAAAAATTAGGACCAAATCTCAATCATTGAAGTATTTAAAGGATAAATGACCATCTTATATGATAATAAGCCTTATCAAAGTCAAGTTTAAGAATAAAAGCATCATGGCCATTTACTGATCCCATTCTAATTATTCCCAAGCTAGCACGAAATTTTCAACAATAAATGTTCCTCCAAGGAATCCAATTTGTTCTTATTAGACAATCTCCTGAGCAACGACTTTGTTTTTTTGGCTAAATCTTTAACTATGATCTTGTATGAGGTGTTAAGTAAAGGTATGAGGCATCAACCATTTACAATATCTTCTTTATTTCCTTTGGGGATAAGCTTAATAAGGCATTAGTAAATATTTTCTCCTAAAGACCCAATTTTAATGCCCTAAATATAAATATTATTAAAGTCCTTTATATAGGGCCAAAACACATAGTAGAATTTCACAAGAAAGCTATTCATCCCTAGGATCTTCTCTAAAAAAAAACTTACACATAGCCTCCTTAATATCATTTATGGATAGATAGTAATCTACATAAGAGTTGTATCATGCTAAATTTTGTAAGGAATAAAATCACATAAGCTATCTTCCAAGGTATGAATCAAGGGGTCATTGATTGATTCATCAATAAATATTTGTTTGTAATGCTCATAAAAATGTAATCATGATCATTTCTTAGTTGATCTATTGTGAGTCATTAGTAGAAGTAATAATAGTAATTTATTTATTTTTATGCTTATCTTGTATGAAGTGGATGAAGAGTTTGGTGCTTTGGTCCCCTTCTTTTAAGTATTATAGTTAGGCCCTCAATTAAGAATCTTTAACCTTATAATCATCCATTTTTTGTAGTTGATTTCTAGTGCGAGAAACAAAGTTTTGAAGAAGAGTATTATGGGGATTATGATCTCAGAGTTTTCTTTTTTGGATAAGTTGCCCTTTAAGAGATTTCTCAAGTTGTGTACACTTAGATACAGTTCTCCTTCCAAATTCACAAATAAAAAGAGTACAACAAAAGATTATTCTCTCACACTAGATTATCAATCTATCATTTGGAGGTTTAGGTTCAGCATTTCAAATGGCTAAGAGGATATTTATGTCATCCTAATTTTGAAAGTGAGAAACATTTAGCTTGTAAGGAAGATCTTTAGGTGAAGACGAGTCTCCAGTAAGGGAGAGGGTATGTGCACAAAGATGGTGGTCAGAAAAGTGGACACCACCTAAAAAAAACATGAAAAACCAAGCGACGTGTACTTGGTATTAAAATTTAGAATCACTTCATACACGCTTAAGTTCATTGTCCCCGAGCCTAAAGCAAAGATATCGCGTGCACAGTGTTTTTAGGAAAGTGACCACGTGTGAGGTACCTGTCAAAAAAAGTATTTTTAAAAACGACTGGGTCTTATTTTCCCCGCGACTGCATCTTTTTTTTCTTCATTTTCCCCACGAAATCGTGAACGAGCTCCCACATTTCTCTGCCAAACACTATGGATCAATGTCCATTTTTCTTAATTTTTGTTTTTCTTTCTTTATTCAATTTTTTTATGTTTTGAATTTTAATTTCATTTATTTTGATTAGTTTTTTAAGTTTTTGTTTAAAAAACCAAATTTTCATAATCAAGAACAATAACAACAAGATGCACCTACTGAAAACGGCAAACAAAACCCACAAGAGATACCTCTAGCTCCTCATTTTGACCATACACTTGATACACAAGAGTAATTGATTAATCAGTTAGGGGAAAACATGTCTAAAATAAATAGATTGATTAATAAATTGAAAACATCTAAGCTTGATCATCATAAATCCCTCATCACTAGCCTAGAAAAATTAGCTAGTGGTGCCACAGCTGTTTCCACACAAATTACAAAATGGGTAAACTTAAGGGATATGTGTTGGAAATACTATGCTAGTGGGTTATCATATGAGGGAGTCAAAAAAAAAATATGTGCCCTTTTTGTTGATCCTAAAACTGGCCAGTCGTTACCTCTTAATGCAAAGAGGTTTCCCATACCTTGGTGTATTAATGTGTAGATGAAGAATGTTTTTTGGCAAAGGTGGTGGGTGGTCTTTGATGATCCACCTTGTAATAATTATGAGGTTCCATTGTATTATTTGAGAAAAGTATACTGTATGTTTGTGGGAATCCAAGAACACTGAGAGGTGGGTTGGGGGGGGGGGGGGGTTGAATCAGTGTTCTGCCAGATTGTTCAATTTAAACCTTATTATAACATGCATTCACCAACTGGTAAACTGGTACATATAAAACTAAACGAAGTAAAGCAATAAATAAGCCAATCACACAAATGAATACCATAATACAGATAATTATACATGGAAAACCTCAAAGAGGAAAAACTAAGATGGGATTGGTGACCCACAATATCAATCCACTGGCCATATGAAAAGATATTACATAATATGGGGACCTACACATGCAAGAAGGCTTACACCCTAGAGCACACTGCTCATCACAAAAGAGTCTCATTGACTACAGTTACTTTGAATAAGAAAACATAAGACTGAACTCATTTAATGCATCTGCTATGCCTGATTAAGTTCTCGTTCAAGCTCTGACTATTCCAGTTCTAAAACCCTAAACCCTTACCATAAAAAACCTCACATCTAAAATCATCTATAGATCATTATATAATATCCTCATTACATTCATATCTCTCATATCCTTACATATCCTTACATTACACAAAATGATCTAATCAACTGACCTATATTCTTTTACAATCCTTCATGACTCATGTCAGCTTACATAGATAATTACAAAATGAATATACATGTCAACCTATTACATATATACATAAATATCAAAATGAATTGTCGATTTCCGGATCTCCTAATGATGTCGTCCTCTTATACTGGTATCCTGTAGGTGAATTATCTTGGCCTTAATGATGGTACCCATAGAATCCTTCCTACCAGTGAAGATACCTACCAGTGCCAGTGTAGGTGAAGTGTCTGCAGGTGAAGAACCAAACCAAAGAATGAAGCCGGAACATGTTGCCATCCATGAAAACATATGAAACCAATAAAATGAGTGTCAGTTGCCAAAAATATCTTCCTTTGGCATTGATGGCAACACGCATGTGAAAAATGATAATCATTTCCATGTGTCGGTTTCACCCTGAGACTACTCCCCCTGAACTGAATATCCATCTGTGATCATGATCTGTACAAATACTCCATATATACTCCATATCCCCTAATGTCAAGAATATATTTTTCACCTATACCTCACTCTTTCTCTTTAAGCTTTGCCAGTGTGGGCTTACCAGCTATATCAATGCATTCCTTCTTATGTGCACTCAAGGAGTTCAACTGAGGACACACCAATCCTCTGAACCCTTTAGTTCTCCTAATAATTTTGTCTTTTTCCCTTTCAAGAGCTAAAACTTGAGCTTCTAATACCAAAATATGTCCATCAGTAGATGTGGTCAAATAATTGGAGCCATCAAAAGAGTTGACTATACCTATAATTTTATCCTGAGAATCCTTAATCCCTTTATCTATATCTATAGTAAATAACCCTGTGTTACAACAGACTCTGTATATATTAGTACATTGTTTGTTAGTAATTTCTTTCTTCTCTGATTCAATCATATGATCAAAAGTAGCTCTCTTAGTTTGTATTGATCTCTTTAATGCCCATCGGTTAGATATCTACTGTAGTGATTTAAAATCCTTAGAAATGTGCTCAGTAATTATTTTGAGCTTGCCGGATGGGTTTGCTCCTTTGCCAAAATGGCACTCTAGGACAAGTCTATGCAAAATTGGAATTGGTTGACCAATAATTCCTTTGTCCATTGATCCTTCCTTCATCATCTTCTGAGTGGCCATCATCATGAGCTCAGTAGAACTCATCTCAGTTATGCTCTTCTGCTCTACTAGGGACGTGTCAATTGACAATAATGATGTGCTCACTACCGGTTCCCTGTTGGATTCCTCTCCCTTCTCCTTTGATGGTTTGTTAAATTTAATAACTTCCTCTATTGCACCGGTGGCTTTGCCACTTGGTGCAGTATCAGTTACTGTCAGTTCCTCCTTATGAACTGTCTCCTTAACCTATACATTATGATCTGGAGGACTATTGTCCTCAATATTTGTAACCTGTACAGTCTGTGAATCTATCAGTATCTCTACATTTGCAGGTATCACCTTTGTGTCCTATACATTAGATTCTACTAGGGGCTCTACATCTAATGCCTTAATATCTTTCAAAATTGTAGGTGGGGTACCTACTATACCTTTGCCTTTCCCTTCAACCGAGATGTCAGTAGTGTCTGTTTTCACTTTCAGTGAAGTTTAGAAACAAGGGCTATCAATAAAGAATTGAACCCATGCCTTGTGGGTTAAGTGATTATTTCTTTAACCCTACCTGACATAAGACTAACTATCCTTTGCTTGCCTCAAAAGATTATTTTGTTTGTAACTTCAAGTGTCATATCCAACTCATTTGGAGTAATAGATCCACAAGTAGTTAGTAATTCTTGATTTTTTATGCACTTATCCTCCTCCATAGTTGATAATATCCTAGCATCTAGGTTGTCATATAGTTGTGCTTATATTTGCTTCTCAATTTCCAACAAAGATTTCTTAAATATATCCGGATACAATAAAACTGCTTCCTAAATTTCTCTTTACTCATCATTATCTAAGTGGTCATAATAGAATTGTACATTTTTCAACATACCATCCTTAGTGATTTCATCTACCAATTTTGTACAAGTCTTGGGTGGGATTATAGTTACATTACCAGATACAATTATAAGGTTTGTGTCATCCATCTTCTTTCTTCTACCAGAATCGGATGGTGCAAAAGGTGTATGAGATGTTTCCTTTGGAGCTCTTTTCTTTACCAGTACCTTGATTGTGACCTTTCTTACCAGTTGCTTCCTTGATTCCTCCTTAGACTCCTCACCTTTCTTCCTCAATACCCTCTTAAATGCTAAAGGTTTTTCATCTTTAGTTTCAGAGTCTGATGGAATAGGCTCTATGGATATTTTAGGCTCTTTTCTCTTCCTTCTTTTTGCCTGAACAACATCCATTAAGGCCTTGATATCCTGGGATACTTGTTCAACAAATTTGCTGCCCTTGCCTTGCTATTTCTCCCTCTTTTTCTGGTTGAATTTAGTTTGAACCTCTTGCTTCTTCTATTTTGCAATACCAAAGGATTTTTCAGTCTCATCAATAGGACAATCAATTAACATCTTGGCATAAGTATCTAGAATCTCAACATCAACTTCATATCCCATCTCCTCTATCCATATCTTCTGGGATTTGAATGCTTCCATTAAGGTTCCATCCTATTTCACCATAAAGAAGATCTTGGTTGAGTATTTCTCAATAATGTGTTTTTGAACCCTCTCTCTAGATTTCATTGTTTTCTAGAACGCCTTGAAATAACCCCAAACCTTATCATCTCGTTGACTACCCAAAGTAGCAATAGATTGTTTTAGTTGTCTACCTACCAGGACAAAAAATGTCCACTATCTCTTCCCAAAACCAGGAGTTTTATTAATGAAAAATAGCATCAAGCATAGAATAAGATTCCCATACTAAAATGTCCTATATTTCTCTTCTTTGATCTTCCCAAGGTTAATTAATAACTCATATAACATCCATCCATACAGATCTATCTTCTCATTTTCCCTCATAATCTAATGTGTATCATATATGCCGGAGCTAGAAACAAAATTGAGATGATTGGATTGAGTTACCTTATACCCAATGATCTTGCTGTCAAATTTGATGTCACTATCAATGATGGTGCTGACCCTCATTTATCACTGGTCCAAAGTTGTACTGGAGAGTTTGTTAACCTGATCCTTGTCTGAAGTTGTAGGAAGGTGTTGAAAGGTGTGAGTTTTTGTTGACCCTAGTCAGGCATCCTCATGGGACTAACTTGTGTTGAAGCACAAATTGGTGTATGAAATACAAGTTCAGGATGGATAAAATATTTTGATGGTTGATTTGGTGTTCCTGGAGTGGGAAACCATTGTTGAAACCATAATCTTACTCTTTTCAAGCCCCTAGTTGGTACTTGCTTTGTAACATGTCCTAATTAGGCCTAATAGACCTAATAGGCTCAATTTGGGGTTTGGATATAAGAAAGGACTATTAGAGTCTGAAACATTGGAATCTCTAGGAAATCCCAAAAGGGTAATCAGATCATCCATTTGTTTCTAGGGTCCTTTTGAAGGTCAAAAAATATAAGGTAGAAAAACCAATTAGGTTGACCTCATTCAATTAGGCCTCCTTCACTAGCCCAAGTTGAACGCTCTAGGTTGTAGACCTCAAGAGTTGCCAAAAGTCATTAATTTGGTGTATTTCAGTCATGATAGAGCCCCTTGGTCCATCCCACCTTGTTTCATAGTCATTTCATGCTTGTTAGTGTTAACCTAGCCTATGAGGGAGTAGGTCTAGATTGAGACACACAGATCTTGTCATAAAAATTATATGTGGGTAATGTTTCTTACATTGTGAAGTCTCTAAGACTATCCTAAGAATCTTGGGAAGTTTGAGAACTCAAGTGGTTGTTGGCATCAAAGGGGTAGTTGTGACTCTAGGTTGTGGGTGTTGGTCTAAACGCACCAATTTTTCCTGTTGACTCTGCATCATAGTGGTATGAGAGCAAGAATTTGGTCTTTGGAAGTTGACATAGTTGTGGTATATGTCAGAAGGATCTGAAGAAGAGACTTTTATAGTGCCTCCTAAGGGGAATACTAAGATAACCAAGAGACTCCAAGTGTTGGAGGATAAAAACAAGAGGTTAGATGATGAGATGGAGAAGTTGAAAGGGAAGAAGAAGGGTGAAGGATATGAATCTGATGGAGAGAAGGAAGGGGATGAGGAAGAAGGCCCTAGGAAGGAGGAGGTTCCTATAGATCATAAGTATCTCATAGAGGCCCTCAAGTCAATTGGAAGGAAGGCTGCAGATGCCAAGAATGAAATACCCGTTTTCCACGGTAAGATAGATGCTGATGAGATAATGGAGTGGATAGAGACCCCAAACAACCACTTTGATTGTGAAGAGGTGCCTAAGAACCAAAAAGTGAAAATAGCCAATTCCAAGTTAAGAGGATCAGCCCTCACTTGGTGGAACTACATACAAGGAGAAAGAGTCAAGGAAGGAATACGAATGATCTCCTTTTGGAGTAAGATGGCCTCAAAGATCAAGGAGGTCTATGTACCCATAGATTATGAGGTGCAACTATATTAGAAGAGACATAATTTCAAGCAAAGGGACATGGATGTCAACACCTATACTGCAGAGTTCCAAAAATCGATTCTTAGATGCAAGCAACATGACTTAGAAGAAGAAAAGGTTTCTAGATACATCAAAGGATTAAGGATGAACATACAAGATGAGTTGAACTTGCTAAGCCTAGATACAGTCCATAAGTGCTTCCAACTAGCACTGAGAGTAGAAGACAAATTGAAGAGAAAGAGAGAATAAAGTAATAGAGTTAAAGGAAAGAACTTTAGGGGTAGAGGAGGACGTAGTGGAAGAGGACACAATTCAAAGAATCAAGGAGAAGGTGGAAATAAAGACCATCAAAGTGACTCCAAATCAAGGGGTAACTTCAGAGGAAGAAGACGAAATAATAGAGGAAGGTCTGGTGGGAGAGGTTCTGGTCCCATGAGATGCTACAATTGCAATCAAATTGGACACCCGACTCATAGATGCCTTGAGAAAACAACATCAATCACTCAAGGAGATAGAAGAACTCAATTGTTCCATCATGATTCTCAAAGTGTTAAATCTCCATAAAAGGAATTGGATCCTGAAGAAGTAGCATGCTTGATGATGAGGAGGACTCTCTTGAAGGCCCCTACCACCCAAGAACCACCTCAAAGGATGACAATATTTTGAACAAACTTCTAGAGCCATGGAAAGGTATGAAAACTCCTAATTGATTCCGGTTCAATAGAAAATCTAGTGTATCTTAAGATGGTTCAAAAATTGAATTTGATAAGGATCTCTCATCCTTACCCTTACAAAGTGTCATGGCTAACAAGGAGTCAACAAACACTAGTAAATGAACAATCATGGGTGTATTTCTCAATAGGGGAGTATAAGGACAAAGTCTTGTGTGACATTGTAGACATGGATGCATTCCATTTGTTGTTAGATCTCCCTTGGAAATATGACCTAGAATCCCAACATGATGGGAAAAAGAACACATATAGAATCCACAAATATGGTGCCAAATATACCATGAAGCCCCTCTTGATAAAAAACCAGAACAATAGAAAGAACCTACTGTCATACTGATAGGGGAAAAAGAAATGTTGCAGACCATGAGGGAGGTAGGTGACATGGGGTATGTGATGATGTCAAATCCTGAGGATAAGTTAGAATTAGGGGACAAATTGAAAGAGGTTCCCACGGAGATTCAAGAACTCCTAAACAAATATAGTGGGGAAGTTGTAGAAGATTTACCCAATGTCCTCCCTCCCATTAGAAATTTAAGTCACCAAATTGACTTGATACTAGGATAATCCCTACCCAACAAGGTTGCCTATAAGATGAACCCTACCCAAAATGTAGAGATTTCTAAGAAAGTTGAAGATATCTTAGATAAAGGCCTCATACAAAAGAGTCTTTGTCCTTGTGCATTGTCCACTATCTTAGCCCCAAAGAAAGATGGAACTTGAAGACTCTGGACTGATTCAAGGGAAATTAATAAGACGACCATTAGGTACAAGTTCCCAATGCCCTAGATAGAGGATTGGATCACCTAGGAGGTGCATGTTATTTTTCCAAGATATACCTAAAATTAGGCTATCATCAAATTAGGACCAGACTAGGAGATGAATGAAAATGGATTTCAAAAAAAATGAAGGTCTCTAAAAATGGATTTCAAAAAAAATGAAGGTCTCTATGAATAGATTGTAATGTCATTTGGTCTTAGTACTCCTCCAAGAACCTTTATGAGACTTATGAATGAGATTCTCCATGATTTCATTCGTAGATTCATTATTGTTTATCTGGATGACATTCGTATCATTAGCAAGTTCAAGCAGGAACACCTAGAGCACCTTAATCAAGTTTTGAGAAGTCTTCATGAACACAAATTGATGATCAACTTGGAGAAATGTATCTTCATGAAGGAGGAACTCACTTACCTGGAATTTTTCATCTGCCAAGGTTCACTAAAGATGGACCCTTCCAAGGTGGAAGCCATCATCAATTGGCCAATACCTAAGACACCAGATGATGTAAAACAATTTCATGGCTTAGCCACATTTAATAGAAAATTCATCAAGATTTTCAATCAAAATTGTACCCTAATTTTTGACACAATCAAAGGAGGTAAGAAGAAAAAGTTTTCTTGGATAGAAGAAGCCAATAAGGCAATTGAGTATTTGAAGTCTAGGGTAGCACAATTTCCAATTCTTGTTATCCTTGACTTTAACAAGTTTTTTATTATTGAAATTGATGCTAGCAACTTGGCAATAGGGGCAATTCTCATTCAAGAGAGCAGACCTATGGCATTTTTCATAGAGAAACTCAATGAAGAGAAGAAGTATTCCACCTATGACCTAGAACACTATGCCATGGTCGAAGCCTTAAAGAAATGGAGACACTATCTCCTTCCAAAAGAATTCATTGTCTATACAGATAACCATGCTCTTAGCTATTTGAATGACTAGGATAAACTAAGTTGCAAACACATGAAATGGGTGGAACAACTTCAAGCCTATACCTTCGCCATAAAGCACAAAAAGGGGTAGGCCAACAAAGTTGCCCATGCTTTAAGAATAAGGATAGAATCGGTGCAGGAGATTAAACTTCAAAGCCTAGGAGTGGATGCCTTGAAAGATATATATGATGATGATCCAAATTTTGGTGAAGCCTAAAAGGTTTGTTCTCAATTTGAAGACGCATATCAAACAAATTTCTCTAACTTTTTGTTGCAGAACAGTCTACTTTTCAAAGGGGGAAAACTTTGCATCCCTAAATGATCCATGAGAGACAATATCATCAAACAGAATCATTGTGGTAGCATGAGTGGCAACTTTGGCCTTGACAAAACACTGGAATTGGTAAGAAGGCATTATTTTTGGCCCAAAATGCAAAATGACGTTAGGAAATTTGTTGAATCATGTGTCATATGCCAAAGAGAAAAAGGTGTGTCAACCAATGCAGGCCTATATCAACCTCTCCCTATTCCAACCAAATCATGGGAGAGCATTAGTATGGACTTTGCCATGGGTCTCCCAAGAACAAAACATGGGTATGATAATGTTTTTGTTGTTGTTGATAGATTTAAAACACCGGCACACTTCATCCCATGTAAGAGCACAAGTGATGCCTCTCACATAGCCAATCTCTTTTTCAAGGAAGTGGTTAGGATTCATGACCTACCACTCAACATTGTATCAAATAGGGATGTAAAATTTAAAGGGAACTTTTAGAGGACACTTTGGAAAACATTTGGGCACTGACCTATCATTTATTTCAATCTACCATCCTCAAATGGATGGTTAGACTAAAGTTGTCAATAGATCACTCGAAAACCTCCTAAGATGCCTCAAAAATTAGTATGGCCAATCATGAGATTTGATACTACCTCAAGCTAAGTATGCCTACAATGACTCCATCAACAAGAGTACCAGAAAAAAACCTTTTCAAATCATCTCTGGGATGCACCCTAGAGGGGTAATGGAACTCAGAGAGTTGCCTAAAGATACCAAGATCAGTGCACAAGGTGAAGAATTGACATAAATGATTAGATAAGTTCATGAATAGGTAAAACAAAAATTGAAACATATCACAAATAAGTACAAACAATCTGTAGATCACAGGAGAAGGGAAATACACTTCAAGGTTGGGGATAAGCTTTGGGCCTATCCCAGAAAAGGAAGATTGCCTAAAGGAAAACACACATAGATGCAAATGAGAAAGATTGGTCCTTGCACCATCATACACAAGTTTAGTGCTAATGCATATGAAATCTCACTCCCTCCATCCATTGGAATCTCTCCTATTTTCAAGTGTTTATGATCTCACTCCTTTCAAAGGTGATGTTGTTTCTATGCAGACTGAGAATGAAGAAGAGGATGTTTAATGGCTTAAGGATTTACCTGCTAGCCAACCTTTGGAGTTATAATATATCCTAGATTCTAAAGTTATCAACAAGACTAGGAGAAACACATACAAGCAGTATCTTGTTAAATGGAAAGGACTTCCTAATGTTGATGCCACTGCATGAAGATGATACTTTTTGATATTTTATAATTTTTGTACTGTTTTACTCTAGTCTCTAAATCTCTATATATATTGTAATGAGATTGGTGGAAGCTTCACAAAAATGTAGGAGAGTTTTGTTGAAGTTAAATCTCTATATATATTACTATGAAATTGGTTTCTGTGTGGGTTCTAGTGGAAAATGGTGTGCTCACTGTGATTGAGGGTAAAATTTGTGTTATTTAAGATTTTAGCTTTATGAAAAATTTACATTAAATTTTTGTTTTCCAAATGTTTAGTTTGATTTAGATTCAGGTTAACATGAAAATGATATGTTGATGGGGCTTGTGGAAAGGGAAAACATTTCTTTTCTATTCTCGTTTCACATGAGTTGAGGAAGATAAATATTGAGTTCCAAGTTCTTTGTACTATAGCATTTATTTTCTTTTCTTTTCTTTTCAACCAATCACATTGAGCCTTAATTAATTTGAAATATCATTCAAAACTATAGAAAATACCAAATTTAAAATTATTTCCAATGGTTCAATCAAAAGATATTAGTTAAACTCTCCACAAACCCCAATTTAGAGGGTTTTATGATAGTTTTATGAAAACTCATCCATTCTCCCTTCATGGTTCATGGATAGGTATAAAATCTGGTTCAAAAATAAGTACATTCATTGTGCTACATATTCCAATTTATTTTGGTATTCATTTAATCTGTTTATCTATAGAAATATGCACTAACATAAGGAAACAACGTGCTACTACAGAGAGAATCAAAGACTTTTGAACAAAAACCTTATCTTCCTTCATTGAAACTCCAACAAAAATACGTTGAAAATGAAGTAAAGGTCACATAATTCTCTTTCCACTCCTTCTATTATCCTTACATGGATATTTTCATCCAAACAATGGACCTACAACTCTGAATTGTCATCTATCCTGCAGAATAATGTGACAGTTAGTTGAGGATTTAACTTTGAAACACCTCCTCCAACTTTGCCACCACCTCAAATTTGACCATTTCATCCTTTTATAAGATATTTGGTAGTTAAAAATTACTTAACCACCTTTATACCAATCAACTACCCTTTTACAACTTTGGAAAACATGAGTTTTTTGCTTGACAACATTTAATGCCACAAATGATAACTTTGATGAATATGAACTCCAAACTTGTAAGACTTCACATGAACCTTCCAAATACATCAAAATGGACTTCAAATGACCTTTTACAAATTTTTTACCCTTTCATGATTCATTTATACAAATTTGACCTCATAAAACCAATCAAGACCTTATTAGGACAACTTGGACAACTCATTACAATTGGCTCTTTTAGCCTTACATATGACCTCATAATGACTCAAAATACATTAAAATGACCATATAAAATCAAATATGAGTTAAATGACTCATGAGATGATCTTTAACCTCTTGGTGTACTTTTGGGTTAGGTGCTTCTGCACCATAAAATAGAACTATCACCAATCCTTTAAGTTCTTAATTTGTCTGATTTTCACAATAAAATGCAGACGAACAGTCATTAACATATTTTGAAAATGGAAACATTTAGCCAATTGCTTAAGTGGAACTTTAGATAACCTCAATAATTACCTTCCATAAAATTTATAGAAAGATCCAACAGTGTAATCCAAACCGATATCATTTTTTGTAAAATTGGTAACCCTCATTGAGGGTTTTGACAGTTTTCACCAAAACGTGCATAACTTGCTACAAAGTGATTGAAATTAAATGAAACCAAAGGGAAAAAAAAAATTAACTCATGCCATTATCATATCCAATATATTTCCAATGGAGAAAAATTCTTTTTCATAAATGAAAACGTGAATGATCAGACTGCATTACCCAGAAAACAATGTGGAATGTGTAAAAACTTCAAATGATATTCATTTCCTTCCTCCAATCATACACACCCACATTGCATTCGACAAAATTATGGATCTTATAACCTCCACACATCCATATGGCAGTTACAACTGACTCAACCACCTTTAGACCAATCAACAACCCTTTTACAACTTTGCAAAACATGAGTTTTTTTTGCTTGACAACATTTAATGCCACAAATGACAACTTTGATGAATTTGAACTCCAAACTTGTAAGACTTCACATGAACTTTCCACATACATAAAAATGGACTTCAAATGACATCTTACAACCTTTTTACCCTTTCATGACTCCTTTATATAAATTTGACCTCATAAACTCAATCAAGACCTTATTAGGACAACTTGGACAACTCATTACAATTGGCTCATTTAGCCTTACATATGACCTCAAAATGACTATAAATACATTAAAATGACCATATAAACTCAAATATGAGTGAAATGATTCATGAAATGATCTTTAACCTTCTAGTGTATGTTTGGGTTAGGTGCTCCTGCTCCATACTACTGAGCTTGAAAGCTTTCCAAGTCCCTTGGAAACAACCTGCAAGAAAATTTTGTATCTTCGACTAAAACTTTGTCCTCATATTCATCTTTATCTTTGCCTCTTGCTTTCATCATTCTCTCATTATCCTCATGTTGCTGCTACCAACTTCAAAAAGGTAATCATCCTCTCAGCTAGTCATATCCATAGAGTATCCAATGGCTGCAACTCAAGGTGTTGCTCCAAACATAAGTCCACCATCAATGCTACACCAAACTCACCAACTACTTTGCCTCACCCAGGAGTCCTTTCCTTGCCTCTCTCCCCAAGTCTTTTGGCAACCCATTGGACCTCCTTCTTATGCTCCTTGGACCATCTCCTATGGCCCCATGAAAGACCTTCATGTCTGCCTACTTCCAACTAGTGGATATACATCTATAACCACAACCATTAGCAAACCAAAATAACAATCACTTGCTAAGCCTAGACCTTTTCCTTAGCTCTGATACCAATTTGATGTAGAGGTTCATGAAAAACCAACCAAGAACCCCAAATCAACCATGGAGTCCCAATCCTAGGATGCTCAATGACCCAAAATAATCATCATCTGCAATCTTGATATGTTTGAGGGATGTAATGGATAGGTCTCAAATATGGTTAAAAAATAAGTACATTTATTGTGCTACATATTCCAATTTATTTTGGTATTCATTGAATCCATTTATCTATAGAAACATGCACTGAAATAAGGAAACAACGTGCTGCTATAGAGAGAATCAAAGACTTTTGAACAGAAACCTTATCTTCCTTCATTGAAACTCCAACAAAAATACATTGAAAATGCAGCATGGGTCACATAATTCTCTTTCCACTCCTTCTATTATCCTTAAATGGATATTTTCATCCAAACAATGGACCGGCAACTCTGAATTGTCATCTATCCTGCAGAATAATGTGACAGTTAGAAGTTTTTTTGACCATTTAACTTTGCAACACCTCCTCCAACTTTGCCACCACCTCAAATTTGACCATTTCAGCCTTTTATAAGATATTTGGTAGTTAAAAATGACTTAACCACCTTTACACCAATCAACCACCCTTTTACAAATTTGGAAAATATGAGTTTTTTTCTTGACAACATTTAATGCCGCAAATGATAACTTTGATGAATATGAATTCCAAACTTGTAAGACTTCACAGGAACCTTCCAAATACATTAAAATGGACTTCAATTGACCTTTTACAACCTTTTTACCCTTTCATGACTCGTTTATACAAATTTGACCTCATAAAACCAATCAAGACCTTATTAGGACAACTTGGACAACTCATTACAATTGGCTCTTTTATCCTTACATATGACCTCAATAATGACTCAAAATACATTAAAATGACCATATAAAATCAAATATGAGTTAAATGACTCATGCCATGATCTTTAACCTCTTGGTTTACTTTTGGGTTAGGTGCTCCTGCACCATAAAATAGAACAATCACCAATCCTTTAAGTTCTTGTCAGTCCAAAATGCAAAATAAGACAAACAATCTTCCATTTTTTATGACTGGAATACTGTCCTAATTGTGACAATCAACATAAAGGTCTTTTGTTGATCTCTTCCAATAAGTTCCAAAGCACATCAAGAGGGGTTTATCTGCATAAAAAAATAACAACTAATAGTGCCTTCAAATATTCATAAACATAGAGAGGTCCCCTTACAACAAAGTGAACAAAGAAACCTATCACTGTCCCAAATCTTAATTTGTCTGATTTTCACAATAAAATGCAAACGAACAGTCATTAACATCTTATGAAAATGGAAACATTTAGCCAATCACTTCGGTGGACCTTTAGATAACCTCAATAAAGAATTTCCATAAAATTTATAGGAAGATCCAACGGTTAAAACCAAACTGATATCATTTTTTGTAAACTTGTTAACCCTCATTGAGGGTTTTGATAGTTTTCACCAAAATGTGCATAAGTTGCTACAAAGAGATTGAAATTAAATGAAACCAAAGGGAAACAAAATTTAACTCATTCAATTATCATATCCAATATATTTCCAATGGATAAAAATGCTTTTCCATAAATAAAAATGTGAATGATCAGACTGCAATACCCTAAAACAATGTGGAATGTGTAAAAACTTCAAATGATATTCATTTCCTTCCTCCAATCATACACACCCCCATTGGATTTGACAAAATGATGGATTTTATAACCTCCACACATACATATGTTAGTTACAACTTACTCAACCACCTTTAGACCAATCAACAACCCTTTTACAACTTTGCAAAACATGAGTTTTTTTTGCTTGACAACATTTAATGCCACAAATGACAACTTTGATGAATATGAACTCCAAACTTGTAAGACTTCACATGAACTTTCTAAATACATCAAAATGAACTTCAAATGACCTTTTACAACCTTTTTACCATTTCATGTCTCGTTTATACAAATTTGACCTCATAAACCCAATCAAGACCTTATTAGGACAACTTGGACAACTCATTACAATTGGCTCTTTTAGCCTTACATATGACCTCATAATGACTCAAAGTACATTAAAATGACCATATAAACTCAAATATGAGTGAAATTATTCATGGAATGATCTTTAACCTCCTGGTGTACGTTTTGGTTAGGTGCTCCTACTCCATATTACCAACCTTGAAAGTTTTCCAAGTCCCTTGGAAACAACCTACAAGGAAATTTTGTATCTTGGACTAAAACTTTGTCCTCGTATTCATCTTTATCTTTGCCTCTTCCTTTCATCATTCTCTCATTATCCTCATGCTACTGCTACCAACTTCAAAAAGGTAATCATCTTCTCAGCTACTCACATCCATGGAGTATCTAATGGTTGCAACTCAAGGTGCTGCTCCAAACATAAGTCCACCATCAATGCTGCACCAAACTCACCAACTACTTTGCCTCACCCAAGATTACTTTCCTTTCCTCTCTCCCTAGTTCTTTTGGCAACCCATTGGAACTCCTTCTTAGGCCCCTTGGACCATCTCCTATGGCCTCACGATAGACCTTCATGTCTACCTACTTGTAGCTAGTGGATATACATCTGCAACCACAACCATTAGCAAACCAAAATACCAATCACTTGCTTAACGCAGACCTTTTCCTAAGATTTGATACCAATTTGATGCAGAGGTTCATGAAAAACCAACCAAGAACCCCAAATCAACCATGGAGTCCCAATCCTAGGATCCTCAATGACCCAAAATAACATCAATCTACAACCTTGATATGTTTGAGGCATCTAATGGATAGGTCTCAAATTTGGTTAAAAAATAAGTAGATTTATTGTGCTACATATTCCAATTTATTTTGGTATTCATTTAATCCATTTATCTATAGAAACATGCACTGAAATAAGGAAACAATGTGTTGCTACAGATAGAATCAAAGACTTTTGAACAAAAACCTTATCTTCCTTCATTGAAACTCCAACAAAAATACATTGAAAATGAAATACGGGTGACATAATTCTCTTTCCAATCCTTCTATTATCCTTACATGGATATTTTCATCCAAACAATGGACCTACAACTCTGAATTGCCATCTATCTTGCAGAATAATGTGACAGTTAGAGGTTTTTTTGAGGATTTAACTTTGCAACACCTCCTCCAACTTTGCCATCACCTCAAATTTGACCATTTCAGCCTTTTATAAGATATTTGGTTGTTAAAAATGACTTAACCACCTTTATACCAATCAACCACCCTTTTACAACTTTGGAAAAAATGAGTTTTTTGCTTGACAACATTTAATGCCACAAATGATAACTTTGATGAATATGAACTCCAAACTTGTAAGACTTCACATGAACCTTCCATATACATCAAAATGGATGTCAAATGACCTTTTACAACCTTTTTACCTTTTCATGACTCGTTTATACAAATTTGACCTCATACAACCAATCAAGACCTTATTTGGACAACTTGGACAACTCATTACATTTGGCTCTTTTAGCCTTACATATGACCTCATAATGACTTGAAATACATTAAAATGACCATATAAAATCAAATATGAGTTAAATGACTGATGACATGATCTTTAACCTCTTGGTGTACTTTTGGGTTAGGTGATCCTGCACCACATTGCCACACCATCAAATTTCTCATAGATGACCTCTTGGAAGGATAAAAACGTAGATCAGAGGCACAACTCAACTAGAGAAGCAATTTCATCATTGGAATTTTTCCTAACAATCTCAATAGAGTCAGGAATGGGGACTTTGGTGAAAAGAGAGACCACCTCAAAGCTTACTAAAAGATCATTACTCTCTAACTTCTTGTCCTTGATAAAATCAATTAAATGGGAAGAATATTTAATGTAGGACTCAAATTTCCCAACTAAAGGGGAAATCAATTTGGCAAGGAATGAAGCTAACTTGTAGGTAGGAGAGCCTATGGTGTCCACTATGGATCTTAATGGAATGCCATCTTTATGGATTTTGGGAACACCATAGATGTGAGGTGTAATTTATTTGAAGGGCACATGTACTTCTTGGTTTCAATATCAAAAGAGGAGGAAGCCACTGCTGATTTGACCTTTCTTAAAAATTTTGAGCACGGGTTGCGAGAAAGGGTTATATTTATGTTCAATTAGCTTGTTAGAGTTTAATTAGAAGTAGGTTCAATTAGGGTTAGGACTACATGATTCAATTAGTGTTTAATTAAAGTTATATCTAAAACTAAATTTTTGAGTTAGAGTTAAATTATGGTTATAGTTCAAACATGGTTAGGGTTAAGGATCAATTAGGTTTATAGGGAAATTTTTTGATTTAGGGTTAGGGTTAAATTATGGTTAGGATTCAAAGAGGTTACAAATACAATTTAATTATGATTAGAGTTATAACTGGAATTAGAAACAAGACTTTTATTACAGTCAAAATAGGGTTAGGGTAAGGGTGAAGATTAGTGCTCAATTTAGGTTAAGGATTATTATATGTTAAATTTTGGATTCAATTAAATTTGTAATTTATATTTGATTAGTATTATAGTTAGGGTTCAATTAAGATTAAAACTTAATTGGGGTTAGGATTCAATTAAATTTACAGTTATTAAATTATTAATCTCTTCTATTTACTAATTGTTGGAAAAAAACATACTCGAATATTATTACTAACTTAAATGGAAAGTACTCGCCACTATGTGGCACTTTTTTTCTTTTAATATCATAAAGGTAAATTTATCAAAAAAAGAATATGGGTTACAAGCTTGCTTATTTGAAGCTTTTGTTCTTTCAATTATTTATCATTTATTTGTTGTCTTTGTAGGATTTTTGAGCACTTTCATAATTTTCAGATGTGAAAGAATTTAATATTCTAAATTGAGTTAATTATTTCTTTGAAGGATATTTTAATTATCAATTACATCAAAGGCATATTAAACTCACATAATGGATGCAAAAACCTCTGTAAACAAAAAGTAGAACCATTGAATTTGACATTTTTGTTGGATATCATCCTTTCACTTCAATAGTTTTTTGCTTTTAATTTTTTTTCATCCACCCATATAATATAGTCTTAATAGTTTTTTTTATTTTGTCAAGAGTTTAATAGAAATATAATGTGAAATAAGCAAAAACCTACCATAGCCAATCCCCTAATCCAAGATATAAGCACCAAATCAGCATGTGAGATACAAATATCAATCAACATATATAAAAAAAATGCAATGTGAACCTTGAAGATCAAATACTGAGCTTCTTCTCAATCTAATCAACTTTACAAAATTCTTACACCGTGCATAAGATCTTCAAATGAAACTGCATACAATAATTGTGTAGATAGTTTGCACACATTTTTTCATTGTTATCATACAACTCATTCAACATCATCACCCACACACTCGTACATGAACCACACTCTATAAAGAAACTGATTGATAATATATCTATTCAACCCAATAGTGATTACCATTACAAAATATTCAAAACTATTCACAAGTCATCCACAAACAAAATCATTAATCAAACATGTAGTCAACTATACCCTAAAGACCACATGTCACTCTAGGACTAATAGCATGCTATGTGTTACATCATATACTCAAAATGTATTTCCCTTCCATGATTAATCCCTTTTTATGCTTATGGTAGATAGTTATAGACCTATTTGTGTTCTTGATTCTCTTTGCTTCTTGCTTGACTCTTTATATTGACATTATCTTTTATATTAGTGGATTCATTATGATTACGATGATGATGTTGGTTCTATACTTTGGACTAAATATTGAAGTTGGGTTTATGATTAGCTTCATGATTATTCACTATTTAGGAGATGTGGTTCATGTTTATTGCTTGTGATGATTTATCATATGCTAAATTTAATTCAGTGTCTACATTAGAGATGGATGGTGTTGTTGTTATTGAGTATGGTATATCTTTGTCTCTATTGTTTGTGGATGTAGAAGGGATTATGTCACATGACTCACATATGAGTAGTGTGTGATGTGATTCTCTTTCACCTTCTTGTGTATCTTATGTTTATATATGTTGTGTATAGATGATTGGTGTTATGTAGGATGTAGGTATTAGGCATTGACTTCACCTAGTTTCACAAGTTTGAACATGTCTTTAATCCAAATAGTAGTTGGTCAAAGGTAACACTAAGGTCCTATTACATCTTAGACCTGATCAATTTCCTATGGGAGTTCTAGTGCTCTTGGTCTCGAGTCATCTTGTTAGGATTTGAGTGGTTTTATGTATGTTGTATTTTATTTAAACTCTTTGTTGGTTTTGGTGTTATTTGTAGTCATGATAAATAATAAATAAATGCTAATATATAATCTTAAGTTTGAATGATTAATTATGTAATATTTTAAGTGGGTCTCATATTATTGTTAGAAATATATGTTTGGTTGTCATTGATGTCAAACACGGTGATCTAGATTGGTCTGGATATAGTAAGTGTATAGAGTATAGGTGTTGCAGAGTAGTGATATGTATGTATGAAGGTGTTTTAGAATAGTACAAGATAGGTTTGTATGAATGAAGATGAATAACCTTGTTGATATGTCAAGTTATAAATGTGTTACAGTTGGTGCAGGTATATTACAGTTGTTGCAAATGTTGCAGATGTGTTTTTTGGAAGGTTGTTGCTTTGGAAATGTGCATTGACAGTATATGGATATGTCTTTCCATGTTGACCCATTTCAGATTCAGTTGTGGAAATTGACTTGGCGCTTTTGAATTTGTGCTTGAGAAGTGCATTTAGTAATGATGATGTTCAGTAGTATTTGTAGAGTTCTTCATTCCTCTGCATTTTGGTTTCGAGTGGTGATCTTCTAGAAATACATTGTTCATAATCTTAATTTTATTATGTCAAGTCGGATCATGTTTTTGTGTTTTGAAAACATGCTTGCAAAATTTCGAGGATATGATCATTTCGGGTTTTGCCAACGAATGTTTTTGTTTTTCTCCAGTGCTTGTAGCATGTGATCTGATCATTAAAATATTCTTGAAGGAAATCATGTAAAAGATTATGGAAGAAGTATTCTTGGGCAAAGTGTTCTTAAGGCCAACTTGATGCTTACACCGGTAATATATGTGTTTGTGTATGTAATATGATTTGATTGGTATGGTTTGAAAGTGAACCCATGTGTATTCAAGGATAATGTGCCTTGTGTAGGGTTTCACTTGTAAACAAAAGATGGGGATGATGAATTAGAAGATATTTGGGAAGAATTATATTATTGCATCAATATCTTCCCACTAGAATCGAGTGCTACATAGCTTAGAAATAGGGGTTTGAATCTTCATTTAATCCATAATAGATCCCTAAATACTCTATTAATCTTCTCTTTTACTTTAGGTTTTGATATACAGTCCTTGATGGCATAAATTAGAAATAATCATGAGTATAACTACCCCTTCACAACAAATCCACAGGTATAATCAAATGAAGAGGTTTTCAACTCGAAACTAAATTTCTCACATACACACAATTAAACTCCCTCATTGTATTTCAAGGATATTCCATGAGATTAAATCTCAAATACCATATAGATAGGCCTTAATGAGCTAAGGCTACTGATATGCACTTGCCACCAATTTGTTGTCACTAATACACACATGCCACCAAGGAAAGATAACTCTCACCTACCTAAGACAAATGTGGCAAACCAAATACAAGAACATGTCAATAAAAATCCTTTAGTTTTTCAATTCATGCCAAAAACAAGTCTATACATATATTTGGTTCAAAAAATAATTCACTGTTGTCATATCTAATTTTAACAATCTTTTATTAGAATATACAAATATGTTTGAAACAACCACGTTGAATGAAAAACTCTTGTGTTCTTACTGTCATAAGTTGAAAAAGGGATTTACAAAAAAAATACAAAAATCGTCCACTAACACAAGCTGAGAAAGAAAAGGAGTTACACTGCAATTTCTAAAACAACAATTACAACTATCCTTCTGCAAAAATTGTAGGTGTTTGGACAAGTCTGAAGACTTAGAGCACATATTATTTAGACAAAATTAGATCAGAAAATTTGAACTAGATAGGTGCGAGATGAGTTTGAACAAACAAGAAAGAAAAAATTCAAACATGACATTAGACAACTTGAACAGACACTTGCAACATCAAAAATTGTGAACTGGATATCAATGAGAAAATTGCCAACAACGAGTCTTCAACTATAACATCTTTTTTAGTGATTTTGATAGAATTAAGGTACCTACAAAAACTTTATCACATACAATATGAAAATAGGTACCCAATATATAATTTTCAATTCAATATGAGAGGACATCAAATTTATAGCCATCTAATATTTTTGCATGGGAATAATTCCATGCTTGTTTCTCTCAAACAACCCTCTTTGATATGCATGCAACACCCTTGAATGTATAGCATCATCATAGCTAGGAACCACCTATCATAGTCTACTCTAATTACAATGCTTTTCTCAACATACATAACAATGTTGTACATGGAATGCCCTTTCATGCATAAGAACTTCTATAGAACACACCACAAGACTGAGAGGGGGGTGGGGTGAATTGGTCCAAACCTCAAAATATTTTATTTTTGGTCTTTTGAATATCAAACCACAACTAACATAATTGTAATTATGAAACATGAAAGAACAAAGTAGAAAAATATCAAACCACAATTAACATTATTGTAATTATGAAACATGAAAGCACAAACCAGAAAAAACACGTGAACACTTGATTTATGTCAAAAAAGCCTAAGATAAGGAAAAAAAATGGTGATAATCACCCTCACAACATGAATAATTGATTAGAATGTTTTAGGCTCAAGGGCAAGGAGCTCACTACCCTTGAAAGGACTTGGAAGACTAAGGAACACAACCTTAGTGCAAGATACAATGATTGTACAAGATGCCAAAAGGAACACACCTTTTTTCTCAAGGTACAAGGAATAGATGAATTGGAATGAATAATACCTCTTGATCATGAAACTATCCTGTCATCTATGTGTCAAGTGACTAATATTATGGCAAACACATTTGACTACAATCATTAAGTCTCAACTTTGTCGTATAGAAGATATCATCATCACAGCTCTTCACAAACTATCTTTCACACCAAATATGCTTGCACAACATTCACATTTGCTTCACATCAATTCACATAGATTGCACACCTAAACTCATACAACCACACATCTATATATACCAGATAATTCATTAAAAATCTCAACTAGGTTAACCACAAATAAAATATATTATATTACACAAATTTGGTCATTCGGACATACAACACCCATTGTGGTCCACTCCAGGGGATATAGGGGACCCAAGCACATCAAAACACATCCTTTTTAAAAGATTCCAATGAATTGAACATGCTAACATACCCTCCAAGGTTGGTATGAAATGAAACATGTAGATAAATAATATAGCATGTCAATAGATCAACCCAAAGACATTTTCTAATGCACAAAATTCAATATGGATCTACACATGACACGATGAGACCCATATCAACATCTAAAATAAACCACCAAAGCATATCCAAACAAAAAATATGTAATCCAGATAGGATACACCACCTTAGTCAACTAGACATCAACCCAGGTAACAACATAGAACTCAAAACAACAAAAATCCACTTACCAAATAAATCAACACCAAAAATTGAATTGTAACACTGCACATAATCAAATGAAAGTGTCCTCCAAGTTGCAACATTGAAAACCATGTATCAGAGAACCACCAAACATTCTCTTAATCAGTTTTGATAGACACCCCATTGTTTGAAACAATAACAACTAACTCTACCATCTGAGTAGTAGAGGACATACAAACTTAATAGTACAACATACACAATTCATAAACATTATATCTAGAACCCCACTCTATAATATTCACATACAAGAGGAATGCAAACCATTCTTCCACTTGGACATTAATTACTCTTTCTTGCATATTGAAACTTCCACTACACCAACGTTCTGAAAACACCTCAAGCTTACTCAATATCATTATGGTCACACAACAATAACTTCATAACATTCACTTTCAAACCATCTTCAATATCCACACTATGCATGGCAACATGAATGACACTACTAAACATGTTGACTTCTTTATTTATAGAAGACTTCACTAGAACTCAAACTCAAGAGACCAAATATGAACAAACCACTATAACCTAATAGACTTGAAACATGGACTGTATGTTGAAGACGTGGATGACAGATCAACTAGTTTTGAGTAATTGTGAAAAACAATTTTGAATGGACCTTGCAGTTTAGTTTCACTTTACTACCACTTCTCAAAGAAATGTGGGAGAAATCATAGAAGAAATTAATTTCCTTGAACAATTTGTTCAATATGCTAAGACTATTGGTTTGAAAACACAAAGTATGTATGTTTTTTCTAGTTTTGTCAATAGGTAGGAAGAAATATTTTAAGCGTTGACTTTACAAACAAAAATAATCTTCTGCATTTCTGACCTCTTCATATATCAAAATTTCTACAATTCCATTAATTTTTATTTGTAATGATTGACTATTAGGTATGTATTTAACTTTATCTCCCATATGCTATTATTTATCTCAATACTCATTTATAACATGTTGATCTTATCTTTCATGTTGGGTGAAACATTAATGAAAACTAAACGACGTCTTTCAAGAAACTCTTCCTCTGTAAAATCCTCATTTAGATTATGATTGAATGTTTATTTTCTTCCTATTATTTCCCCAATGTAGAGAATATATTGATTTTGTTGTTATCAATATCCAACACATAGGCAACGTTAATAATGATGAAAATTAGAGAATTGTTAAACGTCGTTATCAAATCTAGTGGATGTGGAGAGATTTTAGTCAAACAATATTCCTGTGAGTATTAAAACCACTTCCATGAGAATTTGAGAGCTATAAATAGATGAAGGATTATATTCCTTTCTAAATTGAACTATAAGTAGTGCTAGGAGATCAATAGATCATTGTAGTATTTTGTGAACTGAAAATAAAACTGCTTGAACTAAGTCTTTCATTTTCTTCTGTACTTGTTAGCACGGTTTTTTTTTTATATATATATATATCCATGTAAACCACCATAATCTTAGCTAATAAATGCAGTTCCAGTGAACAACTTATGGAGTTAATTTAATCTCGCCTTATACAATGACCATTCTTCATGGTAAATATAAAGTTTTCCAGCTTTAGTACAACAGAAATGACATTGAATGACTGTCTCTTGGTCTTCAACACTGGAATAAGTCTTGCTGATATTTTCATAACTTCTTTTAAGATCTTTCCAAAGTTAATAGGATGTGAGTGATATTTTTGCATCTAATATCCTTATTTTTGCAAATCTTTACCATCTTCAAAAAAAACAAAATTGAATTATCTATATGTATATAAAATTATAATTTAAAGCACTGATATGATTGGCCTATATCGGCTCTAGGTGGGCCTGTTTTCTCTTTGCCATCACGTCTTATTCCTGCCAAATATATAGTCAACTTCTTCGAATTGAATAAGTATAAGAAATAGATTAAGGGTTTAAATGAAACAAAATCAAAGAGTGTTCTGTTCATAAATATAAACAACAATTTTACATCTAAAGAGATTAATTTCATAACAACCATCTACAATGTAGAGAGAGATCCAAGTACAATTTCCTCATTTCCTTCCTCTACCTTAACTTACTAAACTCATCCAGGTTATATTGTAGATGTATCATTAAAATATATAATTACAATATATGCTTGCTGAAAAAAAGGGAGAGTAAATATATGATTAAATGAGAGTAATTGTAAAGAGGTTATGCATTCACTTCCTCCTCACGTGCACATTATAAGTAAATAGGTAGTTATTAAATTTATGTCAATTACAATACTATTAACATGCATTATACCTCGTCAATTTGGTAAATATAATTATTGAACAATCAAAATAACAGTAAAAATAGAGCAAATGGGTGTAAATCTATAACTACTCTATCTCCTTTGAGCCAACTGATTATTCAAATAAAATATCAAAGAACACACTATAACAATAATAATCAAATTGCAAAAATATAACAAATAGAAATCAGAATAAAACCAGAGTGGCTTGTTTTTTGAACAACACACAAATTCTTTATTACTGCTTAATAAGATAGAATACAAAGATTCCTTATAAATAGAGTTTTTGAGCTTCACTAAGAAAATAATTCAAATTCTCTAAACATAGAACATACAGTACTAAGGATAGAACATGCTATGCATGCATTTATTTGGTGGAATAAATCATACTAAAAATGTAAAATAAACACTACATGCTAAAAACTAAATCAAGAAACTAAACCAACTACGGGCATGCATTCTTGGGTGCATAGAAACAGTCTTAAAATAAACTCCAAACTAAATTTAACTAATAGCATGCACAACATGCTTTATCTTCAATAATGTAAAAACTAAAAAACTAAAAATAGCCTAAATCTATTCGAATCCTTTGACGGTGCATGACTATGCTTTAATTGGTGCATGATGGTGTATGCATGCTAGAGCTTCCTTACCAAAAAACAAAATCACTTATCTTCATACTCCCCTTTGATGCTGAGAGGGCCTATAATCTTATCTCAAAGTACCAAAAACTGATTTTTCGCAACTGCTTTGGTGAAGATATCTGCTACCTGATCCTGAGTGTTGATGTGCTTCAATTCAACTTCCTTCTTCTATACCAAATCCCGAATGAAGTGATATTTCATGTCAAAATTCTTTGTTCTACTATGATGAACTAGATTCTTTGCTAATTTGATGGCACTCACATTGTCATAATAAATCTTTGTAGGTTGAATTTGCTTTTCTCCAGTTTCTTCCAAAATATTTTTGAGCCAAGATCTTGTATACATGTTGAAGTAATTGCAATATACTCTACTTCTGTTGATGAGAGGGCAACAATGTTCTTATTTTTTGAGCTCCATGTAATCAAACCAGAACCAAAAGAGACAATTTCCATATGTGGACTTACGGTCATCCATACTACCTCCCCAATCTAAATCACTAAAGCCTACAAGATTGAACTATTCAAAAGAGTAGTAATGAATACCAAAATTTGAAGAACCTTTCACATACCTCAAAATCCTCTTGGCTACTTTCATATGTCTTTCTAATGGATTTGTCATATACCTTGAAACAAGTGAAACTAAATAGGCAATATCAGGCCTCATGTGGGTTAGAAACATCAAGCTCCCCACAATACTTATGTAAGTTGTCTCATCAACTAAATCAGCACCATCATCTCTACACAACACAACTCCATGAGAACTTGGAGTGGAGGCAGGGTTACAATTAGTCATATCAAATTTGTTCAGCATATCCTGTGCATACTTTGTTTGATAAATGAAAATCTCTTCCTTACTTTGATAAACCTCCATTCCTATAAAATATTTCATGAGACCAAGATCTTTCATCTCAAATTCATTCATCATAGCAACTTTGAATTCATCTCTGATCTTACAACTACTACCCATAGACAATAGATCATCAACATACAAACTTATGATTAGAATATCAGTACCTTCTTGTTTGTAGTAAAGGGTAGGATCACTCTTACTTCTTTGGAAGCCATTCTCTTGAAAGTATCCATTAATCCTGGCATACGATGCTCTTGGTGCTTGCTTGAGGCCATAAAAAGCCTTCTTCAAATTGTAGACATGATGGTCTTTACCATCCAGTTAGAACCTTGTGGCTTCTCGACATATACTTCCTCTTCTAAGTACCCATTCAAGAAGGCACTTTTCATGTCCATATGATGTATGTTCCACTTCTTATGAGCTACTAAGGAAATCAGCATTCTTATGGTTTCCTGTCTTGCTACTCGTGCAAATGTCTCTTCATAATCAATTGTATACTGCTATGTGAAGCCTTTAGCAACTAACTTGTCTTTTGTCTTTCAACAGTCCCATCACTGTTAAACTTGGTCTTGTAGACCCATTTGGTGCCAATATTTTTCTTGTCATGCGGAAGTTTTGTCAACTCCCAAGTGTCATTCCTGTGAATAGACTCCATCTCTTCTTCCATGGCTTGCACCCAAACCTCATTAGTACATGCATCTTCAAAACATTATGGTTGAAAATTAGCCTTGTCTAATAAAGAAAAATTCACTATCTCACCTATTGGGTTTTCTTTATGTATGAGATTTGCACTCCTTTATTAGATATCACTCAATCTCCTTACATGTAGAACTTGGAGAAGAAGCTGGACTTGAACTTGGTACTGAAGAGCTTGATGAAGGGCTGCTTGGTTGAGTTAAACCATTGGATACAAAAACATTAGTTGGTTGCTCATGATCAATATCAACAATTATATTATCATTCAAAATAGATTTTGGCTTCTCAACATGGCCTTTTAAATGACCATAAACTCCCCCTTCATAAAAAATTACATCTCTTGAGGCAATAAGCTTATCAGTAATGGGATTATACAATCTATAAGCCTTTCTTTTCTCAGTATGCCCAATATAAATATATGACTCACTCTTTGCATCTAACTTCTATCTATTCTAATAAGGTACATGGACATAAGCCAAACAACCAAAAACTTTGAAATGATTAACATTAGGGCTTTTTCCATACCAAGCTTCATAAGGAGCCATCTTTTCTAGTGCACTGGTGGGGGTATAGTTGAGGATGTACACTATTGAAGCAACTACATCTCCCCAATAAGAATTGCTCAATCTTGTGGTTTGTAACATGCACCTTTCAATTTCAACCAGAATACAATTCTTCCTTTCAGCTACTCCATTCTATTGAGGTGTGTAGGCAGTAGGAGGTTGCCTCCTGATTGCATTCATATCACAATAACTATGGAAAGCCTTTGAACAAATTTCTTCTCCACAATCAGTCCTCAAACATTTGACCTTGCACCCTTTCTCATTTTCTATGAGGGCTTTGAACTTCTTGAATGTATCCATCAATAAAAGTGATGAAATATGATGACTTACCCAAACTCTTAGTCTGCATAGGACCACATATGTCTGAATGAACAAGATGAAGTGAGTGATGGGCCCTCCATGCATTTACCTTTGGAAACTTTTCCCTTGCATGCTTGCCTTTAGCACATCCTTCACAAACCTCCTTATGCTCCTCTACCTTGGGCAAACCAGAAACTAATGCATGCGAGGTTAGAAACTTCAAACTATTAAAATTTAAATGCCCATACCTGAGATGCCATAACCAACTTGAATCCTCATAAGCCATATTTGCCAAACTATTGTTATGTTTACCAAACCTCAAGGAGAACATCCTATTTCTTGTCATAGGCACAACAATGATCACCCTATTGTTCTTATTCTTATCATATATAGTACATGTCTTATTCTCAAAGACTACATTATAATTTTTCTCATATAGTTGTCCAACACTTAACAAATTGTGCTTCGATTATGGAGTATAATAAATATCATGAATACTCTTTATAGATTCTTTTGTTTGGACCTCCATAGCTCCTTTGGCAACAACCTCCAATGATTTATTATCACCAAGATGGATCTTGGATTTGAAACTTCCATCCTTTGTTGAAAACAACTTCTCATTCCTTGTCATATGGTTAGAGCATCCAGAATCTAGGTACCAACCATCTTTACTAGTATTTTCACCCTTGGCATAAGATAAAAATAAGTGATTGGGAGGATTCTCACTACTTTCTTAAGCATAGTTAGCACTTTTACCTTCTTTCAATTTGCATTTTCTTTCAAAGTGGCCATACATGTTACAATGGTAACATTGAACATTTCTCTTATCAAATCTGCATCTACCTCTTCCTCTGGAACCACCTCTTCCTCTTGAGCCACCTCTGCCTCTACCTCTTGAAGAATTTTTGCTTTTCCCTTTACCTTGGATTTAATTGGTTTTGTCACTACTACTATTTGCATCTTCATTTTTTGTGATTTTCAATTTAGAGGAAAATGTTTTCTCTACACCTTCAAAAGAATCTTTCAATCTTTCTTCATGAGACATCAAGGATCCAACCAATTGATCAAACTGTAGTTTTGTAAAATCCTTGCTTTCTTTTATAATTATGGTAACACGATTCCATCTAGGTGTGAAAGATCTCAATGCCTTTTTTTTATCAAAACTTCATTACTTACGATTTCCCCAGGTGTAGCCATTTTATTGACCACATCTTTTACTCTGACACAATAGTCACTTGTACTTCCAGCTTCTTGCATCATCAAATTCTTGAACTCTCGGTTTAATGTCTGAAGCTTGACCCCATTAACTTGACCACTCCCCTAGTAAGCTTCTTGTAGAGTGTTCTACGTATGTTTGGTAGTTGTTGCTCCTGATACTCTTGGAAATAAGCTCTTATCAAGAACTATCTGAATGTGAAACAAAGCTTGAGAATTCTTCTTCTTTGCTTCCTTTCTTGTTTCTTCCATTGGCTGTAAGGCATTCCAATCAGCTAGCTCCTCATAACTTAGTTCAATAATCTCCCACAAATCTCTTCCAATAAAAAAGGTCAGCATCTTAATGCACCAAAAATCATACTCATTCCCATCAAATTTTGGAATGGGCATCTGGTTAGAATTTGACATGATTAACTTTGGCAAAATTCCAACTAAAAAATATTTAACCCAAAACAATATTAGCTGCTCTTATACCACTTGTAGAATCTGTGACTACTTTGTCTCCTCTGAGACAACTAATTAATCAAATAAAAGAGCAAAGAACACACTATAATAGTAATAATCAAATTACAGAAATATAAAGAACACAAATCAGAATAAAAACAGAGTGGCTTGTTTTTTTAACAACACAAAAATTCTCTATTACTGCTTAGTAAAATAGATTACAAAGATTCCCTATAAATAGAGTTTACTAGCTTCACTAAGAAAAGAATTCAAAGTCTCTAAAAATAGAACATACAGTACTAAGGATAGAGCATGCTATGCATGAATTTATTTGGTGGAAAATATCAGACTAAAAATCTAAAATAAACACTACATGCTAAAAACTAAATCAAGAAACTAAATCAACTATGGGCATGCATTCTTGTGTGCATAGAAACAGTCTTAAAATAAACTCCAAACTAAATTTAACTAATAGCATACACAACATGCTTTATTTTCAAGAATGTAAAAACTAAGAACTAAGAATAACCTAAATCTATTTGAATCCTTTGACGGTGCATGACTATGCTTTTATTGGTGCATGATGGTGTATGCATGCTGGAGCTTCCTAACCGAACGACAACATCACTTATCTTCAATTGGAACTACTAAGAGTATATAATTTGCACAGTAAAAAAATAGAGCACCTGATAATACTTAGAAACTCTATTAACATCACATAATCAAACCAGTTTTCTGTGTTATATTCTTACACTCATAATGGAAATATAATGGAAATAAGGCTACACTATTTATAGACTAAGGCATGCCAACCTCTAGAGGATTCTGGAGTATTTTACATAGGCCATGGTGAAGAGAAATCTAGAAGGTAGAAGAGACTTGTCCTAACTGGAACATTCTAGAACATAAATTATAAATATTCACTTACACAATATTGTAGCTAAAATAAACATTATTCCAATGCCCCCCATAATGCTTATTTTTAGGGGATAGATATTTCCTTGAGTTTTAACAAGTTTCTAAGTTTGAGAAATTTTACAATAAACAATGGTTTCATAAATATGTTAGCAATTTGTTTCTCTATGCTACAAAATTAGAGGTCTACCTCTTGACTTTGAATCAAGTTATGAACAAAATGATGATGCACTTCTATAAGGTTTCTATGATGATATAAAATAGAAAACATGGTAAAAATTAATAAGATACGAGAAAATACTCTAGAATTTTACTAGAACCAAAATCACCAATGAAACTTATAAAAAAAACAGATTTAAAGCCAAACACAAGTTATACTTTTCAAATGCAGATTTCTCCTTTTTGTCTCATTGTGCCCTATCTCTTGAGATCTTGCTGTTGATTGATATAATCTTGCTCTCAAAATTCCCTATTCTTTGTTCCAAGATGACTCTAAGATGAATGGACTTGTGGTGGATTTGATGCAAAGAAAAAATGATTTCACAATGCAAGGCTATGATGATGATAAGATGCAATGAGAAAGATAAGATGAGGCTAATGACAATGATGAAATGATATTAATGATATGAAATCCATGATGTTAATTGAAATCGTGCAATTACACAACAATGTAAGTTGAAATGCTATGATAATGAACTTGCAAATGCCTATGATAATGTATACTAAAGTCAAAGGTGCACTTTGATATTGCTATGATCTCCCATGTTGTCCAAGAAAATATGAAGCAGTCACTGGCAAGGAGGGACCTCATAGAAATCAATTCGGACTGGTCAACAAGAGTAAACACAACAAAAACACAAAGATATGATGGAGGTAATGCAAAAAAGATTGTTTTATTGAATAAAAATTGATTACATCCAATCGGTAATAACCGGGTTACAACATACCGGCTCACAGGCCTGGTAGAATACATAGAATAGGTTACAACCGGGACCTTGAATCATGAAATCTATCTTATACGCATAGTCTAGCTACTTGATTCTATGATTTATTACATTCTAATGTATAATTACAATTATATATCAATCCAAAGGATCCGGTCACCCCAAAAGGGATCAAAACCCAAAGAACAAGACCTAACGTGAAAAATAAACAAGGTCAGTCTCTGTTAAGAGATTCCTCCAAAAAATCCAAAGGATGAAATCTAGATTGCAAGAAAAGGTCAACCAGATTTCAAGGAGCATTAGAATCAATTCCCAAGGCTCTGCAAGCTTCGGAATGGGTTCCAGTAGATCATCAAAATAGGTCCAGGCAATCGGTAACAGGAAACTATCATGGAAATTGGTAGCGATATCTTGCTGGAAAATGATCCAAATATGATGCGATCTAGAAGAAAGAAAGATGATCAAGTCTTCAAGTAGAATCCAAATCCACAAGATCCGGTGAGCCAAAACCTGGACAAACAAAAAGGAAAACTGAAACTTCAAATAGAAAGCAAAAGAGAAAGGAAAATGTTTTTGGTTGATGCTAGATTGTTATGAACCGGGGATGCTCCTGCATCACAATATAAAACTATAATAGACCCACACTATCTAACTCCAAAATAAGGATGAGAGGCTTCCGTTTATAGGAATTTCATGGCTTAGATCCAAGGTGCCAAAATCAACAGTTGAGGAATCAATCTTATGAAATGGAGGGTCGAGATTAAATTGGTTGAATGAGAGAAGAGATAGAAGGAAGATGTTCCTACTACATTGACAAGAGAAAGGGATATGTAGCACAAGGAGTGACATGGCAAGATGCTCACAAAGACCATTAGTGAAAGGTGGATGAATGAGTCTAAGTTGTAGGGAGGTTGGAAGGAAAATAATTTTCATGAGACAAGTGTCTCATGAGTCTCCTTTGACTAGGATGATGTAGAGAAATCAATATCTATAGTATAGGGAATATTGAGAGGAAATAGGAAACGGAATGCCACATAGGCCTTCAATCCCATTTGACTAGAAGGTGTGTTGAGGGTAAATGGCTAATTAAATATTAATAATATTGAATTTTTCTAGCAACATGGAGGTGATGAGTAAGATGATGTGTAGGATGATTTGGATGAGTGATTTAGATTTCAAGAGTGTAACTTTGTCTTGGAGGAATAATTAAATAATTAGGATTATTTAATTTAAGATAACTTTTGAATAATTAGGATATTTAATTAAATAAATTAAAATTTATTTAATTATTGGAAGGATGGGATGAATATGACTCAAAAAAATAAATTGGTATATTTATTAATTGATAGAGGAATAGTAATTAAATAAATAATAAATATTTATATAATTTATCTCAAACCATTTTTAGGTGCATATAGTTTCAATATCAACAAAACCCAATTGCCTATATCAAAACTCTTTTTTTCTATAGTGTTGGAAAGTAGTTTTCATTCTATTTTGTGTTCTCCTTGATCTTATTGGTACCTATTTTTTTTATGATATGTGTGGTGTTTTGCAACATAAACTCCTAGTATCATCTTTAATAATGATTTGATTGATGTGGGTTGTAATCAATATAATATCATAAATGGGAACATCTTTTAAGATTTATGGAGGGTAATGTTATATCACTATTCTTTTAATGGGAGCACTCACCCATTGAGATGGTTTATCTGAAGTGAAATAATGTAGATACCATTTCAACCACTTATGTATGATTTGAATTTACCCAGCTAATTAATGGTGATATGTCAATCTATGAATAGAGTACCTACAGAAGAGAATAATATGTACAAAAATTACTAGTAAAGATAATATCATAGTCACTAACTATGATGTGCATGTAAACTACTATGTGAATGCATATGAAAGTTTATTTATTTTTAAATGGGTCTTGAAATTTATGTGAACGCACTTCTAAGGCCATCAGTATACTTCAAGAGTAGTATATGTCATTCCTAAAGGTTAATATATTAGTTCAGACAAAAAGTGAATAATTATACATCAATTATTGAGAGTTGACAAAATTTCCTTCACTTTAGGCTCAATTAGAATAACGAGGGTAGTGCTAGGATTAATTTTTAATAAATTTGATAACAATTGTAGATATGCAATATAAATAAATTGTAATAGTATATAATTTTTTATCTTGACCCCAAAATTGATATAACTATTTAAAATAATAATATTTAATTTACTTAAATATTATAGAAGAATTAAATTGAATTTATAATTAAGAATTTAGATGAGACTTAATGTAATTAGAATTTGTGTTCATGTAATTAGAATTTGTCTTCGGACATGTAGTGTAGTGGACTTTTAACGGCTGTAAAAACAAAGACGCATTTGGTGTAAAAAGATTTTGAATATCTTCCTCCCTTCATATCTTTCTGGTCACGCGTCTTTTAACAGTTGCAAAAACAACGGCGTCTTTGTTGAGAGAAGTGAATGCATGAACCTTACTCTCATGACTTCCAAACCGACACAAAGCTGGTCATGCAGAAAATATGTTACGTACAGCCAGTCCTTAACTGCCCTGACTGTATTTACTGCAATGCATGAATCTGTGCCACTGCATGAAGATGATACTTTTCGATATTTTATCATTTTTGGACTGTTTTACTCTAGTCTCTAAATCTCTATATATATTGTAACGAGATTGATGGAAGCTTCATAAAAATGTAGGAGAGTTTTATTGAAGTTAAATAAGGTTGGGCCATCTTAGACACTAAATTACTATGAAGATGGTTTTTGTGTGGGTTCACTGTGATTGAGAGAGTAAAATTTGAGTTATTTAAGATCTTAGCTTTATGATGTGCTCTGTAATGAAGAATTTTCTTGGATCATTTTAGATTTTTGTTTGATTCAGATTCAGGTTGACTTGAAAATGATATGTTGATGGGGTTTGTGGACAGGGAAAACATTTCTTTCCTATTCTGGTTGCATATGATTTGAGGAAGATAAATACTGGGGCCTTATTGAGTTCCAAGTTCTTTGCACAGAAGCATCTCTTCATTTGCACTAGCTATGTTATTCCGCGTTCCATTTCGATACTCGTGCACATAAGTCTGGGTTTTTCTCAGTTGATAGGATTATTATTATTATTTTTCTCTGATTATTCTAACTTTCCATGTTCACCATTTCAGCAGAATGACGTGCATGTCCCTTGTAATCTCAAGAATCAACTGTCCGACGTATGAAAACAAATTCTTGCTGGCTTTCTTTTTTGTCAGGAGTATGAAAAAAATTAATTCATATTTATCTTGCGACATATTATAAGAATCAATCGACTATTCATACTCAATTTTTTAGGTCCATCTACTGTTTCATCTGCAATTTCAAAGTCCTAATTTATTGGGAGGGTTACACAAGTCCTTTTCATCAAGGTCTTTCGTGCTGCTCTTGCCGACTGAGCAATTCCAATCTAGATATATTTGGATTGTGTACTTAATGTCATAAAATTGCACGATATTAGCATTGTAAAAATCCTACTTCTTTCATTTTCTAAAAAAGAATTGGGCATGCAGGGTTATGGTAACGGATATAATCACTGATGAGAAGCCATAAATTTTTCTCCTTGCAATATTGTAGAAAGCACCAAAAGCAACGTCCAAGTTACAGAGTCGCAAATAAATTTATTCATTGCACTATTTCCTCTACAACTGCATTTCCGAGCACATTTTCCCACCAATACCTGATCGTTGCTGAACTTAATCGCTTTGAAGAATGTAAAAGATGCTTCTACACGTTCTGACAATTTAATGATTTCTCGTCTCATTGTCATGAAATCACATTCATTGGAATCGAACAAATTGAGGAGGTGATCAAAGAGGCGAGAATCATTGATATGAAGAATCACACTCTTCATATGCGATTAAATTCAGCAGCAACCATTGCTAAGGAAGATTCTTTTTCAAAGCCACGGTATAATGTCACCAGTGCCAGTATGAGAAAGCAGCGGAGGTGAGTATGAACTTGCAATATTCCATTTTTTTACTACAATGGTTTTGTTTTTAAAGAAGCCAGTCGTGTAGGCAACCTTCAATTTTGAATTGATTTGTAAGCTTTTTTCTTTAAATCTCGCAGATAATAAGTAGGCAATTTTGGAGTTCAAACCCATTTTCTGTGTAAAGATGAAGAGGAAGAGGGCAAGAACATATTGGAGTTACAATAGCCCTAAAACTGAGCTGAGTACTATCAAATTCAAGAGTTAATGTTAGATTGCAGCAGTGATGAAACTGTAAGCATTGTTAAATGAACATTTCAATTGATTTTAAGGTTAAAATATTGGATGAACATTAGCTTCAATAATTCACTGAGCATGCTCTGATTTACCATTTGTGGAAGCATAGCCTTGTTGGGTATCTTACTTAGAGGTATCTACTTTGTGTTAAAATGCAGAGCTGAAGCAGAAACAAACACGAGGACATTGCCTTGAAGGGCAATCATCAGATTTTCACATTCCATGCTAATATCAATTATTTTCTTCTAGTTTTAATTGTGTAACTTAATTTTAGCATCAACATTTCAAATCACAATCCATGATCCATCATGAGGATGGTTGGAGAATGCTAAGAGATGAAAGATTGTAAGTTTGATCATAGAGTGTGATCCGAAATGTTGATGCTATTGAAATAAGTTACATAATCCAATCCAAAAGCAACTAACTAATTCAAATGATTATATTGTACAAACAAAAAAGGAGGAAAAAAAACAAAGATAACATTGAACCAGCAAAATGAAAACAACCTCGTGCTAGAAACCAAAACTTGGTATCTCTCAATCACCCCTATTGTTCAATATTAATTTGTACCACTTCTAGAAGAATCTTGAAGAGTATATTTTGAAAAAGATTGTATTCCTAGAGAAAAAACCTTTGGGAGAGCATATCTTTGACCTACAACTTGATAGCATCATTGCTAGTGCCATGTACTATTGAAGATATTATAAAATTAATTTGGAGTAGAAGGTTGGAGAAAATACTTTGGATTTCAATATCACATAGTGAAAATGAATGAGATAATGCAACCAAACACCTAAACTTCAAAATGCATTTGCTAATATCCAAATAACATGAACTAGAAATCTTGTTGTGGGAAGCTGAAAGACCAAGAAATGCAATCCTCTATGACCAAGGAAAGTTAAAAAATATATTTAAGCAAGAAAAATGTGTTGTCCATAACAATTTAGCATTGGGAAAAAATACCGAAAGAAGTGTTGAATGATTCAATTCAACCATAAAATGGACAAAAAGGTGGAAACAAACAAATTTAAGATAGGGGCCAATTAGGAATTTTGCATGTAATAATTTCCAAGTGGTGAGTTGGGATTGAGAGTCAATTTTACATTTCCAAATTCACAAGATAAGCCTATTCTAAATAGCACATTTAAGATTACATCTCAAAGAAAAGAGTTAATTTAGTGGAAAATTGGCAAGCTAGGAACATGTTGTTTATAAATGATTTTGAAAGACAATATTTTAAGGCTACATCCATTAGACCACCTGAAGTCGTTGAGAAAAAGAGAATGACAGTTGGATCCTAGATAATAATACCTAATTTAGGGGGCACGTTATTTTGGATTTCCATCACAATAGCCTTGTCTCTATTATTTAAACTAAAATTCATCTTAGGATGTTCCTAATATTTCTAAGTTAAGTGTGAGGACTCCCAAAGATCACTAAAAGTTCGAATTCCTTTCTTGAAGAGGCTTTTAACTTTGTATCTTGGTATCATGCCTAGTGGTTTGTTATTTTCATGTATCAATCATTTCCACCAGATCAAAGAAGTCATAAAGATTGAATCATGGCTAAAGGAATGATCAATCAAGGATATCTTATGTAAAACTAGTTGCCAAGAATTCTATATGCAATTGAGAGGATTTGAACCTTGCATCTTGAAATATGGAGCTAGAAGAACATTGTCATTCCAATGTACAATAGTCCATGTTTTACCAATAGTAGCTATTTGAATGCAATATCGAATCAAAATTTTATAGGGTGAGTCTCCTTCCAAACCTCTTCTTATCTGTTTAATTGAAAGTCAAACACCTTGTGTGTAAGGATCAATAATTCCCGATCCACCTTTCTCCTTTGGGAGAATACAGTGTGAGCAAGATTTAGCCAACATGCCTTCTTTTTCTATTTCCCCATTTGGAACAAATAAAGCTTCGTGTGAGCTATGTTAGCTATTTGTAGCAAGTTTTAGAGCGTACTAAACAATAAGAAATATAGATTTGTGTAGCCAAGAGGATTTTATTAGCCACTTGTATATGCCCAACCATAGACAAAAAGTTATTTATCCATGATAATAGTTTGGATTTGAACTTGTCCAAAGACAACCTCCATATATCTTTAAATGAAACTCTAATTCCAAATGGAATGCCAAGGTACCCTGCTATGGTTTTGTATTTTACTTTTCTTATTCTTTTAGGATCCAAGGTTGATGGGGGTTGGAACATGTCATCCAAAATTCAATTTTGTGCGTAGCTAGTTGTTAGCCCAAAACCATACAGAAAAATTCAATGATATAAAAAAGAGTTTTGACATCCTTAGTAGTATTCTAACTAGAAATCATGCTATCATTAGTAAAGTGGGAGTTAATATTAGTATAGTTACTCTGTCATGAGATTTCATGAATGAGGTGGTTCAATTGGGCATGTGATGTACAAGATAACTCAGGGCATCAGCTCTGAGGACATAAAGGAATGGAACAAAAGGGTAGCCTAGGTGAATGGAATTTTGTAAGGGGAATTGAGGAGAGAAGACTCTATTCACTACTAATCAATCATTCACATCCAGGAATAACATCTGTAAATGAGCACAAAAATTAGGACCAAATCTCAATCATTGAAGTATTTTGAGGATAAATGACCATCTTATATGATAATAAGCCTTATCAAAGTCAAGTTTAAGAATAAAAGCATCATGGCCATTTACTGAGCCCATTCTAATTATTCCCAAGCTAGCACCAAATTTTCAAGAATAAATGTACCTCCAAGGAATCCAATTTGTTCTTATTAGATAATCTCCTGAGCAACGACTTTGTTTTTTTTGGCTAAATCTTTAGCTATGATCTTGTATGAGGTCTTAACTAAAGCTATGAGGAATCAACCATTTACAATGTCTTCTTTATTTTATTTGGGGATAAGCTTGATAAGGCATAAGTAAATATTTTCTCCTAAAGACCCAATTTTAATGCCCTAAATATAAATATTATTAAAGTCCTTGATATAGGGCAAAAACACATAGTATAATTTCACAAGCAAGCTATCCATCCCTAGGATCTTCTCTAAAAAACAATTTACACATAGCCTCCTTAATATCATTTATGGGGAGATAGTCATATACATAAGAGTTGTATCATGCTAAATTTTGTAATGAATAGAATCAGGTAAGCTATCTTCCAAGATATGAATCAAGGGTTCATTGTTTGATTCATCAACACATATTTCTAAGTTAAGTGTGAGGACTCCCAAAGATCACTAAAAGTTAGAATTCCTTTCTTGAAGAGGCTTTTAACTTAGTATCTTGGTATCATGCCTAGTGGTTTGTTATTTTCTTGTATCAATCATTTCCACCAGATCAAAGAAGTCATAAAGATTGAATCAAGGCTAAAGGAATGATCAATCAAGGATATCTTATGTAAAACTAGTTGCCAAGAATTCTATATGCATTTGAGAGGAGTTGAACCCTGGATCTTGAAATATGGAGGTAGAAGAACATTGTCATTCCAATGTACAATAGTCCATGTTTTACCAATAGTAGCTATTTGAATGCAATATTGAATCAAACTTTTATAGGGTGAGTCTCCTTCCAAACCTCTTCTTGTTTGTTTAATTGAAAGCCAAACACCTTGTATGTAAGGATCAATAATTCTTGATCCACCCTTCTCCTTTGGGAGAATACAGTGTGAGCAAGATGTAGCCAACATGCCTTCTTTTTCTATTTCCCCATTTGGAACAAATAAAGCTTCGTGTGAGCTATGTTAGCTATTTGTAGCAAGTTTTAGAGGGTATTAAACAATAAGAAATATAGATTTGGCTAGCCAAGAGGATTTTATTAGCCACTTGTATATGCCCAACCATAGACAAAAATTTATTTGTCCATGATAATAGTTTGCATTTGAACTTGTCCAAAGACCACCTCCATATATCTTTTAATGAAACTCTAATTCCAAAAGGAATGCCAAGGTACCCTACTATAGTTTCGTATTTTTCTTTTTTTATTCTTTTAGGATCCAAGGTGAGTGGGGGTTGGAACATGTCATCCAAAATTGAATTTTGTGTGTAGCTAGTTGTTAGCCCAAAACCACACAGAAAAATTCAATGATATAAAAAAGAGTTTTGACATCCTTAGTAGTATTCTAACTAGAAATCATGCTATCATTAGTAAAGTGGGAGTTAATATTAGTGTAGTTACTCTGTAATGAGATGTCATGAATGAGATGGTTCAATTGGGCATATGATGTACAAGATAACTCAGGGCATCAACTCTGAGGACATAAAGGAATGGAATAAAAGGGTAGCCTAGGTGAATGGAATTTTGTAAGGGGAATTGAGGTGAAAATACTCTATTCACTACTAATCAATCATTCATATCCATGAATAACATTTGTAAATGAGCACAAAAATTAGGACCAAATGTCAATCATTGAAGTATTTTGAGGATAAATGACCATCTTATATGATAATAAGCCTTATCAAAGTCAAGTTTAAGAATAAAAGCATCATGGCCATTTACTAAGCCCATTCTAATTATTCCCATGCTAGTACCAAATTTTCAAGAATAAATGTACCTCTAAGGAATCCAATTTGTTCTTATTAGACAATCTCCTGAGCAACGACTTTGTTTTTTTGGCTAAATCTTTAGCTATGATCTTGTATGAGGTGTTAAGTAAAGTTATGAGGAACCAACCATTTACAAAGTCTTCTTTATTTCCTTTGGGGATAAGCTTGATAAGGCATTAGTAAATATTTTCTCCTAAAGACCCAATTTTAATGCCCTAAATATAAATATTATTAAAGTCCTTGATATAGGGCAAAAACACAAAGTAGAATTTCACAAGAAAGCTATCCACCCCAAGGATCTTCTCTAAAAAAAAACTTACACATTGCCTCCTTAATATCATTTATGGAGAGATAGTGATCTACATAAGAGTTGTATCATGCTAAATTTTGTAATGAATTAAATCAAGTAAGCTATCTTCCAAGATATGAATCAAGGGGTCACTGATTGATTCATCAATAAATATTTCCAAGTTAAGTGTGAGGACTCCCAAAGATCACTAAAAGTTCTAATTCCTTTCTTGAAGAGGCTTTTAACTTTGTATCTTGGTATCATGCCTAGTAGTTTGTTATTTTCTTGTATCAATCATTTCCACCAGATCAAAGAAGTCATAAAGAATGAATCATGGCTAAAGGAATGACCAATCAAGGATATCTTATGTAAAACTAGCTGCCAAGAATTCTATATGTAGTTGAGAGGAGTAGAAACTTGGATCTTGAAATATGGAGCTAGAAGAACATTGTCATTCCAATGTACAATAGTGCATGTTTTACCAATAGTAGCTATTTGAATGCAATATCAAATCAAATTCTATAGGGTGAGTCTCCTTCCAAACCTCTTCTTATCTGTTTAATTGAAAGTCAAACACCTTGTGTGTAAGGATCAATAATTCCTGATCCACCTTTCTCCTTTGGGAGAATACAGTGTGAGCAAGATGTAGCCAACATGCCTTCTTTTTCTATTTCCCCATTTGGAACAAATAAAGCTTCATGTGAGCTATGTTAGCTATTTGTAGCAAGTTTTAGACGGTATTAAAGAATAATAAATATAGATTTGGCTAGCCAAGAGTATTTTATTAGCCACTTGTATATGCCCAACTGTAGACAAGAAGTTATTTGTCCATGATAATAGTTTGGTTTTGAACTTGTCCAAAGACCACCTCCGTATATCTTTTAATGAAACTCTAATTCCAAAAGGAATGCCAAGGTAACTTTCTATGGTTTCATATTTTACTTTTTTTATTCTTTTAGGATCCAAGGTGGATGGGGGTTGGAACATGTCATCCAAAATTCACTTTTGTGCGTAGCTAGTTGTTAGCCCAAAACCACACAGAAAAATTCAATGATATAAAAAAGAGTTTTGACATCCTTAGTAGTATTGTTACTAGAAATAATGCTATCATTAGTAAAGTGGGAGTTAATATTAGTATAGTTACTCTATCATGAGATGTCATGAATGAGGTGGTTCAATTGGGCATGTGATGTACAAGATAACTTAGGGCATCAACTCTGAGGACATAAAGTAATGGAACAAAAGAGTAGCCTAGGTGAATGGAATTTTGTAAGGGGAATTGAGGAGAAAATACTCTATTCACTAAGAATCAATCATTCACATCTATGAATAACATCTATAAATGAGCACAAAAATGAGGACCAAATGTCAATCATTGAAGTATTTTGAGGATAAATGACCATCTTATATGATAATAAGCCTTATCAAAGTGAAGTTTAAGAATAAAAGCATCATGGCCATTTACTGAGCCCATTCTAATTATTCCCAAGCTAGCACCAAATTTTCAAGAATAAATGTACCTCCAAGGAATCCAATTTGTTCTTATTAGACAATCTCCTGAGCAATGACTTTGTTTTTTTGGCTAAATCTTTAGCTATGATCTTCTATGAGGTCTTAAGTAAAGTTATGAGGCACCAACCATTTACAATGTCTTCTTTATTTCCTTTGGGGATAAGCTTGATAAGGCATTAGCAAATATTTTCTCCTAAAGACCCAATTTTAATGTCCTAAATATAAATATTATTAAAGTCCTTGATATAGGGCAAAAACACATAGTATAATTTCATAAGCAAGCTATCCATCCCTAGGATCTTCTCTAAAAAAAAATTTACACATAGCCTCCTTAATATCATTTATGGGGAGATAGTGATCTACATAAGTGTTCTATCATGCTAAATTTTGTAATGAATAGAATTAGGTAAGCTATCTTCCAAGATATGAATCAAGGGGTCATTGATTGATTCATCAATACATAGTTGTTTGTAATGCTCATAAAAATGTATTCATGATCGTTTCTTAGCTGATCTGTCGTGAGTCATTGGTAGAAGTAATAATAGTAATTTATTTCTTTTTATGCTTTTGTTGTATGAAGTGGAAGAAGAATTTGGCGCTTTGGTCCCCTTCTTTTAAGTATTATAGTTAGGCCCTCAATTAAGAATCTTTATCCTTATAAGCATCTATTTTTTGGAGTTGATTTCTAGTGCGAGCAACAAAGTTTTGAAGAAGAGTATTATGGGGATTATGATTTTAGAGTTTTCTTTTTTGGATAAGTTGTCCTTTAGGGGATTTCTCAAGTTGTGTACACTTAGCTATAGTTCTCCTTCCAAATTAACAAATAAAAAGATTACAACAAAAGATTATTCTCTCACACCAACTTATCAATCTGTGATTTTGAGGTTTAGGTTCAGAATTCCAAATTTCTAAGAGGATATTTATGTCATCCTAATTTTGAATGTGAGAAACATTTAGCTTTTAAGGAAGATCTTTAGGTGAAGATGAGTCTCCAGTAAGGGAGAGGGTATGTGCACAAAGATAGTGGTCAGAAAAGTGGACACCACCTTAAAAAAACATGAAAAACGAAGCAGCATGTACTTGGTATTAAAATTTAGAATCACCTCATACACGCTTAGGTTTGTCATCCTCGAGCCTAAAGCAAAGATATTGCGTGTGCGGTGTTTTTAGGAAAGTGACCACGTGTGAGGTACCTATAAAAAAAATTATTTTTAAAAATGACTGGGTCTTATTTTCCCCACTACTGCATCTTTTTTTTCTTCACTTTGCCCATGAAATCGCGAACGAGCTCCCACATTTCTCCACCAAATGCTATGGATCAAGGTCCGTTTTTCTTAATTTTTGCTTTTCTTTCTTGTTTATTCAATTTTTTTACGTTTTGAATTTAATTTTGTTTATTTTGATTAGTTTTTTTTTTTGTTTAGAAAACCATTCTCATAATCAACAACACTAACAACAAGATGCACCTCCTGAAAACCCCAAACAAAACCCACAAGAGACACCTCTAGCTCCTCATTTTGATCGTACACCTAATACACAAGAGCAATTGATTAATCAGTTAGGGGAAAAAATGTCTAAAATAAATAGAATGATTATTAAATTGAAAACATCTAAGCTTGATCATCATAAATCCCTCACCACTAGCCTAGAAAAATTAGCTAGTGGTGCCACAGCCGTTTCCACACAAATTACAAAATGGGTAAACTTAAGGGATATGTGTTGGCAATACTATGCTAGTGGGTTATCATACAAGGGAGTCAAAAATATAGTAAAAAAAAAAATATGTGCCCTTTTTGTTGATCCTAAAACTGGCCAATCATTACCTCTTAATGCAAAGAGGTTTCCCATACCTTGGTGTACCAATGTGCAGATGAAGAATCTTTTTTGGCAAAGGTGGTGGATGCTCTTTGATCATCCACCTTGTGATAGTTATGAGGTTCCATTGTATTTTTTGAGAAAAGTATACTGTATGTTTCTTGGAATCCAAGAACACTAAGAGGGGGGTGGGGGGGGTGAATTAGTGTTCTGCCAGATTGTTCAATTTAAACCTTATTATAACATGCATTCACCAACTGGTAAACTGGTACATATAAAATTGAAAGAAGTAAAGAAATAAATAAGCCAATCACACAAATGAATACCATAAGACAGATAATTATACATGGAAAACCTCAAAGAGGAAAAACTACAATGGGATTGGTGATCCACAATATCAATCCACTGGCCATATGAAAAGATATTACATAATATGGGGACCTGCACATGCAGGAAGGCTTACACCCTAGAGCACACTGCTCATCACAAAAGAGTCTAATTGACTACAGTTACTCTGAATAAGAAAACATAAGACTAAACTCATTTAATGCATCTCCTATGCCTGATTGAGTTCTAGTTCAAGCTCTGACTATTGGTTCTAAAACCCTAAACCCTTACCATAAAAAATCTCACATCTAAAATCATCTACAGATCATTATATAATATACTCATTACATTCATATCTCTCATATCCTTACATATCCTTACATTACACAAAATGATCTAATCAACTGACCTATATACCCTTACAATCCTTCATGACTCATGTCAACTTACATAGATAATTACAAAATGAATATACATGTCGACCTATTACATATATACATAAATATCAAAATGAATTGTCGATTGCCAAATCTCCCAATGATGTCAGCCTCTTATACTAGTATCCTATAGGTGAATCATCTTGGCCTTAATACTGGTACCCATAGAATCCTTCCTACTAGTGAAGATACCTACTAGTGCTGGTGTAGGTGAAGTGTCTATCGATGAAGAACCAAACCAAAGAATGAAGCCGAAACATGTTGCCATCCATGAAAACATACGAAACCAATAAAATGAGTGTTAGTTGCCAAAAATCTCTCCCTTTGGTATTGATGGCAACACTCATGTGAAAAATGATAATCATTTCCATATGTCGGTTTCACCTTGAGACTGCTCCCCCTGAACTGAATATCCATCTATGATCATGATTTGTACAAATACTCCATATCTCCTAATGTCAAGAATATATTTTTCACCTATACCTCGCCCTTTCACATCAATGCCAAAAAATACCAAAAACCAAGATGAAGAATGAAATTTTGTACAAAAAATGTGTCCCAAAATATCTTACCGGAGCTTAAGATACTTGAAAATTTCTGGATAGGCTTTCTCCAAAAGTTGTAGATAAGTTTCCCAATCGAATTTGAATGTACTGGATATTGATACAAGTCCATTAAGCATATGAGCATAGGACTCTTTCTCTTTAAGCTTTGCTGGTGTGGGCTCACCAGCTATATCAATGCATTCCTTCTTATGTGCACTCAAGGAGTCCAACCGAGGACACACCAATCCTCTGAACCCTTTAGTTCTCCTAATAATTTTGTTATTTTCCCTTTCAACAACTAAAAATTGAGCTTCTAATACCAAAACATGTCCATCAATAGATGTGGTCAAATAATTGCAGCCATCAAAAGAGTTGACTATACCTATAATTTTATTCTGAGAATCCTTAATCCATTTATCTATATCTACAGTAAATAACCCTGTGTTACAACAAACTTTGTATATATTAGTACATTGTTTGTCAGTAATTTCTTTCTTCTTTGATTCAATCATATGATCAAAACTATCTCTCTTAGCTTGCATGAATCTCTTTAATGCCTGTCAGTTAGATATCTACTGCAATGATTTAAAATCCTTAGAAATGTGCTTAGTAATTATTTTGAGCTTGTTGGATGGGTTTGCTCCTTTGTCAAAATGGCACTCTAGGACAAGTCTATGCAAAATTGGAATTAGTTGACCAATAATTCCTTTGTCCATTTATCCTTCCTTCATCATCTTTTGAGTGACCATCATCATGAGCTCAGTAGAACTCATCTTAGTTATGCTCTTCTGCTCTACTAGGGACGTGTCAATTGATGATAATGATGTGCTCGCTACTGGTTCCCTGTCGGATTCCTCTCCCTTCTCCTTTGATGGTTTATTAAATTTAATAACTTCCTCTATTGCACCAGTGGCTTTGCCACTTGGTGCAGTATCAGTTACTGTCGATTCCTCCTTATGAACTATCTCCTTAACCTATACATTATGATCTGGAGGGCTATTGTCCTTAATATTTGTAACCTATACAGTCTATGAATCTATTAGTATCTCTACATTTGCAGGTATCACCTTTGTGTCATGTACATTAGATTCTACCAAGGGCTCTACATCCAATGCCTTAATATCTTTCAAAATTGTAGGTGGGGCACCTACTATACCTTTGCCTTTCCCTTCAACTAGGATGTCAATAGTGTCTGTTTTCGCTTTCAGTGAAGTGTAGAAACCAGGGTTGTCAATAAAGAATTGAACCCATTCCTTGTGGGTTAAGTGATTATTTCATTAACCCTACCTGACATAAGACTAACTATCATGTGCATGCCTCAAAAGATTATTTTATTTGCAACTTCAAGAGTCATATCCAACTCATTTGGAGTAATAGATCCACAAGTAGTTAATAATTCTTGATTTTTTATGTGCTTATCCTCCTCCATAGTTGATAATATCCTAGCATATAGGTTGTCATATATTTGTGCTTGTATCTGCTTCTCAATTTCCAACAAAGCTTTCTTAAATATATCCATATACAAGAAAATTGCTTCCTGAATTTCTCTTTGCTCATCATTATATAAGTGTTCATAATAGAATTGTACATTTTTCAACATACCATCGTTAGTGATTTCATCTACAAATTTTGTACAAGTCTTGGGTGGGATTATAGTTACATTACTAGATACAATTATAAGGTTTGTGTCATCCATCTTCTTTCTTCTGCTAGAATTGAATGGTGTAGAAGGTGTATGAGATGTTTCCTTTGGAGCTCTTTTCTTTGCTGGTACCTTGATTGTGACCTTCCTTACCGGTTGCTTCCTTGATTCCTCCTTAGACTCCTCAGCTTTCTTCCTTAATACCCTCTTAAATTCTAAAGGTTTTCCATCTTCAGTTTCAGAGTCTAATGGAATAGGCTCTATGAATATTTTAGGCTCTTTCCTCTTCCTTCCTGTTGTCAGAACAACATCCATTAAGGCCTTGATATACTGGGATACTTGTTCAACAAATGTACTGCCTGTACCTTGTTGTTACTCCCCCTTTTTCTGGTTTAATTTAGTTTGAACCTCTTGCTTCTTCTATTTTGTAGTACCAATGGATTTTTTAGTCTCATCAATAGGACAATCAATAAAAATTTTGGCATAAGCATCCAAAATCCCAGCATCAACTTCATATCCCATCTCCTCTATCCATATCTTCTGGGATTTGACTGCTTCCATTAAGGTTTCATCCTTTTTCACCATAAAGCAGATCTCAGTTGAGTATTTCTCAACAATGTGTTTTTGAATCCTCTCTCTAGATTTCGTTGTTTTCTAGAATGCCTTGAAATAACCCCAAACCTTATCATCTCGATGACTAACCAAAGTAGCAATAGATTGTTTTAGTTGTCTACTCACCGGGACATCAAATTCCCACAATCTCTTCCCATAACCGAGAGTTTTATTAATGAGAAATAACATCAAGCAGAGAATAAGATTCCATAGCGGAATGTCCTATTTTTCTCTCCTTTGATCTTCCCAAGGTTAATTAACAACTTATCTAGCATCCATCCACAAATATCTATCTTCTCATTTTCCCTCATAATCTAATGTGTGTCATACATGTAGGAGCTAGAAACAGAATTGAGATGATCGGATTGAGTTACCTTATACCCAATGATCTTGCAGCCAAATTTGATGTCTCTATCACTGATGGTGTTGACCCTCATCGATCACTGGTCCGAAGTTGTACTGGTGAGTTTGTTAACCTGATCTTGGTCTGAAGTTGTAGGAAGGTGTGAGTTTTTGTTGACCCTAGTTAGGCATCGTCGTGTGACTGACTTGTGTTGAAGCACAAATTGGTGTATGAAACACAAGTTTGGGATGGATCAAATATTTTGATGTTGGATTTAATGTTCCTGGAGTGGGACAACATTATTGAAACCATAATCTTACTCTTTTCAAGCCCCTAGTTGGCACTTGCTTTGTAACCTGTCCTAATTAGGCCTAATAGACCTAATAGGCTTAATTTGGGGTTTGGATATTAGAAAGGATGATCAGAGTCTAAAAATTTGGAATCTCAACAAAATCCCAAAAGGGTAATCAGATCATCCATTTGTTTTTGGGGTCCTTTTGAGGCTCAAAAAATATAAGGTAGAAAAACCAATTAGGTCAACCTAATTCAATTAGGCCTCCTTCACTAGCCCAAGGTGAACGCTCTAGGTTACAGACCTCAAGAGTTGCTAAAAGTCATTAATTTGGTGTATTTCAGAAATGATAGAGCCCCTTGGTCCATCCCACCTTGTTGCATAGTCATTTCATTCTTGTTAGTATTAACCTAACCTATGAGGAGTAGGTCTAGATTGAGACACACAGATCTTGTCATAAAAATTATATGTGGATAATGTTTCTTGCATTGTGAAGTCTCTAAGACTATCCTAAGAATCTTGGGAATTTTGAGAACTCAAGTGGTTGTTGGCATCAAAGGGGTAGTTGTGACTCTAGGTTGTGGGTGTTGTTCTAAATGCACCAATTTTTCCTGTTGACTCTGCATCATAGTGGTATGAGAGCAAGAATTTGGTCTTTGGAAGTTGACATAGTTGTGGTATATGTCAGAAGGATCTGAAGAAGAGACTTTTATAATGCCTCCTAAGGGGACTACTGAGATAACCAAGAGATTCCAATTGTTGGAGGAGAAAAAAAAGAAGTTAGAGGATGAGATGGAGAAGTTGAAAGGGAAGAAGAAGGGTGAAGGATATGAATCTGATGGAGAGAAGGAAGGGGATGAGGAAGAAGGCCCTAGGTAGGAGGAGGTTCTTGCATATCATAAGTATCTCATAGAGGCCCTCAAGTCAATTGGAAGGAAGGCTACAAATGGCAAAAATGAAATACCTATTTTCCATGGTAAGATAGATACTGATGAGATAATGGAGTGGATAGAGACCCCAAACAACCACTTTGATTGTGAAGAGGTGCCTAAGAACCAAAAGCTGAAAATAGCCAATTCCAAGTTAAGAGGATCATCCCTCACTTGGTGGAACTGCATACAAGGAGAAAGAGTCAAGGAAGGAATACGAATGATCTCCTCTTGGAGTAAGATGGCCTCAAAGATCGAGGAGGTCTATGCGCACATAGATTATGAGGTATAACTAGATAAGAAGAGACACAATTTGAAGCAGAGGGACATGGATGTCAACACCTATATTGCAGAGTTCCAAAAACTGATTCTTAGATGCAAGCAACATGAGGCACAAGAAGAAAAGGTTTCTAGATATATCAAAGGATTAAGGATGAACATACAAGATGAGTTAAACTTGCTAAGCCCTGATACAGTCCATAAGTGCTTCCAATTAGCACTGAGAGTAGAAGAGAAATTAAAGAGAAAGAAAGAACAAAATAATAGAGTTAAAGGAAAGAACTTTAGGGGTAGAGGATCTAGTGGAAGAGGACACAATTCAAATAATCAAGGAGAAGGTGGAAATGAAGACCATCAAAGTGACTTGAAATCAAAGGGTAACTTCAGAGGAAGAAGACCAAATAATAGAGGAAGATCTGGTGGGAGAGGTTCTGGTCCCATGAGATGCTAGTACTGCAATCAAAATGGACACCCAACTTATAGATGTGTTGAGGAAACAACATCAAACACTCGAGGAGTTAGAAGAACTCAATTGTTCCATGATGATTCTCAAAGTGTCAACTCTCCATCCAAAGAGTTGGATCCTGAAGAAGTAGCATGGTTGATGAGGAGGAGGACTTTCTTGAAGGCCCCTGCCACCCAAGAACCACCTCAAAGGAGGACACTAATTTGAAAAAACTGCAAGAGCCATGGAAAGGTATGTAAACTTCTAATTGATTCTGGTTCAACAAAAAATATAGTGTATCTTAAGATGGTTGAAAAATTGAATTTGATAAGGATCCCTCATCCTTACCATTACAAAGTGTCATGACTAACAAGGAGTCACAAAACACTAATAAATGAACAATCATGGATGTATTTCTCAATAGGGGAGTATAAGGACAAAGTCTTGTGTGACATTGTAGACATGGATGCATTCCATTTGTTGTTAGGTCTCCCTTGGAAATATGACCTAGAAGCCCAACATGATGGGAAAAATAACACATATACAATCCACAATGATGGTGCCAAATATACCATGAAGCTCCTAAAAGCAAGAAATATAAACCCGAGAAGAGGGAATAACTCTTTAATATGGGTACCTTCCAAAATAGGGCACTACAATCCTAAAAATGGTTATAGAGTTCTAGTCAGCAACACTGCTCAAGATCAACTGGATATTCTGAAGAAGTTGTTTTGGAGCTCTAAAGTCATTCCTAAGGTAGGGATATTTGCATGGCTAGCCTATCAAAGGAAGATATTAACTGTAGAAAAGTTCACAAAAATGGGGTATGCATGACCCTCTAGGTGCATCATGTGCAAAGCTCATTTAGAGTTAGTGGACCATCTACTACTCAACTGTCTGTTTGCATCCAAATGCTGGCATTGGCTCTGCCCTAAACTTGGGCTGATCATAGCACTGCCAAGTGACATTAAATCCCTATTTCAAAGCTAGCCTATCCCAAGTAAGGAGACCACCCTGAGCTCAATTATGGAAGTATCCCCATCATGTTTAGTCTGGGAAAGTTGGAAGGAAAGGAATCATAGGCTATTTGATGACAAAAGCAGAAGATTAGAAACAATCCTAAACTCAATTGAATCGGTTATAGTGGACTCAATCAACTACAAGATAGCCTTCTCCTTAGAATCACCTAAAGATTTCTCATCATGGGATGAAAGCATTAGGAAAAATTGGTATGCAACCAGGATTCCTCCCTCCTTTAGATAGAAAGACAACATGAGAAATGCTGCTATCTGGTTTCCACCAAATCCTTGTTGGATAAAGCTAAATTTTGATAGTGCTTCTAGGGGCAATCTGGGTCCTTTAGGCATAGGATATGTAATCAGAGATCACACAGGAGCAATTCTTGGGGAAATGGCAAAGCCAATCCCCCCAGACATAAACAACATAGCAGAATTCAAAGCATTGCAATTTGGATTGATAGATTGCATAAAGCATGGTTTAAATAACATTCTAGTGGAGCGTGATTCAGAGATAGCAATAAATGCAATCAAGAGGAAAGAAACTCCAAATTGGAGATTGCAAGGAATCCTAGACAATATAATTGCAAGCCTGGATAGAATAAAAATCTATGAAGCAAAGCACATCTATAGAGAAGAAAACTCAGAGGCAGATGCTCTCTCAAAAATTGCTACTCAAGGAACCTACATCTACAAGTGGGATCAGGGAAATTTGCTAGTTGTCCGATCAGACCATCTCACTTGATAGGCAAGGGCCTCAAAGGATATCAAGTTTAGACACAAGAGTCACTTTCAGGAATATGTGAAAACTAGTTAAAGCTTTGTTAACAGGGCAAACTTTAAACTTAACCTTGGTGGCTAAGTGAAACGGTTACCTCAATTCAAATTCAAATCTTACCTATTTCGGGTAGAGTGGGCCTATATTCAGTGATTTCACCAAAGCTATAGTTATGACCTAAGTTCCCCGAATCACCTATCGAGACCTATCTGGCAAACTATCAAATCCATTTATGGTTTACGTGGCTCGAACAGAAGATTTGGCATGTCGAGGACAAACATCCCTCGCCACCTTAGCTAGAAAATTTAATGCAAATATGTCCCTCATCATTTGGTGTTACAGAGTGTGCCAGCCTATTTCTTCATATTGCCTTCTGCAAATTGATTTCATTCTCTTGCCAATTAATTTCAGAGCTTTGTTTTTTAACTCCTTCCTTGTTGATAGCCTACATTGCCAACCATGTCGACAGAGGCTCCTTTTGGATTCATAATGATTGTTTATCCTAGGCCCATCTCCTTTTTCGGAGCAGACACTCCAATTTCTCTTTTGGTGTTGACATGCCAAGTTTCATTCTGAAAAATAATAGACCTGAGGCTCAAGCGCCTTCTCTTCTCGGATTTCTCTCTCATTTTGGCAATCAAGATGATCTTGGGTAGTGGGCACCTGAACAGAGACGAGTATCCATGGGACAACACTAGCATACCCTCGAGGTTTGATGCCTCATTGCTATATTTAAAACTTGCTAAGCAGGCTGTTTGGACCCTCACAAAGAAGATTTTCCCAGAGGAGGTTACCCAAGAGCTCCAAGAAATCCTAAATAAGGCAATTCATGAGTCTGGGGCTCCTCGACCAGGTGATAGAATCCTATTCAATGCTCATGGTGAACTAATTAACTACTATCCTTTCCTGCTCGACTTGAAAGGAAAGGACTTGGATAGGCATAGGGTATTTGCTGGAATTGGCCTTGGTTACCTTAAATGGCGGTTTATAGGAAAAAATTCAGAAGACCAGGGTAGAGAGGATGACCTAATTCAATTTGCTAGAATTAACGACATACTGCCCATGAAAGCAGAAGATGATAACCCTCAAGTGGAGCAGGCAGGCAAGGACGGTGCTAGTAGGGGTCATTGTGGTTCTAGGCATGGTCGTGGTAGGGGCCACCCTCCGAGCAGAGGTCATGGGTGAGCGAGGAATGTGAACCTGCAATCTGAAGCCAACAAGGAAATTGCAAGCTAGGTTCCTTTGAGTTCTGTACAAAGTTTACTATTTTAGACTTGAGCTATAAATTATGGTTTTAATTAGTATAATTTCTGTTAATAGGGTAGTAAAGCATCTGCCATTCAGACTTTTATATTTTTAAAGTTAAAATCTTAAGACTCCATGTTATACTTGGAAGGACATATATGTCTTCCATGGTCTGCTTGTCTGGTTGCATTTCTTCTTGACATCCTAGAAGGCATATAGATTCTACCAGTATAAATTTTGTTAAAAAATCCACTAGCTATGTTAGCTCTATAAATTTTTTGCATAATCAATATAATGTTGGCTCTTCCTTTACCGATAAAAAAAAAGTCTTAAATAGAGATATTTCTAAATTTATTCTGATTGCCATGACATATCAAATTAAAATGTTATAACAAGAGAAGCTCAAGGTCCAGCCATACACAACTGTTTAGAATAAAAGACAAAGGCTACAAAAACTTCATAAATAGAAAAAATGTGTAGCAGACAGCTTGTTGGCTAGAGAAGCAGATGATATTTGTCTAGACTTAAGTTTTTCAGCCTTGAATGCATTAAAATCAATGGTGGAAAATAGTCAGTTTATAAAGGAAAACTTCTAAACTAGAGGTACAATACAGTAATTGATAAAGAGTGAAGGGATGAGGCATAGAAAAAATAGAGATAAGAGAACCTTGCTGCAAATATTCATATATTCAAATATATTTAAACATATTAAAACATATAAGTCTATTCTACAAAATAGAGCTGTTGCTTTTTAAATTTCATAGACACTCCACAGAACAATGCCTTGCTCTGGATATTAGCCTCTTGTGGGGAAAAATGATAAAATTATGGCATTTAGAATCTTCTTCATATCCTAGCAAAGAGCTGAAAAGAGATGAACAAAATCTAACATTTAGAGCAATGCACATAATCTAGTAATCACTTAATTGGTCATGACCAGAGTCAAAACATGCAACTTTTTGAAGCTCCCTAAAAAGGAGAATATAGACCCTTTCTACTCTTCACGAGTTGTTGTTTATCTTCAATGTAAAAATTAAAAGTTATTAAAAATTATGTTAAAAAAAATACAATAAAATCTATATCTTGCTATAAAGAAAATAATTTAAAAGTAAAATAATTGTTAATTTTTTTACACATTTATGTTATTACAATGTACACTACTACTATTATAATTATATCTTTCCACATTATAAACTATTATTCATTTAAATATAACATAAAATTTAAAATATACAAAATTAAAATTTTGTTAAATAGAATTGTAAAATTAACATTATCCTAATAAAAAATAAAGATAAGATTAATGAGAATTGAAATTCACGCATTATAGGATTCACTGGCTTCAATCAAGTAAAAAGAGGTAAGCAAAATTTCTTTATTTACACATAAGTTGCTTTTGGTAATATGCTTTGAATTTGTACTATTGATTTGATATTTCATACACTTTTAGAAATTTTACATTTTGCAAGTAATGTTTGCACTTATTACATTAGGTTTCTTCCTTCGATAAACATTTAGCATTGTTTTATTTGCAGATTGGGGGCCTAAAGTTGATTTTGTAGTTTTTATGTTTTCTTAATCTTGCTTTAGATTACACACCTTCAAAGTCACTTGTGAAATAAACAATATAATGAAAGGAATCATAGGATGTATAGAGATGATTAATATATCATTGCAACGTTATTAAAACTAATAGATATCATTTCCCTGAAGATAACTGAGGTAGCTCACCCAAAACATTGAACTTAAGCAGCTCTACTATTAAAACACACTAGTTTATTTTGGAGATTGTCTACAATGTATTTTATGCATGCCCCCTTTCGTATTGTATACAAATATTTTATTTCTCTGTTGTGACTATTGTTATGCATCTAGTTTGGTTGATTCTTCAGTCTTTGGTTCATAGCTCTTTTTTTTTCAATAAAAATGGATTATTCCACCAAACTTATTTATTAATATTTTTTATTTTTTATTTTTTACATAGGATTCAAAGAGCATACTAGAGGAAAGAACCCTGGGAAGAAAACCTCTAGTCACAGCTCATAAAATAAACCCATAGTATCTAATAGATCAGTTTATACATCCCACCCAGAACCACAAACAAAATGCAGTCACAACACATATAATATCAATTTTACATAGAGCCCATATGGCAATTTGCAAACCCATCGGATAATTTTCAAATGTAGACTCCAAAGCTGCTATCAATGGAAGAAGACAAAATTTTCCAAAGCCCTGTGCCAAATCCCATGAGCAAAAAACCTTCTTGCCAAAAAAGAAAGTATCAAAAAACCTTTGGAAAAACACTATTGTATCAAATACCATGAGATCGAACTCTCCTCCAGACAATGAACATGAATACTTGAAATGAAAGAGGAAAGTGGGAATAATTATCATCATAAAATTTTACATCAACATTACTCAAGAAAATCACATAACTATTGCTACAAACCTTCCCATACCCTAGAAGGAAGTTCCTCGAAACCTACCTCTTGCCGATTAGCATTTCTATCAATGGCTAAATTTGCCAAATAATCTGCAATCTTAATAACTTCTCTGTAACAATGGGATAACAAAAAAGATTCAAACAATTCTAGTTTTTGTAAAATGAGATCAAGTATATACTGCAAATTCCAACAATTCGATTTCTTTTTCATAACACATTGAATAATTACCATAGAATCACCTTCAATTATTAAGCTTCAATTATTAAGTCCTTAATTCCCAAAGAGATTGTCATATCCAATCCAAAAGATAAAGCATGAAATTCCGCATAATTGTTAGTTTTAAAACCAATAGCATGACACTTAGCTCGCATAAAATTTGCATTGTGATCATAAATTACCATGCCTACCCTAGCCGGTCCAGGATTACCATGAGAGGCCCCATCAAAATTAAGTTTAAAGTGCCTTTGCAGAGGAGGTTTCCATCTAGTAGAGCATCTCTTACCTATTGCATCATTATTTTTTTTAAATTGAACCATGAGAGGGTAAAATCAATAGCATCTTCCAGACTCTAGTAACTCTACTATCTCAGTCTGAAAAAGAAGTAAGATTTTCCAAATTCTTATAATTAAATGACAAAGAAACCTCAGAGATTGAAGACTCAATTTTTAATAGAACCTCAGACATAGAAGAACTTGTTTTTTTAAATATCCCGTTGTTTCGCTCTAGCCAAACATTCCAAATCACAATAGATGGAGATATGATCCAAAGGCATGCATAAAAAGATGAGGCAAACATAAAGGGCCAAGATCTAAAATGGGAAATGAGATCCTTACCAATAACAAAGGATATATTTAACTTCTCAAACAACCACTGCCAACATTCATAAGCATAATCACAATGTAGGAACAGGTGTGAAGAAGATTCCAAATTTTTGTTACAAAGGACACAAGGGAGAACAACAGTAATACTAAGCCTGTCTAGTCTCATACATGTAAGGACTTTGTCCTGAACTACCAACCAAGAAAAGGTTCCAGCTTTAGGAAGACAAGCCAAATGCCAAAACAACTTATAAGGCCAGGATGATAAATCTTTAGCAACCATAAGAGAGTTGTAACCATCTTTAATAGTGTACTTACCAGAAATATTCTTTGTCCAAATAAGTTCATCCCCAGAATCAGAAAGAAATACAATTCTATCCCCCAAAATCTTCTCAAAAATTAATTTCATACTTTGATCAACATCTAAGAAACCAATCGACTTCCATCTAGCTAGCTTAAGGGGTCCACTAGTCACAATTTCAAAATAATCTGCTACAAAAACACCCCAAAGGGAGGAAAGAATAGTGATCAGAAGAGACCAATCCCTAATATTCTCCAAAGGTGTGTGTCCATTCCATACTTCATCCTAGAATCTGACCTTTCTACCATTATGAATGATCCATGAGAGATGAGACAAAATAACTGATCTACATTTACAAAGGAAATTCCAAGTAGTAGAACTCGAAGGCAAATTTGAGACTTTAAAAATGTACTCTCTCGGTCCATTATTTAAATATTTGGCAAACATAATCTGTGCCCATAAGGAGCTATGCTCATCATATAATTTCCAAACCAACTTAGCACCTAAGGCTAAATTCTAATTCTCCAGACTCTAAATTCCTATTCCCCAAAGTTCCTTAGGAAAACATACCTTATCCCATGCAATTAAAGGGAGTTTCTTCTTGCCATCTTTATTATTGTTCCAAATAAAATCTCTAAGAGTATCCTGTAAACTAACAATAACTGCTTTTCGAGACTTCAAAACAGACATGAGATATATGGGAATGACATTTAAAACAGACTTGATGAGAACAATTTTACCCGCCAAAGTTAACCATCTATGATTCCATGAGAGAATTCTTTTAGAAAGGACTGAAGTAATCTTATCCCAAAAATCAATCTTATCCTGTTTAACAAAGAAAGGAATCCCAAGGTAAGTACATGGAATATTTCCAGTCTCAAATCCACAAAAGGATTGCAACCTATGCTGAACGAGTTGTGATGTATTAAGGAAGAAAATCTTTGATTTATCACCATTCACTTTCTGACCAGAAAACGATGCATAATTTTGTATTATTCCTTTAATCACTTTTGCCTCAACTAACGAAGCATGTCCAAATAACAAAGTATCATCTGCAAAGAGACAATGAGAAATACTTTGGGGAATACTTTGAATCCTTATACCTTTCTAAAGCCCCCCACTTTAGTGGCCCTAATAGACCAACTAAAGGTTTAAGCTAGGAGAATAAACAAAAAGGGAAAAAGGGGATCTCCCTGTCTCAAACCCCTGGAGGAAGTGAAAAAACCATAAGGAGAACCTTAATTAAAACCGAGAATCTTGTAGAAGAAATACATGCACGAATCCATTTGACCCAGGTTTTGGAAAAACCTAACTTCTCAAGAACAACACATAAAGCCCCCCACTCTACTCTATCATAAGCCTTCAACATGTCTAGTTTAAGTATCATGGTCGAGGTTCTTTGGGTAGAAATAGAATGCAACACCTCATGTGCTACAATTGCACCCTGTGTCGTCTCCCTTCCAGGAACAAAAGCACCTTGCTCCAATGAAATCATCCTAGATAGAATTTTTGCCAACCTAAGGGAAATTGCCTTCGTAAATATCTTATACAAAGTGTTACATAAAGCAATGGGACGAAAGTCAGAAAAAGTCTTAGTATCCTCTTTTTTAGGAATAATTGCAATCATTGTAGTATTACATTCTTTTAAAATAGACCTATTTCTCCTAGCTTCCTCAAGAGCCAATAAAACATCATTTCCCACAAAATCCCAACATTTCTGAAAAAATAAAGGAGTAAAATCATCTGGTCTCGGAGCTTTATCTAGATTCATTGCAAAGACATCACTCTTAACTTCTTCTAAGGAAAAGGGAGACATCAACATCTTATTGTCTTCCAAAGATACTAAAGGAGGAATATTAGATATAATATCATTGTTGAGATTTCCATTTTCTGAAGATAATAATGACTTAAAAAACCTAACTGCGTGTGAAGCAATGTCCTTCAGCTCTGTCAATAAATTCCTATTCTGACACTGAATACAAGATATCCTATTCTTACATGTTTTAATCTTAGTTGAGGAATGAAAAAAAATTGTGTTCTTTTCACCATTTGAAAGCCACAACTCTCTAGATTTTTGTCTCCAATAGATTTCCTCTCTAGCTAACACCTCCTCAAGCTGTAACTTTAGTGACTTCAATTTATCAAAAACTTGTGGCACCATACCATGTTGAAACACATGAGTATTAAGACACTCAATCATATCTTGAATCCTTTGTTTCTTCTGAAAAATGTTCTTAAAATGCGAGATATTTCATTCCCTAATATTCAATTTCAAATAACTTAACTTCTTAGCAATCTTAAACATACATGACCTAGAACAAAAAGGAGCAAAATTCCACCATTTCATAAGCAGAGGCAAAAAGGAAGAATCCCTAGACCACATGGGCTCAAATTTAAATGGAGACTTAAAAGAAGTCCTATCCTTAATAACCGAGAGGGAAATTGGAAAATGATCAGAACCCAAGACCGGTGGAATAGAGGAAAAGAATTCAAAATATGAATCAATCCAATTCTTAGATAACAAAAACCGATCTAATCTCTCAGCAATCTGAGAAAAATCCCTTCTCATGTCTCTTATTGCATGCACTTGGTGTTTTGATTTTTTATGTATAATGCACTTTGGAATCTCCATTGGTAATTACTGTCACATGTTAATTATTAATGTTGTTGATAATTCTAGTAAATAAGATTATGAAGTTGAGAAGACTCAAATGACTTGCCATCAAATTGTTAAATCCCAAAGCAAAATCAATAATTTGGTCAAGGCCTCAATGGCAATTAAGATATCTATGAGTTACCTAAGACCAAAAGGAGGTCACTCATAGACCTTCCTTGTGATGTATAAAAATCTTAAATGTCTTTCTTCCCTCAATATCTTCTAATATGATCTAAAACTTGTTTAAGATAGATTTTTCTGAGAGAGAATTAAAACCAAGTTTCTCATCAGAGTTGACTAGTAACTTTTCTATGGAGGATTCAGGTCTAACTGAACTATAAATTACTACAAATCAAAAAGGAAGAAATGGATAGATAACTTAACTAGAAGTACAAGCAACCCCATCACATTCGTTACCTAGCTCAGACAAGAAGAATTCCATATAGGTCACTTCGCAATGAATGTATTATATGGCACTAAAAGGAAACACACAAGAGCATTTAAGCATACAAACATGCATCTCAATAAAAGCCATTAAACTATTTAGGCAAAGGTAATTCAAATAACTAGATCTTCTATATTAATGAGATCTGTATTACAATATTCCTGATAACAATTACAACATCAAATCCTCAATTTTGGATAGAAAAAATGTGTAGCAGATAGCTTGTTGGTTGGAGAACTAGGTGGTATTTGTCTAGATTTAAGTTTTAGCTTTGAATGCATTAAAATCAATGGTGAGAAATAGTCAATTTATAAAGGAAGACTTCTAAACTAGAGGTACAGTTTAGTAATTGATAAAGAGACCTCCAAGAAGATTTTTCATTTTTGCACTACCAAGCATTGGGAAATCAAATCCTAGCTGAGCCTCTTGATCCTGACATTCAGAAGCTTTTTTACATCCTAGCAAAGATCTCAAAATAGATTAACAAGATCTGACATTTAGAGCCTTGTCCATATTCTATTAATCACCCAATTGGGCACAACCAAAGTCAAAATATGCAACTTTTTGAAGCTTCCTGAAAAGCAGAATATAGCCCCTTTTTACTCTTGATGAAGTGTTGTTTATCTTAGGACTTATCAATTCCAATAAAAGGTCCATCCTCCATAGTTACCAGGCAAACAATAGTAATTATAATTGTATGGACTTATCGTTATATCAACAAATATGGCTATAAAAACTGAAATGATGTTAAATTTCTTGAAGAAGTGAGGGCCATCCTTCCCTGAGATTGATGGCATTGGTAGTATTCGTGGTTCTGGCTTACACATTGAATCAAAAGATAGAAAACTTACCTAAAAAGTATATCTCTTCCATTGTGTAACGTGTAAGAATTTGACACCAAGGGGTAGACCAGCTACTGGGAATGAATAGTATTTATGACTTTCTCATTAGTGCTTATATGATTATATGATGATTATACCTATTACCATAGCCCTACATGCCCAATTCTTTATTAGAAAATTATTTAAATCGGCTCATTACAATGATAATATACTGAAATATAGAGAGTAAAAATTCTACAAGATATAGGGCATAAATGAGAATAAATTTACATGCTATCTCATAGCCAAAGAAAAGAAAATCTAGTTCAGAGCGGTAGTGAAAGAAAAGGGATAAAGGAGTGTGAAACCAGTGCCTAGTTGGTCTATCATCACTTGGAGATGTCGTCTTCCCCCTTCACTTTTGGCAACACCTCTTGTTTGTGCTGCTAACACAAATCTAAACCTGCAAAAGAGAGTAGTAAACATGATAATGTAGGGAAGCAGTAGACAGTCGAGGGAATTGGAGTGAACAAGGATGAAATGACAAGATCCTGAGAAGGATTAACCTCTTTTGATCTCCCCTTTGGTCGATGCCCTAAGGGTTTGTCGCCGCCCTAAATGTGCCCTCATGACTACATAGCACTCATGACTACATACAGGAGGTTTAAGATAATTTTTGAGACAATTTTTTAGTAAGCTATTTTAACTTGAGATCAAAAAACTTGTGTATTATTTTAAGTATTGTCTTTAAGCATATGTCTCAAGGTATTGCTTAAAAAATTGTCTTAATAAAGCTAATATGGAACGAAGTTTTTTTGTCTCTTTAGAGACAATTTCACTTTTGTCTGTTTTGATACAATAGTTGGGATTAAAGACATATTGTCTCCATCAGACAAATTTGTAGGCACAATATATCTTTAATCCCGACTATTGTGTTGAAACAGAGAAAAGTGAAATTGTCTTAAAGAGACAAAAATATTTCTGTTTCATATTATCTTTATAAAGAGAATTTCTTAAGACAATAATTTGAAACACTCACTTAAAGACAATATTTAAGACAATACACAAGATTTTTTTGTCTCAAGTTTAGACAATTTACTCAAAAATTATCTAAGAAATTGTCTTAAACACCCTTCTATGTAATATTTCTGATCTTGTAGGCAATTGAACAAGCCTTCACTCCAAAGCTGATATTTATCTTCCTCAACCGCCTCAATCGTGTCATGTACCAAGCAAAGAAAATAAATGTTTTCCCTATCCACAAGCCTGATCAGCATATCATTTTCAAGTCAACCTGAATCTGAATCAAACTAAACATTTGGAAAACAAAAAACGAAAATGATCCGAGAAAATTCTTCATTACATAACAGATCATAAGCTAAAATCTAAAATACCTCAAATTTTACCCTCTCACAATCACAGTGAACACACCATTTTCCACTAGAACCCACACAAAAACTAACTTCACACTAATTTAGTGTCTAAGATGGCACAACCTTATCAAACTTCAACAAATCTCCCCTACATTATTATGAAGCTTCAACCAAACTGTCTTATAAACCTTCCAACAATCTCATTATGATATAAATAGAGATTTAGAGACGAGTAAAACCGTCCAAAATTGGTGAAATATCGAAAACTATGATCTTTTTTCAGTGGCGCAGATTCATGCAACGCAGTAAATACGGTTCTACAAATATATCCTCATTCACATGGCTGCTAAAAATAGATAAGAATATATTCACTGGTTCATGCGTAAGGGCAGAAGATATTTAAAAATCTTCTCACACCAAATGCGTCCTTGTTTTTACAGGTGTTAAAGGCTGGCTGTACGTAACATCCTTTCTGCATGACCAGCTTTGTTTATGCGTCGCTTTTTTAACTGTAACCACCATTGTATCCGATAGTTTAGTTGTAGGAGGTCAGTTTGGGAAGGGACGATTCATGCAAGTACGCCGATGGTTTTTACAACTGTTAAAGGCCGTACATAACATATTTTTCTACATGACCAGAAAGATATTACGGGCAGAAGACATTCAAATATCTATTTTTTACACCAAATGCTGGTTGTAGTGACATATTTAATTTGTAGGTTATTTGTGTCCTGTCTTGAGTTGAATTTGAATTTGGAGGTGTAGCTTTGAATTAAGTTCATATTTAAAACAATGTTAATTTTATTATGCTCAGAGACATCTACAATGACAGAGAAATATCTGTAAACAAAAAATTGATTTTGAATAAATTTGACATGTAGATGCCAGGTTTATTAGTATGAAAAAAATAGAATCATTGTCACTTGTCTCTAAGTATATGAAACTGTTACATCTTTAATGAAAGTGAAAGAGTGCATCATTATTCAGCTTCATGTCTTTTTTGACAACTAATAAACATGCAAGACAATTATGTGATATCTCTCGATATTATTTTACGTATATGTTTTTAAAATATACGTATATTAGTTTCTAAACTTTTACATTCAAATTTAGTATGGGTCTAACACCCTTCCCATTATGAATTATTTAACAATTTCATAAGAAAATATTTGATTTTACATGATTAAGTATTGCATAAAAGAACATACCATAATCATTTTAACACATCGAGTTTCAAGTTTGAATCTTAGCCATATATATTGAACATCATTGTACATCATAGTTGGATGCCATCAAAAGTTGCACAAGTAGAATACAATACGCATGTTACATTGTTTCTTAGTGTGTCTTCAACTTGTTCTAGTCCTTAAGCTAAATAAAGGGGTTTGACTAAGGATAATAACTAGCATGTACAAAAAATTAATAATGACCTATTTAATCTTATCTCTCCTTGTATTATATCATTTTATGTTATATGATTCAAGTTTGCAAATAAGATATAAATTAGATTATGAATACTATTGTACTAATACACCAAGTTGCATTAATATACCAATTTTAACTTATCTTTGCAAATGAAGCAACCTTTAGTTATAAATTTTTAGTCAAAGTCAACTCATTTAGGTGCAAGCAATCATGGCTACTCAGCCATAAGAAAGAAAACATTACCTAGGCATTTTATCTTTAACCACAAACCAAGTAGTCTCTCACTCATCCTCTCATTGGAAGTGACCTAGGGGATAAATGAGAGTTATACATAGGAACATTTATAGAACCATATTTGAGAGCTAGGTATAATATAAAAAAGCACATGCCTCTATATGTAACCTATCATGAAATCCTCCTAAATCACCTCTAGCTTACATGCGATTTGATTATGATAGAACTTGTTGTAGAGTGAATTGAGAATATGTATAACTATAACACAAATTTTGCCTAAAAATTGAATTAATAGTCATAAAGTGCATATCATCTGTTCACATCAATAAGTTACTGTATGCGGGAAAAGTGATGTTATGAAATGAAAATTACAAAATCATGACTAGTCCACACACCAGTGGGACTCTTGGTGCAAGTTATGAAGCTGTTTGGAATAGCTCAATTTCCCAAGGGATGTTCCATTGTTCTCTAACTCACGAGACCCCTCAAGCCAATAGCTTTTCTCTCAAATCACTGAGCAAAGTGACTTACGGATGACAATCATGAGAATGAGGGATGTTTGAGATCAATCTAACATGAATTCAATCCTAATATGCATTATATTTAACAGATATAAATTAAACTAGTATGCAGGTGATGATAAGAAGGAAGGATTAGTAAAAGAACTATCCTAACATGATACACTAGCTTAATATGATTACTATGATAAAAAGAACTACTTCTAAAATGCTTATTAGATTATTTTTATTCAAAGAGGATTAAAAAATGCTTGATAAAATGTATGTAGATTAGATGAAACTTGGATGATGAGTAAAATGTCTATAAGTTGGATGCTAAAGACTTGACTTTCTTTGAAGAAGGAATGGGCTCTATTTATAGGGAAAACAGGGCAATGGATGGTCAAGATTAGATGATCTTATCAAAGGCCAGTATTGAAAGTTAATCAATCCATGTTTACAATTCTCACCAATGAAATGGTGACAATTGTCAACAAGAAATTGCTTGAGAGGAGATGTAAGAAGCAGTAAATGCTAGAGAGGACCTCATGATTACTTTAGGAGGCAAGGATTAAGGTTAGGTTAAGGTTGTACATTCGATAAAGCTTTTACCCAAAGGATAAACTCTTGTGCAAGGGTTAAAGAAATAACCAAGGTTAAGGTCATCAATGCTTGATGAGACCCTTGGGTTAGATCAAGGTTGAGTTAGGCAAAAAGTCTCTAACCATGCCAAAAGGGTGAGTTAACCATTAATGGTTTGGAAGACTTTGAAGGTTAACTTGTTGAAGATATAAAGCCTTTAATGGTTTTTAAAGACTTTGAGGGTTTGAGAAGTGACTTCCCTTTGCTTAGGGATGCGACAATATTTAGTAGATGGGTTAGGCTAATTGATTAGGATTAGATAGGTTATAGAATAATTTAGAAAGGGGGTTTAGGAGACAAGTGGGAGATGTAGGATTTTGCAAGTGGGTGGGGAAAATAGAATTTTATTAAAATAAAATTATTTTATTTCAATTGTGGTTGCAACTTGCATTTGTAGGATTTTGCAAGTGGGGGGATTTAATTAAATGTAAATTTAATCAAATGGGCTAGAAGGGGGATTTTAATTAAATGTGAATTTAATTAAATGGCTTAGATAGAAGAAGAAGGGTATATTAATTAAATCTTAATTTAATTAGTAGACGATTTAAAAGAATAGGGACATTAATTAAAAGGAAGAATCAAGAATAATTAAATGAATAAAATTCACTTAATTCATTGTGCAACTTTTAGGTGTCTACATTTTTCTCCTCTTTGAGTTAACGTGTGACCACATGTTGATTCAAAGAAAATTTGATCGATATGATGTTGTGGATATGAAGAATTGATTTGATATGAAACTGATATAAAATTGATGTCAATATTTGATATGATAATGCCCCCTCGAGAGATCGTTCGTGCACAAAAGGTATGAATGATCTCTTGAAAGAAGAAGGATGCTATTTGAAAGATAGAAGAGTGGATAGTGATGACATGAATGGGTTTGATAAGATTGACTAGATTGATTGGATTGAGATCAAGTCTAGTTTCAGGTATGACACCTCCTGTATAAGACATGGATGATCAAGCATCTGGTTTTAGGAATGATACTGCCTGTATAGGACATAGATGATCGAGTGTCTGGTTTCAAGAATGATACCGCCTATATAAGATATGGATGATTGAGCGTCTGGTTTCAGGAACAATATATCTTGTATAAGAGTTGATCAAAACGTTTGGTTTCAGGAACGATATATCATGTATAAGAGCTGATCAAAACATCTGGTTTCAGGAACAGTATATCCTGTATAAGAGCTGATCAAAATATCTGGTTTCAAGAAAGATACATCCTGTATAAGACATGACAGATAGTTTGGAAGAATGATGAAGATATGAAAGTGAAGAAAGATTCCTTGATGATGCAATAGATATGCATGTGATGGATGCAATGATGAATGATCAATGATATGAATTATATTTCGATATGAGATTCTATGAGGATAATGTGATGCTTGGATAAATGCTCTTGATTTCGATTATGACGTGAATGTATGATTCATGATTTTGATAAGAAAAATGTGATGATGCATTGCTTTGATTTATGAGATATGTATGATAATGATAATGATGTGCAACTAAATGCAAGATTAAAAATGATGTGCAACCTAATGTAAGATTAAGATGATAATTATGTGTAGCTAATGCAAAGCTTATATGCATTCTCGTTCTGAATGTTGCCATCTATTGTGATCAAAGTGCCAGTTCTTCCTTTGTTTTCATCATTGAGCTTTGATTTGTTGAAAGTTGATACAAGCATCATGGTATAATTGAACCATAATGACCCAATTATAACTTACTTGGATTTTGATATTGCAACATGACACAAGCATTGAGGTATAATTAAACCAAGATGACCTGAGTGTTGCTTGCGTAAACAGATAAGAGTTAACCTTTGCCCCATACAAATCTCAAATGTCCTCAATGATATGCCACCTGATTTCTTCATAGGACTAATTTGTATGATAAAAGACTTCACTCACAGATAGAAGACAAATAAAACATCACATTCCTTCCTTTCTTCTCTAGTTGAAAGACATCCTGGAGGTGCTCAGGAAATATGATAAGCAAAAATTAACCATAATTAAGCATGCATGCTATTTGGAATCTACTCTTGTCAAATAAAACATCTTGCAAATAGATCTTTATTTAGTTCAAATCAGTTCAAGTTTGTGATGTCTAGCCTTCTTGCATTGTCGCTTGTTATTTGATGGTTGTTTTGGTCCTTATTGTCTTGCTACGTGTTTGGTCTGAAGTTGAAAATCTTTAAGGCGAAATACCCCCAGCGAGGTCAGGATTTTGCCCCTTGTTGTTGATACTACTTCAATATGGATATGTACATTGATCACCAAGCCATGGTGGGATACGATTTGGATAACTGATTCAGATAAACCAAGGACAATGACTATGCTAAGTATGTCCAAGATTGATAAGCATTTGTGAATTTCTGGTGATATCTCAGATGGGTGGATATGATATGTAAAATATGATTTGTGAAACATGTACTGCCATCAATTGATAAAGACAAGGCTAAATAGAATAAAATCCAGCACTAATACTGATCTATGTCATTGTTTTGATTTGTTTGATGATTGATAAGAATGTTTGGTTTCAAAGAGTGAGTACCCTGTATAATACCGATATGTCAGGTTTCGAGTGTACCTATCCTTGTATAAGACATGTTGATGTTAATGTTGATAGATGGATTGATTATCAAGACTCGATGATTGATAGGAATGTCTAGTTTCAAAGAGTGAGTACCCCATATAAGTCTGATTTGTCTGGTTTCGAGTGTACCCATCCATGTATAAGACATGTTAATATGGATATTGATTTCGAGTAATGAATTGATTAACAAGGCATGTGATCAGTTTGATTGTAGATTTTGAGAGCTTTTTTGTTGTTGAATTGATTTGATGGGTGGTCCATGCTTTCATGTTTTGTTTTTTTAGTTCCAATTTTTATTTGATTTTGTCGATTTTGTCGATTTTTAGTTTTTCGATATTTTAATTTTTTTTGAGTTTTTGGATTTTTTTTTTTTTTTAGTTTTTTAGATCAGAAGAAAGATGTACTTGGTTGCCCCAATGTATAGAAAGGCAAGGATATTATGAATGGATGACTGAACCATTGAGGTGGAAATGGATAAGAGAAAGATGGAGGTAGCTTATGAGAAGACACGTAAAGAGCTTTTTTTTGAAATCATGTTTTTGTCCTTAGTTTTGATCAAGATCAAGGATGGAAAAGGGGATATGGATAGGAGAAAAAAGATCATAGATAGTGATAGATGATGGAAGAAATGAATAGATAGGATAGATGGTATGGATTAGAGGATATGGATTAGAGGATATGGATAAGGTGAAGCAAGATTATAGATAACACTGGATGATAGAAGCAATGAATAGATAGGATAAGGGATATGGATAAGAGGATATGGATTAGAGGATATGGATAAGGTGAAGCAAGATCATAGATAATGATGAATTTAGATAGGGTAATGGATATTGGAGGGGGGATAATGGGAGATATGGTAGGAAGAATAGAGTGGATGAACTTTGCCCCCAAGCATAGAGGTTTTCATTTGCAAAAAGGTGATATGTAAGATTTTCACAACATCAAGCACCATCTGAATAAGTGATCTTGAACTTTTCAAAGATAGAGACCCAACCCACACTTGAAACCTCCAGAAAAATTCAACCTAAGATATGTAGCTACTAGGAAGCATACTCAAAAGGGAAGAAGAATCCCAAACTGGGTCAAGGTACTTAGTCTTTGATTACCCATGTGTGTGCAAGTGGGTTCATTTCGGCTCATATGATCATTGTAATTTTCAGAATCCAACATGGCTAGCTACATGAGTTACCTTGACTTCAAAAGCATCCTGGATAGAGCCTCACTACTAGCGAGCGTCCATAGCCTCGACGGGGTTATCACTGTAATCTCACAAATATTGCTCCATTGCCAGTGAGGCATCTATAGCCTCGATGGAGTTATTTGTATGTTCCCATAGCCAATCATTTTGATATTGTATTTAATTGCATTTTTCTCTTTTTCTTGATATTTCATTTCTTGCTCATGCTTTTGATCTTTTGATATTTCTTTTTGCTCTTTATTTTTCTTGCACTGGCTTGTAAGTGATGAAACTTACATGGGTCTGATAATTATAGTGGCGCTAAAGCAAGATTTTAGATTTTTCACTCGCCATGTCTTCAACTAAGAGATCACAATGATTTAGAGCAATTGATTAAGCGTATGAGATATAGTAATCAAAATATGTCAGTACCAAGATACGATAAGTGGTTGTTTTCTGGATTGAGTGTGTATCCCAGCCAAAAAAAAAGTGTTAAAGAGGAACAACCTCGGATTCTGAAGCATTTCATGAATAGATATCTAGGAAAAGGACTGAACATGAGATTCGAGCATGGGTAAGTATGTGACAAAATGACACAAAAGCCTATTTCATAGATGACGAATTTATATAAGGATTGAATGATGTGGATTGAAGGATAGAAAAGAGGCATTGGATAATAGATAGAATGTTTAAAGATTTGTACAAGGATAGATGGAAATGTATTCAGGATGAGTGTTGGTACACAACTCAAGAAGTGATGAAGAGATAGAGGAAAATTAAATTTTGGGACATAAGGACCCAAAATAGATAGAGGAAATGATGGAAGAATAGATTTGGGAAGATTTTTAGATAGATGGTTGAAAGAAGTTCAAAGACGCATTCCTTTGTTGATCTTTCTTATGGATCATTTGAGATGATGGATTGGTGGATGGGGAGAGGTAAGGACCCAAGATGGATGGAAGGGATGGAGAGTTTGATTGGAATGAAAGGACCTAAGATAGATTTGAGGAAGAAGAGTTTGACTTTGGAATGAAAAGACCTAAGATAGATTTGGAGGATGAAGAATTTGACTTTGGAATGAAAGGATCTAAGATGGATTTGGATGCTGAAAGGATTCCTTGATCTTGATCTTGACTTGGAGAAGGATCATTTGAGTTTGTGCTTTCCTCTTGATTTGGAATTAGATTAGTGGAGGAGAGGGAAGGGATATCATGCTCTTGCTTAGGAGATGGATGTTGAATGGGAATCTTCTCTTGAGATGAAAGGGGATCATCATGGATGGAATACCAAAATATTAGGGGATCATCATAAGATTCTTGTCATGTGGGATCTTGATCGAAGATGGGATTAGATTGGGAAGTCGTGATATCTTGATCTTGATTTACGCTGGGACTCATTTCCTTTGACTGTCTTTCCTTTTTCTTGGTTTGATGATGAATGGTCATACAAATGATCAAAGTTGATGTTTTTGATAGGTTGATGTAGATAAATTTACTCCTTTTGGTAAGGGCCCTAGGACTAGGTTGTCTCTTCTTCAACTTAGTTTTGTGATGACTTGTTCTTCTCAAAATATGAGGAGTGGTCGTATACGATTGATCAATGGTTTCCTTCAATTGTTTGGATTGGGATACTTTGTTTGAAAACTGAAGCCTACTTTATCAAGTAAAGGTTTAGTTAGATTTGCCTCCATGACAAAGTGTGTCAAATGATATGGATAAAGTCTCTCGATATGGAAACTTGATTTGACAAATTTAGTCTAAAATAGGTATGATTGTTTGATAGAATCCGTTAGATGATGGACCTTTTGATCAAGGTGATGATAATACCTGATTTTGATAGGATAAAGTCTTATCCCTAGATAGTTTTAGGTGCAAGAACTTTTGTTCTAAGATTGACTTGTTTGATTTGGAAATGATTTCTCTGGTGTTTCTAATTTGATTTCTTAAGACCATGTTCGATATTGGACCTGAAAGGATACTCAAGAAGTTTAATAAAAATTTCCAGAAAGGCTTGTTTTGCTCTCTGGTTTTCTGAGTTTTGACCATGCTCTAAGCCAGAGACTAGATGCACTAAAGAATGATCCAAATGCGCTACAGGAAGACCCTAATGCGTTAAGCTACCTTTGCTATGCGCTAACTTGGACTGTTTGATTTTGATTGGTTTGGATGGATTATGAGCTAATATGTCCCGACTACACGCTTTTGTTTGGACTGAAAGCACTATGATATGTCTCAAATGCGCTACACTGATCTCTAAATACACTAGACTGATGCTGACAAGCGCTACCTAAAATTTTACCTGTATGATATTGGTTATGCACTATTTTGACTAATGAAAGTGTTAAAATTTAGCTCGTATGCACTAGGGAATGTTCCAGATGCGCTAGGAGGTTGCTCCTATACGCTAAACTACCATGATTGCTTTTTTTTTTGCTGTTTTTGAATTTTAACATGTGATTTTGATGGATGATTTTGTTTTGGATATTCAAGCTTACTAAGTCGAATAGATAAAATCTTGATCACTTGGTTTGATATTCCCCTAATCTTGTTAGATGAAAGTATTTCCTAAAGATAGTTGAGATGTTGATAACCATCTCAAAGGATGCTTTGTTGGATTGGAAATCTTCTCCACTGTATGATTTTTCCTTGATTGAACTGACTTTTGAGTTTGATTGTTGGATACTTTGCCAGATATTTTAACATTTATAACAAGAATTCATAGCACACATTAAGACAATGGTCATCCTAATGCAAAACATTGAGTGTATGTCCTTTTGAGGATGTGTTCAAATCCCCGATGTTATCACTGGTTTGATTTACAACAAAAGGCACATCAGATAGACTCTTTATTCAAAGGTCATTGGCAATATCATAGCCCACTAGTCTTGATACTTCGTCAGCCCAAACATCCTTGTCACCCCCTAGGGGGCACCCATTTTTTTGCCTTTTACCAAAAATTAACTCAAAGTGAATTGCTTCTCAATTGAGTAGTTATCTTGGGAGATATATGGTGATTAATCTTGGGGGTGGATTCTTCCCCACCCTTGTACTATGATATTGCCAATGTTTGGCAACTGACTCAGCTCAAAGTTTCTAATGCTAAGGTTTGTAATCAAGCTTCTTGTTCAGCCGTTAGAGATAAACTACCTCAGGAGGCTTCCCAACCTTTAGAACAAAGGCTTTACCTATCATAAAGATACTAGGGGAAAGCTAATCGATGTGCGCAACCATTGAAAGGGACTTTTGTCACCCTCCACTTTTGATTATAGTCGGTACACTTGGCGTCAAAGTCATTTCCCACTTAGGTCGTTCCCCTCTCACCTGCCTTAAAGGCTAAGAATTGTTACTCCTCAGGAGGGAAGGCCTGCTAAAGGACGTAAATGCTTGAAGTATAGAAAGCTTAAGAGTGGTTTGGCTTTTTGATCACCCAATTAAGGAGAGAGCATATACCTTCCCTTTTCGAGACAAGGCAGTCAAGTTGTTATTTTTATCCTTTCAATTCAATGATTTGCTAACTTCTACTCGGAGATGTTGCTCCAAAAAGCATGGTGTTCTTTTTAACCTTTCATAGAAAAGTGTGTATTTCCAAAACCTTTGAAAAACAAGCCTGGTCAACAAAGTAAATCATGATGTTGGTCAACAAAATTAAAGTCGATAAGTAAAAACTTTCCCTCTTTAACTTGCACAAAATAAAGATGAAATTATTTTACTTTGGCAAAGAATTGAGATTGATCCTTTTAGGCACCAAAGGAAGGTGAAGTTTGTTTTAACCTTGCTAAAAGTAAATTTGATTGTTCTTTTTAGAGCCCCAAATAAAATATTTTTCCTAACTTGCAAGAATGAAAGGTTTGTTTAGTTGTTCTTTTTATCATGCAATAAGGAAAAGATGAAGTTTTCTTTTAAGAACCAAAAGGAAATTCTGAAGTTCATTTTATACATCCAAAATAAATCATGAGGTACATTTTAAGCTTTTGCAAAAAAAAAGAAAGGTGAGTTATTTTTACTAACTTTGAAAGAAAGCAAAGAAAACTAAACTAATTCCTTTTGTTTCTACATAAAAATATTAGAACCTGCACATAGTTAGTTAGTAGAAAAAAATGAAATCATCATGGTGGGCTTCACAAGCCTAAATTCTGATCTTTGTTACAAATTTTACAATCCTGACCTTGAAATGCCTTGAAATTTGACTAAGTTTGAAATTTGGAGGATCTTCCAAAAACTAGATTTTGCATTATAACTCCTAGAGGTCTAAAACCCCTCTCAAACATCCTGACAATATATATGGAATATAACTTAAAGTATAAGAAAGAGAAAAGAGAAGAGGAAATTTGGCGTGATTGTTATCTTTTACCTGCATGAAACACGATGTTATTTTTGGGGACATGCCCCACGGTGGGCGCCATAAATGTATGTGGGAAAAGTGATGTGATGAAACAAAAATTATGAAATCATGACTAGTCCACTCATCCTCTCATTGGAAGTGACCTAGGGGATAAATGAGAGTGATACATAGGAACATTTATAGAACCATATTTGAGAGCCAGGTATAATATAAAAAAGTGCATGCCTCTATATGTAACCTATCATGAAATCCTCCTAAATCCCCTCTATCTTACATGTGATTTGATTATGATAGACCTTGTTGTAGAGTGAATTGAGAATATATATAACTATAACACAACTTTTGCCTAAGAATTGAATCAATAGTCATAAAGTGCATATCATTTGTTCACATCAAAACAGTTCCTATATGCGGGAAAAGTGATGTGATAAAACAAAAAATTACAAAATCATGACTAGTCCACACACCAATGGGACTCTTGGTGCAAGTTATGGAGCTATTTGGAATAGCTCAACTTCCCAAAGTATGTTCCATTATTCTCTAACTCACGAGACCCCTCAAGCCAATAGCTTTGCTCTCAGATCACTGAGCAAAGTGACTTACGGATGACAATCATGAGAATGAGGGATGTTTTAGATCAATCTAACATGAATGCAATCCTAATATGCATGATATTTAATAGATATGAATTAAACTAGTATGCAGGTGATGATAAGAAGGAAGGATTAGTAAAAGAACTATCCTAACATGATACACTAGCTTGATATGATTATTATGATAAAAAGAAATACTTCTAAAATGCTTATTAGATTATTTCTATTCAATGAGGATTCAAAAATGCTTGATAAAATGTATGTAGATTAGATGAAACTTGGATGATGAGTAAAATTTCTATAAGTTGGATGCTAAAGACTTGACTTTCTTTGAAGAAGGAATAGGCTCTATTTATAAGGAAAATAGGGCAATGGATGGTCAAGATTGGATAATGTTATCAAGGGCCAAGATTGAAAGTTAATCAATCCATGTTTACAATTCTCACCAATGAAATGGTGACAATTGTCAACAAGAGATTGCTTAAGAGGAGATGTAAGAAGTAGTAAATGCTTGAGAAGATCTCATGGTTACCCTAGGAGGTAAGGGTTAAGGTTAGGTTAAGGTTATACATTGGATAAAGCTTTTACCCAAAGGATAAACTCTTGTGTAAAGGTTAAAGAAATAACCAAGGTTAAGGCCATCAATGCTTGATGAGACCCTTGGGTTAGATGGAGGCTGAGTTAGGAAAAAAGTCTCTAACTATGACAAAAGAGTGAGTTAACCATTAATGGTTTGGAAAACTTTGAAGGTTAAATTGTTGAAGACATAAAGCCTTTAATGGTTTTTAAAGACTTTGAGGGTTTGAGAAGTGACTTCCCTTTGCTTAGGGATGTGACAATATTTAGTAGATGGGTTAGGCTAATTGATTAGGGTTAGATAGGTTCTAGAAGAATTTAGAAAGGGGGTTTAGGAGACAAGTGGGAGATGTACGATTTTGCAAGTGGGTGGGGAAAATAGAATTTAATTAAAATAAAATTAATTTATTTCTGTAGATGTATAAAAATGACCATATTCCTAAATGAATATTTTATGTTCATTTCTCTATTTTATTAAATCCAATTTAATTAAATTATCCACATTCTTCTATTTTATTAGGTAATTTACTCAATTTATTTTTAAAAAAAATCACTATACCCATTTAATGAATAAATCATTTTATTCAATTAAATCCCCCTATCCACTTTTAATTAAATTCAAATTTAATTAAATAGTTATCCTAAATTGAATAAATCTAATTTATTTAATTTCCCCAAATTGCAACCAAATTGAATTAAATTACTTTATTTCAATTAAATCCTATTATCCCTCCATCCACTTGCAAAATCCCAAACCCCTTTCTTATCCCTTCTAGAATCTTCTAATCACTTCTAATTAACCTAACCCCTCCTCTAAACTTTGTCACATCCCTAAGCAAAGGGAAGTCACTTCTCAAAACCTCAAAGTCTTTGATAACCATTAAAGGCTTTCAACCTTCAACCACTTAATTTCTCAAAGTCTTTGATAACCATTGAAGGCTTCCAACTTTCAACCACTTAATCACCCAAAGTCTCCAAAAACCATTAATGGTTAACTCAAACCCTCGTACATGGTTAAAACATTTGTTTTGACTCAACCTTTACCCAACCCAAAGGTCTCATCAGGCCTTTAATGCTTTGACCATGATTATCTCTTAATCATTTGCACAAAGGTTTATCCTTGGATTAACTCTTAATCCAGTGGGTAATCCTAACTTAAGCTTGACCCTTACCTTCTAGATAACCATGAGGTCTTCTCAGGCATTTAATGTCTCCAACCCCATTTCTCAACCCAACCCCATGTTGACACTTGTCACCATTTCATTGGTGCAATTTGCAAACATGGATCGCCAACTTTCAAACTCAACCCTTGATTAAATCATTCGATCCTGACCATCCATTGCCCTATTTTTGCTATAAATAGAGCTCTCACTCCTCCATTTGAGATAATCCTCCAAGTTTGTAGCATTACACTTATGCTCAAATACATTCAAGCTTTCTTATATCATATATGCTCATCATTTTAGCCTCTCTTTTAACTAGAAATTAGTCTAAATATGCATGTTTAGAATACTTTCTTTATCATTTAGCTCAAATCATAGACTAAATATATCATGTTAGGATAGTATTCATACTAACCTTGTCATCTTATCATCTAAATTATTGCATTTCTAGAATCATACATAGTTTAGAATCCATTTCATACTAAAATCTATCAAAGCATCCCTCGTTCTTGCATTTGCCATTCCTAAACCATTTTACTCAGTGATCTGAGAGCAAAAACATTGGTTTGAGGGACATTGTGAGATAGAAAACCATGGGACCCACCTTGGGAAGCTAAATAAGACTACGTTACTCCATAGCTTGCACCAAGAAGTCCTATGTGTGTGTGTGGACTAGTATTTAACAAAATTTTCACATATTGAGTTTTATCAGCCCACTTTTCCCGCATGCATTTCTGGCGCCCACCGTGGGGCTCGACCCCATATATCATATCGGTTTTTTAAACTAACTACTTTTGCAGGCACGCGGGAAAAATGAAGTAGTGCATTCAGTTCACTATTTAGCACATCAAGTAAACAGAGCAGTGCATCCAGTCCATTGTTCAGCACATGGAGACCATCCTCCAGCGCATGCAGTTAAAACATTAGTGCATGACCTTCACTAGGCTTTTCCTGTAGGTATCAATGGAGGAGAAAAAAATAGATCAGCGCTTCCAACGCACAGAATAGCGCATCTGGTCCACTATTCAGTGCTTGAAGTCCATCATCTAGCATGTGTAGTTAATATATTAGCGCATAAAATCACTAATTTTTGGAAGAGAACCAGAGCAATGCCTTAGGCACATAGAGTAGCGCATCCCGTAAACAGTGTAGCACGTTGATAATTAATTTTGGTGCATCGAGGGTATATTGTAGCACATGCAGTCTATTATGTAGCGCATCGAAGACAGAAACAAAACAAAAAATTGTAACCAAAAATGAAATTTTAGACTTGTGGAAGTCCACCAAATCATCTAACATTTTTTTTCTCTGGTTTTCTTGTAGGATGCTAACCAAATTTGTTGCAGAAAGGAGCGTAATCTTAGAATTTTTAGATGGTTAAGATTTTCTCTAACTTAGTTAAGTTAGTTTAAAATTTTAAAAACATCTTTTATTCTTAAAATTGAACTCACTTATTTCTTTTGGGGCTATAAAAAGAACTACTATCAGAAACCTTCTTGCTTTTATAGAAGAAAAACACTTCATTTTGGAAGCTATAATAAGAACCAACAAATCTTTACTTTGGCAAAGGGATTTAAAAAGAATATCACCATCCTTTGGTGTCTAAAAGAATTCACTTTATTTTTACAAAGTAAAAGAACCTCATTTTTATTTTGCGCAAAACAAAGAGGGAAAGTTTTCCCCTATCGATTTTCATTTTGCTAACCAAAATTCCTTTTCATAGATCAGAAAATCATTGCTTTGAAAGGGTAAAATAAACACCATGTTTTTGTGGAGCAACATCTCCACATAGATTTTAGCAAATCACTGGATTGAAAGGTTAAAAATAAACAACTTGATTGCTTTGTCTCGAAAGTGGAAGGAATATGCTCTCCCCTTAACTGGGTGATCAAAAATCTAGACCACTCTTACATCTTTCTGTACTTCAAGCATTTACATCCTTTAGCAGGCCTGCCTTCCCGAGGAGTTGGAATCAACTCTTAAAGCCGTTTATGGCCGGTGTGAAGGGAACGACCTAAGTGGGGAACGACTTTGACGCCAAGAATTCCAACCCACTATAATCAAATGTGGAAAGTGACGAAAGTCCTTTTCAACAGTTGCGCGTAGCGATTAGCCTTCCCCTAGTATCCTTGAGATATGTAAAGCCTTTATTCTAAAAGTTGGGAAACCTCCTGAGGGAGTTTATCACTGATGACTGAACGGGAAGCCTAATTACGAACCATAGAAATAGAAACTTTGAACCGAGTCAGTAACCAGACATTTATAACATCATAGTGCAAGGGTAGGGAAGAATCCACCCCCAAGATTACTCACCATATATCTCCCAAGATAACTACTCAACTGTGAAGCGATTCACTTTGGTTAATTTCTGGCAAAAGGCAAAAAAACGGGCGCCCTCTAGGGGGTGACATGGCTGTTTTAGCTGACGGAGTATCGAGACTAGTGGGCTATGATGTTATTTATGACCCTTGACTAAAGAGTCTTTCTGAAGTGTGTTACTTGTATCCAAACCTGTTAAAACATTGGAGATTTGAATACATCCTCGCAAAACATACACTTTTTGTTAGATTAGGCAAAATGGTTGTACTTTTTGTGCCGTGCTTACATTTATTACTTTAGAAAATCATCCATCAAACTTGAAAAATTCACAACAAAAATTCAAAATCCACAAAAATCAACCAAAAGGAAAAATCAGCGCAGTTTAGCGCATAAGAACAACTTCTTAGTGCATAGAGTACTTTTGTTAGCGCATCAACACCTCAAATTAGCACGTTGGTTCAAAACAGTAGCATTTCATCTTACGGCAAAATATTGTAAAATCCTTTAGCGCATCTGAAAAATAGTTTAGCACGTGGAAGCAACAGCTTAGTGTGTGGGAACCAAAAATTAGCACATAAAGTCAAATAGTTAGCGCGTCACAGGCCCAGAATAGCGCATAGGTTTTTCAACTGTTAGACAACAATTTTCAAAAGGTCTAAACTTTAGCGCGTGTCTGGGGGCAGCCTAGCACATGTGGTTATTATTTTAGCACATAAAGTAATTTCAGTAGCGCATGTAGACTCTGTTCTAGCACGTGATCCAAAATAGAAAAACAAAGAGCAAAACCGAGAAAAATTTTGAAATTTTAAAAACATTTTTAGAAGCCTTTTTCATTAAACATCATTTTTCATCAAACCAGAGTGACAAAAACAAACCATTAAAACTATTTCTCAAGCTAAATTTGTGTCAAAACAAACGTTGTCAGAATCCTAAACGAATCACACAATAGAGGATGTCTCTCCTATCATAATCCGGAAACTTCATCATCAGTATCAACAGAATCCTTTACCATCTTACGAATTTTTATCTCAAAACACTTGTTTAAAATTTTCAAATTGTCAAATCAAGTTTCCAGATCGGGAGACTTTTATCCATATCATTTGACACGCTTTGTCATGAAGGGGCATCTAAAAGCCTTCACTTTGATAGAGTAAGATTTGAAATTTTCAAAAACAAGAATCAACTGAATCCAAACCAATCAAAGGAAACCATTGATCACTCATGCATGACTAATACCCTTATTCTGAGAAGAAAGAACCTCTATCGTAACATCACGTTGAAGAAACAACAACCTAGTTTTTCCAAATTCATCAAGAGAAATAAGTTTTTATACATCAATCGTCAACTTTTCAAATCTTATCGAGTATTCCTTCATCACGTCAAACGTTATATCCAAAACAAATCTAGCAAATTTGACAAAGAACCCTTGAAGACAAGAGCATGCTGTCAAAAGTCTTCTTTTAATCAAACCATAAACCGCGGAGGAAAGATCAATCCAACATTCTTGCCCGATGAGTGCATCACGTATAACACATCTCGACCAGAACCACCCACCCCCGAACAAAATATCAACGAGGCTTTTGTCCCTTTCATCACTAAAAGTTTCTACTAAAATGCCTGTTACTCGCTCTCAAAGAGACAAACAAAGCGAGACACACGCTGAGTCTAGTATGAATTGAAGATTATCAAATCCTTTTGAAGTTCCACCCTTAGAAGAACCTGAAATTACTGAAGCACTTCTTCGGGAATATCAAGAAAACCCTTCATTCCAAAAGCTTGTAGAAAAGCTCATGGAAAATGACAAAGAAAAATATCTGCTCATGCTTACGAGTAAAGGCGTTAAACTTCCCAAAGATTTAGACCCAAACATCTTTAAAAATGAATCTCGACAATATGCATATCGAGAACAACAAAGAGAAGAAGAAACCCATAACTTTGAACAACACATACCTAAGCAACATATTCCAGAACAACATATACCAGAAATGCATATACCTGAGCTCGAAACTCCAGAACAAAACATACTGTTTACCACACCTTTTTAGCTAAGAACAAATACGAGGGAAGAACTCTTCCCTCGGCAAGATAATGCGCCTTTGGTTGCTCTTACTCAATAAATGCAAATGGTGCAAAGACAAATACAAGATATGCAACAAGGGACAACAGTACGGTACTCTTTAAATGAAATCTGTCCTTATCCATTTGATAGAAGATTGAACATGGTGCCTTTTCCTCCAAACTCAGACGTTCCCAAATTTGATAAATATGATGGGAAAAGTGATCCCCGGGATCATGTTCGAGAATTTTGCACACTGAGCCTTGAATTTGCTCATGATGACACCTATTTGATGAGGTTATTCCCCAGAAGCTTGTGAGGGCAAACCATGGAATGGTTATCCAAAATTTCACCACCTGTTAGATCATTTGATGAATTGGTTAACAAATTCATAACCCACTATTCCTACAACATCCAACATGCCATAACCATGCTAGATGTTTGCAACACCAAACAAAAGAACAATGAAACATTCATGATATTTCTTCAACGCTGGCGACGCATGGTATCACGATATCCTCAAGATATTCCTCAGAAGGAGAAAATGGAAATCTTCATCGATAACTTGAATGGGGAAATGAGTTATAGACTAAAACTTCAATGCATACCATCTTTCGCTAAATTGATTGAAAATGGCATTCAAGTAGAGGAAGCATGTGTCAAAAAGGGAACACTCAAATTCTACAAGGAAGGAACAAACTCATCGAACTACAATAATCAGAACAACACCAACCTTGACAAATCTCAATTTTGGACTCGAAACAAAAACGAAGGCAACAATGAATCATATGATCCCAAATCTAAGCAACCAGTGCTTGCATTATCCGGAAATCCTCAAAATATGAAAAATCCTAAAAATGCTACTCCCAGTGCTAACACATATGCACCAAACACTGATCATAGAAAACTCAACACAAACAACACCAATGATACTCAAAGCAAAAACATGAATTCAGGACCTAACAACAATTCATGCAACAACACGAACAATTTCCAAAAGTGTATCTTCACACCACTGGGACAATCATTAGAATCCGCATTCAGAGAACTTTTGGCAAACAAGATTCTTTCTTTGCCTCCAATCAACAACTATGAACCCCCAATGAAACCACCTTGGTGGAATGATTCACACTATTGCGATTTCCATCGCAACAAGGGTCATAGAACAAACGAATGCATGAGATTGAAACACATAGTACAGGACATGATTGATCGAGGTGACTTAACGGTGGATGGTCTCAAAACAAATGGTGATCACAGAGCCTTCAAAAATCCTCTCCCAAATTACAACAAAGATGGAGCATCAACTTCGGATGATACACGCAGAGCTCGTATTAATCACATCTACAACAACACCATCAATCACATATCAGCTGAAGATCATCAAGTCAATGTCATTACCATTCAAGATCGGCATGATCATGAATCTGTCAATGTAACAACCCGAACTCAGAAATATGTTTTGAAGGGACATACTGCACCTACAATTACCACACCAAAAATCCAATATGACTTGGTTAGCCAACTACGCAAGACTCCAGCTTAGATATCTATCCTAGAATTATTGAAACTATCACCAAAACACAAAGACATATTGGAGCAAGCGCTATTGGAAACAAATGTACCTCAAAATCTGGATACAGACAGATTTCAAGCCATGGTCGCCCATATGACAGGACCTCATAACCTCACCTTCTCAGAGTATGACAATACTTCCTTGAGTCATCCGTATAATACTCCTCTTCATATTGAAGTCATTGTTTACAAACACCGAGTAAAAAGAGTCTTAATAGATGGAGGAGCCGGACTTAATATATGTACTTTAAAGCTTATCCATGCATTAGGCTTCTCAGAAGAATCTATTAATACTTGCAAAAAGATTACCATAAAAGCATATGATGATGAGGAAAGGTCCTCTAAAGGAATAGTGATATTACCTATTTAAGTAGGACCAGTACAAAAGGATACTATATGTCAAGTCTTAGACATAGATCTAACCTACAATATCTTGTTAGGATGACCCTGGATACATGAAATGCAAGCAGTACCTTCTACGTATCACCAATGTGTCAAGTTTCCTTATGATGGACAAGAAATCTCCATATCAGCTGATCACAATCTATTTCAACATTGCAACGCAATGGGGGCAGCCCAAGACAGTTTGGTTCCTCATAATAGAGAAAAACAATGATCCTTGACATCAGATCTACAAACAGCAAAGCCCAACTCCTTATTTGAAGACTTCAAGAAGAAAATGCAAATCAAAGACCAAGGCATGGGAGAATACTCTTTGGAGCCTTTATGTTTGGCCAAATTGCCAACATCACCTAGATCGCATGGTTTGCCTACTACATCAACACATCTGGCCACTCAGCCCATCACTAAATTTGATGGTACCTTCATCCAATTAGGTACTCTAGCACATGAATCAGAAGATAAGGACGTTCTTAGCTGGTTATACAAAGATGAGGAAGAAGATCATAGAGCAGCCGCTCTGGACATTATTCTACCAACACACCTGTATGGAAAAGGCTACTTAATCATGAAGCAAATGGGATATGGCGGTAAAGGACCTATTGGGAAATGCAAGGAAGGAGTCACTGAACCTATAGATCTTCCTTCACAACCTAGTAGAAACAAAGCAGGATTGGGTTCTAAACTCACATTCCTATTGAAACGACCACCATACACAACTACAAAACCTTAATGGAAGGAAAAGAAGAAGTACAAAGAAGAATCCTAGTAGGAAGCACTCTTTGAATCAGTAGAAACAATTTGCAAGGCACAAGAACGTCAAGATTAGAAGTTGCATCAGGGAAAGCTGCTAAGTCATAAGAAGGCCCTATCTGCAGCAGTAGCTCATATTCAAACACCAATGTCTCAAGAACAAATCATGTCATCTCCAGATACCGTTATTCCTCCCCGAGGAAGCACAGTCCATGAACAAATCCAGAAAGTAGAAGACGAATCTGATACAGAATCAACAAAAAGCATCAAAATGGTATCCATCATCAAAGATTTGTTTTCACCATAGAACATACCTGTTTACAGCACAGATAGAATCTGGGATGATGCCTATGAGACAAATTCCAATGAATATGAATGGGGTGCCTACTCCAATGCTACTACAGATATCCTGGATGATACTGATTCTATATCCCTTTCTCAAGAAGAACATGATGCAGAAGATCAACCTCTTGAATTTGGACCACAGAACATCTATGACACCAAGGAAAGCGAACAAAAACATTATGAACAAGTTTATGTGGAAGATAATACCATCGAAGACCTCGACGAAATCCTGGACATCTTTAAAACCAAGACCCATCATGATGAAAACTCCATCCTAACACTTACAGTAGCAGAGCTTGATCCACCTAATGATTCCTTACTGCTTGTCTTTCCTGACCTCATCGATTGGGATGAACCTGAAATCCATGATATACCAATTTTCCTAGATGATGAATCTATTATCCATTACCTATGTACCGTAAATCTAGAAATAGGCTCTACCAGTGAACAAAATAACGATGTCTGTCAATCAGGGAGTGCCAAGTCTCTCAGTCACAAAAATACACCAAATAAAGGATCTAATGCTGAAAACCAGTCAATGGCAGCTCTAGATCACAAAAAAGTAAAAATAAAGGATGCATCTGAGGGTGAAAACCTTTTTAAGGCACCTAATGATGGGAGACTTGACACTCTTCCTGAACACTTTCATGAGCGATCACCCATTTTGATTGAGCCCACTCAATCAATCAACATAGGTACCACAGAAGCAGCTAGAAACATACTCCTTGCAGAATCCCTGACAGAGGAAGAAAGATCGAAATTCATCATCTTCTTTAAAGGAAAGCAAATTAACTTTGCTTGGTCATATACTGATATGCCCGGAGTAGATCCACACTTAATCAAGCATCACTTGTCCATTTCTACAGGAGTTAAGCCAGTCAAGCAAAAGCTACGAAAGATGAATCTACAGGTGGCACTAATGGTCAAAACTGAACTTAAGAAATTATTAGACGTCAGATTCATTCGACCCATCAACTATGCAGAGTGGATTTCCAACATCGTTCCAGTATCAAAACCAGATGGTAGTATCAGAATTTGCACTAACTTCAGAGACGTCAACAAAGCTTGTCCAAAGGACGACTTTCCTCTGCCCAGTATCGACATAATTGTCGATCTCACAGCAGGCCATGCAATGCTCTCACTATTGGATGGTTTTTCAGGCTATAATCAAATCAAAATAGCTCCAGAAGATCAAGATAAAACAACATTCACCTGTCCTTGGGGAACGTACTGTTGGAATGTTATGCCTTTTGGCTTAAAAAATGCAGGGGCCACTTATCAAAGAGCAATGACAACAATATTCCATGACATGATGCATACATTTATGGAAGACTATGTGGATGTCCTTCACTAGAGCTGAACATCTTGGCATCCTAACAAAGATTTTTGATCGATTGGAGAAATTCCAAGTCAAGCTCAACCCTAAGAAGTGTGTCTTCAGGGTTACATCAGGCAAGTTACTAGGCTACATAGTCTCAGCTAAGGGTATTGAAGTTGATCCAGCAAAGGTACAAACCATTATGGACATGCCACCACCACAGAATATCAGTCAACTCAGATCTCTACAGGGACGACTTCAATCAATCAGGTGATTCATCGCTCAACTAGCAGATAAAAGTCTACCATTTAACCATTTGCTACACAAAAATGTACCATTCAGATGGGAGACGAAGTGTGCAGAATCTTTTTACCAAATCAAACAGTACCTGATGAATCCACCAGTTCTAGTACCACCAGTCGTAGGAAAGCCACTTATCCTATATATCTCAACAACCGATATATCACTAGGGGCACTATTAGCACAAGAAGATCAACAAAGAAAGGAACGAGCCATATATTACATCAGTAGGACATTGAATGGCTATGAACTCAACTACACATTCATTGAAAAGGCTTGCCTAACAGTGGTCTTTGCATCCCAGAAGTTCCGACATTATATGCTAGCACACACCATTAAGCTTGTCGCAAAAATTGATCCTCTCAAATATCTACTCAGCAAGGCCGCTCTTATAGGACGATTGGCTAAATGGGTCATGATTCTCAATGAATTCGACATCCAATACACAAAAAGACGAGCCATCAAAGGACAAGCAATTGCAGATCAGCTGGCTGAAGCACCGCTACCAGGAAAACAAACCATGGAGGTTGAATTTCCAGACAGGGATGTTCTTGCTCTTTCTCCCAAGCAATGGAACCTATACTTTGATGGATCCTATACACAACATGGTTCAGGGGCTGACATTCTATTCATCACTCCTGAAGGACACACTATGCCAACATCATAGAGGCTTATGTTTCCATGCACAAATAATGTGGCTGAATATGAGGCATTGGCTATAGGCATCAAAATGGCCGTCGAATGGAAAATCATAGAGTTAAAAGTCTATGGAGACTCACAACTAGTCATCAATCAAATCAACAACAACTATCAGACAAAGGATGACAAGCTACTACCCTACAAGCGAATGGTGGATGACTTCAAACAGTATTTTTTGCACATCACCTTCGAACAAATACCAAGATTAAGCAACAAAGCAGCCGATGCAATGGCTACCATCGCTTCACTACTACAAATTCCAGAACAACAGCGTCGTTACGAGTTCCTGGTAGAGAAACAGTTCTCCCCCGCCTATGACCACTATGAATCCCAGGTTATCTATGCCTTGACTGGTTCAGATTCTCCATTATATGGACCAATATACGACTATCTCAAACACAATATCTTACCACTTGACCAATCCCATAACCAAAAACGTAACTTTATCCGACAAGCTACCCGTTACACCCTTACCGCTGATACTTTATATCGTCGAGGTCTAGATGGTACTCTTCTTCATTGCCTTGATCGTAATGATTCCGATTCTGCTTTACATGAGCTTCATGAAGGTATTTGTGGCACACATTCAAGTGGCACTACTCTTGCTAAAAAGCTTCTATGAATGGGATACTACTGGCCTACAATGGAGAAAGACTCATATCATTTCGCTAAGAAATGTCCTAAATGCCAGATCCATGGTAATCTGATACATGCACCAGCACAGGAACTACAAACATTTACAACATCCTGGCCCTTTTGTCAGTGGGGACTAGATTCAGTTGGCAAAATTCATCCTTCATCTTCAAATGGACATAAATTCATTATAACTACAACAGAATACTTTACCAAATGGATCGAAGAAGTTCCCATGCCCACAGTGACTGGGAAGCAAATTGCCTCTTTTATCCTCAATTATCTGATCTACAGATATGGTATTCCAAGTTCAATCATCACAGATAATGGACGACCCTTCAAGAATCAAGATGTCCAAGAACTATGTGAAAAATTCAAAATCCAACATAGGTTCTCTACACCATACTACCCACAGGGAAATGGTCAAGCGGAAGCATCTAACAAGACAATACTGAAAATCCTCAAGAAAATAGTGAATGATGCAGGTAAAGATTGGCACGTACAACTCAATCCAGCACTTTGGGCATACAGAACCAGCATCTGTACACCTACAGGAGCAACACCATATTCATTGGTATATGGATCAGAAGCCATTTTACCCCTAGAGGTAGAAATCCCATCTCTTAGAGTCTCTTTAAAAGGTTTAATCCCAGATGAAGAGTATCGAGTTAACCAGCTGCAAGAACTTGAACTATTAGATGAAAGACACCAACATGCTTACACTCATCTCAAAGCATATTAGCAACGCATGTGCAGAAGCTACAATCACAAGGTCATTCCCAGAAACTTCAAGGTTGGTGACCTAGTCCTCAAAGAAAATCCAAGAAATCAGCAAGATCGAGAAAAGAAAGGGAAATTTGAACCTAACTGGTTGGGTCCCTATGTTATCATATCAGTCTATGGATCAGGTGTCTATTAGCTTATAACTTCAGAAGGAGATGTGCTCGATGACCCAACTAACAACATTCATCTGAAGAAGTACTATACTTAAGTGGCCTGGTGCACAGAAAAAGCCAAAAACAATTTAAAAAAATCAAAAAATCTAGAAAAAGCAAAAATACAAAGTACAATAAAAACAAATGGTGACAACATGGTAAACAAGTGCCCTTGTGAAAGAACGGCTCCTCTATCTATCTCCATGCCATCTTATCCATCAAAACACTATCGGCCATTGCCCGACACTTAGCATATATTCATTCAGGACATACTTAACATAGTCACTATCCTAGGTTATCCATCTATATCTATCCTCTTACCACATTCCACCATGGCTTGGAAATCACTGTACATATTCACATCAAGAGGCACACTCAACTAGGGGCATTCCAATTGTCTAAATATTGCAAAACATTCTAGACATTAGGGCTATTTGCACAACTCAAAAGCATGACATCCAACAAACCAAAAACTACGCTTCATTGCAAAAACCAAAACAAAACAATTCACAAAAATACCAAGGATGGATGATTTTCTGAAGTACTAAATGTTGCATTCTTGCATAAAAATCTTGACTATTTTTGCATTTTGAAACTGTTTCAAATTTGGATTTTCTTTCTTATCTCACAAAATGCTTCAAAAGCTAGAGATCATGGGGAACTTCCAAATATTTTCTTAGTCTTCTGTTTGGGAGGCGATCACTTGTACTGTGTAAATACTTGCCTCGAGACGTGATACATTAAATATCACTGAAGGCCTGATTCGACTTCACGCATACAAGTGATATAATCTTGTCTGTTTACGCAATACGCACTCAGGTCATCCTGGTTCAATTATACCTTGACGCTTATGCTATCTTGCAAAATCAAATATTATGTAAATTTTTGTCAGGTCATTATGGTTCAATTACACCATTATGCTTGTATAAATTTTCAACATATCCTAAACAAAACAATGCTCAATGATGATATCTACAAAGAAAGCAAAACAAATGGCTATATCGGATGACAAATACAGAATGAGGATGCTACCAAAAACATAGTTGCATATCATTTTACCGTTAGTTGCATATCATTTTCAAAATAGTTGCATATCATTTTACAATTAATTGCCTATCATTTTACATTAATTACATATCATTTTACATTTAGTTGCATATCACATCATACATCTCATTATCACATCATACATCTCACACCCTAGTAAAGCATACATCCTACATCATGCATTTAAACATTGCATCATCATAAGGTATCGAAAGGACCCACATAACATGCATCCATATAAACAAATCACATGATCAAAGCAAATGGTGCCATATATATATATATATATATATATATATATATATATCTCAAAATGATCCAAATGTACAAAATGTGTCCAGTACAAAGAATACAATGCTAAAAAATACAACAGAGACCATGTCGCTCAAGTATGACTATCCCCTGACGGAGATGGTCTCGCTCCAGATGCACCCACCCCTGGATCCCCAAGAGGGTCCTGTCTCGGTGGCCCCGTGACACCTCGACTCTCCGATCGCTACCCAATATCTTGAGATCGACTAGATCTCAACTGTGCAAAACTCTGTACTCGATGATCCCTGGGTACTGCAGCCTCATAGTGCCGCATATAATACTCCACCTCCTGAGCTCTCAGCGCCATCTCTCTCAGGGTGTCTCTCATCGGACCACCCACTGCTACTCTTTGCATACTCGACACCACCTCCTCCGCTCGTCCCCTCCACTCTATCTCGGTATCTCATTCAATGGTCAACTGAAAAATCTGTCGCTAATAGGTCAAAATCTGTGCCTGCAGCTGCTGAATAGTAATCTGCAAGGTCCGCATCTGAGCATCCTCCATATGACCAGGGATCCGAACCCATAGTGGTACCTGTGCTGGAGGAACCCCTCCCACTCGGCCTGTCCTCGGTGTTGGAGGTGGGAGTTCATCCGTCCTCCTCCTTGCGCTGGTCACATAGCCTTCTCTGTACCATCCACTGCAGCTAACACCTCCCCCACTCTCCCCTCTCCACCGGCTCCAATAGCCAATCGCACTACTCTATCCACCCCTGTCGCACTACTCTATCCACACCTCTATCCCCTCTCCTCCCTCTATCTCCCCGCCTCCCTCTGGCTCCTCTCCCTCGTCCTCCTCCTCCATCATCCCCATCATCTCCATCATCATCTCCCTCTCCCTCCTCCTCATCTGAATCAAAGGCTGGCCTCATCTCCTCAGGATCAGATATCCTGGCCACCGCCCACGCCACAAACAATCTAGCAAACTCATCTGTCATGCCCGCATCCTAAATCTCAGGGGCATAATCCCATATCTGCCTAGCCAACCCCACAAACTCCTCTACTGCCACCACACTATCAATGGTCGGCCCCCAATCTGCTACATCCTACCGCCGTTGTGCATATAGGCACGCTCCCTGTGGAATACCCTACTGGCGCCCGAACTGCCTCAAAACTCGGGTCACCATGAATCTCTCTATAACGAACGGGGTCCTCCCGATCAAGTACCTGGTCATGAATACAAAGGGAATCTCCAGCCCATCCTTGGTCCACACCTCACATCCTGTATATGGTCGCCAGGTGACCGTATAAATGTCATCAAGAACCCTCCTCCAATGCTCTAGTTTGCCCAGCTTACGTTGGACAACTAGACCCCTGTATCCATAGGCATATGCTGCTCCTATGGGCCTATCCCTGTCTGCTAGTGGCCTCGCTGCTGGAATGTGCTCCCAGCACCATACCTGTAATAAAGTCACGCCAGCTGACAGACTACCATAATCAAGGTATACTACCTCATGCAGACCCCTGTATAAATGGGCCAGCATAGCTGACCCCCATGAAAACCTCCACCCCTGTGTAACCATCTCCTCCAACACCAGCCCCCATCCCACCGAGAATCCCTTTGACCTGCGATCAGGACAAAGGAATCCACCAATGAACCCCGCTAGTACGGATGGCAGCGGTGCATAATCTAGGTCCAAAAACTCCTGCCATGGGATCTCATAGCCGTAGACTGTAACATCCTGGAAAATGCGGCGCAGTGCCTCTATCCCACCCTCCTCCGACTGCTCATATGGTAGTAGTGCCCCTACTACAGGGATGCACAGGATCTGGTAACAGTCCTCTGGTGTGACTATCATCTCTCCAGTGGCAAAATGGAAGGTGTTCGTATCACTGTGCCACCTCTCCGCAAGTGCTGTCAATAGCCCCTAGTTCACAATGAACCAAGGCATATCCAGAAAAGAAGTCAAACCACATCTCTCAATGATGTCAAGGTCAGCCTGCGACAACTGCGGTATCAATGTCCACGGTCTAGGAAATCTCTCCCGCGACTGAACCACACCCAATCGCTCCTGTCAAACAAGCAAAACAAATCCAATATCAGTTTCCACATCAAAACAATGATATCAAAATCAAACTCACATCAACAACATGAATCCATTTGCTCATCTACATCAAGTTCAAAATCCTATCATTTCATATCAACTTTTAAAACAACTCAAGTTCTCAAAAACCATATCAAAACTTGTAAAACAACTCAAGTCTCCAAAATCACATAAACTTGTAAAACAACTCAAGTTTCCAACCCATATTAGCTTGTAACACACATTAGGCTTCACACATTGAACTTGCAACGGAACACGCAAATAAATCATATTTTGATCAACACAACACATTGATATCTACACATAACTTGGAATATCGCAAATTAAAACAAGTTATACTGACACTCATATTGGACTTCATAAAATAATGACAAAAAACACAAAACATTTGCATATCGGCCCATCTCGCAAAAATTTTCTAGATGCGCTAAAACAGATACCCAATGCGCTAAAAATCCCCCACACGCTAGGCTATTTTTCCTACGTGCTAATCTATTCACCCTATGCGCTAGACTAACTCTATGCGCTAAATTTTTTCCCCCATGCACCACCTGACCTACCCTATGCGCTAGACTGACTCTACGCGCTAATCTATCCCTCCTAGGCGCTACCCGTTTAACCCTATGCGCTAGGTTAACCCTACGCGCTAAACCCCCTTACCTATGCGAACCCCTGTGACCCCTATGCGCTAGGTTAACCCTACGCACTAACCTGTTGACCATGCGCTATTCTACATATATGCGCTAACCTATTTTCGCTATGCGCTATCCTATCTATTTCGGACGCGACCCCTAATATTCGACTAGATGCGCTACTTTAAACTTCGTATGCGCTAATCTATGCCCTAGACGCGCTAGACCGTTAAACCCGAACTTTGAAAATCAAAAAATGACTAAAAACGACAAAATGAAAAGTCAAAAGAGGGTCAAAACTGTTGACTTACTGGTGGTCCACGTGCTGCAAGTCTCCGGTACCTCCGAACGCGCTCGAAACGGTGTCTATGATACGGAATAGGCATTTTCTCTGCAGACCAAATTCTCTTTCTACAAAGTCAACAATGCACAAATGAATCTAATTCAAGCCCTTTTCCCCTTTTATAGGAGGAAAAAGAAATTAGGGTTAGCCGAATGCACCTATAATATGGTCGCGGTCTCCCCTATACCATAACATTTGTAACTTATCGGGAGATGAATCAATTTGCACACATTATACATGCACGAAATCATACACATCATACGCAACTCATCAAATTAAATCCAAAATTTTTAAAAATATTGATTCATCTCCCGAGGGGGCATCACCATCAAATATCGAATCTGGGGCATCACATCAAATCAAATCTGGGGCACGACTGGCAAATCATAAGAGCAACACAAAAATTGCATTTGATCATAAATCACAAAAACACATCATTTTCTTTGAAATAACATGTGCACACACATCACTTCAAAGAGGGGCAAAATGTAGATGTATAAAAATGACCATATTCCTAAATGAATATTTTATGTTCATTTCTCTATTTAATTAAATCCAATTTAATTAAATTATCCACATTCTTCTATTTTATTAAGTAAATTACTCAATTTATTTTTAAAAAAATTCACTATACCCATTTAATGAATAAATCATTTTATTCAATTAAATCCCCCTATCCACTTTTAATTAAATTCAAATTTAATTAAATAGTTATCCTAAATTGAATAAATCTAATTTATTTAATTTACCCAAATTGCAACCAAATTGAATTAAATTACTTTATTTCAACTAAATCCTATTATCCCTCCATCCACTTGCAAAATCCCAAACCCCTTTCTAATCCCTTCTAGAATCTTCTAATCACTTCTAATTAACCTAACCCCTCCTCTAAACTTTGTCACATCCCTAAGCAAAGGGAAGTCACTTCTCAAAACCTCAAAGTCTTTGATAACCATTAAAGGCTTTCAACCTTCAACCACTTAATTTCTCTAAGTCTTTGATAACCATTGAAGGCTTCCAACCTTCAACCACTTAATCCCCCAAAGTCTCCAAAAACCATTAATGGTTAACTCAAACCCTCCTACATGGTTAAAACATTTGTTTTGACTCAAACTTTACCCAACCCAAAGGTCTCATCAGGCCTTTAATGCTTTGACCATGATTATCTCTTAATCATTTGCACAAAGGTTTATCTTTGGATTAACTCTTAATCCAGTGGGTAATCCTAACTTAAGCTTGACCCTTACCTTCTAGATAACCATGAGGTCTTCTCAGGCATTTAATGTCTCCAACCCCATTTCTCAACCCAACCCTATGTTGACATTTTTCACCATTTCATTGGTGCAATTTGCAAACATGGATCCCCAACTTTCAAACTCAACCCTTGATTAAATCATTCGATCCTAACCATCCATTGCCCTATTTTTGCTATAAATAGAGCTCTCACTCCTCCATTTGAGATAATCCTCCAAGTTTGTAGCATTACACTTATGCTCAAATACATTCAAGCTTTCTTATATCATATATGCTCATCATTTTAGCCTCTCTTTTAACTAGAAATTAGTCTAAATATGCATGTTTAGAATACTTTCTTTATCATTTAGCTCAAATCATAGACTAAATATATCATGTTAGGATAGTATTCATACTAAACTTGTCATCTTATCATCTAAATTATTGCATTTCTAGAATCATACATAGTTTAAAATCCATTTCATACTAAAATCTATCAAAGCATCCCTCGTTCTTGCATTTGCCATCCCTAAACCATTTTGCTCAGTGATCTGAGAGCAAAAACATTGGTTTGAGGGACATTGTGAGATAGAGAACCATGGGACCCACCTTGGGAAGCTGAGTAAGACTACGTTACTCCATAGCTTGCACCAAGAAGTCTTGTGTGTGTGTGTGGAGTAGTATTTAACAAAATTTTCACATATTGAGTTTTATCAGCCCACTTTTCCCGCATACAATTTCAATTGTGGTTGCAACTTGCATTTGTAGGATTTTGCAAGTGGGGGGATTTAATTAAATGTAAATTTAATTAAATGGGCCAGAAGGGGGATTTTAATTATATGTGAATTTAATTAAATGGTTTAGATAGAAGAAGGGTATATTAATTAAATCTTAATTTAATTAATAGGCGATTTAAAAGAATAGGGATATTAATTAAAAGGAATAATCAAGAATAATTAAATGAATAAAATTCACTTAGTTCATTGTGCAACTTTTAGGTGTCTACAATTACCTTTTTCTTGAATCTTCTGAATGACTAAATATTTAGAAAAAATGAAGTGGAAAACAAACTATAAATGATTATTTAATTATCAAACTCTTGACATACCCATTGCCTATGAGTTTGTCCCATCTAATTGTCTACTATACTAGGCAAATAATTATAAGTATAAATTGACATGAATATATTAATTACCAAGTTAAAAATATCATTGTGTACACTACCCTTAGATGATCTTGCTTTCCTTTAGTACGAAATATAATTATTAATAAAAATGTATAGATTAACCACTATCACCAATCACCTAGTACCCCTCACCCTAAATTGTTTTTATCAATAATACAAGTATAAGAATAGCCATCATTTTCAATCTCTTGGTATGTGTTTTCCCTTAAGTTGTTTCTATTTCTAATATCATAGTCATAAATTAATAAAGGAAGTGAATCTTGCAACCCACTTTTGAGCATTACGTTTAAAAATTCTTGGTGGTGTGCACCGAATACTCAATGAATCATCTAAAATGAGGAATGACTTGGAAAGTGCACTCTTTTTTTTTCATCAGTAAAGGTAGAGCCGTGACAATATATTCATTTTGAAAAGATTGCAGTATATAGATCCAGAATTCCAAAAATATCATAAACCTAAGATAAACATTTGAAATCAGTTCTTTGATTTATAGTAAGGGAATCTAGTTTCAAAAAACTGCATTAAACCCTATACAATTTCTTCATCCATTCCAAAAAACCTTCAAATTTTATAGCAACGAAGATCAAGACTTGACATTCTAAATATGAGTTTAGGTTTAACAGAGATCTAAAATATTTTAAGAAAAAACTTATAAACCAGCAACCAACTAAAGGCTTAGCGATGTCTTCAAAATAAACCAGCAGCATAAAATCTATTTGTTTAATGATCTTCATGTTGCTTAGTAGGTGAAATTGGAGCTTTTCCTCTTCCATGGCCTCTGCACGGAGGCCATCCTCAACCGCGACCTGAACCATGACCTAAACCTCTACCACCACCTCTCCTGCCCTATTCAGCATGGGGTTCCTCTTCTTCTACTTTTGGTGGCAAAATTTCATTCATCCTTTTAAATTCAAGGAAATTTTCCTCCCTACCTAAATCTTCTGGATTCTCGCCAAGGAAACACCATTTAAGGAATTTGAGCCCCATGCCTGCAAGACCTCTGTGATTGTCTAGGTCCTTGCCTTTAAGATCGAGCAAAAACTGATAATATTTGATGAGTTCCCCGGGAACATTGAATATTATTCTATCACTCGGCCAAGGAGCCCCTGAATCATGTCACACCTTGTTGAGGATCTCTTACAAATCTAGCACGATTTCATTTGGGAATAGCTTCTTTGTGAGGATCCAAACAACTTGCTTAGCTAACTTCAAATCCAAAAGGGAGGCAACAAATTTGGATGAAATGCTTGTATTGTCACGGGGGTATTCCTCCCTGCTTAAATGCCCATTTCCCAAAGTCAACTTTACCACAAGGATGATTGTTGGTTCTGGATGAAGCAGTAGCCAGTTCAATCTTAAGTCTGTTATTTTCCTGAATGAGACTTGTCGAGTGGAAGCCAAAAGGGAAATGGGAGTGTCTACACCAAAGCATGAAGTTGGCCTTGGATAAATGCTCATAATAAACCCATACCGCTCCTCACCTGACATGGCTGCCGAATTCTTTGACACCTTGGGTCTGAAGCAGATTGATATTTAATGATTTCACTTGCAGGTTAGGAAAGGATAATATCTTGCAAAGAAAGCGTAGCAGAGCATAGGCAGTACTTTCTTTAATGCACATTAATGAGAAGTTGCTTGCATTAAATTCGCCTACAAAGGTGGCAAAGGATATTTGTCCCTAATCATTGCAAATCTCCCTGAATCAGAAATGATGTCTATCTTGTGGACAACGCATGCCTCAAGCTAGAAATGATGGCTACTGATGGCTGGCTTTTCGGGAGACAGAAAAGGTAATGCTATTTTAAAAGAGTGAATTAAGTGACATCACTGCTAATGAGTCCTCTTTATTCTCGAAGAAGGCCGAGATTTGAATTCAAAAAAATAACCGTTCCCCAAACTTAAGCACCATGGATTGAATTTGAAAATTAATAAAAGAAGGAAAAGGATCTGCTAGACCTTTTCGTTTGCTTTGATAGCCATTCTTTGCACTCTTCAAACTAGAGAGAATCCTTGCTGCATAATTAACAAAAATTGAAATTAGTTATAAACAAGTGACACGACTCATGCCAACTTCAGTCTAATCTGCCAGGCGCACACCATATAATATCAAACTCTTTGGTGGTGAATCTAATAACAAAAACAAGGTTACGAATATTTAATTTCTACCCTAGTGTTGAGTACCAAACTGTTTATAAGAGTGTTCACGTTGCCCACTAGATCACCTTGGAACATCCAATATAATGTTTTCCAACTCCTCCGTTTCATTCCTATGTGCCTACTCTCTGTCTTGCCAAGAGATCATAGTGTAATCATTCATCTTCCCTACCGTATATATCAAGATTCTACAACATCATATAAGTCCTATTGCAACTTTAACATCGCTCTTGCTCTTCAATGTTTAGAACAGTTATACAAACTCCACAAGTTAGAAACTTGTAGGTTGCAAAACACCAAAAATCACATGAATCTGATGATTTTTACAAAATATGAAATGCAAGTTCACTACCGATTTTGTTGGTTCCACAACCTTTGGCCAGCACCCTCCCTGTCTGTGATGGAATGAGAACTTAAGGGTAATTAAGTTGTCACACCCTACGTAAACATGTACGCAAAATGTGGAAGCTTCGAGAAGGCCTTTGATCGGCTAAATATAATGCCTTCAAGAAATGTGGCCTCATGACTACCTTTATTGCAGGATGTGCACAGAATGGTTTGATTGAAAAGCTTTAGAAACTCTCAAGAAAATGCAATTGGTAATAGCGCCATGATTGTAGGATATGAACAAAGTAGATTTGTTTAAAAGGCACTTGGTAGGCGTAAAGACAGATCCTACGCCCCCTCTCCAATCTCTCTTTGTCTGCGCAGCCTGTAATAGGGTATGCCGCAAATGGATTTGTTAAAAAAGCTTAAGAAAGCTTCAAACAAATGCATAAAGGCAAGTGTAAAGGCAAGTGTAAAGCCAAATTGTTTTCCAGTGTCCTCCCAACGCGTGTAAAAAATGGGCTGTGTTGTTTGACAGGATGCCTCAAGTAGATGTGATCTCATGGAATGCGATGATTGTAAGATTAGGAAGGATTGTAAGATTAGGAAGGAGATGGATTTATGTATCTAGAATTTCTAAATGGTATATTGGATTTAGACTTTTTTTTGGTTATCTTCGTATGTGACTTAATTCTTTATTTATAATTAAGTTTCTGGCTTCTAGGTAGTAGCGATGAATATTGTAGGATCAATTATGCGCACAAAGGTCAAAAAGTACACATTTCAAAGTGTCGTCTGATACCTACTTGAAAATATTCCAATAACTGTCCACTCAAAAGTACCAGTACTTGAGGACAAATGTCCCAGTAGTTATGGACAAATGTCAAAGCAGTGGTGCACAATGTGTCAATTATGGATCAAAAAGGGTCAAAAAGCTTAACAAAGAATGACTATTGGTACATATATGACTTATTAACGAGCTTTTCATTATCATTATTCTGCCTCCTTTAAAATTAGTAATTGGAGGATTAGGTCCAAAAGGAATGGTTGGTTATTGGAATGTGATCCACAACTGATGCTCTTCCCCTAATTGTAGGTGTAAGGTTCTCCTTCCCGCCCCTACCACCATTAAGACCCTTGTCTTCCCACGTACCTTCACATCATTCCCCTTTAATGCCAAACATTTGCTAAGAATTTATGGGATGGTGGAGTAAGAGTTTCATCAAACCTATTTCTTTTCTTTTTTTGGTTTTTTTCCTTTTATTAAAGTTACTAATTTTGTGCTTCCCAAGGGCTGACACTAGCCTAGAAATAAAGGTAGGGTATGGGTGACTTTGGGTCAAGGATGAGGCATCCATTCAAGATTAAAATTTAGCTCATTCAGTGAGATCTATACTCACTTGAACATAAAGTATTAAAATTCTTTCACATATTCCTTAGACACACACTTTCTTTTATATTATATCATATTACATTCATATTCTTTCGAATACTTTTAGTTGACCAGTCAACTGAAAGAAGCGAAGTCGCAAATATAAAATAGTAGGGATCAACTCTCCTCCTCTTGGGGTAATTGCTTAAATCGCACACATTAAGTTTATATTTCAAAGCTTAAAAGTGTTAAACATTTAGAGTTGACTGACATTTTCTACTCTTAATATGTTGCTTAATGTATGTGGTCACACTAAGAATAAACTTGTAGGCTTAAAAGTGTTAAACACTCAAAGTTGACTAACGTTCTCTAAGCTTATATGTTGTTTAGTGTGTGTGGTTTAAGGTTGGCCCCTCCCGAGCCCCACCTAGGCATATTAAGTATAGAATTTGGCGGAGCCTTGATTCTTCATCTAGGTGATATGACTATGAAAGTGACTCCTTTCCATGACAATTGTATGTCCCTATTCTTGACTATAACTCTCTTGAATATAGATTCTATTTTAATTTAATAAATTTAATGTTTACTAATAAACATTAGTAAATAATAATTATTAAATCTCAGCTTAAACCCATACATGAGTTAGTTAAATTAATAAAGGAAACAAAAACTCACCTATCATGATCAATGTCAAAAGGAGAAGCATTTTGGAGTGAGAATTTTAACCATTCCAATAGGAATTATGACCAAAAAGTTATATAAACTTTGTTGATATTAGATATTCTATCTAAATGCATTTTAAGGATCTATAGTCTTCCATTGTAAAATATGTGCTCAACTCTAGACCATGACCTAGACTAAGTCTTTAGTTCAATTATGTATGAACTATGCTTTAATTAAAAATCATAATTACATAAGAAATAATATTTAATAAAGAGTAACTAAAATTTGTAAATATTATAAATTACATTCCTGTCTTATTCTTCCCAACTATCATCACTATACTACTAACATAAAAAACCATTTACAATAACTTTATCTCCATAATTAATTAATATAGGTTAAGAACCCATACCTTCTTATTGCTTGTATATATACATCATTTCACTATGTAGAGATTCCTAAAGTCCAGTTTACTCAATTAAATTTAAAGATAGTAATTTAATAAACCCACTATAATTTCTCATCTTTCTTTTCACTAAATTATGACATTTGGAATAATTCACATTATAAACCTCAATAGAAATTGTGTACTTATTAAAACTGTTAGAAAATAGGAATTAGAAAATAATTAGTAAATGATATATTAGTTAGGATATTTTAAGGTTTTGTTTATGTACCAATTTTTTGAATTAAAAATTAAATTTTTTGTTTATTATTACTTTGGTTTGCTTCTAGTTTTCTTTTGACATTTTTTTTTTAATTTTTAAATAGTAAAGATGCATGTTTTTAAATTTCTAAATTATAGAAATTATTTTTCTCCAATCTAATTGGCTCAAATAATTTGCATCTTATTATCAGATTTCACGGATCCACTATCTAAATGATTTTTTTTGGCATATAATTACATACATTAAAATAATATTTAGAATGTTTTAATTTTCTTTCCAAATTATTTAGAATATGTATCTTTGAATAAATAAATAAACATATATACAATATAAAAAAATATGAATTAATTTTATTTTAGTTATCTTAATGCAAATCAATAATATAAAAAATAGATAATAAAATAATATTATTAATAATATAGTATATTATAAATAAAAATTTATATAATAATATTATAGTATAATTATAATAAATTAACAATATAATAATTAAAATAGAATAATAATATTGCAGCATGTTTTGATTATAATTACCTGGATGATTAATGAAAATTTGGTCCTATAAATCTAAATTTTTTCTTGATTTGATATGTGTTACAAGGTAACTACCATGACAAATAAATTTTGCCTTTATTATTGAAATTTGGTAAAATTATTTTGCTAGTAATTAATTGTGAAAATCTTGGTAGTTACCATTACAAGGTAACTACCATGACAAGTGAGTGAAGGACTAATATTAATTGAATAATTAAAAACATATTCTCTAGCATTATTGATATTTCATTATCAAATGCTCTAATATTCAACTAAGATTACATATATTTACATATATCATTGTTAATATTGAATGAGCTAACTTAAAAAATAAAATGATTGCCAAATAAATTCATTAGAGGTCACAAATAAAACATATCATTTAAGAATGCGTATACTTTTGTTCATTTTGACATTCAGGTTATGCCTAAAGAAACAAAGATAATTCATAACTATATTGTCAAACATAATTTTAATACTAATTGTAACCATAGTTGAATGATTTTCTAACTCTAGATAAATTATAACCTTGATTGAACCCTAATTGTTATTGAACCTTTATTGTACTTTAATGTAACTATAATTTAATATCAATCATTATAAAATTGATTTAGTTTGAGGGTTAAGAGTTATTTGATTTTACTTTACAACTATTTGGTTTTATTAATAAAAAATGCATATCTTTGGATTAGAAATGTTTTCCATGTCAATTCTTTTTAGTTGCACTTTAATACTCACTAATTTAATACTTTACAATTTATATATTTTGTATATTTGGCTAGAGAAAAAGCCTTTTAAAACTTGTAATTTCAATTAATTTGAGTTAGGGTTTTCATGATTTGGATACAACTTCCAATACAATCCCACATTTCCTTCATGTATCTACTTATCTATCTAAAGGTTGTCGTCAATCGAAAGATCCATCATCTGCAACCTAGGATAATAATAAATTAACAATCTTCAAGAAAATGAACATCAAATTTTATCTATATAGATCATGTTTTGGTGAAAACATAATTGCCACCTCAACTCTTCAACCATTTATATGCACATCAAAATTACTCAAGAATTGAAATGTTAACCAATACTTTTGCTGACATTGTAGAAGCTTCTTGGCTTAATTAATTAAATAATAAAAAATATTCTCTAGCATGATTGATATTTCATTATTGAATAATAAAAAAATGTATTATCTAATATTCAAAAAAGATTAGACATATTTGCAGATATTATTGTTAAGATTGAATGAACTAACTGTTGGAAACACTACAACAAACTAAGAAGGGGGGGAGGGGGAGGGGGGGGGTGAATCAATTTGCATCGGAAATTCAAAACCTTACTGCAATTTAAACCATAATTCAGATCTGATAATCAATAGTTAAAGCATAAAACAACACCACATCAATATCATACATAACACCATGATTTTGATGTGGAAAACCCAGTCAAGGGAAAATCCATGGTGGGAATGTACCCACAATGAGATAATACACTATTAGGAGTAAATGAAATATTACAATGGGAATGCACATTCATTCAGGCACACTGCCCAGAGCTCATTTCTCAAAACAAGAAAAGGGCAACAACCCAAAGGAAGACTCATCGTCTTACAAAGATCAGACAACAATCCGGATTACATGAACTGAAAGAATAACATCTGCTTTATTACAGTTCTAGTTAAACACACTATCTGATCTTCTCTACAACACAATTCTCCCAAACTCACACAACTACCGAATAATTGGATCAATACTCGCACATACAAATTCCTCATACAAAGACCATATACCTCTCACAATGATTACAATTCTTATTTATACACATAATCAACCCATGAAACATAGGTTGTCTCACCACACACTACATACACACAAATATAATCTCTCAAACATCGATAATGCATGTAGACCAGAACAATGTTAGTTAAGATATAGTCTAGACCTAAAAAACCACCACAAATATTAAACACATCCAATAATCATGCCTCGATCATCCGCAACATGGTACACTACCGAAAACATCGCTCAACTTGAAGAATATCACCGGATCAAAAAAATATTCAATAACGCACATGTAATCAATGTGGACCACCAATACACATAGCAAATGACTAGAAAAATCCACAGGCAATGTGAATTGCACCGCAACAACCACAATATCTTACATCACAAGAGTCATCATCATCTAACAAGAACACACATAGAACTAATTGACAAACTGAAAGATACTATTGTGGACCTCTAAATTGAGGACACATATTAATGTCCAAAATACATCCCACACATCTGCAACCAATGATATAACAATTCTAGAGCACAACATACAAAATCACCAAAACTGACAATACTGAACAACTAAATAAGCAACCACAATATCAGATCACACAACTTGATCAAATCAACATGTGGATATCTGAAACTTATGGTGAAAAAATTAGAGATAAGTATCTCACAACCCATTAAACTGTATCAGCTCATCTGCAAATTATAGGCTCTACCAGCTCAACCAATCTGACTAAAATATAGTTGCACATATTAACTTCACATATGTTGACATGAATGACAACATATCAGCCAATATCCAATATTAACTTAGAAAAATACACAAATTACCAAATACATTCATTATAATTATATCTTAGTTATAATTATAGTTAGGGTTAGGACTATAGTTTAATTAGGGTTATATTTAAGTTCTAAAACATTTCCACAATCCATCATATAAACAAGAGTGAAGTTTTTGGATTTAATTATGTACAATATTTTTGCATCAACATTTTGAATCACACTCCATGATCCATCATCAAGATCAAGAGAGTCAAATAAGATGAAAATTTGCAAACTTGGAATAAATAGGAATAATTAGAAATGTGGTAAGAAGAAAGCACAAAGAACGAGAGACCAAGATGGTCAAAACACATAAGGACAAAAGAGGAACAAAAATAAAATAAAAAATAATAATAAAGAGAGAAGAAAATAAAATTAATGAAGACCAATTTAAGAAAAAGTAAGAAGACAAAGCCACCAAATAAAGAAACGCAATAATATACAAACAATAAAAAGGAAATACACATATAAAAACCAAAGAAAAGAACAAGTCTAAGCATATGTATACACACACACACACACAACAATACCATAAACATATATATATATATATATATATATATATATATATATATATATATATATATATATATATATATATATATATATATATATATATATATATATACATATACACACACACACACATATATACATATACATACATATGTATATATATTAATGGGACTCCCCTAGTTGCTCAACACTTCACCTAGCTGGTGTTGCTCATTTGCACCAACTCACCAGGCCTAGTTTCTCTCTAGACCTTAAATTCCTTCTCAATCTCTTCTAGGTCTTGATTCTTGTTCTTTCTAAGGTGTTTTCCTTAAGTGTTTTGTCTAGGAACCCTACCAATTCACAGTGTTTCTCAGGCGCTCAATTATAGCTTCTTGGCTTAAAATTATGAAAATGACCGCCTATCATTGTAATATGTTGCAGAGGTGTGGAGGATTCTACTAACATGTTTTATATTCATTTTGGGTCCATTAGTGGCTTGCAATAATTGGATTTCTTACAGATTCCAAAATCTTGCCTAGAAAAGGGCTACAAGGAATTAGCCCTAATTAGGCCTCCAAAACCGGTTTACTAGGGCTTGAAGGAAAACGATTCAAAGTACCCCCAAATAATTTTGGCTTTTTTTCAAATTTACACCCATCCCTAAAGGATTTTGTGGTTTTGGCCCCTGGTTTCACCGTTCAATTCATGAACCCCAAAATGAGGGTTTTGAAGGGTTTACAGGGCCTTTAACCGACAATGAATGAACAAATTGGGGTTTTGGTATCAAATAGATTTTTAAAACCTTCTCCCTACATTTAAAATTATTCCCCAGACCCATGAACTCCTCCAAACTCTTAAAAGGTTATTTAGCACACACCCTTGCACTTAGCTCATCATTTTCACCTTATTTCTTCTAGCCGGGTTGCTCCTGGACTCACCTAGATTAAGGTGACAGTCATACTTAAACTTCTCTCCAGAACTTGAACCTTCATATGTATAATTTACAGGTGGTTTCCTACCATGTCCCAACTGGCCATGATGGTAGCACGTGTGGAACTCATGGGGCAACCATATCTACAAGAAAACTACTATTTACAAGCCAAAATTGGTTGTTTGCAAACTTGAATAAGAAAACACCAATGAACAGTATGTAGAAGAATATAAATTGAACCAACAACACAATAACACATAGGAGTAACTCAATCCATTTCTTGATCAATGGATTCAATCCATATTCAATTGCAAAAATGAGTAAAATCAAGCCAAAATGCTGCCAACAAGACTAAAAATGAGTAGTTTTAGTTGTTGAACTTATATTACACACTTCTCAAACCTTGGTAAATGTGAAAGAGAGTGAATATATGGTTTTCCCACATGTGGATTCATCCTAGGGTGTTAAACAATCCCTAACTCCAACGCTAACCAATTCAGAACAAAAGTTGTAATGACAACTTTAAAAAGTTGTCATGACAACTTTTTGCAACTTTGCAACTTTTGCACTTTTGGTCTTTCCAACCCACAAGACCTATTCCAAGTCATCAAAAATTAATTTTAAAATTTTCCTAATACCAATTTATCCCTCCCTAATGCATGTACCAAGTTTTGACACTTTTGACGAAAAAAGGGTCAATTTGGCTACTCAAACTCACTATTTACACAAAAATGCAAACCTAAGAAGAATGAACTCAACCTAGGCCTACATTGACACAAAAGAGTAACTCTTGGACCCTCCTAGAGTCCTTATTCACTACTAAATTGGATAGGGTCAGTACAAGCCAAAATTGTGAAAGCTAATTTGTCTAAGTCCTAGGTGCTCCTGCACCATTCTCCCAAACAAAAGATGATCATGTCACCTCTTTGGGAATCAAATTCTAATCAATTCCAAGCTTCTAAAACTCTATCTCTAGCACCCATGTAGCTTCAAAATCATCCATAACCTACCATTTGATTAGGTGCTCCCAATAGACTTGATGCCTTGTCTTCTTGGCAATCCTTGAACTCAACACCTTCTCAGCCTTTGGATTTGGTTTGGCTAGTAACTGAAGGTTGTTAGCATCAACTCAAATCTCTGAGTGTCTGCAATTTGAACCTTGAATTGGTCCCTTGTATGCAACTAGGTTTGTTGATCCAAAAGAGAGATTGGTGCCAATCTTTTACCACAATTACTTCCAAAAATGACTCATGAACTTTGAGTCCCTATCTAAAACAATACTCATTGGTAACCCATGTATCCTTACTACCTCTTTAAACAACAAGTGAGCAATTTGGCATGCATCATGAGTCATCTTGAAAGGCACAAAGTGAGCCATGTTGCTAAATTTGTCTACAATGACATAAATGTTGTCATATCATTGCTTTGTCCTTGTTAAACCTACTACAAAGTCCATGCTAATGCATTCCCAAGGTCTATTTGGTATGGGAAGTGGTTAGTATAAACCGACATTTGTAGAAGTACCTTTGGCCTTTTGGCATACTATGCAAGTCTCAACATACGTCTTCACATCTAAATTCATCCTTGGCCAATAATAGTACCTCTGAACCAACTCTTGAGTCTTATTGACTCCAAAATATCCACTAAGGCTGCCATGATGCTTTTCTTGAATGAGATTTTCTCTCATGGAGCCTCTAGGCACACAAAGTTGCCCACCTTTGAACAATAGTCCATTTTGCAAAGTAAAATAAGAATACTCACTATGGAAGTGATTTTGATACTCCTTACACACCTTGTAGGCTTTTGAGAAGTCCTCATCCTTCGGGTACAAGTCTCTAAAACTGTCCACGCCTATGCTTCTCAATTGGATTTATTGGACTGTCAAAAGTCTCCTACTTAGTGCATCTACCACCCAGTTTAGCTTCCCCTTATTGTGTTTAATGGTGAATGTATAAGCCTGCGTATACTCCACCCATTTCATGTGTTTATGACTGTGTTTATCTTGTGAGTTTAGGAAACTCAATGCTTGGTTGTCCGTATAGACCACAAATTCTATAGGGAGGAGATAATGTCTCCATTTCCTCAATGCCTGCACTAAAACATACAACTCAAGATCATAAGAGGTGTACTTCCTCTTGGCATCACTTAGCTTCTCACTATGGAAAGCTACTGGTCTTTCTTCTTGGCTTAGGACAACACCTACTGTAACATTGCTTCCATCACATTCTACAATGAAAATTTTCTCAAAACTAGGCAATACTAGCATTAGTTGGGTAGTTATCTTCTCCTTGAAGGTTTCAAAACCTTTGTTTTCTACTTCACCCCACTGAAAATTTCTCTTTACTCCACCTCTAATGGTGTCTAACATTGGTGCACATATAGCACTGAACTGCCTAATGAACTTCCTATAGTACTGAGCTGGTCCATGGAAGCTTCTCACCTTTGTTGCTGTCTTAGGAGTAAGCCAATTTACAATGGCTTCAACCTTGCTTGGATCCATCTTGAGGTTTCCTTGAGACAATACAAACCCAAGGTAAACCAACTCCTGATTGAAAAACTCGCACTTATCCAAATTCATGGTTATCTTTTCATCATACAATCTTTGTAATACATTTTGCAAATGATTAATGTGATCTACCCTATCTTTACTGAAAATGAGAATGTCATCAAGGTACACTACCACAAATTTACCTATGAAGTCTGTCATCACCTCATTCATGAGTCTCATGAAGGAGCTTGGAGCATTGGGTAATCCAAATGTCATTACAAGCCACTCATATAGACCCTCAGTAGTCTTAAATGCAGTTTTCCATTCATCACCTTCCTTAATCCTAATTTGATGACAGCCACTCTTAAGGTCAATCTTGGTAAAGTACTTGGCTTCCCCTAAAAAATCCATTAGGTCTTCTATTCTAGGAATAGGGAACCTATATCTGATGGTGATCCTATTTATGGCTCTAGAATCAGTACACAATCTCCAAGTACCACCTTTCTTTGGTGCTAACATGGTAGGGACAACACAAGGGCTAATACTTTTCCTAATTAGGCCTTGGTCTAAGAGCTCTTGGATTTTCTTGGAAATTTCAACGTTTTGTTGAGTCATTTTATAGGCTTCCTTATTAGGCAAGGATGCTCTAGGGAGAAGTCTATTTGATGTCTTATGGTTCTTTTAGGAGGTAAGGTGGTTGGTTGTCCTTCACTTACTATACCTTTGAATTTCTTCAACAAATCTTGCATATCTAATGGAAAATATTGCTTCTCTTTCTTGTCTTCTTCTTTGGGATTCATCACAAGTGCAAACCCTAAACCTTCACCTTCCTCAAGTGTTTTTAAGAACCATTTTTCACTCACCAAGAGAACATTAGGACCTTCTACCCTCTTTTCTCCTTCCTCAAGGATAGATTGAATCTTGAATGTGACATCTTTCTTGAATGAGTATGGATTCTTGGCTCCATAATGGATAGCTTGTCTATCAAATTTCCATGGTCTTCCCAATAGAAGATGGCATGCATCCATGGGTAGGAAATCACATAACACCTTGTCCTTATACCTTCCAATGGTAAAATCCATCAATGCTTGCTCATTAACTAGGACATTTTGGCCTTTATTCAACCAAGTGACTCTATAGGGATTGTTGTGAGGTATCCTTTGCAAGTTGAGCTTGCTCACTGCCTCTTCTGACACAATTTTGTCTATAGAACCTAAATCAATGACCACGTTGCACACTTTGTCCATAATCTTGCATTTGATCCTAAATAAGGACCTTCTTTGGCTTGGCTCTTCTCTAACCGGTTCTTTGATCAATGTTCTCCTTATCATCAAGTTGTCACCTACCTCTGACTCTAAGGCAACTTCTGAAGTCTTGCTACTTGAATACTCTTCTTGAAGGTAGTTCACTCTTCTTTCACAACCATGTGATGATGATCCCTTCTCTGGACACCTATATGCTGGGTGACCAAGCTGGTTACAATGGTAACACTTCATTGTTGCAAAGTATGAGGAACCTCTACCTTGGCCACTTGATCTTCCTTTGAAACCACTATTGGATCCTCTTCCTCTATTGAATCCTCCTCTACTAGTGCCACCATCTTGTTGCTCAGTGATTTTAGAATCTCCTTGAGTCCTTTGTTCAGAACTTCTTCCTCCAAATCCTCCTCTATGGCCTCTATTGCCATTTCCTCTACCTCTGCCCCTATTGTTGCTTGAGTCATGTCTTCTTTTCAGTTTTTCCTCCACTTTAAGGGAAATTTGATATGTTTGATAGACTATCTTTGGGCTCATAAGACTGATTTCTTCTTGGATGTTCCACCATAAACCATCTAGGTATCTAGCCACCTTGAGACTCTCTTCTTCCACTGCATGAGATCTAAGGCTAAGTTTGTAAAACTCCTCCGTATAGCTACTAACATCAAGGTATTTTTGTCTTAAGTTTTGCCTCTTCCTAGGAATTTGCACTTCATAGTCTTCAGGGAGATAGACTTCTTTTATTTTGACTAACATCCCTTTCCAAGAAGAGATGGGTGCTTTGTCCATTTTCTTCCTTTCAACTTGCACAAATTTCCACCATGTGAGAGAAGCTCCTCTCATCCTTGACTTGGCTACTTTGACTCTCTGAGATTCAGTTATGCCTTCACACTCAAAATGATTCTCCATGCCTTCTATCCATTCAAGAACCACTTTTGTCTCCATTTTGCCAGTGAACAATGGCAATCCTTCCAATGCTTTTCAAAAAGGTTCTTGTTCTAGGATGGGATCAGGTTTAGGTATCTTGTCAATCTTTGACACTTCTTTACCCTTCCCTTCTACTCCTTCTACTTTCACCAACACTTAATCTGCCTTGGTTTCTACTTCACCAAGCTTACTCTCCAATTCTAGCAACTTCTCCTTTAGGAGTCTATTTTCCTCCTCCTGGTCTTCCAATTTCTTTGCGAACTCTGCATTGGTCACCATGTTGTTGTCTCCTACAAATTCCACCGAGGACATCTACTCACCTAGCCCAAATCTTATAGGCTTTGATACCAATTTGATGGGATTCCCCTCGTTGCTCAACACTTTACCTAGTTGGCATTGCTCATTTGCACCAACTCACTAGGCCTATTTTCTCTCTATACATTCAAGTCCTTCTCAATCTCTTCTAGGGCTTGATTCTTGTTCTTTCTAAGGTGTTTGCCTCAAGTGTTTTGGCTAGGAACCCTACCAATTCACAATGTTTCTCAAGTGCTCAATTATAGCTTCTTGGCTTCAAGTTGTCAAAATGACCTCCTATCATTGTAAGATGTTACAGAGGTGTGGAGGAATCTACTAACATGTTTTGTATGCATTCGGGGTCAATTAGTGGCTTGAAATCATTAGATTTCTTACCGATTCCAAAATCTTGCCTAGAAAAGGGCTACAAGGAATTAGCCCTAATTAGGCCTCCAAACCTAGTTTACTAGGGCTTGAAGGAAAACAATTTAAAGGAACTCCAAATAAGTTTGGATTTTTTTCAAATTTACACCCATCCCTAAAGGATTTTTGTTTTTTTGGCCCCTGGTTTCACCATTCAATGCATGAACCCCAAAATGAGGGTTTTGAAGGGTTTACAAGGCCTTTAACCGGTAGTGAATGAACAAATTGGGGTTTTGGTATCAAATGAATTTTTCAAAGCTTCTCCATTCATGAACAAGTCTTCCCCAACCCCATGAACCCCTCCAAACTCTAAAAAGGTGATTTGGCACACACCCCTGCACTTAGCTCATCATTTTCACCTTATTTCTTCTAGTTGGGTTGCTCCTGGAGTCACATAGATTAAGGTGATATTCATACTTAAAATTCTCTCCAGCACTTGAACCTACATATGTACAATATACAATTGGTTTCCTACCATGTCTCGACTGGTCGTGATGGCAGCACATGTGGAACTCATGGGGCAACCATATTTACAAGAAAACTACTATTTACAAGACAAAATTGGCTGGAACAGTATGTACAAGAATCTAAATTGAACCAACAACATAATAACACATAGGAGTAACTCAATCTATTTCTAGATCAATGGATTCAATCCATATTCAATTGCAAAAACAAATCAAGCCAAAATGCTACCAACAAGACTAGAAAATGAGTAGTTTCAGTTGTTGAACTTACATCACACACTTCTCCAACCTTGGTAAACATACAAGAGAGGGTATATATAGGTTTCCCGCATGTGGAGTCATCCTAGGGCATTAAACAATCCCTAACTGCAACGCTAACCAATTCAGGACAAAAGTTGTCATGACAACTTTTTGCAACTTTACAACTTTTGCACTTTTGGTCTTTCCAACCCACAAGACCTATTCCAAGTCGTCACAAATGACTTTTAAAACTTGCCTAATACCAATTTATCCCTCCCTAATCCCTATACCAAGTTTTGACACTTTTGACCAAAAAGGTTCAATTTGGCTACTCAAACTCAATATTTACACAAAAATGTAAACCTAAGAAGATAAAATGCAACCTAGGCCTACATTGAAACAAAAGCCTAACTCTTGGACCCTCTTGGAGTCCTTATTCACTGCTGACTTGGCTAGGGTCAGTACAAGCCAAAATTTTGAAGGCTAACTTGTCTAAGTCCTAGGTGCTCCTGCACCATATATATATATATACATACATACATATATGTATATACACACACACACACACACACACACACCAGCACATATAAAGAACAAAAAAAAAAATGCACACCTACAAAAGAGGGAAGAAAAGAAAAGAACAAATTTAATTAAAGAAATAACTGAAAACAAGGAAACAAAAAAAGAAGAGAACGAGACCCAATGGAAAAATAAGGAAAACCCAAAAAAGGGGGAGGGACTAGCGGAAGGAAGAGAAGAGAAAAAGAGGAGGAAACAACAAGAAGGAGAGGATACCAAAAAGGTGAGGGGAAAAGAGAGGAAGAAGGCAAAGGAGGAGGACTATCTAAGCTTGAACAACAAGGAGTGCCAAGAACTGCTAAGAGTTCAACCATGATCATGATTGAGGTTTGAGGGATGATTGTAGATTTCAATAGCTTCCACAAGTTTTCTTTTGAAAAAATTATCTTCTTTGAACAAGATTTTAGTTCTCTCTAAGAAAATATGGTGCTTATTTTGAGAGAGACTAGTCGACAAGGGCTGACTTAAGTGTCTATTCATGCTTGATGTCAGCACTGTGCTCTTTAATTCTAGTGCTAAATGAATAACCAATTTCCCCCATATAAGGTGAGCTGCAGGAACACATAATCTTGTAGACACCAAAGGCCAGGAGAATATCTCTATGATCTTTGAGAGGTAGGATGTGATTCTTCACCATAGAGTATGGCTTGAAAGAACAATGAATGCCTCTTTTAAGAAGGATCTTGGCAATTTTGTGGGAAATGCCTTCAATGTAAGTGATGAAAGCATTTCCATAGATTTGGGGTTGGGAGGGTTTGGTTAATGATTGAAAGTGATAATTGGCTTGGTTGAAGGCCCTAGTGATATGCCTATTAGAGTAACCATTCAAATTGAAGACTTGATGAAGATGGACCAACTCTTGGTTTAGGTTATCCTCATCATAAATGTGATAAGCTCTCATGGTAAGGGTCTTAACAATGCCAATTTTTTGGCTAGGGTGGTGATGAGATGAAGAGTGAAGGTAGAGATCAGTGTGGGTCACTTTGTGATAAACTCAACAAATCTGAATTTTTAATGAGAAGGATGTCAAGGAAGGAGAGTTGGTTACTCACTTCGATCTCCTTGGTGAAGGAGATACAATGAGCTGTGTTGTTAATGTGGTTATGGAATTCTTCTAACTCCTCATGACCATGTGGCCAACAAACGTTGGTGTCATCCACATATCATTTGCAGCACCTTGGCTTGAGAGGAAAGGTGAAAAGAGCCACTTCTTCAAATTGCTCCATATAAATATTATCAATGATATGAGAAATAGGGGAAACAATTGTAATGCAGAGCATCATGAAAAACCAACCAAGAACCCCAAATCAACCATGGAGTCCCAATCCTAGGGTGCTCAATGGCCCAAAATAATCATCAATCTGCAACCTTGATATGTTTGAGGCATCTAAAAAGATTACTCCCAACCAACCAATCCAATATCAAATCATATACATATCATTATAACCCTTTAAACATTATTCAAGACCCAAACAATGCATTATATTGTCCCAATTAATGACAGTTTGATAGACCCGTACTCTGTTATTAATAACTTTCAAACCCGAAAATATTTTGCAGATCGCTTTGGTAAGGCTATATAAAACTCGGTTTCTAAAACCATATCCAAAATTGAGAATGATCCAACGGTTCATTTGAGACTTATTCCCTCTGCACCGAGACCTTTTTGACTGTTACAAAAAAAATAAGAAATGTGCATACCCAGTCCGCGTAGGGCATCAAATATCTTAGAAAATACTCAACCAATCACCTTGAGACTTAATTAATTTCAAATATCATTAAAAACTATAGGAAATACCAAATTTACAACTATTTCGAATAGTTCAATCAAAAGATATTAGTTAAACTCTCCAAAAACCCCAATTTAGAGGGTTTTATGAAAGTTTTATGAAAACTCATCCATTCTCCCTTCATGGTTCATGGATAGGTATCAAATCTGGTTAAAAAATAAGTAGATTAATTGTGCTACATATTCCAATTTATTTTTGTATTCATTTAATCCATTTATCTATAGAAACATGCACTAAAATAAGGAAACAACGTGCTGCTACAGAGAGAATCAAAGACTCTTGAACAAAAACCTTATCTTCCTTCATTGAAACTCCAACAAAAATACATTGAAAATGAATTAAAGGTCACATAATTCTCTTTCCACTCCTTCTATTATCCTTACATGGATATTTTCATCCAAACAATGGACCTACAACTCTGAATTGTCATCTATCCTGCAGAATAATGTGACAGTTAGAGGTTTTTTTGAGGATTTAACTTTGCAACACCTCCTCCAAATTTTCCACCACCTCAAATTTTACCATTTCATCCTTTTATAAGATATTTGGTAGTTACAAATAACTTAACCACCTTTATACCAATCAACCACCCTTTGACAACATTGGAAAATATGAGTTTTTTGCTTGACAACATTTAATGCCACAAATGATAACTTTGATGAATACGAACTCCAAACTTGTAAGACTTCACATGAACCTTCAAAATACATAAAAATGGACTTCAAATGACCTTTTACAACCTTTTTACCCTTTCATGACTCATTTATACAAATTTGACCTCATAAAACCAATCAAGACCTTATTAGGACAACTTGGACAACTCATTACATTGGCTCTTTTAGCCTTACATATCACCTCATAATGACTCAAAATACATTAAAATAATCATATAAAATGAAATATGAGTTAAATGAATCATGACATGATCTTTAACCTCTTGGGGTACGTTTGGGTTAGGTGCTCCTGCACCATACTACCAACCTTGAATTCTCTCCAAGTCCCTTGGAAACAACTTGGAAGAAAATTTTGTGTCTTGGACTGAAACTTTGTCTTTGTCTTCATCTTTATCTCTACCTCTTCCTTTCATCATTCTCTCATTATCCTTGTGCTGCTGCTACCAACTTCAAAAATGTAATCATCCTCTCAACTACTCACATCCATGGAGTATCCAATGGCTGCAACTCAAGGTGTTCCTCAGGCATCCACTTCTCCTACTTCACACACACAAACTCATACTTCCTTTGCCTCGCCTAGGAGTATTTTTTTCCTCTCTCCCTAGTCTTTTAGCAACCACAACTAGGTTCTCTCTTCAACCCATTCCAACACCTTCTCTGTAGTTAGATGGATTAACACCTACAACCAAACACAACATAAACAACTTTTCTAGCCCAGATCTTTTGCTAGGCTCTGATACCAATTTGATGCAGATCATCATGAAAAACCAACCAAGAACCCCTAATCAACCATGGAGTCCCAATCCTAGGGTGCTCAATGACCCCAAAATAATTATCAATCTGCAATCTTGATATGTTTGAGGCATCTAACAAGATTACTATCAACCAACCAATCCAATATCAGATCTTTCATATCATTATAACCCTTTAAACATTATCCAAGACCAAAACAATGCATTATGTTGTCCCAATTAATGACAGTCTAATAGACCCGTACTCTATTCTTAATAACTTTCAAACCCAAAAAATATTTTGAAGATCACTTCGGTGAGGCTATATAAAAATAGGTTTATAAAACCATATCCAAACTTGAGAATGATCCAACGGTTCATTTGAGACTTATTCCCTCTACACTGAGTCCTTTTTGACTGTTACAGAAAAAACAAGAAATGTGCATACCCAGTCTGCCTAGGGCATCAAATATCTCAAAAAATACTCAACCAATCACATTGAGGCTTAATTAATTTGAAATATCATTCAAAAATATAGAAAATACCAAATTTACAACTATTTGCAATGGTTCAATCAAAATATATTAGTTAAACTCTCCACAAACCCCAATTTAGTGGGTTTTATGATAGTTTTATGAAAAGTCATCCATTCTCTCTTCATGGCTCACGGATAGGTCTCAAATCTGGTTCAAAAATAAGTAGATTCATTGTGCTACATATTCCAATTTATTTGGTATTCATTTAATTCATTTATCTATATAAACATGCACTGAAATAAAGAAACAATGTACTGCTACAGAGAGAATCAAAGACGTTTGAACAAAAACCTTATCTTCCTTAATTGAAACTCCAACAAAAAATACATTGAAAATGAAGTACAGGTCACATAATTCTCTTGCCACTCCTTCTATTATCCTTACATGAATATTTTCATCCAAACAATGGACCTACAACTCTGAATTATCATCTATCCTGTAGAATAATGTGACAGTTAGAGGTTTTTTTGAGGATTTAACTTTGCAACACCTCATCCAACTTTGCCACCACCTCAAATTTGACCATTTCAGCCTTTTATAACATATTTTGTAGTTACAAATGACTTAACCACCTTTATACCAATCAACCACCCTTTTACAACTTTGGAAAACATGACTTTTTTTCTTAACACATTTAATGCCACAAATGATAACTTTGATGAATATGAACTCCAAACTTGTAAGACTTCACATGAACCTTCTAAATACATCAAAATGGACTTCAAATGACCTTTTACAAACTTTTTACCCTTTCATGACTCATTTATACAAATTTGACCTCATAAAACCAATCAAGACCTTATTAGGACAACTTGGACAACTCATTACAATTGGCTCTTTTAGCCTTACATATGACCTCATAATGACTCAAAATACATTAAAATGACCATATAAAATCAAATATGAGTTAAATTACTCATGACATGATCTTTAACCTATTGGTGTACTTTTGGGTTAGGTTCTCTTGCACCAAAATATAGAACTATCACCAATCCTTTAAGTTCTTGTGAGTTCAAAATGCAAAATAAGACAACAATCTTTCATTTTTTATGACTGAAATACTGTCCTAATTGTGACAGTCAACATAAAGGTCTTTTGTGATATCTTCCAATAAGTTCCAAAGCACATAAAGAGGGGTTTATCTACATAAAAAAAACAAAACTAATAGTGCCTTCAAATATTCATAAACATAGAGAGGCCCCCTTACAAAAAAGTGAACAAACCAACCTATCACTGTCCCAAATCTTAATTTGTCTGATTTTCACAATAAAATGCAGATGAACAATCATTAACATCTTTTGAAAATGGAAACATTTAGCCTATCTCTTTGGTGGACCTTTAGATAACCTCAATAAAGGACCTTCCATAAAGTTTATAGAAAGATCCAATAGTTCAATCCAAACTAATATCATTTTTTATAAACCCAGTAACCCTCATTGAGGGTTTTGACAGTTTTCACCAAAACGTGCATAACTTGCTACAAAGTGATTGAAATTAAATGAAACCAAAAATGAAAAAAATTTAACTCATGCCATTATCATATCCAATATATTTTCAATGGTGAAAAATTCTTTTTCATAAATAATAACATGAATGATCAGACTGCAATACCCAGAAAATAATGTGGAATGTGTAAAAACTTCAAATGATATTCATTTCCTTCCTCCAATCATACACACCCCCATTGGATTCGACCAAATGATGGATTTAATAACCTCCACACATCCATATGGCAGTTACAACTGACTCAACCACCTTTACACCAATCAACAACCCTTTAAAAACTTTGCAAAACATGATTTTTTTTGCTTGACAACATTTAATGCCACAAATGACAACTTTGATGAATATGAACTCCAATCTTGTAAGACTTCACATGAACTTTCCAAATACATCAAAATGGACTTCAAATGACCTTTTACAACCTTTTTACCCTTTCATGACTCATTTATACAAATTTGACCTCATAAACCCAATCAAGACCTTATTAGGACAACTTGGACAACTCATTACAATTGGCTCTTTTAGCCTTACATATGACCTCATAATGACTCAAAATACATTAAAATGACCATATAAACTCAAATATGAATGAAATTATTCATGGCATGATATTTAACCTCCTGGTCTACATTTGGGTTAGGTGCTCCTGCTCCATACTACTAACCTTGAAAGCTTTCCAAGTCCCTTGGAAACAACCTGCAAGAAAATTTTGTATCTTGGACTGAAACTTTGTCTTTGTCTTCATCTTTATCTCCACCTCTTCCTTTCATCATTCTCTCATTATCCTCATGTTGTTGCTAGCAACTTCAAAAAGGTAATCATCCTCTCAACTACTCACATCCATGGAGTATCCAATGGTTGCAACTCAAGGTGCTTCTCCCAAACATAAGTCCACCCTCAATGCTGCACCAAACTCACCAACTACTTTTCCTCACCCAGGAGTCCTTTCCTTGCCTCTCTCCCTAGGGCTTTTGGCAACCCACTAGACCTCCTTCTTAGGCCCCTTGGACCATCTCCTATGGCCCCATGACAGACCTTCATGTCTGTCTACTTCCAGCTAGTGGATATACATCTACAACCACAACCATTAGCAAACCAAAATACCAATCACTTTCTCAACCCAGACCTTTTGCTGAGCTTTGATACCAATTTGATGTAGAGGTTCATGAAAAACCAACCAAGAACCCCAAATCAACCATGGAGTTCCAATCCTAGGGTGCTCAATAACCCACAATAATCATCAATCTACAACCTTGATATGTTTGAGGCATCTAATAGATAGGTCTCAAATCTAGTTCAAAAATAAGTAGATTCATTGTGCTACATATTCCAATTTATTTTGGTACTCATTTAATCCATTTATCTATAGAAACATGCACTAAAATAAGGAAACAACGTGCTGCTACAGAGAGAATCAAAGACTTTTGAACAAAAACCTTATCTTCTTTCATTGAAACTCCAACAAAAATACATTGAAAATGAAGTACGGGTCACATAATTCTCTTTCCACTCCTTCTATTATTCTTACATAGATATTTTCATCCAAACAATGGACCTACAACTCTGAATTGTCATCTATCCTGCAGAATAATGTGACAGTTAGAGGTTTTTTTTGAGGATTTAACTTTTCAACACCTCCTCCAACTTTGCCACCACCTCAAATTTGACCATTTCAGCCTTTTATAAGATATTTGGTATTTATAAATGACTTAACCACCTTTATACCAATCAACTGCTCTTTTACAACTTTGGAAAACATGAGTTTTTTGCTTGACAACATTTAATGCCACAAATGATAACTTTGATGAATATGAACTCCAAACTTGTAAGAATTCATATGAACCTTCCATATACATCAAAATGGACTTCAAATGACCTTTTACAACCTTTTTACCCTTTCATGACTCGTTTATACAAATTTGACCTCATAAAACCAATCAAGACCTTATTAGGACAACTTGGACAACTCATTACAATTGGCTCTTTTAGCCTTACATATGACCTCATAATGACTCAAAATACATTAAAATGACCATATAAAATCAAATATGAGTTAAATGACTCATGGCATGATCTTTAACCTCTTGGTGTACTTTTGGGTTAGGTGCTCCTGCACCACATTGTCACACCATCCAATTTCTCATAGATAAACTCTTGGAAGGATAAAAATGTAGATCAGAGGCACAACTCAACTAGAGAAGCAATTTCATCATTGGAATTTTTCCTAACATTCTCAATAGAGTTAGGAATGGGGACTTTGGTGAAAAGAGAGACCACCTCAAAGCTTACTAAAAGATCATTACTCTCTAACTTCTTGTCCTTGATAAAATCAATTAAATGGGAAGAATATTTGATGTAGGACTCAAATTTGCCAACTAAAGGGGAAATGAATTTGGCAAGGAATGAAGCTAACTTGTAGGTAGGAGAGCCTATGGTGTCCACTATGGATCTTAATGGAATGCCATCTTTATGGATTTTGGAAACACCATATATGTGAGGTGTTATTTGTTTGAAGGGCACACACACTTCTTGGTTTCAATATCAAAAGAGGAGGAAGCCACTGCTGATTTGACCTTTCTTAAAATTTTTGAGCATGGGTTGCAAGAAAGGGTTATATTTATGTTCAATTATCTTGTTAGAGTTTAATTAGGAGTAGGTTCAATTAGGGCTAGGACTACATGATTCAATTAGTGTTTAATTAAATTTATATATAAAAATAAATTTTTGAGTTAGAGTTAAATTATGGTTATAGTTCAAACATGGTTAGGGTTAAGGATCAATTAGGTTTATAGGGAAATTTTTTGATTTAGGGTTAGGGTTAAATTATGGTTAGGATTCAAAGAGGTTATGAATACAATTCAATTATGATTAGAGTTATAACTAGAATTAGAAACAAGAGTTTTATTAGAGTTAAAATAGGGTTAGGGTAAGGGTTAAGATTAGTGCTCAATTTAGGTTAAGGATTATTATATGTTAAATTTAGGATTCAATTAAATTTATAATTAATATTCGATTACTATTACTGTTAGGGTTCAATGAAGATTACAACTTAATTGGGGTTATGATTCAATTAAATTTACAGTTATAAAATTTACTCGATTATTATTACGAACTTAAATGGCAAGTACTCGCCACTATGTGGCACTTTTTTTTTTTTAATATCATAAAAGGTAAATCCAAAAAAATAATATGGGTTACAAGCTTGCTTATTTGAAGTTTTTATTCTTTGAATTATTTATCATTTATTTGTTGTCTTTGTAGGATTTTTGAGCACTTTCATAATTTTGAGATGTGAAAGAATTTAATATTCTGAATGGAGTTAATTATTTCTTTGAAGAATAATTTAATTATCAATTACATAGAAGGCATATTAAAATCACATAATGCATGCAAAAACCTCTATAAACAAAAAGTAGAACCATTAAATTTGACATTCTTGTTGGATATCATCCTTCCACTTCAATAGTTTTTTACTTTTAATTTTTCTCATCCACCCATATAATATAGTCTTAATAGTTTTTTTTTATTTTGTCAAGAGTTTAATAGAAATATAATGTGAAATAAGAAAAAACCTACCATAGCCAATCCCTAATTACATTTGCAAGCACCAACCTATAGGAGAAACCAATCCCCTAATCCAAGATATAAGCACCAACTCAGCATGTGAGATACCAATATCAATCAACATATATAAAAAAAAATGTAATGTGAACCTTGAAGATTGAATACTTAGCTTCTTCTCAATCTAATCAACTTTACAAAATTCTTACACCGTGCATAAGATCTTCAAATGAATCTGCATACAATAATTGTGTAGATAGTTTGCACATATTTTTTCATTGTTATCATACAACTCATTCAACATCATCACCCACACACTCGTACATGAACCACACTCTATAAAGAAACTGATTGATAATATATCTATTCAACCCAATAGTGATTACCATTACAACATATTCAAAACTATTCACAATTCATCAACAAACAAAATCATTAATCAAACATGTAGTCAACTATACCCTAAAGACCACATGTTACTCTAGGAGTAATAACATGCTATGTGTTACCCAACATATACTCAAAATGTATTGCCCTTCCATGATTCATCCCTTTTTATGCTTATGGTAGATAGTTATAGACCTATTTGTGTTCTTGATTCTCTTTGCTTCTTGCTTGACTCTTTATATTGACATTATCTTTTATATTAGTGAATTCATTATGATTACGATGATGATGTTGGTTCTATACTTTGGACTAATTATTGAAGTTAGTTTTATGATTAGCTTTGTGATTATTCACTATTTAGGAGATGTGGTTCATGTTTATTGCTTGTGATGATTTATCATATGCTAAATTTAATTCAGTGTCTCTATTGTTTGTGGATGTAGAAGGGATGATGCCACATCACTCACATATGAGTAGTGTGTGATGTGATTCTCTTTCACCTTCTTGTGTATCTTATGTTTATATATGTTGTGTACAGACGATTGGTGTTATGTAGGATGTAGGTACTAGGCATTGACTTCACCTAGTTTCACAAGTTTGAATGTGTCTTTAATCCAAATAGTGGTTGATCAGAGGTAACACTAAGGTCCTATTACATCTTAGACCTAATCAATTTCCTATGGGAGTTCTTGTGCTCTTGGTCTCGAGTCATCTTTTTAGGATTTGAGTGGTTTTATGTATGTTGTATTTTATTTAAACTCTTTGTTGGTTTTGGTGTTATTTGTAGTCATGATAAATAATAAATAAATTCTAATATATAATCTTAAGTTTGAATGATTAATTATGTAATATTTTAAGTGGGTCTCATATTATTGTTAGAAATATATGTTTGGTTGTCATTGATGTGAAACACGGTGATCTAGATTGGTTTGGATATAGTAAGTGTATAGAGTATAGGTGTTGCAGAGCAATGATATGTATGTATGAAGGTGTTGTAGAATAGTAGAATATAGGTATGTATGCTTGAAGATGAAGAACCTTGTTGATATGTCAAGTTGAAAATGTGTTATAGTTGGTGCAAGTGTGTTACAGTTGGTGCAAGTATGTTACAGTTGTTGCAAATGTTGCAAATGTGTTTTTTGGAAGGTTATTGCTTTGGAAATGTGCATTGACAGTATATGGATATGTTTTTTCATGTTGACCCATTTTGGATTCAGTTGTGGAAATTAACTTGTCGCTTCAAAATTTGTGGTCGAGAAGTGCATTTAGTAATGATGATGTTTAGTGGTATTTGTAGTGCTCTGCATTCCTCCGCATTTTGGTTTCTAGTGGTGATCTTCTAGAAATACATTGTTCATAATCTTAATTTAATTATTTCAAGTTGGATCATGTTTTTGTGTTTTGAAAACATTCTTACAGAAGTTTGATGATATGATCATTTCGGGTTTAGCCAACGAATGTTTTTATTTTGCTCTGTTGCTTGTAGCGTGTGATCTGAACATTAAAATATTCTTGAAGGAAATCATGTAGAAGATTGAGGAAGAAGTATTCTTGGGAAAAGTGTTCTTAAGGCCAACTTGATTCTTATACCGATAGTATATGTATTTGTGTATGTATTATGATTTGATTGGTATGGTTTTAAAGTGAACCCATGTGTATTCAAGGATAATGTGCCTTGAGTATGGTTTCACTTGTAAACAGAAGATGGGGATGATGAATTAGAAGATATTTGGGAAGAATTATTATTATTGCATCAATATCTTCCCACTAGAATCAAGTGCTACATAGATTAGAAATAGGGGTTTGATATTCATTTAATCCATAATAGATCCCTAAATACTCTATTTATCTTCTCTTTTACTTTAGGTTTTGATATATAGTCCTTGATGGCATGAATTAGAAATAATCATGAGTATAACTACCCCTCCACAACAAATCCACAGGGATATTCAAATCAAGAGGTTTTCAATTTCTCACATACACACAATTCAACTCCCTCATTGTATTTCAAGGATATTCCATGAGATTAAATCTCAAATACCATATAGATAAGCCTTAATGAGCTAAGGCTACCGATATGCACTTGCCACCAATTTGTTCTCACTAATACACACATGTCACCAAGGAAAGATAACTCTCACCTACCCAAGACAAATGTGGCAAACCAAATACAAGAACATGTCAAACAAATCCTTTAGTTGTTCAATTCATGCCAAAAAAAAGTCTATACATATATTTGGTTCAAAAAATAATTCACAGTGTTGTCATATCTGATTTTAACAATCTTTTTTTTAGAATATACAAATATGTTTGAAAGAACCATGTTGAATGAAAAACTCTTGTGTTGAATGTTCCACTAACACAAGCTGAGAAAGAAAAGAAGTTACACTGCAATTTCTAAAACAACAATTACAACTATCCTTCTGCAAAGATTGTAGGTGTTTGGACAAGTCTGAATACTTAGAGCATAAATTATTCAGACAAAATTAGATCATAAATTTGAACTAGATAGGTGTGATATGAGTTTGAACAAACAAGAAAGAATAAATCCAAACATGACATCAAATAGCTTGAACATACACTTGCAACATCAAAAATTGTGAGTTGGACATCAATGAGAAAATTGCCAACAACGAGTCTTCAACTATAACATCTTTTTTAGTGATTTTGATAGAATTATGGTACCTACAAAAAATTTATCACATACAATATGCAAACAGGGTCCCAATATATAATTTTCAATTCAATACAAGAGGACATCAAATTTATAGCCACCTAATATTTTTGCATGGGAATAATTCCATGCTTGTTTCTCTCAAACAACCCTCTTTGACATGCATGCAACACCCTTGATTGTATAGCATCATAATAGCTAGGACCCACCTATCATACGTCTACTCTAATTCAATTGCTTTTCTCAACATACATAACAACATTGTACATTGAATACCCTTCCATGCATAAGAACTTCTATAGAACGCACCACAAGACTGAGAGGGGGATGGGGTGAATTGGTCCAAACCTCAAAATATTTTATTTTTGGTCCTTTGAATATCAAACGACAATTAACATTATTGTAATTACGAAACATGAAAGCACAAAGAACAAAAATATCAAACCATAATTAACATTATTGTAATTATGAAACATGAAAGCACAAAGCAGAAAAAACATGTGAACACTTGATTTACGTCAAAAAAGCCTAAGATAAGGAAAAACAATGGTGATAATCATGCTCACAATATGAATAATTGATTATAATGTTATAGGCTCAAGGGCAAGGAGCTCACTGCCCTTGAAAGGACTTGCAAGACTAAGGAACACAACTTTAGTGCAAGATATAATGATTTTACAAGATGCCAAAAGGAACACACCTTCTTCCTCGAGGTACAAGGAATAGATGAATTGGAATGAATAAGACCTCTTGATCATGAAACTATCCTTGAACCTATGTGTCAAGTGACTAATATCATGCCAAACACATTTGACTATAATCATTAAGTCTCATCTTTGTCGTATACAAGATATCATCATCACAACTCTTCACAAACTATCTTTCACACCAAATATGATATCCACTTCACATCAATTCACGCATATTTCACACCTCAACTCATACAACCACACATCTATATATGCCAGATAATTCATTAAAAATCTCAACTATGTTAACCACAAATAAAATATATTATATTACACAAATTTGGTCATTCGGACATACAACACCCATTGTGGTCCACTCCAGGGGATATAGGGGACCCAAGCACATCAAAACACATCCTTTTTAAAAGATTCCAATGAATTGCACATGCTAACATACCCTCCAAGGTTGGCATCAAATGAAATATGTAGATAAATAATGTAGCATGTCAATAGATCAACCCAAAGACATTTTCCAATGCACAAAATTCAATATGGATCTACACATGACACGATGAGACTCATATCAACATCTACAATTAACCACCAAAGCATATCCAAAAAAGAAAGATGTAATCCAGATAGGATACACCACCTTAGTCAACTAGACATCAACCCAGGTAACAACATAGAACTCGGAACAACAAAAATCCACTTACCAAATAAATCAACACCAAAAACTGAATTGTAACACTACACAAAATCAAATGAAAATGTCCTCCAAGTTGCAACATTAAAAACCATGTATCAAAGAACCACCAAACATTCTCTTAATCAGTATTGATAGACACCCCATTGTTTGAAACAATAACAACTAACTCTACCATCTGAGCAGTAGAGGACATACAAACTTAATAGTACAACATGCACAATTCATAAAGATTATATCTAGAACCCCACTCTATAATATTCACATACAGGAGGAATGCAAATCATTCTTCCACTGGGACATTAATTACTCTTTCTTGCATATTGAAACTTCCACTACACCAACATTCTGAAAACACCTCAAGCTTACTCAATGTCATTATGGTCACACAACAACAACTTCATAACATTCAATTTTGAACCATCTTCAACATCCACACTATGCATGACAACATGAATGACACTGCCAAACAGGTTGACATCAATGACAACACAACTAAAAATAACACAAGTTTCCAACAACATCAACAACATGGGAAACATGTGATACATTTTCTTACTTGACTCTTACACCATCCTAACTTATCATAATCCATCATAGATAAACCCTTACAACATATAAGACATCCACCACCAAATTATCCTTTAGTGGGGTCCAACAAGCAATATGTCTACTTCTAGAATTTATGTTATAATGTCATATGGTTATCTCAACGTAGGATACCACCTAAGTTAGTAGGTCTCACAATATGACTTGAAATTTGTAAGAAATGAATATTGAAATAAAATAAATAATTTATCACCAAAATAAATACTAGGAATCACAAAGGTTGAGAGACCATAATACCAACAAAGATAAGTAGCAAGATCATGTTGGGACCCTTGCTTTAAAAGAAATTATGAATACTCTTAGTAAGTATTAGAAGGATTTGACCACAGGCCATTGTTGTATTTAAATCATCTCTTCTTGCTCTATTTTTTATAAGGATTGGAAGGATTTGACCACATGCCATTTTTTGTTTAAATCATCTCTTCTTGCTCTATTTGTTATCTTTTAGTTAGTTCTGTTAAGAAAATATACATTGCTTCTTTATTTATAGAAGACTTCACTAGAACTCAAACTCAAGGGACCAAATATGAACAAACCACTATAACCTAACAAACTTGAAATGTGGACTGTATGTTGAAGACGTGGATGACAGACCAACTAGTTTCCAGTAATTGTGAAAAACAATTTTGAACGGATCTTGCAGTTTAGTTTCACTTTACTACCTCTTGTCAAAGAAATGTGGGAGAAATCATAGAAGAAATTAATTTCTTTGAACAATTTGTCCGGTACGCTAAGACTATTGGCTTGAAAACATCAAGTATGTATGTTTTTTCTAGTTTTGTCAATAGGTAGGAAGAAATATTTTAAGCATTGACTTTACAAACAAAAATAATCTTCTACATTTCTAAGCTGTTCATATATCAAACTTTCTAGAATTCCATTAATTCTTATTTGTAATGATTAACTATTAGGTATATATTTAACTTTATCTCACATCTGCTATTATTTATCTCAATACTCATTTATAACATGTTGATCTTATCTTTCATGTTGGATGAAACATTAATGAAAACTAAATGACGTCGTTCAAGAAACTCTTCCTCTGTAAAATCCTCATTTATATTATGATTGAATGTTTATTTTCTTCCTATTATTTCCCCAATATAGAGAAGATATTGATTTTGTTGTTATCAATATCCAACGCGTAGGCAACGTTAATAATGATGAAAATTAGAGAGCTATTAAATGTCGTTATCAAATCTAGTGGATGTGGAGAGATTTTAGTCCAACAATATTCCTGTGAGTACTAAAGCCACTTCCATGAGAAATTCAGAGCTAGAAATGGATGAAGGATTATATTCCTTTCTAAATTGAACTATAAGTAGTGCTAGGAGATCAACAGATCATTGCAGTATTTTGTGAACTGAAAATAAAACTGCTTGAACTAAGTCTTTCATTTTCTTCTATCCTTGTTAGCACAGTTGTTGTTAATTATATATATCCATGTAAACCACCATAATCTCAGCTAATAAATGCAGTTCCAGTGAACCACTTATGGAGTTAATTTAATCTTGCCTTATACAATGACCATTCTTCATGGTAAATATAAGGTTTTCCAGCTTTAGTACAACAGAAATGGCATTGAATGACCATCTCTTGGTCTTCAACACTGGAATAAATCTTGTTGATATTTTTATAACTTATTTTAAGATCTTTCCAAAGTTAATAGGATGTGAGTGATATTTTTGCATCTGATATCCTTATTTTTGCAAATCTTTACCATCCTCAAAAAAAACAAAATTGAATTATCTATATGTATAGAAAATTATAATTTAAAGCACTGATATGATTGGCTTGTATCGGCTCTAGGTGGTTCTATTTTCTCTCTGTCGTCACGTCTTATTCCTACCAAATATATAGTCGACTTCTTCAAATTGAATAAGTATAAGCAATGGATTAAGGGTTTAAATGAAACAAAATCAAAGAGTGTTCTGTTCATAAATATAAACAACAATTTTACATCTAAAGAGATTAATTTCATAACATCCATAGATACAATGTAGAGAGAGCTCCAAGTACAATTTCCTCATTTCCTTCCTCTACCTTATCTTACTAAACTCATCCAGGTTATATTGTAGATGTATCATTAGAATATATGATCACAATATATGCTTGCTGAAAAAAAAAGGAGAGTAAATATATGATTAAATGAGAGTAATTGTAAAGAGGTTATGTATTCCCTTCCTCCTCACGTGCACATTATAAGTAAATAGGTAGTTATTAAGTTTATGTCAATTATAATACTATTAACATGCATTATACCCATCAATTTGGTAAATATAATTATTGAACAATCAAAAGAACAGTAAAAATAGAGCAAATGGGTGTAAATCTGAAACAACTCTGTCTCCTTTGAGCCAACTGATTAATAAAATAAAATAGCAAAGAACACACTATAATAGTAATAATAAAATTGTAGAAATATAACGAACACAAATCAGAATAAAAACAGAGTGGCTTGTTTTTTGAACAACACACAAATTCTTTATTACTGCTTAATAAAATAGAATACAAAGATTCCCTATAAATAGAGTTTTCAAGCTTCACTAAGAAAAGAATTCAAAGTCTCCAAAATAGAACATACAATACTAAGGATACAGCATGCTATGCAAGGATTTATTTGGTGGAATAAATCAGACTAAAATTCTAAAATAAACACTACATGCTAAAAACTAAATCAGAAACTAAACCAACTACGGGCATGCATTCTTGGGTGCATAGAAACAGTCTTAAAATAAAATCCAAAATAAATTTAACTAATAGCATGCACAACATGCTTTATTTTCAATAATGTAAAAACTAAAAACCTAAAAATAGCCTAAATCTATTCAAATCCTTTGATGATGCATGACTATGCTTTAATTGGTGCATGATGGTGTATGCATGATGGAGCTTCCTAACCAAAAACCAACATCACTTATCTTCATACTCCCCTGTGATGCTGAGAGGGCCTATAATCTTATCTCAGAGTGCCAAAAACTAAGCTTTCACAACTGCTTTGGTGAAGATATCTGCTAGCTGATCCCGAGTGTTGATGTGCTTCAATTCAACTTCCTTCTTTTGTACCAAATCCTGAATGAAGTGATATTTCATGTCAAAATGATTTGTTCTACTATGATGAATTGGATTCTTTGCTAATTTGATGGCACTCACATTGTCACAATAAATCACTATAGGTTGAATTTTCTTTACTCCAATTTCTTCTGAAATATTTCTGAGCCAAGAGCTTGTGTGCCTGTTGAGGTAATTGCAACATACTCTACTTTTGTGGATGAGAGGGAAACAATGATTTTCTTTTTTAAGCTCCATGTAATCAAACCAGAACCAAAAGAGACAATTTCCAGATGTAGACTTACGGTTATCCATACTACCTCCCCAATCTGAATCACTAAAGCCTACAAGATTGAACTTTTCAAAAGAGTAGTAATGAATACCAAAAATTGAAGTCCCTTTCACATACCTCAAAATCCTCTTGGCTGCTTTCATATGTATTTCTAATGGATTTGTCATATACCTTGAAACAAGTGAAACTATATAGGGAATATTAGTCCTCATGTGGGTTAGAAACATCAAGCTCCCCACAATACTTATGTAAATTGTCTCATCAACTAAATCAACACCATCACCTCTACACAACACAACTCCACGAGCACTTGGAGTGGAGGAAGGGTAACAATTAGTCATATCAAATTTGTTCAACATATCCTGTGCATACTTTGTTTTATAAATGAAAATCTCTTCCTTACTTTGATAAACCTCCATTCCTAGAAAATATTTCATGAGACCAAGATCTTTCATATCAAATTCATTCGTCATAGAAACTTTGAATTCATCTTTCATCTTACAACTACTACCCATAGACAATAGATCATCAACATACAAATTTATGATTAGAATATCAGTACCTTCTTGTTTGTAGTAAAGGGTAGGATCACTCTTACTTCTTTGGAAGCCATTCTGTTGAAAGTATCCATCAATCCTGGCATACCATGCTCTTGGTGCTTGCTTGAGGTTATACAAAGCCTTCTTCAACTTGTAGACATGATGGTCTTTTCCATCCACTTCAAAACCTTGTGGCTACTCCACATATACTTCCTCTTCTATGTACCCATTCAAGAAGGCACTTTTCATGTCCATATCATGTATGCTCCACTTCTTTTGAGCTACTATTGAAATCAACATTCTTATGGTCTCCTGTCTTGCTACTGATGCAAATGTCTCTTCATAATAAATTCCATACTTCTGTGTGAAGCCTTTAGTAGCTAACTTGCCTTGTGTCTTTCAACACTCCCATCACTATTAAACTTGGTCTTGTAGACCCATTTGGTGCCAATATTTTTCCTTTCATGCGGAAGTTTTGTCAACTCCCAAGTGTCATTCCTATGAATGGACTCCATCTCTTCTTCCATGGCTTGCACCCAAACCTCATTAGTACATGCATCTTCAAAACATGATGGTTAAAAATTAGCCTTGTCTAATAAAGAAAAATTCACGATCTCACCTATTGGGTTTTCTTTATGTACTAGATTTGCACTCCTCTGGTAGATATCACTCAATCTCCTTACTTTCCTTATAGAACTTGGAGAAGAAGCTGGACTTGAACTTGGTACTGAAGAGCTTGATGAAGGGCTTCTTGGTCGAGTTAAACCACTGGATACAAAAACATTATTTGGTTGCTCATGATCAATATCAATAATTATATTATCATTCAAAATAGATTTTGGCTTCTCAACATGGCCTTTTAAATGACCATAAACTCCCCCTTCATAAAAAATTAAATCTCTTGAGGCAATAAGCTTATTAGTAATGGGATTATACAATCTATAAGCCTTTCTTTTCTCACTATACCCAATATAAATACTAACTCACTCTTTGCATCTAACTTCTATCTATTCTAATAAGGTACATTCACATAAGCCAAACAACCAAAAACTTTGAAATGGTTAACATTAGGGCTTTTTCCATACCAAGCTTCATAAGGAGTCATCTTTTCTAGTGCACTGGTGGGGCTATAGTTGACGATGTACACTATTGTAGCAATTGCATCTCCCCAATAAGAATTGCTTAATCCCTTGGTTTGTAATATGCACCTTTCCAATTATACTAGAGTACAATTCTTCCTTTCAGCTACTACATTCTGTTGAGGTGTGTGTGCAGTAGTAATTTGCCTCCTGACATTTGATCTTGCACCCTTTCTCATTTTATATAAGGGCTTTGAACTTCTTGAATGTATCTAGGGCTTCATCTTTGGCCTTCAAAAATTACACCCAGCAACTTTGTGAGTAATCATCAATTAAAGTGATGAAATATGATGACTTACCCAAGCTCTTATTTTGTATAGGACCACATATGTTTGAATGAACAAGATGAAGTGGGTGATGGGCCCTCCATTCATTTACCTTTGGAAACTTTTCCCTTGCTTGCTTGCCTTTAGCACATCCTTCACAAACCTCCTTATGCTCCTCTACCTTGGGCAGACCAAAAAGTAATGCATGCGAGGTTAGAAACTTCAAACTATTAAAATTTAAATGCCCATACCTGAGATGCCATAACCAACTTGAATCCTCATAAGAAATATTTTCCTAACTATTGTTATGTTTACCAAACCTCAAGGAGAACATCCTATTTCTTGTCATAGGCACAACAGTGATCACCCTATTGTTCTTATTCTTATCATATATTGTACATGTCTTATTCTTAAAGACTACTTTATAATTTTTCTCATATAGTTGTGCAACACTTAAAAAATTGTGCTCCAATTGTGGAGTATAATAAATATCATGAATACTCTATATAGATTCTTTTGTTTGGACCTCCATAGCTCCTTCGGCAACAACCTCCAATGATTTATTATCACCAAGTTGGATCTTGGATTTGAAACTTCCATCCTTTGTTGAAAACAACTTCTCATTCCTTGTCATATGGTTAGAGCATCCAGAATCTAGGTACCAAACATCTTTACTAGTATTTTCACCCTTGGCATAAGATAAAAATAAGTGATCGGGAGGATTCTCACTACTTTCTTGAGCATAGTTAGCACTTTTACCTTCTTTCAATCTGCATTCTCTTTCAAAGTGGCCATACCTGTTACAATGGTAACATTGAACATTTCTCTTATCAAATCTGCCTCTACCTCTTCCTCTAGAACCACCTCTTCCTCTTGAGCCACCTCTGCCTCTACCTCTTGAAGAATTTTGGCTTTTGCCTTTACCTTGGACTTGATTGATTTTGGCACTACTACTGTTTGCATCTTCTTTTTTTATGATTTTTAATTTAGAGGAAAATGATTTATCTACACCTTCAAAAGAATCTTTCAATCTTTCTTCATGAGACATCAAGGATCCAACCAATTGATCAAACTGTAGTTTTGTCAAATCCTTGCTTTCTTTTATGATTATGGTAACATGATTCCATCTGGGTGTCAAAGATCTCAATACCTTTTTCTTATCAAAACTTCATTACTTACAATTTCCCCAAGTGTAGCCATTTTATTGACCACATCTTTTACTCTGACACAATAGTCACTTGTACTTTCAACTTCTTGCATCTTCAAATTCTCTAACTCTCGGTTTAATGTCTGAAGCTTGAGCCCATTAACTTGATCACTACCCTAGTAAGCTTCTTGTAGAGTCTTCTACGTATCTTTGGTAGTTGTTTCTCTTGATATTCTTGGAAATAAGCTCTTATCAAGAGCTATTTGAATGTGAAACAAATCTTGAGCATTCTTCTTCCTTGCTTCCTTTCTTGTTGTTCTTCCATTGGCTGTAAAGGAATTCCAATCAACTGGCTCCTCATAAATTGATTCAATAATCTCCCACAAATCTTTTCCAATAAAAAAGGTCAGCATCTTAATGCACCAAAAATCATAATCATTCCCATCAAATTTTGGAATGGGCATCTGGTTAGAATTCGAGATGATTAACTTTGGTGAAATTCCAACTAAAAAATCTTTAACCCAAAACAATATTACCTACTCTTATACCACTTGTAGAATCTGAAACTACTCTGTCTCCTCTGAGACAACTGATTAATCAAATAAAATAGCAAAGAACACACTATAATAGTAATAATAAAATTGCAGAAATATAAAGAACACAAATCAAAATAAAAACAGAGTGGCCTATTTTTTGAACAACACACAAATTCTCTATTACTGCTTAATAAAATAGAATACAAAGATTCCCTACAAATAGAGTTTTCTAGCTTCACTAAGAAAAGAATTCAAAGTCTCTAAAAATAGAAGATACAGTACTAAGGATAGAGCATGCTATGCATGAATTTATTTGGTGGAAAAAATCAAACTAAAAATCTAAAATAAACACTACATGCTAAAAACTAAATCAAGAAACTAAATCAACTATGGGCATGCATTCTTGGGTGCATAGAAATAGTCTTAAAATAAACTCCAAACTAAATTTAACTAATAGCATACACCAAATGCTTTATTTTCAAGAATGTAAAAACTAAGAACTAAGAATAACCTAATCTATTCAAATCCTTTGACGGTGCATGACTATGCTTTTATTGGTGCATGATGGTGTATGCATGCTGGAGTTTCCTAACTAAATGACAACATCACTTATCTTCAATGGGAACAACTAAGAGTATATAATTTGCACAGTAAAAAAACATAGCACCTAACAATTTTTAGAAACTCTATTAACATCACATAATCAAACCAGTTTTTTGTGTTATATTCTTACACTCATAATGGAAATATAATAGAAATAAGGCTGCAGTATTTATAGACTAAGTTATTACGACCTCTAGAGGATTCTGGACAATTTTACATAGGCCATGGTGAAGAGAAATCTAGAAGGTAGAAGAGACTTTTCCTAACTGGAGAATTCTAGAACATAAATTATAAATATTCACTTACACAGTATTGTAGCTAAAGTAAACATTATTCCAACACCCCCCCATAATGCTTATTTTTAGGGGATAGATATTTCCTTGAGTTGTAACAAATTTCTAAGTTTGACAAATTTTACAATAGACAATGGTTTCATAAATATGTTAGCAATTTGTTTCTTTGTGCCACAAAATTAGAGGTCTACCTCTTGACTTTTAATCAAGTTATGAACAAAATGATGATGTACTTCTATAAGGTTTCTATGATGATATAAAATAGAAAACATGGTAAAACTTAATAAGATACCACAAAATACTCTAGAATTTTACTAGAACCAAAATCACCAATGAAACTTATTAAAAAAACCAGATTTAAAGCCAAACACAAGTTATACTTTTCAAATGCAGATTTCTCCTTTTTGTCTCATTGTGTCCTATCTCTTGAGATCTTGATGTTGATTGATATAATCTTGCTCTCAAAATTCCCACTTCTTTAATCCAAGACGACTCTAAGATGAATGGACTTGTGGTGGATTTGATGCAAAGAAAAAATGATTGCACAATGCACGGCTATGATGATGATAAGATGCAATGAGAAAGATAAGATGAGGCTAATGACAATGATGAAATGATGTTAATGATATGAAATCCATGATGTTAATTGAAATTGTGAAATTACACAACAATGGAAGTTGAAATGCTATGATAATGAACTTGCAAATGCCTATGATAATGTAAACTAAAGTCAAAGGTGCACTTTGATATTGCTATGATCTCCTATGTTGTCCAAGAAAATGTGAAGCAATCACCGGCAAGGAGGGACCTCAAAGATATCAATCCAGATTGGTCAACAAGAGTAAACACAACAAAAACACAAATATATGATGGAGGTAATGCAAAAAAGATTGTTTTATTGCATAAAAATTGATTACATCCAATCGGTAACAACCGGGTTACAACATACCGGCTCACAGGCCTGGTAGAATACATAGAATAGGTTACAACCGGGACCTTGAATCATGAAATCTATCTTCTATGCATAGTCTAGCTACTTGATTCTACGATTTGTTACATTCTAATGTATAATTACAATTATATATTCATCCAAAGGAACCGGTCAGCCCAAAAGGGATCAAAACCCAAAGAACAAAACCTAATGTGAAAAATAAACAAGGTCGGCCTCTGCTAAGAGATTCGTCCAAAAAATCCAAAGGATGAAATGTAGATTGCAAGAAAAGGTCAACCACATTTCAAGGAGCATCGGAATCAATGCCCAAGGCTCCGCAAGCTTCAAAATGAGTTCCTATAGATCACCAAAATAGGTCCAGGCAACCGGTAATAGGAAACTATCATGGAAATCGGTAGTGATATCTTGCTGGAAAATGATTGAAATGTGATGGGGTTTGGAAGCAAGAAAGATGATCAAGTCTTCAAATAGAATTCAAATCCATAGGATCCGGTGAGCCAAAACTTGGACAAATAGAAAGGAAAACTGAAAGTACAAATAGAAAGCAAAAGAGAAAGGAAAATGTTTTTGGTTGATGCTAGATTGTTATGAACCGGGGATGCCCCTACATCACAATATAAAACTATAATAGACCCACACTATCTAAGTCCAAAATGAGGATGAGAGGCTTCCATTTATAGGAAATTCATGGCTTAGATCCAAGGTGGCAAAAATCAACAGTTGAGGAATCAGTCTTATGAAATGGAGGGTCGAGATTAAATTGGTTGAATGAGAGAAGAGATAGAAGGAAGATGTTCCTACGACATTGACAAGAGAAAGGGATATGTGGCACAAGGAGTGACATGGCAAGATGCTCACAAAGACCATTAGAGAAAGGTGGATGAATGAGTCTAAGTTGTAGGGAGGTTGGAAGGAATATACTTTTCATGAGATAAGTGTCTCATGAGTCTCCTTTGACTAGGATGATGTGGAGAAATCAATGTCTATAGTGTAGGGAATATTGAGAGGAAATAGGAAATGGAATGCCACATAGGCCTCCAATCCCATTTGACTAGGAGGTGTGTTGAGGGTAAATGGCTAATTAAATATTAGTAATATTGAATTTTTTTAGAAACATGGAGGTGAAGAGTAAGATGATGTGTAGGATAATTTGGATGAGTTATTTAGATTTCAAGAGTGTAACTTTGTCTTGGAGGAATAATTAAATAATTAGGATTATTTAATTTAAGATAACTTTTGAATAATTAGGATATTTAATTAAATAAATTAAAATTTATTTAATTATTGGAGGATGGGATGAATATGACTCATAAAAATAAATTGTTATATTTATTAATTGATAGAGGAATAGTAATTAAATAAATAATAAATATTTATATAATTTATCTCAAACCATTTTTAGGTGCATATAGTTTCAATATCAACAAAACCCAATTTCCTATATCAAAGCTCTTTTTTTCTATAGTGTTGGAAAGTAGTTTTCATTTTATTTTTTGTTCTCCTTGATCTTATAAGTACCTATTTTTTTTATGATATGTGTGGTGTTTTGCAGCCTAAACTCCTAGTATCATCTTTAATAATGATTTGATTGATGTGGGTTGTAATCAATATAATATAATAAATGGGAACTTTTTTAAAGATTTGTGGAGGGTAATGTTATATCACTATTCTTTTAATGGGAACACTGACCCATTGAGATCATTTATGTGAAGTGAAATAATGTAGATACCATTTCAACCACTTATGTATGATTTGAATTTACCCAGCTAATTAATGGTGATGTGTCAATCTATGAATCGAGTACCTAAAGAAGAGAATAATATGTACAAAAATTTCTAGTAAAGATAATATCATAGTCACTAACTACGATGTGCATGTAAACTACTATGTGAATGCATATGAAAGTTTTTTTTTTTAAAATGGGTCTTGAAATTTATGTGAACGAACTTCTAAGGGCATCAGTACACTTCAAGAGTAGGATATGTCATTCCTAAAGGTTAATATATTAGTTCAGACAAAAAGTGAATAATTATACATCAATTATTAAGAGTTGACAAACTTTCCTTCACTTTAGGCTCAATTATAATAAGGAGGGTAGTGCTAGGATTATTTTTTAATAAATTTGATAATTGTAGATATGCAATATAAACAAATTGTAATAGTATATAATTTTTTATCTTGACCCCAAAATTGATATAACTATTTAAAATAATAATATTTAATTTACTTAAATATTATAGAACAATTAAAATGAATTTATAATTAAAAATTTAGATGACACTTAATGTAATTAGAATACATGTAGTGTTGTGGTTAAAACACTTCGTTGGTGAAGCGAACAACAAGGTTCAAACTCTTGCTGGGCCATTGTGCTCACAGGTCTTGTGTCTTTGTTGGGACACTGTGCTTGCGGGTTTGAAGAAGTGAAGTGTGCGGATGAGGTTCTCCGGTTGTGGCCTCACCAGTTCATATCTCTGGGTCAAAATCATTTCACATGGATCCAGAGGGCATGTCATGCTAGCATCGCATGTCAAGAGTTTGATAATCAAATGATCATTTATAGTTTGTTTTACATTCATTTTTTCTAGTTATTTAGTCATCATGAAGATTCAAGAGAGAGGTAGTATTGGTATGAACAGATGATCTGCACTTTTGTGACTATTAATTCAATTCTAGGACAAAATTTGTGTTACAGTTATATATATTATCAATTCACTATACAACAAGGTCTATATTAGTCAAATAGGATGTAAGTTAGAGGGGATCTAGAAGGATTTCATGATAGGTTACATACATAGGCATGGCTCTCAAATATGGTTCTATAGATGTTCCTATGTATCACTCTCATTCAAGGTTTAGGCCACTTCCAATGAGAAGATGAGTGAGAGACTACTTTGTTTGTTTGTGGTTAGAGATAAAATGCCTAGGTGATTCTTTCTTTCTTATAGTTGAATAGCCATGATTGCTTGCACCTAAATGAGATTATTGGCTAAAAATTTGTAAGTAACAGTCACTTCATTTGCAAAATTTAAGTTAAAAATTGCATACTAATACGACTTGGTGGATTAGTAGGATAGTATTCCTAATCTAAATTGTATCTTATTTGCAAACCTATATCATATAATTTCATAAAATGGTACAATGCAAGGACATATAAGTTTACTTAGATCATTAATATTTTTTGTACATGTTGTTATTATCATTAGTCAATCCCTTTTATTTAGTTCTTTTATTCAACTAAAAGATTAGAACAAATTGAGGATGCATTGAAAACCATGTAACATGCATATGTATTCTATTTGTGCAACTTTTGATGTTGCCCAACTATGATATACAATGATGTTTAATATATATGACTTAGATTCAAACTTGAAACTTGATGTAATAAAATGAATTATGATTTGTTCTTTTATATAACACAGATTCATGTAAAATCAAACATTTCACTTTGATGTTGGTAAATAATAATTCTTAATAGGAAGAGTGTTGGACCCATACTAAATCTGGATTTAAAAGTTTAGATGTAAAATCAACATTGTTTAGATGTACAGCCGACTTTTAACAGCTGTAAAAACAAAGACGCATTTGGTGTAAAAAGATTTTTGAATATCGTCCTCCCTTGATATCTTTCTGGTCACGCAGAAAAGGATGTTATGTACGGCGTTTAACAGTTGCAAAAAAAACGGCGTCTTTGTTGAGAGAAGTGAATGCATGAACCTTACTCTCATGACTTCCAAACTGACCTGCAGTAAAAACGACGACGCATCTGGTGTGAGCAGACACAAAGCTGGTCATGCAGAAAATATGTTACGTACAGCCAGTCCTTAACTGCCCTGACTGTATTTACTGCAATGCATGAATCTGTGCCACTGCATGAAGATGATACTTTCCGGTAAATATCATTTTTGGACTGTTTGACTCTAGTCTATAAATCTCTATATATATTGTAATGAGATTGATGGAAGCTTCATAAAAATGTAGGAGAGTTTTATTGAAGTTTAAGGTTGGGCCATCTTAGACACTAAATTACTATGAAGTTGGCATTTGTGTGGGTTCACTGTGATTGAGAGAGTAAAATTTGAGTTATTTAAGATTTTAGCTTTATGATGTGCTCTGTAATGAAGAATTTTCTTGGATCATTTTAGATTTTTGTTTTTCAAATGTTTAGTTTGATTCAGATTCAGGTTGACTTCAAAACGATATGTTGATGGGGTTTCTGGATAGGGAAAACATTTCTTTTCTATTCTGGTTGCATATGATTTGAGGAAGATAAATACTGGGGCCATATTGAGTTCCAAGTTCTTTGCACAGAAGCATCTCTTCATTTGCACTAGCTATGTTATTCTGCGTTCCATTTCGATACTCATGCACATAAGTCTGGGTTTTTCTTAGTCGAGAGGATTATTATTATTATTTTTCTCTGATTATTCTAATTTTCCATGTTCACCATTTCAGCAGAATGACGTGCATGTCCCTTGTAATCTCAAGAATCAACTGTCCGACGTATGAAAACAAATTCTTGCTGGCTTTCTTTTTTGTCAGGAGTATGAAAAAAATAAATTCATATTTATCCTGCGACATATTATAAGAATCAATCGACTATTCATACTCAATTTTTTAGGTCCATCTACTGTTTCATCTGCAATTTCAAAGTCCTAATTTATTGGGAGGGTTACAGAAGTCGTTTTCATCAAGGTCTTTCATGCTGCTCTTGCCGACTGAGCAATTCCAATCTAGATATATTTGGATTGTGTACTTAATGTCATAAAATTGCACGATATTACCATTGTAAAAATCCTACTTCTTTCATTTTCTAATAAAGAATTGGGCATGCAGGGTTACGGTAACGGATATAATGACTGATGAGAAGCCATAAATTTTGTTCCTTGCAATATTATAGAAAGCACCAAAAGCAACGTCCAAGTTACAGAGTCGCAAATAAATTTATTCATTGCACTATTTCCTCTACAACTGCATCGATATGCTCCGAACGGTCTTTTCCGAGCACATTTTCCCACCAATACCTGATCGTTGCTGAACTTAATTGCTTTGAAGAATGTAAAAGATGCTTCTACACGTTCTGACAATTTAATGATTTCTCGTCTCATTGTCATGAAATCACATTCACTGGAATCGAACAAATTGAGGAGGTGATCAAGGAGGAGAGAATCATTATAGAGCAGTTTAACGGTAGTCACGAGCATCTTTTACATTCTTCAAATGCTATTAAATTCAGCGGCAACCATAGATTCTTTTTCAAAGCTACGGTATAATGTCACCAGTGCCAGTATGAGAAAGCAGCGGAGGTGAGTATGAACTCGCAATATTCCATTTTTTTACTACAATGGTTTTGTTTTTAAAGCAGCCAGTCGTCTAGGCAACCTTCAATTTTGAATTGATTTGTAAGCTTTTTTCTTTAAATCTCGCAGATAATAAGTAGGCAATTTCGGAGTTCAAACCCATTTTCTGTGTAAACATGAAGAGGAAGAGGGCAAGAACATATTCTAGTTACATCCCACAATTGCACATATCAAATTCAAGAGTTAATGTTAGATTGTAGCAGTGATGAAACTGTAAGCATTGTTAAATGAACATTTCAATTGATTTTAAGGTTAAAATATTGGATGAACATTAGCTTCAATAATTCACTGAGCATGCTCTGATTTAGCATTTGTGGAAGCATAGCCTTGTTGGGTATCTTACTTAGAGATATCAGTGTTATCTACTTTGTGTTAAAATGCAGAGCTGAAGCAGAAACAAACACGAGGACATTGCCTTGAAAAGAGTTTCCCAAGTAGAAGGTTATTAGTCTGGCTGTTCAACTCTGCTATTTTGAGCCAGAGATATGCAATGATAAGTGTAACAAAATTTTTAGTAAAGTTTAATCTTTTAAGAGTTTGTCTTTTCTGTTTATTTTTCATTTTAGTTGTTTAAAGAGTAAATTATAAATTAATTAATACAAATAGTAATGATTTATTTATATTTATGAATCTTAAATATTTTCAAACTTAATTAATTCTGTTCTTTTAAGATATGTGAGAGTCTTCCCTATATTGTTTTAAAATATAAATATGTTCTTTAATTTTTAATTAGATACTGTTTTTATATTGTTTTTTAGAAATTTATAATATAAAGTTTTATTTTTCTTTATAATTTTTTGAAATGCATTATAATTTACTATGTGGAAAAGTGTAAGTATAATAGAAGTAAAATGGATTGTAATAATTGTAAAAAAAATAATATTTTCAATCTTAACAATTATTTTATTTTTAAACCATTTTTTAATATTACAAGATATGTAGATTTTTTAATCTATTTTTATTTTTCCATAATATGATATTTTTATTGCTATTGGTTTCATTTTGGAAGTCACTATTCATTCTTTTGGTGATTGAAACCTTTAAAAATTGATGATTTTCATATAATTCTTTCTATTTAAAAATTCTAAACTTTTTATTGCTATTTAAAAGGTTCATTAAAAGGAATTAATATTTATTAGTATATAGATCAAATAATATTTTATAAAGTATTTTTAACTAAGCAATATATTTTAGAACTTTTATTTCTATTATTTATTTTTGTATATTTTTAATTTCTCAATAATATATAATATGTATGCATCTATTTGAAAATTAAAATATCCATGAGAGAATATCTTTGTTTTAATGTGTTAATTATTTTAGACATATTATATTTATTATAAAATAATAATATTTTGACATATAAATTATACCAAATTTAAGGTCATTGTCAACACATACCCCTTCTTGTCATCCAAGAATTCCTCTTGGAGGATAAACATATAAGTTATTAGTGATCTCCTATAAAGAAAAATAATTGAGTTAAAGAATTACTAAGTGGAACAACATATATTAAAATTAATTGAAACATTTTAAATTTAATTATTTTATAATTGTTTTTATGTGATGCACTTTCTATCACCAAAAACTTATTGAAAAACCTCCAATTAAAAAAATATCAATATAGAATGATATTTACATAGAAATATAAAATAATAATTTTAAATTAAAATTAAATAAATAATTGATTTTCATTTAACAGTGTAATCCTTTGTGTATGATTTCAATGATTTATTATATTACTATTTAAAAATAAAATATATCAGTAAGCCACATCTAAAATAAAATAGTTCACACGTAAAAACAAATTCACCATCAAACATATATAAAGACATATAATTTTAATCATCTATCATATATATTAATATATGATATGTTCATAAGCATGTTCTTATTTTTTTTTATTGAAGACACTTTTAAATCAAAAATTACAAAGTATTCAAGATACATCGACTATTGAGATAAATCTATATTATAAAAAATGATTCTAATATCATCAGATTTTCATAGTCAATGCTAATATGAATTATTTTCTTCTAGATTTGATTGTGTAACTTAATTTTAGCATCAACATTCCAAATCACAATCCATGATCCATCATGAGGATGTTTGGAGAATGCTAAGAGATGAAAGATTGTAAGTTTGATCACAAAGTGTGATCCAAAATGTTGATGCTATTTAAGAAAGTTATAGAATCCAATCCAAAAGAAACTAACTAATTCAAATGATTATATTGTACAAACAAAAAAGGAAAAAAACGAAAACAAAGATAACATTTAACCAGCAAAATGAAAACAACCTCACACTAGAAACCAAAAATTGGTATCTCTCAATCACCCCTATTGTTCAAAATTAATTTGTACCACTTGCAAAAGAATCTTGAAGAGTATAATCTGAAAAAGATTGTATTCCTAGAGAAAAAAACCTTTGGGAGAGCATATCTTTGACCTACAACTTGATAGCATCATTGCTAGTGCCATATACTATTGAAGATAATATAAAATTCATTTTAAGTAGAAGGTTGGAGAAAATACTTTGGATTTCAACATCACATAGAGAAAATGAATGAGATAATGCAACCAAACACCTAAACTTCAAAATGCATTTGATAATATCCAAATAACATGAACTAGAAATCTTGTTGTGGGAAGCTGAAAGACCATGAAATGCAATCCTCTTTGACCAAGGAAAGTTTAAAAATGTAGGTAAGAAAGAAAAATGTGTCATCCATAAGAATTTAGCATTGGGACAAAATATCGAAAGAAGTGTTGAACGATTTAATTCTACCATAAAATGGACAAAGAGGTGGAAATAAAAGAATTTAAGATGGGGGCCAATTAGGAATTTTGCATGTAATAATTTCCAAGTGGTGAGTTGGGATTGAGAGTTATTTTTACATTTCCAAATTTGCAAGATAAGCCTATTCTGACTAGCACATTTAAGATTACATCTCAAAAAAAGAGCTAATTTAGTGGAAAATTGGCCGGCTAGGCACATGTTGTTTATAAATAATTTTGAAAGAAAATATTTTAAGGCTTCATCCATTAGACCACCTCCAGTCATTGAGAAAAAAAGAATGACGGTTGGATCCTAGATAATAATACCTAAGTTAGGGGGCATGATTTTTTGGATTTCCATCACAATAGCCGTGTCTCTATTATTTAAACTAAAATTCATCATAGGATGTTCCCAATATTTCCAAGTGTAGTGTGAGGACTCCCAAAGATCACTAAAAGTTCAAATGCCTTTCTTGAAGAGGCTTTTAACTTTGTATCTTGGTATCATGCCTAGTGGTTTGTTATTTTCTTGTATCAATCATTTCTACCAAATCAAAGAAGTCATAAATATTGAATCATGGCTAAAGGAATGATAAATCGGGGATATCTTATGTGAAACTAGTTTCCAGGAATTCTATATGTAGTTGAGAGGAGTTGAACCTTGGATCTTGAAATATGGAGCTAGAAGAACATTGTCATTCCAATGTACAATAGTCCATGTTTTACCAGTAGTAGTTATTTAAATGCAATATTGAATAAAAATTTAATAGGGTGAGTCTCCTTCCAAACCTCTTCTTATCTATTTAGTTCAAAGCCAGACACCTTGTGTGTAAGGATCAATAATTCCCAATCCACTCTTCTCCTTTGGGAGAATACAATGTGAGCAAGATGTAGCCAACATGCCTTCTTTTTCTATTTCCCCATTTGGAACAAATAAAGCTTCGTGTGAGCTATTTTAGCTATTTGTAGCAAGTTTTAAAGGGTAGTAAGCAATAAGAAATATAGTTTTGGCTAGACAAGAGGATTTTATTAGCCACTTTTATATGCCCAACCATAGACAAAAAGTTATTTGTCCATGATAATAGTTTGGATTTGAACTTGTCCAAAGACCACCTCCATATATCTTTTAATGAAACTCTAATTCCAAAAGGAATGCCAAGGTACCTTTCTATGGTTTCGTATTTTACTTTTTTAATTCTTTTAGGATCCAAGGTGGACAAGGGTTGGAAAATGTCATCCAAAATTCAATTTTGTGCGTAGCTAGTTGTTAGCCCAAAACCACACAAAAAAATTGACTGATATAAAAAAGTGTTTTGACATCCTTAGTAGTATTCTAACTAGAAATCATGCTATCATTAGTAAAGTGGGAGTTAATATTAGTATAGTTACTCTGTCATGAGATGTCATGAATGAGGTGGTTCAATTGGGCATGTGTTGTACAAGATAACTCAGGGCATCAGCTCTGAGGACATAAAGGAATGGAACAAAAGGGTAACCTAGGTGACTGGAATTTTGTAAGGGGAATTAAGGAGAAAATACTCTATTCACTACTAATCAATCATTCACATCCATGAATAAAATCTATAAATGAGCACAAAAATTAGGACCAAATCTCAATCATTGAAGTATTTTGAGGATAAATGACCATCTTATATGATAATAAGCCTTATCAAAGTCAAGTTTAAGAATAAAAGCATCATGGTCATTTACTGATCACATTCTAATTATTCCCAAGCTAGCACCAAATTTTCAAGAATAAATGTACCTCCAAGGAATCCAATTTGTTCTTATTAGACAATCTCCTGAGCAACGACTTTGTTTTTTTGGCTAAATCTTTAGCTATGATCTTGTATGAGGTGTTAATTAAAGTTATGAGGCACCAACCATTTACAATGTCTTCTTTATTTCATTTGAGGATAAGATTTATAAGGCATTAGTAAATATTTTCTCTGAAAGACCCAATTTTAATGCCCTAAATATAAATATTATTAAAGTCCTTGATATAGGGCCAAAACACATAGTATAATTTCACAAGAAAGCTATCCATCCCTAGGATCTTCTCTAAAAAAAACTTACACATAGCCTCCTTAATATCATTTATGGAGATATAGTGATCTACATAAGAGTTGTATCATGCTAAATTTTGTAAGGAATAAAATCAGGTAAGCTATCTTCCAAGATATGAATCAAGGGGTCATTGATTGATTCATCAATAAATAGCTCTTTGTAATGCTCATAAAAATGTATTCATGATTGTTTCTTAGTTGATCTATTGTGAGTCATTGGTAGAAATAATAATAGTAATTTTTTTATTTTTATGCTTATGTTGTATGAAGTGGAAGAAGAATTTGGCGCTTTAGTCCCCTTCTTTTAAGAATTATAGTTAGGACCTCAATTAAGAACCTTTACCCTTTATAAGCATCCATTTTTTGGAGTTGATTTCCTATGCGAGCAACAAAGTTTTAAAGAAGAGTATTGTGTAGATTATGATCTCAGAGTTTTCTTTTTTGGATAAGTTGGCCTTTAAGGGATTTCTCAAGCCATGTACACTTAGCTACAGTTCTCCTTCCAAATTCACAAATAAAAAGAGTACAACAAGAGATTATTCTCTCACACCAACTTATCAATCTATCATTTTGAGGTTTAGGTTCAGTAGTCCAAATGGCTAAAAGGATATTTATGTCATTCTAATTTTCAATGTGAGAAACATTTACCTTGTAAGGAAGATCTTTAGGTGAAGATGAGTCTCCAGTAAGGGAGAGGGTATGTGTACAAAGATGATGGTCAGAAAAGTGGACACTGCATAAAAAAGCATGAAAAAAAAAGCAGCACGTACTTGGTATTAAAATTAAGAATCACCGCATATGCGCTTAGGTTGGTATTACAATCCTTCATTAAAAATGACATTAAAAAGAGTACAACAAGAGATTATTCTCTCACACCAACTTACCAATCTGTTATTTTGAGGTTTAGGTTCAGCAGTCCAAATGGCTAAAAGGATATTAATGTCATCCTAATATTCAATGTGAGAAACATTTAGCTTTTAATGAAGATCTTTAGGTGAAGATGAGTCTCTAGTAAGGGAGAGGGTATGTGCACAAAGATGGTGGTCAGAAAAGTGGACACCGCATAAAAAAAACATGAAAAAACAAGCAACACGTACTTGGTATTAAAATTAAGAATCACCGCATACGTGCTTAGGTTCGTTGTTCTCGAGCCTAAAGCAAAGATATCGCATGCCCGATATTTTTAGAACAGTGACCGTGTGTGAGGTACCTATCAAATGTTTTTTTTTTTAAACGACTGGGTCTTATTTTCCCCACAACCACAACTTTTTTTTCTTCATTTTCCCCATGAAATTGCGAATGAGCTCACACATTTCTCCACCAAATGCTATGGATCAAGGTCCATTTTGCTTAATTTTTGTTTTTCTTTCTCGTTTATGAAACTTTTTTACGTTTTGAATTTAATTTCATTTATTTTGATTTTTTAATTTATTTTTTGTTTAAAAAACAAGATTCTCATAATCGACAACAATAACAACAAGATGCACGTCCTGAAAACCCCAAACAAAACCCACAAGATACACCTCTAGCTCCTCCTTTTGATCGTACACCTGATACACAGGAGCAATTGATCAATCAGTTAGGGGAAAACACGTCTAAAATAAATAGACTGATTAATAAATTGAAAAATATCTGAGCTTGATCATCATAAATCCCTCACCACTAACCTAGAAACATTAGCTAGTTGTGCCACAGTGGTTTCCACACAAATTACAAAATGGGTAAACTTCAGGGATATGTGTTGTCATTACTATGCTAGTGGGTTATCATACGAGGGAGTGAAAAACAAAAATATTAGTAAACAACAAATATGTGCCCTTTTTGTTTATCCTAAAACTGGTCAGTCATTACCTCTTAATGCAAAGAGGTTTCCCATACCTTGGTGTACCAATGTGCAGATGAAGAATCTTTTTTGGCAAAGGTGGTGGATGGTCTTTGGTGATCCACCTTGTAATAATTATGAGGTGCCATTGTATTTTTTCATAAAAGTATAATGTGAGTTTGTTGGAATCCAGGAACACTGAGAGGGGGGTGGGGGGGATGAATCAATGTACTACCTGATTATTCAATTTTAACCTTATTATAACATGCATTCACCAACCGGTAAACTAGTACATATAAAACTGAAAGAAGTAAAGCAATAAATAAGCCAATCACGTAAATGAATACCATATCATAGATAATTATACGTGGAAAACCTCGAAGAGGAAAAACCACAGTGGGATTGGTGACCCACAATATCAATCCAATGGCCATATGAAGATATTACATAATATGGGGGCCTGCACATGCAGCAAGGATTACAACCTAGAGTACAATGCTCAACACAAAAGAGTGTCATTGACTATAGTTACGCTGAATAATAAAACATAAGATTGAACTTGTTTAATGCATCTTCTATACCTGATTGAGTTCTGGTTCAAGATTTGACTATTCTGGTTCTAAGACCCTATACCCTTACCGTAAACAACTTTACATCTAAAATCATCTACAGATCATTATATAATATCCTCATTACATTCATATCTCTCATATCCTTACATGTCCTTACATTACACAAAATGATCTAATCAACTGACCTATATACCCTTACAATCCTTCATGACTCGTACATAGATAATTACAAAATAAATATACATGTTGACCTATTACACATATACATAAATATCAAAATGAATTGTCGATTGTTGGATCGCCCAATGATGTCAGCCTCTTATACTGGTATCATGTATGTGAATCATCTTGGCCTTAATGCTGGTACCCATAGAATCCTTCCTACTAGTGAAGATACCTACCGGTGCCCGTGTAGGTGAAGTGTCTACCGGTGAAGAACCAAACCAAAGAATTAAGGCCTAAACATGTTGCCATCCATGAAAATATATGAAATCAATAAAATGAGTGCCAGTTGCCAAAATATCCCCCTTTGGCATTGATGGCAACACTCATGTGAAAAATGATAATGGTTTCTATCTGTCGGTTTCATCCTAAGACTGTCCCCCCTGAGCTGAATATCCATCTATGATCATGATCTATACAAATAATCCATATCTACTCCATATCTCTTAATGTCAAGAATATATTTTTTACCTATACCTCCCCCTTTGACATCAATGCCAAAAAAATACCAAAAACCAAGATGAAGAATGGAATTATGTATAAATAATGTGTCCCAAAATATCTTACCCGAGCAAAATATACTTGAAAATTTCTGGATAGGCTTTCCCCAAAAGCTCTCGATAAGTGTCCCAATCGAATTTGAATGTGCCAGATATTGATACAAGTCCATTAAGCATATGAGTGTAGGACTCTTTATCTTTAAGCTCTGTTGATGTGGGATTACCAACTATATCAATGCATTCCTTCTTATGTACACTCAAGGAGTCCAACCAAGGACTCACCAATCCTTTGAGCCCTTTAGTTCTCCTAATAATTTTGTCTTTATCCCTTTCAAGAGCTGAAACTTGAGCTTCTAATAACAAAATATGTCCATCAATAGATGTGGTCAAAGAATTGGAGCCATGAAAAGAATTGACTATACCTACAATTTCATCCTGAGAATCCTTAATCCCTTTATCTATATCTGTAGTAAATAACCTTGTGTTACAACAGACTCTGTATATATTAGTACATTGTTTATCAATGATTTCTTTCTTCTCTAATTCAATCATATTATAAAAAGTAGCTCTCTTAGCTTGTATGAATCTCTCCAATGCCTATCGGGTAGATATCTGCTGCAGTGATTGAAAATCCTTAGAAATGTGCTTAGTAACTATTTTGAGCTTGCCGGATGGGCTTTCTCCTTTGTCAAAATGGCACTCCGAGACAAGTATATGTAAAATTGGAATTGATTGATAAATAATTCCTTTGTCCATTGATCCTTCCTTCATCATCTTCTAAGCAACCGTCATCATGAGCTCAGTAGAACTCATCTCAATTATTCTCTTCTTCTCTACCAGGGATGTCTGAATTGACAACAATGATGTGCTCGCTACTGGTTCCCTATCCGATTCCTCTCCCTTCTTCTTTGATGGTTTATTAAATTTAATAACTTCCTCTATTGCACCGGTGGCTTCACGACCTGGTGAAGTACCAGTTACTCTCGGTTCCTCCTTATGAAATTTTTCCTTAACCTATACATTATCATCTGGAGGACTATTGTCCTCAACATTTGTAACCTATATAGTCTGTGAATCCATCGGTATCTCAACATTTGCAGGTATAACCTTTGTGTCATGTACATTAGATTCTACCAAGGGCTCTACATCCAATGCCTTAATATCTTTCAAAGTTGTAGGTGGGGTACCTATTATACCTTTGCCTTTCCCTTCAACCAAGATGTCAGTAGTGTCTATTTTCGCTTTCAGTGAAGTTTAGAAACAAGTGCTGTCAATAAAGAATTGAACCCATGCCTTGTGGGTTAAGTGATTATTTCATTAACCCTACCTGACATAAGACTAACTATCTTGTGCTTTCCTCAAAAGATTATTTTGTTTGCAACTTCAAGTGTCATATCCAACTCATTTGGAGTAATAGATCCACAAGTAGTTAGTAATTCTTGATCTTTTATGCGCTTATCGTCCTCCATAGTTGATAATATCCTAGCATCTAGGTTGTCGTATAGTTGTGCCTATATTTTCTTCTCAATTTCCAACAAATATTTCTTAAATATATCCAGATACAGCAAAACTGCTTCCTGAATTTCTCTTTACTCATCATTATCTAAGTGCTCATAATAGAATTATACATTTTTCAACATACCATCCTTAGTGATTTCATCTACCAATTTTGTACAAGTCTTGGGTGGGATTATGGTTACATTACCAGATACAATTACAAGGTTTGTGTCATCTATCTTCTTTCTTCTGCCACAATTGGATGGTGCAGAAGATGTATGAGATGTTTCCTTTGGAGATCTTTTCTTTGCCGGTACCTTGATTGTGACCTTTCTTATCGGTTGCTTCCTTGATTCCTCCTTAGACTCCTCACCTTTCTTCCTCACTGCCCTCTTAAATGCTAAAGGTTTTTCATCTTTAGTTCCAGAGTCTAATGGAATAGGCTCTATGAATATTTTAGGCTCTTTCCTCTTCCTTCTTTTTGCCAGAACAACATCCATTAAGGCCCTTGATATCCTGGGATACTTGTTCAACAAATTTACTGGCCTTGCCTTGCTATTTCTCCCTCTTTTTCTGGTTGAATTCAGTTTGAACCTCTTGCTTCTTCTATTTTGCAGTACCAAAGGATTTTTCAATCTCATCAATAGGACAATTAATTAACATCTTGGCATAAGCATCTAGAATCTCAACATCAATTTCATATCCCATCTCCTTTGTCCATATCTTCTGAGATTTGACTGCTTCCATTAAGGTTTCATCCTTTTTCACCGTAAAGCACATCTCAGTTGAGTATTTTTCAACAATGTGTTTTTGAAGCCTCTCTCTAGATTTCATTATTTTCTGGAATGCCTTGAAATAACCCCAAACCTTATCATCTCACTGACTACCCAAAGTAGCAATAGATTGTTTTAGTTGTCTACCTACCGGGACAAAAAATGCCCACTATCTCTTCCTAAAACTGGGAGTTTTATTAATGAAAAATAGCATCAAGCAGAGAATAAGATTCCCATACCAAAATGTCATGTATTTCTCTCCTTTGATCTTCCCAAGGTTAATTAACAACTCATATAACATCCATCCATAGAGATCTATCTTCTCATTTTACCTCATAATCTAATGTGTGTCATATATGCAGGAGCTAGAAACAGAATTGAGATGATTGGAATGAGTTACCTTATACCCAATGATCTTGCTACCAAATCTAATGTCACTATTAGTGATGGTACTGACCCTCATTTATCGCTGGTCTAAAGTTGTACTGGTGAGTTTGTTAACCTGATCCTTGTCTGAAGTTATAGGAAGGTGTTGGAAGGTGTGAGTTTTTGTTGACCCTAGTCAAGCATCCTCATGTGATCGACTTGTGTTGAAGCACAAATTGGTGTATGAAATAAAAGTTTGGGATGGATCAAATATTTTGATGGTGGATTTGGTGTTCTTGGAGTGGGACAACATTGTTGAAACCATAATCTTACTCTTTTCAAGCCCCTAGTTGGCACGTGCTTTGTAACTTGTCCGAATTACACCTAATAGACCTAATAGGATTAATTTAGGGTTTGGATATAAGAAAGGATGATCAGAGTCTAAAACATTAGAACCTCAAGGAACTCCTAAAAGGGTAATCAGATCATCCATTTGTTTCTGGGGTCCTTTCAAAGGTCAAAAAATATAAGGTAGAAAAACCAATTAGGTCGACCTCATTCAATTAGGCCTCCTTCACTAGCCCAAGGTGAATGCTCTAGGTTGCAGACCTCAAGAGTTTCCAAAAGTCATTAATTTGATGTATTTCAGTCATGATAGAGCCCCCTAGTCCATCCCACCTTATTGCGTAGTCATTTCATGCTTGTTGGTGTTAACCTAGCCTATGAGGGAGTAGGTCTAGATTGAGAGACATGGATCTTCTCAAATAAATTATATGTGGATAATTTTTCTTGCATTGTGAATTCTCTAAGACTGTCCTAAGAATCTTGGGAAGTTTCAGAGCTCAAGTGGTTGTTGTCATCAAAGGGGTAGTTGTGACTCTAGGTTGTGGGTGTTGGTCTAAACGCACCAATTTTCCCTATTGACTCTGCATCATAGTGGTATCAAAGAAGGAATTTGGTCTTTGGAAGTTGACATAGTCATGGTATATGTTAGAAGGATCTGAAGAAGAGACTTTTATAATGCCTCCTAAGGGCAATGTTGAGATAACCAAGAGACTCCAAGTGTTGGAGGAAAAAAACAAGAAGTTAGAGGATGAGATGGAGAAGTTGAAAGGGAAGAAGAAGGGTGAAGGAGATGGATGTGATGGAGAGAAGGAAGGGGATGAGGAAGAAGCCCCTAGGTAGGAGGAGGTTCTTGCAGATCATAAGTATCTCATAGAGGCCCTCGAGTCAATTGGAAGGAAGGTTGCAGCTGGCAAGAATGAAATCCCCATTTTCCATGGTAAGATAGATGTTGATGAGAAAATGGAGTGGATAGAGACCCCAAACAACCACTTTGAGTGTGAAGAGGTACCTGAGAACCAAAAGGTGAAAATAGCCAATTCTAAGTTAAGGGGATCATCCCTCACTTGGTGGAACTGCATACAAGGAGAAAGAGTCAAGGAAGGAATACAAATGATCTCCTCTTGGAGTAAGATGGCCTCAAAGATCAAGGAGGTCTATGTACCCATAGATTATGAGGTCCAGCTACATTAGAAGAGACACAATTTGAAGCAGAGGGACATGGATGTCAACACCTATACTGTAGAGTTCCAAAAATTGATTCTTAGATGCAAGCAACATGAAGCAGAAGAAGAAAAGGTTGCTAGATACATCAATGGATTAAGGATTAACATACAAGATGAGTTAAACTTGCTAAGCCCTGATACAGTCCATAAGTGCTTCCAACTAGCATTGAGAGTAGAAGAGAAATTGAAGAGAAAGAAATAACAAAATAATAGAGTTAAAGGAAATAACTTTAGGGGTAGAGGAGGACCTAGTGGAAGAGGACACAATTCAAATAATCAAGGAGAAGGTGGAAATGAAGATCATCAAGGTGACTCCAAATCAAGGGGTAACTTTAGAGGAAGAAGACCAAATAATAGAGGAAGATCTGATGGGAGAGGTTTTGATCCCATGAGATGCTACAATCGCATTCAAATTGGACACCTATTGTAAAGTTCTGATGCCAATAGCTAACAAGATGTGAGAGGGGGGTTGAATCATACAAACTTAATCTTCCATAAAATCAACAGATTCAACCTCGATAACTTATACTTCAGCAATATAACCAAAAATTGCTAAACATGCTAACTCATAAACACATAATCATCATAACACATATAACACCAGATTTAACATGGAAACCCATAAAAGGGAAAAACCACTATGGGATTTCAGACCTACTAAGAAATATACTCTTCTAGAGTATGCTCGGTTAAAAGAAAATCCTATTAAAGATTACAAACACATTGCTAGATGTGACCCGGTTAAGGGATTTCCCTCAGATCTGTTAGGATCTTCACTTTGTTAGAAGTGACCTTGTCAAAGGATTTCAAACACTCAATTAGAATGTTACCTTGCTAGAGGGTTTACAAATAAGACTGTTAAGTCCACTCGGTTAAGAGATTTTCTATCACTTACAAAATAATAGTAATAAAAATATATCTGCAACTTCACATCTAAAATACTAAAGCAGATTCTATTTTGCTCAAAACAATCTTGTCATAGGACTTATCTTGTCCCTCTGCTGGGCTCCTTACTCTGTTATTCAAATAGGTCTTCAAGCTTCTGTGCTCAGTAATCACTATGTAGCATCTTTGTGCTTACACTTGCCCACATTCATTGTTTACAACAATTCCTTATTTATAAACAATTTGCTAACCGCTGAATCTCCTTGATCACATATCCCATGATCAATCTTAGCCGTCAAATCTTCAATCTTGACTAGGTTCAATGTATCCTTCGATCTAAAAATGTTTTACCTCACCTTGGAACTTGCATACCTTCCTAGGAACTTGTGCTAGGTTATTGCAGTTCAATCTGCATTGTAGATCTTCCTCTTGATTTTCCATTGCCATAAATTCTTAACAAACTTCATGCGATGCATACCAATCATTTATTCATCTCTAGCACATCAGTATTCTTCATTAAATAATGCTTTTGTACATCCAATGCGATCTGTCATAACTCGATTGCAACTTGGTAAATACTAAACTTTACTTGGTAGACATTCCGCCTTCATTAACGGATATCGATAACCTTAGGGTTTACCGACTAGGTTCCTTAGGGTTTACCGAGTAGGTTCTTTGCTCGGTGACATAGTATACTATTAACCTTACAATCAACAACATATGTAGGATATCAAAACAATCTAAACATCATGATCTCATCATTGTCTAACTCGGTAATAGTTGCCCATTGAATAACTTATTTCTCCCCTTATTCATCCCATTCTTTCTATGTCTTCTACCGACATCTTAATTCTCTTCAAATCAATCTTCTCAAGATATGACAACAACATACTGAATCAGAAAATCAATTTCTTGACATCAATGACAAAATAATGTTATAAAGATAGTTATCATCCTTCTTTAGTTATATCAATAATCTCCAACAACTTTCTCAATATCCTTAATGAAATGCCAACAATCTCCTTTCTATTGTAATGCCAACAATCTTCCCCTTTGGCATTGATGGAAAAACCAACTTGTAAATGGTAATACCAACAAGATATTCAGATTGATTCAGATTTAAATTGTTGTGGAGACATCTCTCCTATTATCCTTGAGTTGTTAAAATCTTCTGAAGTCTTCTCCCCTTTGATGTGTAATCTTCTTCATTTAGGGCTTTACCATTTAGTCTTGTCCCCCTTTGACAACAATGCCAAAAAGGAAAAGAACTAAATCATTATTTCTTCTCCTGTGAAGTGATTTTGCCTTGCTAAGTGTCATCTTGGTATCGGTCAGAGCAACCTTTCCTTCAATACTGTTTCCTGCACACCTTTAGAAAACCTCCTAAAGTGCATAAATTAGCATCAATCCACACATAATATTCTATAGATTCATCAAATTTATGCTTTCACCAAAATCTATCAGTGAATAAAAGATAGGGGTAGGACCCCTAACTTGCTTTTGAGATAATAAAAAATGTCCCTTGGCAATGGCTTTGTGAAGATGTCTGCTATTTTCTCCTTTGAACTAATATATTCCAGCACAAATTTCTTCTCTTGAACTTCTTCTCTGAGATAATGATACTTTATAGAGATATGTTTTGTCTTAGAGTGCATTACCGGATTCTTTGAAATGTTAATGGCACTAGTATTATCACATAATATAGTTACTGGCTTGGTAACTTTCTCATTTATACCTTCCAACAGTTGTTTGATCCATGCAATATTGGTACAATTCAATGCTGTAGCGACATATTCAACTTCAGTTGTTGATTGTGAAATACATCCTTGTTTCTTGCTAAGCCAACTTACTAGTCTATCTCCCAAGAAGAAAGCTCCACCACTTGTGCTTTTCCTATCATCAATGTTTCCTGCCCAATCAGCATCAGTATAAACTTTCAAATCAAAATCATTCCTCTTTTCATATACTAAGCCATAATCTTTAGTGCCTCTCAGGTATCTGAAAATTCTCTTGATTGTTGTCATATGGGTTTCTTTGGGATCTGCAAAAAATCTTGCAACAATACCTACTACATGTGCTATATCCAGTCTACTATGCACAACATATTGCAACTTTCCAATCATGGATCGGTAAAGTGTCTCATCAATAGATGCAGATTCATCATTATTTGATAATTTACAGTTAGTAGTCATAGGAGTACTTACAGGATTTGAATCCTCCATACCAAACTTCTTCAAGATTTCTTTTATGTACTTGGATTGAGTAATGAAAATCTCATCTTTCATTTGCAGTATCTGTAAACCTATAAAATAATTTATCTCACCAATTAATGACATCTCAAATTCTTTTCACATTTCATTTCCAAAGTTCTTGCATAGAGAATCATTTCCACAAAAAATAATATCATCAACAAATATGGCTAAGATCAGTATTCCATTGTCCTCATCATTCTTCATGTACATATTGTTGTTTTCACTTGTCCTTATAAATCCAATCTTGATCAAATAAGAGTGCAGTCTTTCATACCATGCTCCAGGAGCTTGTTTCAGACCATATAAATCTTTGTTTAGTTTACATACTTGATCTTTACTCTTGTCTTCAACAAATCCTTCAGGTTGTTCAATATAAACTTCTTCTTCTAGTATACCATTCAAAAATGCAGATTTAACATCCATTTGATATACCTTGAAATTTTTGAAAGAAGCATATGCCAACAATGTTCTTACTCCCTCAAGTCTAGCCACAGGTGCAAAAGTCTCACCATAATCTATTCCTTGTTCTTGAGCATAACCTTTGCAAACTAGTCTTGCTTTGTTGCGAATGACCTCACCTTTTTCATTTAGCTTGTTTTTAAAAATCCACTTTGTACTGATTACATTTTTGTCCTTCATCCTTGGGACCAGTGTCCATGTGTCATTCTTCTTGATTTGATCAATCTCTTCTATCATACCATTTACCCAATCTTTACTATTAAATGCCTCTTTTACTATTCTCGGTTCAAATTCAGATATCAGACATGTGTTCTATCTCAGTTTGTTCCTTGTCATCACTGGATCATCCTTATCTCCTATAATCTAACTTGATGCATGATGTCTTCTGACATATTTGGCTTATATAGGCTTGGTAGGCTCTATATGATCTTCTTCATCACTCAATAACTGGACATTATCTTCATTTTCTTCAGTAGCTTTCTCGGTAGGACTTCTCGATTGAACATAAACAAATTCTTCATAATTTTCTGGTTCTTTGGAATTTCCTTCATCATTTCTTTCTACAAATTCATCAATTTTCACATTTTCACTTTCTACTATCTTGTTAGATGATTTGATCAGACATTTAAATGCTTTACTTCTAGAAGAATAACCTAGATATGTTCCTTCCTCGCTTTTATGATCAAACTTTCCATTTCTATCATCTTTGTGTACATAGCATCTACTTCCAAAGATTTTGAAATAACTTACATTAGGTTTCTTGTCATACCAGATCTCATATGGTGTCTTCATAGTTCCTTTCTTCAGTTGTACTTGGTTTAGGGTGTAAACTGTAGTGTTGATTGCTTCTCTCTAAAATGTTTGAGGTACCTTCTTTTCTATCATTAGGGCTCTAGCACAATCTACAATTGATCTTTTTCTTCTCTCTGCTATTCCATTTTGCTGAGGTGTTCTCGGTGCAGACACTTGCCTTTGTATACCATGATCATTGCAGAATAAGTTAAATTCATCAGAAGTGAACTCTCCTCCTCTATTAGATCTAAGACATTTTAGTTGTCTTCCTGTTTCATTTTCAACTCTTGCCTTGTACCATTTAAACATTTGAAAAGCTTCTAATTTTTCTTTTAAAAACATAACTGACATCATCCTTGAGTAATCATCCACAAATAATATGAAATATTTATCACCATAATAACTTTGAACTTACATGGGACCACAAAGATCAGTGTGCACAAGATCTAAAATTCCTTTAGAAGTGCAGGACTTACTTGTAAAGCTTGATCTAGTCATCTTACCCATCTGGCATCCTCAACACATAGCATTCTCAGGTTTTTCCATACTCGGTAGACCTGTTACTCGGTGCTTCTTACTTATTTTGATCAGATTATCAAAATTTACATGACAAAAACTTTTATGCCATAACTAGGTATCATCTATCTTTGCATGAAGACACTTGTTCCAAGTTGAGTCAAGATGAAATGTATTACCTTTTGTTTGTGTCCTAATAGCAGCTAACTTTCCATGTTTGTCATGAACTTTGACAATTCCTTTCTGAAATTCTATTTGATATCCTGTATTGTTTAGCTATGCTACACTCAACAAATTGTATTTCAAACCTTCATCCCAGTATACATCATCACATTTAGCATTGTCAAGAAGTGTGATAGAGCCTTTACCTTTCACCAAACATGGTGCATCATTACCAAATCTTACATAACCTCCATCATAGTCTTCTAATTTAATGAATTTGTGTTTATCACTTGTCATGTGATGTGAGCATCCATTGTCTATGATCCAAGAGTCATTATTATTTATGTGAGATATTAGGGATTTTTCGTGATACCTTTCTTCATTTGATCCATCTTTAATAGCCACATAAACCACTTCCTCTGTATCTATTTCATCAGATTTATCATCATTGGCTTCATCATCAGTTACTAGGCATGTCTTTCCGTCTCTCCTTCTGAAGTCTTGGTGTCCTCTGTATTGGTTGTCTTTCTTCCTATTATCTCGATATTCTCTCTTTTCACTAGATTCTTTGTCAGGGCAGTTAGAAGCCATATGTCCTATTTTATCACAATTGAAACATTTTAAAGGTAGCTTTCCTTTATACTTACCTTTTTCTCTCAGTAACCTTCTGGTTAATAATGCTTCAAACTCTTTTTGCTTCTTGATTTCCTCATACAGTTTGTGCACTTTTTCCATGCTTTTACAAAATCTTTCACTTGCTCCACTATGATTCCCTTTAGAGTACTTACTCATTCTATCTTTGTAATCATCAGATTCACCAACATGAAAAGAACTGAATGCAGATTCTACTTTATTTACTGAAGACCCACTGTTATCAAAATTACTTAACTCAAATGCATGTAGCTTACCAATAGTAGCATCTAAAGAAACTAGCATATTTGGTACAAACCTCAATTCATTGATTGTAGAGACTCGAATGGTATAAGAAGGTAGAAGGGTTCTCAACAACTTACTTGTTACATCCTTTTCTTCAATAGTTCCTCCTGCTCCTTTAATTTGATTGACAATCTCCTTTAACCTTGCATTGTATTGGGTTATGTTCTCAACTTCATTCATTCTCATGGATTCAAGTTGTCCTCTTAGACTATCTACTTTTACTCTTTGAACATGTTCATCACCACCATACACAGATATGAGCTTGGTCCACATTTCTTTTGCATCATTACAGCCTTCTAGATCATTAAACTCTGAGTCAGTCAATGTTGATGTTATTTCAATCATAGCTTGAATGTGTTCTTGCTTTTCCTTTATTTACTCCAAGGTCATCGGGCTGGTGCTTGGTGGTATGTAATCATTCTCCAAATAATATGTTGCATATTCTCCAATTCCTAATAAATGCAGCTTCATCCTTTTCTGCCATGTCGAGAAACTTGACTTGTTCAGCTTTGGTGCATCCCTTTTACACATCTTCGGATCTTTGCCTCAAGTACCTTTAAAATTTTCTTCTGGAGTCCAAAGCTCTGATACCAATTGTAAAGTTCTGATGCCAATAGCTAACAAGATGAGAGGGGGGGGGTCAAATCATAAAAACTTAATCTTCCATAAAATCAACAGATTCAACCTCGGTAACGTAAACTTCAACAATATAACCAAAAACTGCTAAACATGCTAACTCATAAACACATAATCATCATAACACATATAACACTAGATTTAACGTGGAAACCCAAATAGGGAAAAACCACTATGGGATTTTGGACCCACTAAGAAATATACTCTTCTAGAGTATGCTCGGTTAAAAGCAAATCCTGTTAAAGATTAAAAACACATTGCTAGATGTCACCCGGTTAAGGGATTTCCCTCAGATCTGTTAGGATCTTCACTTTGTTAGAAGTGACCTTGTCAAAGGATTTCAAACACTCATTTAGAATGTTACCTTGCTAGAGGGTTTACAAATAAGACTGTTAAGTCCACTCGGTTAAGAGATTTTCAGTCACTTACAAAATAATAGTAATAAAAATATATCTGCAACTTCACATCTAAAATGCTAAAGCAAATTCTATTTTGCTCAAAACAATCTTCTCATAGGACTTATCTTGTCCCTCTGCTGGGCTCCCTACTCTATTATTCAAACAGGTCTTCAAGCTTTTGTGATCAGTAATTACTATGTAGCATCCCTGTGTTTATACTTGCCCGCATTCATTGTTTATCAACAATTCCTTATTTATAAACAATTTGCTAACCGTTGAATCTCCTTAATCACATATCCCATGATCAATCTTAGCCATCAGATCTTCAATCTTGACTAGGCTCAATGTATCCTTTGATCTAAAAATGTTTTACCTCACCTTGGAACTTGCATACCTTCCTAGGAACTTGTGCTAGGTTATTGTGGTTCAATTTGCGCTGTAGATCTTCCTCCTGATTTTCCATTGTCGTAGATTCTTAACAAACTTCATGTGTGGCATACCAATCATTTATTCATCTCCAGCACATCAGCATTCTTCATTAAATAATGCTTTTATCCATCCAATGTGATCTATCATAACTTGGTTGCAACTCGGTAAATACTAAACTTTACTCGATAGACATTCCACCTTCATTAACCAATATCGATAACCTTAGGGTTTACCGACTAGGTTCCTTAGGGTTTACCAACTAGGTTCTTTGCTCGGTGACATAGTATAGTATTAACCTTACAATCAACAACACATGTAGGATATCAAAACAATCTAAACATCATGATCTCATCATTATCTAACTCGGTAATAGTTGCCCATTGAATAACTTATTTCTCCCCTTATTCATCACATTCTTTCTATGTCTTTTACCGACATCTTAATTCTCTTCAAATCAATATTCTCAAGATATGGCAACATCATACTGAATCAGAAAATCAATTTCTTGACATCAATGACAAAATAATGTTATAAAGATAGTTATCATCCTTCTTCAGTTATATCAATAATCTCCAACAACCTTCTCAATATCCTTAATGAAATGCCAACAATCTCCTTTCTATTGTAATGCCAACACCCGACTCATAGATGCCTTGAGAAAACAACATCAAACACTCAAGGAGATAGAAGAACTCAATTGTTCCATGATGATTCTCAAAGTGCCAAATCCCCATCAAAAGAATTGGATCCTGAAGAAGTAGCATGGTTGATGATGATGAGGAATCTCTTGAAGGCCCCTACCACCCAAGAACCACCTCAAAGGAAGACAATATTTTGAACAAACTGCCAGAGCCATGGAAACATTTGTAAAATCCTAATTGATTCCAATTCAACAGAAAATCTAGTCTATCTTAAGATGGTTGAAAAATTGAATTTGATAAGGATCCCTCATCCTTACCCTTACAAAGTGTCATGGCTAACAAGGAGTCAGCAAACACTAGTAAATGAACAGTTATGGGTGTATTTCTCAATAGGGGAGTATAAGGACAAAGTCTTGTGTGACATTGTAGACATGGATGCATTCCATTTGTTGTTATATTGCCCTTGGAAATATGACCTAGAAGCCCAACATGATGGGAAAAAGAACACATATAGAATCCACAAAGATGGTGCCAAATATAACATGAAGCCCCTGCCTGATAAAAAACCAGAACAATAGAAAGAACCTACTATCATACTGAAAGGGGAAAAAGAAATGTTGTAGACCATGAAGGAGGTAGGTGACATGGGGTATGTGATAATGTTAAATCCTAAGGATAAGTTAGAATTAGGGGACAAATTGAAAGAGGTTCCCAAGGAGATTCAAGAACTCCTAAACAAACACAGTGGGGTAGTTGTGGAAGATTTACCCAATGCCCTCCCTCCCATTAGAAATACAAGTCACCAAATTGACTTGATACTAGGAGAATCCCTACCCAACAAGGTTGCCTATAAGATGACCCCTGTCCAAAATGTAGAGATTTCTAAGAAAGATGAAGATATCTTAGATAAAGGCCTCATACAAAAGAGTCTTTGTCCTTGTGCATTGCCCACTATCTTAGCCCCAAAGAAAGATGGAACTTGAAGACTTTGCACTGATTCAAGGGCAATTAATAAGACCACCATTAGGTACAGGTCATTCCCAATGCCCTGGATAGAGTATTGGATCACCTAGTAGGTGCATGTTATTTTTCCAAGATAGACCTAAAATTAGACTATCATCAAATTAGGACCAGAACTGGAGATGAATGAAAATGGATTTCAAAACAAATGAAGGTCTTTATGAATAGATTGTAATTTCATTTGGTCTCAGTACTACTCCAAGAACCTTTATGAGACTTATGAATGAGATTCTCCATGATTTCATTCACAGATTCATTATTGTTTATTTGGATGACATTCTTATCTTTAACAGGTCCAAGGACGAACACCTAGAGCACCTTAATCAAGTTTTGAGAAGGCTTCATGAACACAAATTGATGGTCAACTTGGAGAAATGTATCTTCATGAAAGAGGAACTCACTTACCTGGGATTTGTCATCTGCCAAGGTTCACTAAAGATGGACCCTTCCAAGGTGGAAGCTATCATCAATTGGCCAATCCCTAAGACACCAAATGATGTAAAAAAAATTCATGGGTTAGCCACATTTTATAGGAAATTCATCAAGAGTTTTAGTCAAAATTGTACCCTAATTTTTGACACAATCAAAGGAGTTAAGAAGGCAAAGTTTTCTTGGATAGAAGAAGCTAATAAGGCATTTGAGTATTTGAAGTCTAGGGTAGCACAATTTCTAATTCTCATTATCCTTGACTTTAACAAGTTTTTTACTGTTGAAATTGATGCTTGCAACTTGGCAATAAGGGTAGTTCTTAGTCAAGAGGGCAGACCTGTGGCATTTTTCGTAGAGAAACTCAATGAACCCAAGAAGAAGTACTCCACCTATGACCTAGAAAATTATGTCATGGTCCAAGCCCTAAAGAAATGGAGACACTATCTCCTTCCAAAAGAATTCATTGTCTATACATATAACCATGTTCTTCGCTATCTGAGTGACCAGGATAAACTAAGTTGCAAACACATGAAATGGGTGGAACAACTTCAAGCCTATACCTTCACCATAAAGCACAAAAAGGGGTGGGCCAACAAAGTTGTCCATGCTTTAAGAAAAAGGATAGAATTGGTGTAGGAGATTCAACTTCAAAGCATAGAAGTGGATGCCTTGAAAGATATATATGATGGTGATCCAGATTTTGGTGAAGCCTAAAAGGTTTATTCTCAATTTGAAGATGCATATCACACAAATTTCTCTAACTTTTTGATGCAGAACAGTCTACTTTTCAAAAGGGGACAACTTTGCATCCCTAAACGCTCCATGAGAGATGCTATCATCAAAGAGAATCATTGTGGTAGCATGAGTGGCCACTTTGGCCCTGACAAAACACTAGAATTGGTAAGAAGGCATTATTTTTGGCCCAAAATGCAAAATGATGTTAGGAAATTTGTTGAATCATGTGTCATATGCGAAAGAGAAAAAGGTGTGTCAACCAATGCAGGCTTATATCAACCTCTCCCTATTCCAACCAAACCATGGGAGAGCATCAATATGGATGTTTTAATGGGTCTCCCAAGAACAAAACATGGGTATGATAATGTTTTTGTTGCTGTTGATAGATTTAGAAAACTAGCACACTTCATCCCCATGTAAGAGCACAAGTGATGCCTCTCACATAGCCAATCTCTTTTTCAAGGAAATGGTTAGGATTCATGGCCTACCACTCAACATTGTATCAGATAGGGATGTAAAATTTAAAGGGAACTTTTGGAGGACACTTTGGAAAAAATTTGGGCACTTACCTTTCATTTAGTTCAACCTACCATCCTTAAATGGATGGTCAGACTAAATTTGTCAATAGATCACTCAAAAACCTCCTAAGATGCCTCAAAATTAGTATGGCCAATCACAAGATTTGATACCACCTTAGGCTAAGTATGCCTACAATGACTCTATCAACAAGAGTAGCAGAAAAACACCTTTTCAAATCATCTATGGGATGCACCCTAGAGGGGTAATGGAACTTAGAGAGTTGCCTAAAGATGCCAAGATTAGTGCACAAGGTGAAGAATTGGCAGAAATGATTAGATAAGTTCATGAATAGGTCAAACAAAAATTGAAACATATCACAAATAAGTACAAACAATCTACAGATTAGAGGAGAAGGGCAATACACTTCAAGGTTGGGGATAAGCTTTTGGCCTATCCCAGAAAAGGAAGATTGCCTAAAGGAAAACACACAAAGCTGCTGATGAGAAAGATTGGTCCCTACACCATCATACACAAGTTTAGTGCTAATGCATATGAAATATCACTCCCTCCATCCATTGGTATCTCTCCTATTTTCAATGTTTCTAATCTCACTCCTTTCAAAGGTGATGTTGGTTCTATGTAGACTGATAATGAAGAAGAGGATGTTGAATGGCTTAAGGATTTACCCCCTAGCCAACCTTTGGAGTTATAATGTATCCTAGATTCTAAAGTTATCAAGAAGACTAGGAGAAACACATACAAGCAGTATCTTGTTAAATGGAAAGAACTTCCTAATGTTGATGCCACTGCATGAAGATGATACTTTTTGATATTTTATAATTTTTGGACTATTTTACTCTAGTCTCTAAATCTCTATATATATTATAATGAGATTGGTGGAAGCTTCACCAAAATGTAGGAGAGTTTCACTAAAGTTAAATCTCTATATATATTACTATGAAGTTGGTTTTTCTGTGGGTTCTAGTGAAAAATGGTGTTCTCACTCTCATTGAGAGAGGGTAAAATTTGTGTTATTTAAGATTTTATCTTTATGAAGAATTTACATTAGATTTTTGTTTTCCAAATGTTTAGTTTGATTCAGATTCAGGTTAACATGAAAATGATATGTTGATGGGGCTTGTGGAAAGGGAAAACATTTATTTTCTATTCTGGTTTCACATGAGTTGAGGAAGATAAATATTGAGTTCCAAGTTCTTTGTATAGAAAAATTTCTTCATTTGCACTAGTTATGTTTTTCTGGGTTCCATTTTGATAATCATGCACATAAATCTGGGTTTTTCTCTGTTGATAGAATTATTATTATTATTTTTCTCTGATTATTCTAATTTTCCATGTTCACCATTTCAGCAGAATGACATGCATGTCCCTTGCAATCTCAAGAATCAACTGTCTGACGTATGAAAATAAATTCTTGCTGGCTTTCTTTTTTGTCAGGAGTATGAAAAAAAAAATCATATTTATCCTGCGACATATTATAAGAATCAATCGACTATTCATACTCAATATTTTAGGTCCATCTACTGTTTCATCTACAATTTCAAATTCCTAATGTCCTAATTTATTGGGAGGGTTACAAAAGTCCTTCTCATCAAGGTCTTTCATGCTGCTCTTGCCGACTGAGAAATTCCAATCTAGATATATTTGGATTGTGTACTTAATGTCATAAAATTGCATGATATTAGCATTGTAAAAATCCTACTTCTTTCATTTTCTAATAAAGAATTGGGCATGCAGGGTTATGGTAACAGATATAATGACTAATGAGGAGCCATAAATTTTGTTCCTTGTATTATTATAGAAAGCACCAAAAGAAATGTCCAAGTTACAGAGTCACAAATAAATTTATTGATTGCACTATTTCCTCTACAACTGCATCGATATGCTCCAGTGAGGCAATAAGATGAAAAGATGGATTCTATAAAAATCACCAAAATTCACTCTAAGAACTCACACACAATGCTTGAACAATACAAATTTGAGAAGGAAAATGGACTTCTTTATTGATCAATGGGAGATATCTGCATTACAAATCTAGAAAAACTCAAAAGAAATGAGTTACAAGAGCAAGAAAAATTGCTGCTACACAAGTACAAGAAACTCCAGAACTAGAGAAAAAGAAAGAAAAACAAAACTTATAAAAGAGCTCCCCTGAAAATTCAGATTTGAATTTTGGCATTTTGGCTCCAAGAATAATGTGTTGTCAACAACCCCAAGCCATTCCTCAAAATCGGGGATTTAACTGAAAGATATCTCCCTGCAAGCTACAAAAAGAGTTGTCCAAAAGATAACCACCTCTTTGGGCGGATTCACTCCAAAACCCCTCACAAATAGGGATCAAACTGAAAGTGACATGAAGTTACACCCCTAAAAACCCTCTTTGACTAAAAGACCAACTCCAAGGGCTCTAAAATTGGACTCAAACTATTGATTTGGTGGCCAAGATTCTAATTTTGCTCCCATGTGTACAAGTCACCTCACTTAACTAAACTTTCACCTTTACACTATCCCTTACAACTCAAATACAACCTCTTTTGCATTAAAATATCTTTTATTTAAAAGTGATTTATCAATATCACTTTAAACAAAGATTTACAATTGAATTGAATACAAAAGGTGATAAAAGATTGACAATTCCTTAGTGTTGAACAAACACTTATAAACATTTACAAGGAAAGGAAAAAAAAATCACAGTATTGCATAAATTTTGATGAAGGCAAAAAAAAATAGAAGGTATTGCCCTTTTGGGCTTCTTAGGGTTTGCAACCCTAAAACAAAACAAAAAGATGAAAAAAATTTCATCTTTCATCGCTCGTTCTGCTTTCCCTTTCTGTGAGCGGCCGCCAACACACAAGAACTCTAGTCGGATTTTGAAGTTGTTTTCTGGACTGCTGTCATGGCTATCATGGAAGACTTTGAAGAAGAACTTTGCAGGGAAGGCAAGGTAAGTTGATTTCGTGTTCTAGGTTTTCTTTCTCAGTCTCTTTTTATTGTATTCCACACTTTGTTGAAGCTCTGACTGTAGTGAATCTTCTGTCATTTCGCCGAGAGGCGATCTACAATGGGATCGAAGTTGTCCGTAAACATAAAATGTCTTTAAAAAAAATTTGACGCCTGTTTGGATGAGCTGAGTTGGCAGGTAGTGAAGAAAAGTCGTTGTCCCCATGAACTTAAAAACAATAAAAAATTCATCGTCAGTCTCCCAGAATAGAAAATGCAACGATGCATGGCTGGAATCTGTCAGAGTGGTCTTTGCAGTAACAAAAGGAGATTGAGGGCCATAAATACACCACTTCGGGTTTTTTTAAAATATATTGAAGAGAAGGTTGTTGTTGGGCGATTTAGATTTGCAGCAGATATCAGTTTTATCGTGAGAAGTTGAGGGTTTGTAAGGACATATGAGAGTCTGGACCGGGCTTGAGTGCTGGGTGAGAGTTGCAGAGATGAATGTTAATCTCTTTATTTTCTATATCGTCTTTGCAATAATAATTTTTTTTATCTTTTGGTAAATGTATTTCTTTGCAGGTGAAATTTAAAAAGAGGTTGTCAAGGAAAGGAGCTAAATCCTTTGCATGCTCAGCACATGGATGAATCAGTGAACTTAGGTACTCATAATACATTATTTTCTCTCGACTGTACAGCCATGCCAGGATACGTATTTCACAAAGATTAAGTAGACAACTCGTAATTTCCATATTATTCTTATTAATTTAGTCTTCCTGTATGATGCCTCTCCCAGCCAGAATATCGCCATGGAGAGTGGACGGGGATGAATTTAGTAACATTTCATTTTATTATTATTATTTTTTTGTTTATACGGCCCATGCATTAGATGACTCTATCCATAAACCGATAGCCCTTAGTCGATGGGTATTGATCCTATAATTATATTGATTGTAAATTGTTACTACAGTGAAATCCAAAAAATTGGTAATTGCTCATATGTTGATCTACGCTAGATATATGATCTATGCTAGATATTGAGAAAGGGATGACGAGGTAATTTTATGAATGATAATTCGTATATTTTTATCAAAGCGACTGGGATGAGTAAAATCCTGCTAATAATTTCCAGTGTATACATTCTCTATTCCTGTGGTTGTGAGGAGAGAATAGGTTGAAGAGCAAGCTTCAATACCTTAGTATGGGACCACGTGCAACAGAGTCACATGTTATTTTCTTCGCCTTTAAATGATAATTAGCCTATATGTTAGAGGGATAATATGTACCAAGTTGATATTACATATTTCCTGCATCTTCTAGCAACACTAGCATATTAAATGAATAAGGCAACATGTGTTATATCCTTCCATGCAAACCATTTTGGCATGAGTATCTTCTTTGATATTGTCATCAAACTGTTAGAAGTATAATTAATGTGAGAGGTATAATTACAGTCCAGCAAATGATTCTCTTATTTATTACTATATATATTTCCATACATTATATTTAAAAGTGGTAATTAATTTAATATAAAAGTGTCCAATATCAATTTATGTCTTTGTATGTAACTTTTGAAGGATGGTGTCAGACATAGCTGGAATAACATCCAGTTTCGCTGGTACATGAGGAGACTGTTTCATATTTAAGTTACTAAATTTGAGAGTTTATATTTATATAGTGAATTATTTTTTTATTATTTCTTTAAAGTTTGTGTATATATTTTTTTTCATCTGAAAAGTTATACAAACAAATTAGTTTAAGTTTCATTCAGTTTTATTATTTTATTATTTTATGTAATGTTCTTTAGTGTGATGCAAGTTTCACTGTGAAAGTATTGAAAGAGATTTTCTGTGTAATTTGTTTTTTAGTCTATTCCCAATTACATTTTAATACAATCTAAATAGAATATTTTTCTTTTTTTGACCAATTTGTACAGACTTTGAAATAACAATGCAATACAATCACAGTAAACCATGAGAAGAAGTTTAATGCATAATTTTATTCAGTTCATTTATTTCTTTAATGCCAAAGATAAAAGATAATAGTGCTCAAATTTCCCTAGACGAATGAAAACACAAAAAGTAAAGATTATTTCCTTTCACATAGGAAAAAACAAAATGATGTTAAAAATAAAATGAATGGTTGGAGGATGTTTAAGAGGAAAAATTATTATAGAGTTGATTATGTATGAGGAAGAAAACCATAGAAGTTTAGGAAAAGATACTAAATTATAAATATCTCATGCCTTTATGTGAAAATGGAAGAATTGTTTTTTCAATATAGTATGTTCATGTCTAAGAAATATGAGAGAATTTAAGAATTATGAAATATTGTTTTAGATTTGACAATGAGATATTAGGAAAATAAAAAATGAGAGAATCTAGATAGAATATTTTAAAATAGATTAAAATTAAATATATACATATAATTTTAGAAATAAAATGTAAAACAAAGATAATCAAAATGATTAAAAAATTTAATAAAATGGTATAATTTAATTTAATTTGCATTTGTATTAGGATTTATTGAAAGACAGTATATTTTTAATTTTTTTAAATGAAAGGGTCAAATATAAGATTGTATGGAAGTTGCATCCAAAGTCCATGAAAATCCACTTAATTTAATTTAAAATAAAAAAAATTAATAGATTTTCTCTAGCAAAATATCCAAAATACATAAATTGTAATGACCAAGTATTAATTGGTGAGTGTTAAAGTGTAAATGCCAAGAATTGGGATATAAATAATTTTGAATGCACGCCATTTTACTTATTTAGAATAAATAGTTGTAAAGTAAAATAAAATTGCTATTTAGAGTGCATTTGAGTGGCAAAGGTAATTGTTTTCTTGCAAGATACCAACATATTACTTCAAAATCAAAATTTTGTATAAATATTTCACAATTTCCATTAAATAGCATGAAATTGTATTATTTGCATATGCAAATTTCAAAATTTAATGTGACTTATTATAATTTTTATTGCAAATTTTGCATGTATTTTTGTCCTTGAAATTTGAAATGCTAAAATTTGAATACACTCTTAATAACAGGATAGTGAAGTGCTTAGCAAGTTAGCTTAATATATATGCAAATCTCAAACCTTAGTTTGATTTGGTGCAACTCCAAAAGTTTTAATTCATTAAATAGAGAGACCAAGATGAAATACTCTATTGCACAAAATTGAAAACAAAAATTATAAATTGCATCTAATTTTTTTCATTTAGATAAATGCTTTATTAAATAGGATGAACGTAATTTAGTGTTGTGAAATTACTACAAATAAGAGCTATTTGTGCTAGAAAAAACAATTTAACCTGAACATTTAAAATATTATCAAATTGTAATGTCATTTTCTTGGAAAAAGTAAATGTCATCTAGAAACTGGAATATGAGACACAAAAGCATTATTTATATGCTTTGCCTTTGGTGGCAATAGTCGTTGTTTTATGGAAGATACTTCGCATATGAGATTATGAGTGGTGGTCTTTTAATTGAATTTATTGCCAAAATAATGGTGGAAACAACCATTGTTTTATGGTAGATATATTAGTATTTGCAAGTATGCAATGTATTTTATGCAGTATGGTAAGTTTGAGACTTTTTTTAATCTATATATCACTATTATCTATAGTTGAGTAGGGATTTTGTATTTTGCTACTTAACAATTCTTTTTTGAATTTGAAATGGTGTAAAGTTGAAAGTTATAGTTGAGCATGGATGTTAAATATATATATTTTTTTCTATTGAACAAGCTTGGTTTCAAGCAACAAGTCTTGGTTTTTTTATATTGTAGTATCTTTTTAGCTTTTTTATTTTTAGGGTTTACAAATTTTTTTTTATAATTTAATATTTTATTATATATTAAATTTATAAATTTCATATCACATTTCTTTATGATTTTTTTTTTTTAAAATTAATCTTTTTTTTCGTAATTATTGTGGGAGTTATTTACATCTTCTTGCATAATTAAGGACATATTTATAGTGAATATTTTGATTGTTGCAAGTATTTTCTTGCATAGCTCTCATTTGTCATATAGAAAGTAGGGTGATTTATTCATATTTATGAATGTTAAATATTTTGAAATTTGATATCTCTCGGTGAATTTTACATAGATTTTTGAAAATATAGGTATACTAGTTATCTTTCATTTTTTTTGTGCATATTGGAAAGGTTATCTGTAGATCTTATTGCATGTTGACTCCGAATCTCAGCCATCTGAGCCTTTCTTCGATACAGCCACTGTATCGTTCTTTTGTTGATGTGAACCTGACCATATACTTGGTATATTCATGATAGGGTTTGCCATAAAAATGAGTCTCTTACTATTTCAACTACTGGCAATAGTTGATTGAGGCACCTTGTTTTGTGGATTTGTCTTCTATTCAAAACTGTAGAAACTTATCATATGGGTATCCCCGATTAAATGCCTCACGATCTCTCTTTACTTCATTGTTGGCTGTTGTTGAAAATTTGTAGAGGATTCTCTTATAGAGGAAATGACTGGTAAATTTAATGTTATAGATTGATTAGCCCTATGACTTGAGTTTGGTCTTTCTTTTGTCTCATGTTTGAACATACCCTGGATTTTCCTTTCCTTGATAGACAAACACCACTAATCTTTTATCGGCCTACTTGATAATCTCTTTTGGCTTCTATACTGCATAAAAGCTGGTATTATGGTCATGGTATCACTTCCTCTCAACTTTATTTGATCTTTGAGCCTTTCCTATTATAGGGACACTGTGACATTAGCTGCAACCTCATTCTTATGACAAAATCTGGGCACTTGATTATATAAAGTATCTTCTACAAGAATTTGTTCCCTTTTGCTGCTTCTTAACAATGGTATTTAGCCATTATGAACTGTGTGTTTACTGCTCTTGGACTTAGCATTGACTGTAACCTTACTTCTTGGCACAAAATGTATTGTCCAACTTTTCTAGTGTAATATAGTAATCTTGTTATTTTGATTTGACATTACCACTGGAAGATGCTTTATCACTGCACCTTTTAGCTGCTAACATATGTAAGAAATGAAGATTTTCTTTTGAAATGCAACTCAGACTGCTTTAACTCTTTTTGAACTAATGGATGCTAAGCACAAAATATCACTTGTCATTTGATTACTGAAACCATTCAGTGACTATCAGTATATTTGATATGCATTCAAAGGATTTCTTCAATCATGTGTCCTTTTGACTACTCTTTAACATTATCAAGTTGGTGAGGAATGTGGTCACTATCTTTTAAGACTTATGTAATTATCACTTTGAGTACACTTAGTCTAATTCAAATCCCTTTGCATTTTGACAGCAACTTCACTTATTGTCTGGTAAAATGATACTGAGATTCTTCTAAGTTGTTGTGAGTGTATGGTTGAACCTTCTACTTGATACTATGCATGCCCTTTCATACTCTGAGAACTCTTTCTCAAAGATTCCAGAAGCCCTTTTATTGTTGTTACTAAATTCTTGGGCTATCAAATTCTATATGCTGCTAAATCTAAGAATTTTGATCTTTGATTGTATATCATTATATGATCAAGATTGCACCACTTGACTCAAAATCTGTTAGTTGATTTCCTCTGTCACAATCTTTACATTGTTCTAATAGTTTTTCCTTATGATTGATTACACTATCCCCAAGATTGGTGTATTGATTCTCATTCACTGTCATAGGCTCTTCCATAGACTTCTCTTTGAATGGATAATGCACTATCATGGCTAGGAACCTATATAGGATGCTCATACAAGGTTCCCTCTTTGTAGTTTGATGATTGTCCATGATCAGGAAATTGAAAATTTTACTGTACTTTTGTCTGTGGCATCCATTATATAATGAGGTTTGGCACTATATTGGAACCATGAAATTATTTATTCGTATGCACCATTATATTCTATGTGCAAGTATCCCCTTAAAGATGGAGTCTTTTATCTCAAACCCTTGCTTTGATATTTTTTATCTTCAATGGTGACTCTCTTGTCACTGTCCACTGTAGCTGCCCTCCTAATTGTTCATAGCCTGCATAGTGGGTTGCTCATTTGGCTGTATGTAGGCTCTTTTGCACCTGCAATTTTATAATCTATCATAGAAAAGTCACTGTGCATGTGCACATTGACATTGATTCTAAAATTTGTATATAAAGGGCTTCTCTCTCTATTCATTGTAGATCACTGGGGCTAGAGAACCCACTGCTTCTTATCACTGACCTTTGCAACATGACTTCTATTACTCTCAACAAAAAATTAACTCTCTCGCCATTATCTTGGAGTGCTACTATTGATATTTACTTGCAAGATCAGCACCTGTGTATGATGAGTGATGGACTAGTTTGTTGCAGTTGCTGTCTCTTTTAACTGTAAATGTATGATTTCTATTGGCAACACATATTATTCACAAATAATAATCCTAATAGCGTATTCATTCACTGTTCTAAAAGTACATTCACTATATTATTAATATTGACTCAAAACTTAATAGACTCACTGTTGCTAATGACTGTCATTGAAAAACTCATCATTGTAGTTTGTGGCTCTTGGGGTCTTGACAAGTAAGGTTATTGAAAATTTCAATGATTCTTCATTATGGTTGGGACTGTTATTGCTCAATAGGTTACTCACTATATGTTTATTACTGTGATTTTGACATGATAACTGTCCCAGACTCCTTTTGCCCACTTTTGATCATTACTGTGCTTTAATGGTAATGTGATAAGTTCTTACTATACTTGATTGATCAGTGAATTTCTCTTTCAAAATATTTAGCATGCCACCCAAATGATGATATGACTATGATCTACTTGTTACCCTTAGGCATGCTGTCTTAGCTTTTCATATGCCAGCATGTTGGGCTCAACCCTTGTGGGAGCCACATTTTACCCCACATGTTGTAATTTACTTTTCCTGTATCTGCACATGAAGCAAACAAGTTAGACAAAAACAATGCATAATGCGATTTGTTGCTAATGATTTTGACCTGATATTTACTGATTTGATTGGCATACTAGCAGTTGTGATGTGCATGAGGGATGGACTCTATGTTTTCAGATGCATGTACAGATAATGAATGATGGCTCTCATTTCTCTAACAATATTTTCAAATGCAGGTACTCACGACAACAAAGAGGCAACAAATTGGATGCTAGCTGAGCGATAGACTGTAGATGCACAAAACAACTTAGAGAGGGCTCGTCATTCAGGCAATGATGAGTCACCCTTCTTTATTCTACATTTACTTTAATGTTTTGCATCTGCAAATGTATAGTGTTTTCCTTATTTGCACCATCTCAGTCAGTCTCATGGATTATGTGAGACATTGTACATTCATCAATAAAAGATTACTTTTCTCAAAAAATTGTGTTCTCTCTATTTCATATGCATCTGAAAAATGAAACATGATATTGCAATATTTTGTCTTTCTTTTCAAATAATCATGAATGAAATTCAGCATTTATATCATTATTCATGCTAATGCACCTTCTTGTGTGCTATGTAAAACATCATACCTCTATTGTGATTTTTTGGAGCTGATTTCTAGTGCGAGCAACAAAGTTTTGAAGAATAGTATTGTGAGGATTATGATCTAAGATTTTTTTGTTTTGGATAAGTTGCCCTCTAAAGGATTTTTCAATCCATGTACACTTAGGTATAGTTCTCCTTCCAAATTCACAAATAAAAAGAGTACAATTCAAGAAATTATTCTCTCACACCAGCTTATCAATCTATCATTTTGAGGTTTGGGTTCAACATTCCAAATGGCTAAAAGGATCTTAATGTCATCCTGATTTTGAATGTGAGAAACATTTAGCTTGTAAGGAAGATGAATCTCTAGTAAAGGATAACGAAATGAAAATGGTTAAATGTTCTAAAAGAGTAGTAATAAGATTGAAACAGATTAAATGTCTTGAAGAGGAAGGAAGCATGTGCAAGTTGGGAGAAATTTAAAACCTATCCAGTCAACCCATCTTCTAAAAGAACCCTTCTCTATATTTTCTCTATGTAAAGCACTTGGGCCTATGAGAGCCTATTTTACCTATAATAGGGTCATGTACACCCAAGTAGTTTTGAGGTAAGGTTAATGTTTTGAAATCTAGTTATACGAGTCAAGAATAGCTTTCCCAACTATGGTTAATTGGGTGCTCCACCATATTAAAATCCCTCCAAGAACCTAATCAATAGAAAATAAATTAGAAAGTAACCGTTCCAATAAAGTAGCTTTCTAGGGTAAGGATTTAGGGGAATAACTTAAGTAAAATCTAAGAAGAGAGACTTGGAAAAGGATAGTAATCCAAACACAATATTTATTAGGTTTTGATCCAAAAGATACAATAGACTTTACAAGTCATGGAGGAAGACTACCCTCATTGTGGTTGATATGAATTTTTTTTGACTCATTTTAAATAATAGTTTGAGATGCAACAAGATGAGTGTGACTATCTTTAACTTCTTGAAGCATTAACATATTTGTATGATTATCTAGGATAGATTGTTTGAAATGATACTTAGCAAATGGAATAGTCAATCCCCTTACATTCCATGATTGAATGTGGCAATTCATTGGGATTAAATGATTTCCTCATCCATGAGGAGAGTATAAAACTAATTAGATATCACTAGAGCTTGAGGATCAAAAGGGATATTTATAGGAGCTATCTCCCTAGAAGAAGATTCAGACAACATCCTCAAAAGGCTTGAAGTAGGAGATCTAACAAGGCTAGTTGGTTGAGAGAATGCATTAATTGGGTTATTTGAAAGGTGATTTGAAGACAACAAACATTGAGGATGCACAACAATGAACTGGAAGTTCGAAGGTGTTTGATATTGTTTCTTCTAGGATACGATGTTGTCATTCATGTCAACATATTCTTGTGTTTTGATATTTCGATGATTGCAGAGAGTTAAGTTTGTATTTGATCCATTGTGCTTTAGTATGATCATATCTTTGGTTGTGGATTTGGAAAAGTGTTTGGGATGCTCTTGTGTATCTTCAATTTAGATGGTTTGTGATTTGGTGCTCCACAAACTATCTTTCTCGTCCCAGTTGATGTTGTTGAGTGTTCTTGAGTGTTATCATGTTCATCGATGAAGATTTGATTATGTGGTGTTCGTGCATCTATTGTTGATGGTTCTAACATGCTTGTTGTCCACATTGATCATTGTAGGTGTTATTGAATATCTTATGGGTCTGGTGATGTTCTTCATGTTATGTGGCATTTTTGGTGGTGTAGCATGTTACGATTGATCTTGGCAAAATTTATGGTGGCATTTCATGTTTGAGGATTTGATTTGGGTCCATGTTATGTCGTCTATGACAATTTATTGGTCCAATGGCTGATTTATATATCGTATCATGTAATTTTATAATTAGGTCTTGAGGGTTGAGCTGACCTTGTAGTCAAAGTTGATGATTTGTATAAATGGGTATTATTTGTAGATTGGTGGTATCATGGTTTTTTTTGCATTATCAGAGGGTGGTGTATGTGCAAATAAGAGAATTCATCTTTTGATGTGAAGTATTGAGCAATGAGTGTTGTAGGGTAGACAAATGTGCTTAACCCGATTTGTCATCAAGCATTTGGAGATGCTATTCCTTCAGTTCATCTAAATTGGATTGTAGTCTGAATTGTATTGTAAGGTAGTGAACCTTCCCTAAGGGTTGTAGCCTTCTAGGTTATCATATCTTGAGGAGTGAGCTCTAGGGAGTTTGTTTGAATGCATGTGCATTCCCCATTGTAATATTTACACATACGACTGCAGTGTATCATTTAATTGTGGGTAGGTTCCCATCATGGTTTTCCACATCAAAATATTGGTGTTATGTGTGTTGTTGTTATTGTGTTTATCTTTTCTCTTATTGTTGTTGATTAGATCTAAATTTGTGTTTAAATTGTTTAATCCGATGAAAACTGATTCACCCCCCCCCCCCCCACCCCTCCCCTACTTTCATTTTTCCTTCATTGTTGTTGCCAATAATTGGTATCAGAGCTAGATCCTCTGAAAGAAGCTTGAATGCTTGAGGAGATTCGGGATGGAAACCTATTTTTTCAAGAAAGAGGGTCCGAGAATTGATGGAAACAATTACACTATATGGAAGGACCAGATGGAATGTCTTTTGAAGAGTCTTGAAGATTATTATTGGAAGATTACAAAGAATACCTATATTGTTGCTCAGAATGGTCTGGTTACTACAACTAAGATCAAGGATGTTGAACATAACATAAGAGCTAAGGAAGCATTGCTAAGTGCCTCGACCGATAAAAAAATGACTAATGTGATGGGATTGCAGATTGCACATGAGATCTGGGAAACATTAGAGACATTGTGTGGACCTTGTATGACGGAAATAAATGTGCTAAAGCTGCTAATTTATAAAGTTTGAAAGGAAATTATGAGATGTTGAAGATGGGAGAAGATGAGAACATATCATCCTTTTTGACTGAGGTGAATGAACTTGCTATGAACATCAAATGTGCTGGTGGAACTCTTGAAGAATATGAGATTGTTGCTAAAGTGTTGAGATCTTTTCCTCCTTCTTACAAATATAAAGTTGCTACAATTGATGAGATCTTGAATGTGACTACTGTGACAAGAGATATTTTGGTTGGTAAGCTTGCTGCTTTTGAGTTGAGTGAATTTGGAGAATCATATCGTAAATCTAAGACTACATTTAAAGCCACTATATCTGGGAAGAACAAGTATGATCTAGGAGAGAGTTCATGTAGGGTTTCTAGATATGAAAGAGAGATGAGAGATATGGGAGAATAGGAAAGAGAGTTGGTTGAGCTTGAAGCACTTATTTCTTGGAGTTGCCTAAGGGAGCTGGTAAGTATGATGAAAAGTTACCTTTGAAATGTTTCTCTTGTAATAAGATAGGAAATTTTGCTTCTAGGTGTCTTGAAAGGTATGATAAACATGACAAATTTGAAAGGCATGATAGATTTGATAAGCATGAAAGATATGAGAAGCATGATAAGCCTTATAAGCCGAACCAGAAGTACAGATATCAAAAGAGATGTTATTATGCTGCTAATGAAGGTGTGATAGATGAAGAATATGAGAATGGGAATTTAGAAGATGAATTTGTATTTATTGCTATCAAGGAATATGATTCGGTACCATTGAATTATACAAGCTGCATTGTTGAGGAGAAAGCTTTGGCTACTAAGATTGAAAAAAAGGATGATGAGTAATTGATAGTGGTTGTTCACATCGTATAACAATTGGTAAGAGAAAATTTATGAATATGGAGAAGTATGATGGTTGCATAGTGAGATTTGGAGATGATAAAGCTTGTGTGATTCATGGTAAAGGTTCTATTTCTTTTGATGGTAAGCATAATATTTATTATGTCTTATATGTTGAAGGATTAAAGCATAATATTTTGAGTTTTGGATAGATGGTTGATAAGGGATATGATTGGCAATTCAAGAATGGTAAATGCAAGATTCTAAATGCCTCTAGTATAGAGATTGGATAAGGGACTAAGACTAAAGGTAATATCTTTCACTTGAATGTCGGTGAGAAAAGTTGTCTGATTGCTCAGATAGATGAAAGTTGGTTGTGGCATAGAAGGACATGTCATGTTAATTTTGATTGCATGATAAGGATAAGTTATACTCAAGTTGTTAGAGATTTTCCTAAAGTTGTGAAGCTTTGTAATCTAGTATGTAAAGAATGTCAGTTGGAAAAGAAAACAAGAATTTCATTCAAAAGTAAGTTGTATATATCTAATGGTTTATTGGATCTTGTTCATACTGACTTGTGTGGTCCTACAAGAGTGAGAAGCATGCATGGTGATAGATATTTTATGTTGTTGATTGATGACTACTCTAGAATGATGTGGGTTACTTTTCTAAGAAAGAAATCAGAAGGACTAGAAAAATTCAAGATATTCAAAGCTAAGGTGGAGACAAAGACAAGGTTGAAGCTAAAGTGTCTAAGATCTGACAAAGGAGGAGGATTCACATCCAATGAGTTTGATTCATTATGTGAGAAGAATGGAATTAGAAGACAATTATTTTCTCCTAGAACCCCTCAACAGAATGGAGTTGTTGAAAGAAAGAATGGAACTATTTTGGATGCTGCTAGGACTATGTTGATTGAAAGAAATGTTGCACAAACCTTTTGGAGAGAATTTATTGGCACCGTTGTTTACACATTCAACTGGGTGCATATAAAAGGTGATTCCAGTGAGACTCCTTATGAGTTATGGTTTGGTCATGTTCCTATATTTATATATTTTAAATTTTTCAGAAGAAATGTTATTGAAGCAATCACTAGCTAGGAGGGACCTCAAAGAGATCAGTCCAAACCGGTCAGCAAGAGTAAAAACAATGGAAACACAAGGATATCATGGAGGCAATGCAAATAATATTGAATTATATCATGAAAATTGTTTACAACCAATCGATAAGAACTGGGTTACAGGCATCAACTCATAGGTCTGCTAAAACATGCTAAAAATATAGAATAGGTCACAACCGGGACCTCAAATCTTAAGATCTATATTCTATGTTTAGTGTAACTTCTTGATTGCATTCTAATACTCTATTACAATGATTTATACAATCGAAGGGGATCTAGTCGGCCCAAAAAAGGGATCAAAACCTGAAGAACAAGACCTAACGTGAAAAGCCAACAAGGTTGGCCTCTACCAAAGAAATTCCTCTATAAAATCCAAAGGATGAAGTGTAGATCATGAGAAAAGTTCGGCCACACACCACGGAACATCAGAATCAATGCTCAGGGCTCCACAAGGTATGGAAGGGATCCAGTAAATCACCAATGCAAATAGGTCTAAGAAACTGGTAACAAAAAACTATCTCAAAAATCGGTAGCGATAACTTGCCAAAAAATGATCCAAATGCTCCATGGTTTGGAAATAAGGAAGATGATCAGGTCTTCAAATAAAATCCAACTCCTCATGTTCTGGTGAGCCAAATCCGGGACACACAGGAATAAACGCTGAAACTACAAATAGAGACAAAAATAGAAAGGGAAATATTTTTGGTTGATGCAAGATTGCTATGAACCGGGGATGCTCCTGCATCAGATATATGAGGTTGTTGAAAAAAAGTGAGTCTCTCACTTTGCTAGGGTTAGAGGAAAATTAAGGCGGTCTACCTCTGCCTAAGAAATCCAAGATGAAACTTCAACTAGTCTGTCCTTCCACTTCACAAGATACTCCTTATACTGACTGCTCTAGGTACTACACCCAATCGTACTATCCAAAATGTCTTCAATCTGATCCAGTTCCTTCTGGGGAAATCATTTCTCCTAGTCTGCAATACTGTCCTCACTGAATTTTGGTTCATGATACTAATGAAGATCTGCAATGTTAAACATAGGTGAAATACTCAAACTATTCGGTAACTCCACTTCATATGCATTCCCAAAACTGAAATTTCTCAAGATCTTGCAAGGTCCAAACTTTCTCATCTGCAACTTGTTATAAGTTCCAATTGGGAATCTTTCTTTTCTTAGATACACCATCAATTCATCACCAACTCCAAATTCCCCATTTCTCCTCTTCTCATCTGCTTTCTCCTTATACTCGTTGTTCATGTCCTCCAGATGTTGCTTAACTTGAATATGTAAGTCTTTCATTTGATTTGCAAATTCTTCTTCTTTTGAACTTCTTCGGTCTTCATTGCTAATATCTCTTAGTTCTGATACACCTCTAGGATATACTCTGATAACAATCTCAAAAGGTGTTCTTTTGGTACTCCTGGTTACTGAATTATTGTAGGCAAACTCTTCTTGTGCAAGAATCAAATCCCAACTTCCGATTTTATCTCCAACTAAACATTTCACCAAATTTCCCAAGCTCTAGTTAACTACTTTTGTCTGTCCATCAGTCTATGGATGAAAAGTAGAACTAAACTTCAAATCTGTCTTCATCTTCTTCCAAAGTGTTATCCAAAAATAGCCAACAAACTTAGTGTCTATGTCTGAAACTATGCTCTTAGGCAATCCATGCAATCTCACTACTTCCTTGAAAAATAGGTCTACTACATGTAATGCATCTGATGTCTTCTTACAAGGTATGGAATGAACCATCTTCAAGAATCTATCCACTACCACAAATATAGAATCATTCCCTCTCAGTGTTTTAGGAAAATCAAGTATGAAATCCATGCTTATATCCTCCTAAGGTCTTACTGGTACTGTCAAAGGTTTATACAATCTCACATTCTAACTACTACCCTTTGAAACTTGACAAACCCTACAACTTTGCACATATTTCCCAACATCCTTATGAATCTAGGGCCAAAATTAATGCTCACTCATTAATGCTACTATTTTGTCAATACCAAAATGTCAGGCTAATCTTCCACTATATTTCTCCTTTATCAAATTCTCCCTCATAGAACTCTTAGGTATGCACAACAGTATTCCTCTTAATTACATCACATCCTGAATGAAGTAATCTAGTCACTTGCTTCTATCTAACGCAACTAGTTCTCTACATGCTCTCCAAGGTTATGAAAAATCTGGGTCATCATCATACAAGGTCTTCAATTCCTCAAATCCTAATACTGTCACTTTCATCTTTATCAGCAAATTCCTTCTCCTACTCAATGCATCAACAACTTTGTTTGATTTACCACTTCTATGCTTCAACACAAAGCTGAAGCTTTGTGAAAATTCTACCCATCTCATATATCTCTAATTCAACTTACTCTGACTGTTCAAATACTACAAAGCTTGATGATCCCTATACAACACAAAATCCTTAGGCAAAAGGTAATGTCTCCACTTCTTCAAGGCTTAAACTATGGCATAAAAATCTTGATCATACACTGAATATCTCCTCTGGACATCATTCAATTTCTCACTAAAATAAGCTACTTCTCTCCCTTCCTAATTCAAGACTGCTCCTATTGTTGTTCCATTTGCATCACAATCCAATTGAAATACTTTATTGAAATCAAGTAAAGCCAACATAGGCTTCTCATTCACTTTCCATTTCAATAGTTCAAAACTCTTGTTTTCTCTTGTGATCCACTTGAATTCCTTTTGATCTCCCCTCACGGTCTCAATCATAGGGTTACAAAATAAACTAAAATTTTTCATGAACTTCTAGTAGAAACTAGCCAATCCATGAAATGATCTTACCTCTCCAATGCTTTTTGATGTAGGCCACTCAACAATTGCTTTTACTTTCTCAAGGTCCATCTTCAAACCATCATCAGATATCACAAATCCCAAATAGACTAATTCATCTTTCATGAAAGTACACTTCCTAAGATTTATCAACAAATTTTCTTCTATCAACCTCTACAAAACTTGTCTCAAATGCAACAAATGCTCCTCTTTTGTCTTACTAAAAATCAGAATGTCATCCAAATATACAATAACAAACTTAGCCAAGAATTTCTTCAATACCTCATTCATCGGCCTCATGAAAGTACTCGGTGCATTAGTTAACCCAAGAGGCATCATCAACCATTCATACAGTCCTTCATTTGTCTTCATTGATGTCTTCCACTCATCTCCTTCTCTAATCCTGATCTGATGATATCCACTCTTCAAGTCCATCTTTGTAAAGTATTTGGCTCCACTCAAACAGTCCATTATGTCATCCATCCTAGGCAAAGGAAACTGATATTTCAGTGTGATCTTGTTTATTGCTCTGGAGTCAATGCACATTCTCCACTCTTCATTATTCTTACATGCTAATACTGTTGGTACTGCTCAAGGGCTCAAACTTTCCTTAATCAAACCTTTTCTTCAATAGCTCTTGCACTTGTCTATTGAGCTCTTCATTCTTTGTCGGTGTCATCTGGTGTGCAAATTTGTTAGGAAAACTAGCTCTCGGAACTAGGTCCATGCAATGACTGATACTTCTCATAGGCAGAAATCCATCAGGCACATTATCTAAAATGGTGTCTTTATATTCTGTTAGAAAATCTTTTATCTCTTCTGGTTGTTCCTCTTCATGCTTCGGATTTTGTCCATGTTTCCGTTCCTGTCTTAACTATGATAGGAATATGTGCTCTCAGCTATGTGTGGAGGTGCATGTATTTGTTCATGTATTAACTGACAGGAATTTGTGTCTTGAATGGAGTTTGATGTCACAAATATCATTCGATAGTTGCACCTAGATGGTAGTTAGTTACAAAGATTCGTGGTGCTAGTTGGTTACACAAGCCATGTTGGCAGTTGTTTGCCAACCAACTCCTCTATTTTATAAGGTGTATGTTGGTGAATTAGGGGTTGGTCAAGATAATAAAACAATTGATCCAAGAGAAAAATAACAAAACAAGTATAGGACGACTAGGTTTCATTGACATGAAGGGTCGAAAGGACCAGTAAGGAGATTGACTAGGGTAGTTTGTAAGGAGTTCTTTTTCTGTTTGTAGATGTTGATAGATTTATTCTTATGTGAAGTAGATTTATTTGTAATAAATGGTGAATAAAACAAGAATAAAATCTCTATTGTTCTATTGATGCACATGTGTGATGTCAGAACGAGCACCATCTATTTCCTATTATGTTTGTCATAGATGGTTGATGTTGTAATTGTTCTTCCTAGCTAAGCCCTGAACTTCCTATCATTTTTTCCCCATTAGTTATTTGCAATTTCTTGTGTGTTCTTAATTTTGAGTGACCAATAAGGTGTGCCATCATAGTGGCATCAGAGCCTAAAGATATTGGTCTTGATTTGTTTAGACAAAATGCCTGCAAGGAGAATGGGCCAAGGTGGAGCCCGAAGAATAGGCCAAAGAGTTCCTGGTGAAGGAATTCAAGAAATGTTGCAGCATTTGATAGCCTGAATAGATGACATAGAAAATGCATAGAGAAGGGGAACCCCTAAAAATGATGTGAGTGGGAATGAAGAGGAAGAACGACCCCAAGATGATGAGGGGGAAGAACATGAAGAACCAAAAAGGTTTGAAGAGAGATTACCGAGGATAGTGCTAAATTTGGGTTCCAAACCCAAGATCAAGGTTCCTACATATTTGGGGAGCCTCAATAGTGAATATTTAATTGATTGGATCAATGACTTGGATAAGTACTTTGAGTATGAGTGAGTGCTAGAGGAAATGAGTGTTAAATTTGCTTGCACTGGATTGAAGGGCCACACTGATCTATGGTGGAACTTTGTTCAATCTAAGAGAAGAAATAAGAGTAAAGAAAAGTTTAGTTTATGGGATCGAATGATTGCAAAATTGATTGCCAAGTTCCTTCCTAGAGACTATCAAGGAAATCTTTTGAAAAGATTGCAGAATTTGAAACAAAAAGACATGACAGTCAAAGAATACATTGAATAACTTTATAAGTTGGCGATTCGGTATGGTCATAGTGAGGAAGATATGGAGAAAATATCCAAATATATGAATGGTCTAAAGTATAGTTTAAAATATGAACTCAGTCTTGTGTCCCCGAAAAGCCTTGAAGAAGATTATCAACTTGCTTGAAAGGTAGAGGAGAAATTGTAATGAAATCAAAGTCAGCAAGAGAAGAAGAGAGGATGAGGTTTTAGAGGGAGGGGACAACAATTTGGTAGAGTTAAACAACACAATCAAGGAGAAGAGGCTGGAAGTAGTAGTGGGACAACCAATAATGATAGAGGAGGCTATCAAAATAAAGGTGGAAGATCTTATGGAAGAGGAGGTTCACAAGGTAGAGGAAGGATTCACCAGAAAATATTTCAAGTGCAATCAGATTGGAGACAAGAGTTGGGAATGTTGCGAGTCTTCCCAAGGAGGGAATATGAAGTTTGAAAGGAGAAATCAAATTATCCATGCTAACCAAGAAAGTGTGGGGTAACTTGTTCACCACAAGCAAGAACCAGAATCGGGAGTGTCCTTATTGTTGAAGAGATTATTATTGAAGCCCCAAAAAGAAAACCAAGAACCCATTCAAAGGAGAGCCTTATTCAAAACCAAGTGTAAGTCCAAAGGTAAATTTTGTAGATTGATTATTGATAGTGGTAGTATGGATAATATTATTGCAGCAAAGATGGTAGATAAGTTAGATCTTAAAAGGATCAAGAATCCCTCTCCCTATAAGGTATTATGGTTATAGAAAGGACATCAATTGTTATTAAATGAAAAAACCTATGTATTTTCAGATTGGAAGTTATAAAAATAATGTGTTATGTGATATAATTCCCATGAATGTGTTCCATGTATTGCTTGGAAGACCGTGGAAATTTAACAAGAAAGCAATGCATAATGGAAGGGATAACACTTATACAATTGGGAAAGATAGAGTGAAGCATACTTTGATGTCCATGGAGCAGGAAGCAGACAAAAAAAATAGTAGCAGTAGTAAGGTAATTAATACAATATTAAAATAATGTTAATTTTAGTATTAATGCTCAATAGTGTATATTCTATTTTAGTTAGATTGTCTTCGATCTTCTCAGTAGTTTCTTATTAGAAACTTCCTATTCTTGTAAATATTCTTGTATTATTTATGAGCATCTTGCTCATTCTATTAATGAATCAATTCTTTGAAATCCATATGCTTCTGCATTTGTTTTATGGTATCAGAGCAGTAGTGATCTTGGGCAGATTTTTTCCTGTAATTCACATTTTCGTGTGAGGACCTGTAATACACGTTTGTGTGTGAGGACCTATAATTCACATTTTTGTGTGGGGGCTATCGCAAGGTTTTCTTTTCTGTGTGTTTGTCCCCGCACTGTAACTCTCGCGTGACCTCTTCTTCAGTGTCTGTGACGTCACATGACCTGCAACCCGCGACCTGCAACCCTCGGCGTCAGGTGACCTGCAACCCTCGGCATCGCGACCTCAACCCTCGACGACACGACGCGACCTGCAAACGCAACGTCACGCGACCTACAGACTCGTCGCGATCCTTGTCCGGCGGCGTCCGTGGCTCTGTGTGCAACCTGCAAACGTCGCACTATTTTATGCTCGCTGCTATGGGTTATAAAACCCACGTGGACATCTCTACTAGTGATGCGGCTCCCGTACCAAGTTCCCTTTGACTGCATTTTTTTCTGGGCATCTCATGGCTTCCACGACCCTTTGAATTTTTTGATTAAGGTGGTTACCTTCCAGTTTTCATCGAAAATAAATTTTTCTTGCAGATTCTTGGTGGGTTTTTTGAAACTTAATCTGGGTAGTTGCCTGATTTTTCTGGGTGCATCATTTTCCATGCCTCAATTTTCAAGCCAATGGATTTGAATTTGGTTTAAAGATTCCTTCTGGGTTTTCTCTCATCTTTCAGTACATTGGGAAATGTGCAAATGGCTTCTCTCACCAATCTGATGTTAGAAGGCAGTCAATGCTTTAATGGCCACAATTACAACATTTGGAAACAGCGTATGTTGACCATTTTTGAATATAGGCATCTTGACCAGCTTGTTTTAGGAAAAGAGCTCAGTCCTGGTACACCTGGTGCAGATCAAGATAAGTTTGATGAACGCAATCGGGAGGTAGTTATGCTTCTCAAACTCTCAGTGACTGATGATCAGTTACCGCAGATTCCTTTCGGCAAGATAGCTTCCGACATCTGGAAGCATCTGAAGGAATTACATGAGACATCCGACAAGAGCCGAGCATTCTTTCTAAAGAATCAGCTATTCTCCATTATGATGGACGAACGTATGTCCTTACAGGAACACCTCACAAGGATTAAGGACATTCGAGATCAGCTCGAAGCTATAAGTTGGACTATGGAGGAAGAAGACATGGTAGTAATCACTCTGAAAAGTCTTTTGAAATCGTATGAACACTTCATTGAGACCCTCAATATTACTTCCACTAATGTTGATCTGAAGTTTTCAGAATTGTGCACCAAACTTCTATAGCAGGATCGCTAGAAATAACAGTTTGGTAGTGGTACTACATCAGCCTCCTCGAAAAATGCCTTCACAGCCCAATCCTTTCACAAGGATAAAGGCAAATTTCAGTCCTCTCAGTCTTCTCAACAGAAAGGCTCTTCTCAGACACAGGATGGAGCTAAGAAGAAGAATGAAGAAAGATTGTCATCAGAGGCTCGCTTCTGAACAAAAGAAGCAAGGAGGGTCACACCAGAAGGCGCATGTTGCTGAACATTCTGAGCAAAAGGAGTTTGCCTTTTATGCCTTTATGGCTAAGAGGTCTTCAGATCATGCCAGGTCTTCTGCTTGGTACATCGACTTTGGTGCATCATGTCACTTTTCTCATCGACATGACTGGTTTATAGACTTCTCATCTTTCAGTGATTCCATTGTATTTGGCAGAGGTGAGGAGTATACAGTTGTTGGCAGAGGCACTATTCAGATACAGTCTGGTGGTAGGACTCTCATTTTCCTGAATGTGTACTATGTTCCTAGTATGGAACTTAATCTGCTCTCTATTAGTCAGATTATGAGGAATTCTCCTCAGCTAGATGTGGTGTTCAGTGCTCACAAGTGTTCCATCATTGATCAGGAGACTTGTCTTACTGTTGTTGTTGGTCTAGAGGATCATGGCCTATATAGGCTTCTTGACACTGGTGATTCTCCTGAAGTGGCTCTGGTAGCTCGTGTTTCTCCTCTCAGCACTTTGTGGCATCAAAGATATGGACATCTCAACATTCAGTATCTCTCTCAGCTATCTCGGGAGGGACTTGTTTCAGGGTTACCTGATATTCAGACTCAGCATCTTGGAGTATGTGGTGCCTGTCAAGCTGGCAAACAACATCGGACTTCATTCACACATGGAAAGTCTTGGCGCGCCTCTAAGGTACTTCAACTACTTCATGCTGATATTTGTGGTCCTATGAATACATCTTCTGTTACTGGTTGCAAATACTTTTTGCTTATTGTAGATGATTTTAGTAGAAGGATGTGGGTGTACTTTCTTAAACACAAATCAGATGTATTTAGTATCTTTTAGAAGTTTAAGTCCTTTGTTGAAAAAGAGTCTGGATCTAGCATCATTACTCTTAGAACAGATAACGGGGGGAATTTTGTTCTTCTGCTTTCTCCAACTTCTGTGATACCCATGGCATCAAACGCCAATTGACTACACCCTACACTCCTCAGCAAAATAGTGTTGTCGAGCATCGCAATCGTACGGTTGTTGAGATGGCTCGCTCTATGTTACAACACAGGAGTGTTCCGAATAAGTATTGGGTTGAAGTAGTGTTTACTGCTATCTACCTCCTTAACTGTTCCCCTACTCAGGCTGTTAAGGGGAAGACTCCATAAGAGGTTTGGTCTGGTTGGAAGCCTAAGATCAGCCACCTGATGGTTTTTGGCTCTGTTGCCTATGTTTGGATTCCAGATGCTAAGCGCTCCAAGTTGGATTCCAAAAGTCAGAAACTCATGATGACAAGATACAGTGATCACCATAAGGCCTACAGACTGATAGATATAGACACTGAATGTCTTATCTTCAGTCATGATGTTGTATTTGATGAAGACAGAGGATTCTTTCAGTCCCCTTCTTCTGAGCAGAGTTCTGAGGATCAGCCTCATAGTGTTCTTATTCCATTAGGTTCACCTGATGGGAGGGATGACGCAGAATCTATTTTTGATGATGCACTACCTGAGTTCCCTCCGGAGAATAATCCTCCTCCTACTGCTCTTGTTCCTGATCCTGAGCCTCTTCCAGCTCCTCTAGATGTTAGTACTTCTACTCTCCGGCCTAAATGGTGGGCCAAGACCATTGGTGATCTCAGGGATACTGAGCTCATTAAGGGTAGAACCTCCCGTAATAAGAGCAAATAGTAGCATACAGTCAATTTTGCTCTCATGGCTAACATACACAGTGTTTTTGAGCCTCAAACATATTCAAAGGCTAAAGGTATACCTAAGTGGGAAGAGGCTATGGAAGTTGAGTTCCAGAGTCTTCAGAAGAATCACACTTGGGCCCTTTCTAATCTTCCTTCAGGGAAGAAGCCCATTAGCTGCAAATGGGTGTACAAAGTAAAATACAAAGCTGATGGAACCCTAGACAAGTATAAGGCTCGTCTTGTTGCTCGTGGGTTCTCATAGAAAGAAGGCATTGACTACGAGGAGACTTTTGCTCCTACAGCCAAAATGAGTACCATACGGCTCATTCTTGCCTTGGCAGCCCAGTTCAGTTGGAAATTCCATCAGATGGATGTCAAGAGTGCTTTTTTGAATGGTGACTTACAGGAAGAAGTCTACATGATGCAACCCCTAGGTTTCAAGGTTGCTAGTCAAGAACAGAAGGTCTGTAGACTAGTCAAAGCACTCTATGGTTTGAAACAAGCTCCTCGGGCTTGGTACATGAAAATTGATAAGTACCTGACAGATCATGGTTTTCAGCGGAGTCCATCTGATGCAAACCTATATATCAAGCATACTAGTAATGATGTTCTATTTGTGGTTGTCTATGTGGATGACTTAATCATTACTGGCAGTTCAACACATTTGATCATTGGGATCAAACAGGATTTGTGCCGCACCTTTGATATGATAGATTTGGGATTTCTACATTACTGCTTAGGAGTTGAAGTTTGGCAGACTGAGAGCAATATCTTTCTCTCTCAGTCCAAGTATGCCAGAAGTCTTGTGGATAGGTTCAGAATGCAGGATTGCAAACCTGCCTCTACTCCTATGGAACCCGGGCTCAAATTTTCAGCTCAGTCATCTTCACCAGTTGTGGATGAATCTTTGTTCAAGCAACTAGTGGGCAGTCTCATCTATCTTACTGCCACTAGACCTGACATTAGTTTTGTAGTGAGCTACATTTCACGCTTCATGACAGCTCCCAAGGCTGATCATTGGATAGAAGTGAAGCGTGTGCTGCGTTATGTGAGTGGCACTCCTGATTATGGACTTCTGTACACTCAAAGTTCTGATCCTATACTCAGTGGCTACACAGATTCTGACTGGACAGGTTCGGTTGATGACCATAAGTCTACAATAGGGTAAGTGTTTAGTTTGGGATCTAGTGCTGTCACATGGACTAGTAAGAAGCAGCAGGCAGTGGCTCTCTCCTCGATAGAAGCAGAGTATCAGGGAGTAGTTAAGGCATCTTGTGAGGTGGTTTGGCTTCGACGAATGCTTGCGGATATGCATGTCTCCCAGGCAAGTCCTACTCCCTTGTTCTGTGATAATCAGGGAGTGCTCAAACTCACCAAGAATCCAGTCTTCCATGAAAGAACCAAGCATATGGAAACTCATTGTCACTATATTCGACAGCTGGTTGAAGACGGATCCATCCAGTTGTTGTATGTTCCTACCTTGGAGCAACCAGCAGACATCTTCACCAAGCCCCTTGGTCCTGATAAATTTGTAAAATTCAAGGGGCCTATAGGTGTAGTTAATAGATTGAGCATTAAGGGAGGGTAATAGAATATTAAAATAATGTTAATTTTAGTATTAATGCTCAATAGTGTATATTCTATTTTAGTTAGATCGTCTTTGATCTTCTCAGCAGTTTCTTATCAGAAACTTGCTATTCTTGTAAATATTCTTGTATTATTTATGAGCGTCTTGCTCATTCTGTTAATGAATCAATTCTTTGAAATCCATATGCTTCTGCATTTGTTTTAGTAATGTTTGTAAGTGGTGAGGAATTCATCTGTGAAATGAAGAATGAAGTAGGATTGTTTTTGGTTCTTAATCATAGGCATATGTTTACCACCATAAAACTAGATGATGTACCTCCTGAAGTATAATGTATTTTGAATGAAAACTTGGATATTGTTGCATATGATTTTCCCAGTGAGTTGCCACCTATGAGAAGCATTAGCTATCATATGCATTTGATTCTAAGAGCTAGCCTACTAAACAAGGTAGCCTATAGGTTGACACCTATGGAAAATGAGGAGATAAGAAAGCAAGTGGAGGATCTTTTGAAGAAGGGATTGATAAGGGAAAGCCTAAGTCCTTGTGATGTTCCCATAGTAATTGTGCCAAAGAAAGGAGGAGAATGGTGTATGTGCAATGATTCAAGGGATATTAATAAGATTATCATAAGATATAGGTTTCCCATTCCTATAATAGAAGATTTAATGGATTTTTTAAGTGGTTCTATGTATTTTTCTAAGATATATTTGAAAAGTGGCTATGACCAAATACAAATCAAACTGGGTGATGAATGGATGACAACTTTTAAGACTAATGATGTCTTATATGAATAGCTAGTTATGCCTTTTGGATTGCCTAATGCACCCAACACTTTTATGAGACTAATGAATGAGGTTTTGAAATCATTCCTTGGTAAATTTGTGATTGTATATCTTGATGATATTCTAGTCTTTAGTAGGTCTAAGGAGGAGCACCTAGAGCATTTGAGAAAGGTAATGAAGAGGCTACATGAAGAGAAGTTGTAGATAAATCTCAAGAAGTGTGCCTTTTTGTAGACTAAACTGATTTACTTGGGGTTTGTGGTTTCCAAGGATGGACTAAAGCTAGATAAGGAAAAATTTCAAGCCTTACTTGATTGGCCCACACTAAACGTGTAATGAAGGTAAGGAGTTTTTATGGGTTAGCAAGTTTTTACAGAAAAATCATCAAAAAATTATGTCATGTTGTTGCTCCTTTAATTGAGACTATTAAGGGGAATAAGTGACATTTTGAATGGACTAGGAAGGTTGAATAAAGTTTTAAGTTTCTTAAACAAAGGGTAAGTGAGCAATCCATTCTTGCTTTGCTAGATTTTGACAGAGTGTTTCAAGTGGAGTGTGATGCAAGTGGATTTCTTATTGGGGCAGTCCTAAGTCAAGAAGGTAAACCTGTAGCATATTTTAGTGATGAACTAAATGAGGCTAAAAGGAAGTATTCATCTTATGATTTGAAATTTAATGTTTTGGTTCAATCCTTAAATAAATGGAGACATTATTTTCTTCCAAAATAATTCATTGTGTATACATATAATCATGCTCTACAATTCATAAATAGCCAACACAACTTGAATCAGAGACATGCTAAGTGGATTGAGTATCTCCAAAGTTTTAAATTTTTTTTGGAAAATTTAAAAGTGGGAAAATGAATAGAGTTGTTGATACTTTGACTAGGAAGACTTTGTTTCTTTGTGAGATACAAACTAATAGTGTGGGTTTTGAAAGTTTGAAAGAGTTGTATGCAGCGGATGCAGATTTCAAGGAAGCCTTTGAAGCTTATAGTGATCCTATTTGTAGGAATAGAGAACCATGGGTCAACTATACTATTCAATAGGGTATGTTGTTCAAAGCCTGGAGTAAGTTATGCATTGCTAAAGGATCCATGAGAGACAATTTGTTGAAGGAAAAATATTGTGGTATTCCTACTGGTTACTTTGGACAAGATAAGACTTATTTGTAGTTGAGTGCTCATTATTATTGGCCCAAGATGCAAACAGATGTGCAAAGATATGTGGAAAGGTGCAACATTTATCAACATGATAAAGGGAGAAGCCAAAATGCTAGGCTATATCAGCCACTTCCAGTTCCAACTCGGCCTTAGGACTCAGTGAGTATCGAATTTTTGTTGGGTTTTCCTCACACACAAAGGGGCTATGATTTTTTTTTTTTTGTGGTAGATAGATTTTCTAAAATGGTGCCTTTCATACCTTGTAACAAAACTAGTTGGTGTAGTCATCGACTAAGAGGGACCTCAAAGAGATCAATCCAGACCGGTCAAAATGAGTAAACACAATGGAAACAGAAGGACATGATGGAGGAAATACAAAAAAAATTGAATTATATTATAAAAACTGATTACAACCAACCGGTAACAACTGGGTTATAGAAACTAGCTCACAGGCCTGATAAAACATGCTCAAAACACAGAACATGTCACAACCAAGACCTCAAATCTTAAGATATATCTTGATGCTCTATCTAACTTCTTTGATGACATTCTAATGCTCTATTACAATGATTTATATGATCCAAGGGGATCCGGTTGGTCCAAAAAGGGATCGAAACCTGAAGAACAAGACCTAATGTGTAAAAACCAACAAGGTCAGCCTCTACCAAAGAAATTCTTTTGAAAAATTTAAAATATGAGGTGAGAATAAAAGTGAAGTTCAGTTAACGTTAGAATCAAAACTCAGGGCTCCACAAGATACGGAAAGGGATCCGGTAGATCACCAATGCAAATAGGTCTAGGTAACTAGTAATAGAAAACTGTCTCGAAAATCGGTAGCGATAACTTGCTGAAAAATTATCCAAATTCTCCACGGTTTGGGAATAAGGAAAATCATCAAGTCTTCAAGAAAAATCCAATTCTAAAGGTTCTAATGAGACAAATCCAAGACACAGAGAAAGAAATGCTAAAACGGCAAATGGAAAAGGAAAACAAAAAGAAATATATTTTCTTTAGTTGATGCAAGATTTCTACGAACTGGAGATGCTCCTGCATCACTATTGATGCCACTAATATTGCAAATTTGTTCTTTAAAGAAGTAGTGATATTGCATGCAATTCCCAAGAGTATCATCTCTGATAAGGATACTAAGTTTGTGGGTCATTTTTAGAGGACCCGATGAAAGAAATTGGGCACAAATCAGAGTTTTAGTTCTGCTTGCCACTCCCAAATGGATGGTCAAACAAAGTTTGTTAATTGAAGTCTTCATAGTATGTTGAGATGTATTGTTTTTAAAACACTAGGTATATGGGATTTAGCTTTGACTCAAGCTATGTTTGCATTTAATGATTCTCCTAATTGAAGTACTGGTTTTATTCCATTCTACGTTGTATATGGTATGCATCCAAGGGGGGTGTTTGAGTTGAGAGACCTTGGTAGTATGGAAATCTGTAGTGTTGTAGTTGAAGAGTTTGCTAAAATCAAATGGATATTGAATTTAGTAATCAATAATATAAACAACATGTTGATAAGAAGCAGAAGGAACTTCATTTTTAGGCTGGAGACCTTGTATTGGCTCATTTGAGAAAGGAGAAGTTTCCTACTGGAGATTGACAAAAAAGTTAGATGAAGAAAGTGGGTCCTTCTAAAGGTCTCAGAAAATTGTCTGTCAATGCCTATGAAATAGCCCTACCTTCTGATTTGGGAACCTCTCTTATCTTCAATGTGGGAAATATCTATCCATACAACGACGTTGAACAAGAAGGTGGCGTTGAGACAAACATGCAAGTCAATCTGGAACAACAAAGAACTATTTCCACTCTATCAGTACTCAAATGCATTCTTGATACACAAGTGTTGAAAAAGACATGGGGTAAGGAATACTTCAAATATTTGGTTAAGTGGCAACATTGACTAGTAGAGGATTCTTGGCTCACTGAACTAGGGATCATTAACCTGGGTCATACTATTGTTGATCTCATGTGTAGGAGATCATGATCTTTTCTCTACATGGGGAGTCTGATGCAGGGGCACTCACTTCCTTTATGGGTTTTTGATATTTCATTTCTTCTCATTTTGGTTGCATTTTATTTCTCTTTTTGTTCTTGTCATAGATTTGTGTGAGTTGGTCCATGTTTCTGATCCTAACTTAATTGTGATAGGAAGATGTGATCTCAACTATGTGTGATGGTCCATGTTTTGGTTCTTGTATTAACTATGACGGGAGGTTGTGTCCTCAATGGAGTTCGATGTAACAAATATTGATCGATAGTTGCACTCAGGTGGCAATCGGTTACAAAGGTTTGTGGTGGCAGTTGGTTACACAAGCCATGTTGGTAGTCATTTACCAACCAACTCTATTTTGTAAGGCATATATTGGCAAATTGGGGGTTGGTCAAGATAGGAAAATAATCGGTCGAAGAGAAGAATCACACAACAAGTATAAGTTGGTTGGGTGTCATTGATATGAAGGGTTGAAAGGACCATTAAGGTGATCGACTAGGGTAGTCTACAAGGAGTTTTTTTTGTGTTTCTAGATGTTGACATACCAATTGTTGTGTGAAGCAAATCTCCTTGTAATAAATGGTGAATCAAACAGGAATAAAATCTCTATTGTTCTATTGATGCACATGTGGGATGTCAGAATGAGCACCATCTATTTTTGTTATGTTTGTCGTAGACTATTGATATTCTAATTGTTATTCTTGGCTAATACATGAACTTACTATCATTATGTCCCCATTAGTTATTTGCAATTTCTTGTGTTCTTAATTTCTGAGTGACCAACAAGGCATGTCATCAGCAAGCCACCCACAACTGAGGTAGAGGTGCCAACAATCTCCATAGAGGCATCGGCAAAACCTCCACCTAACACTGAGGGAGTTGAAGCATGAAGAAATAAAAAATTTAGTCCTGTGAACAAATACCAACAACAACATCATTCGTGGCACTAACAAGAGGGGGGAATCCTCCCAAAGAAGGAACATGCTCAATCAAAACATATTAGGTGGGAGAGTCATTGAAGGGTGCAACATGGGCCATGTTTCTTGTCTTGTTGTTTTGAAATCTCCACCCAACATTGAGGGAGTTGAAGTAGGAAGAAATGCAAAATGATCCTTGTGAACAAATTCCAATGAAAAAATCATTTATGGCACCAACACGAGGGGAGGAATCCTCCTATAGAAGAAGCAAGATCATTTAGAACAAAATGGTCTAGAGAACCACTGGAGGGTACAACATGGGCCATATTACTTAGGCCATTGCTATTTTGAATTGATTATATTATTTTTTGGGCAATAATGACCACATAAAAAATAGATCTTCTCTAGACAAATCTAGTATGTTCTTTCAATATAATGCTTGAGAGGATCCTTCATAATCTATTTACCATGGCCTTAACCATGATCTTGTAAAGAGTGTTACATAAGAATATGGATCTCAATTCATCCAAACATGATGCCTTCTCTTTCTTTGTGATTAAGGTGATGAAGATGTTGTTTATCTCTTTCAAAAAACTACCAAAATTTGTGGTAGATTCAGGTGCATCTACAAGTTCATCACTGAAAATATGCTAGCACTTTTGAAATAATTTTGTCAAGAAACCATCTAGTCCAGGAGCATTATTAGGGTGGAACTTCTTGAGAGCCTCCTCAATCTCGACCTTCATGAATCTTTCCTTAAGAAAATTGTTTTGTACCTCATATACTATGTTTGATATATGGTGTAGGAACTCCTATTTATTCTTCCAATCTAAGCCACCCTAATTGTTTAGCACATTGTGAAAATAGGTGACCAGCTCCTTACAAATTTCCTTAGGATCCTCAATGAGCAATCTATCCCCTCTCTTAATCTTGAAAATATTGTTTATATGGTGTCCTTTACTTTGTCATGTTGTGGAAGAACTTAGAGTTTTTGTCTCCTTCATCCATCTAGGTCTCTCTCGATTTTTGTCACCAAAAAGTTTCTTCCTTTGCCAAAATATCCTCATAGTCTCTTAGAAAATCCTTTTCTTTTAGGAATTTGTCTAAGTCCATCTCATACTATACAATGTCATCATGTAGCTAAGCCAATGCCTCTTATAGGCCTTGTTTCATGGTAAAGATGCTCTTTAAATGCTTCTTATTCCACTGCAGTAGTTTATGCTTTATGGATTTTAAATTTTCTATGAAGTAAAAAAAAAAATTATCCTGAGAATTGTTCATCCTTTCACCAGTTGTCCATTAATTCATACAATTTCTTCATCCACATATTTTTAAATTTAAAAGAAGATAATTTCATAGGCTTCTTGGCTCCTATCACCATCAATTGGACTAGATAGTGATACAAACTAGAGCATGGAAGGGTATATGCCTTCAACCCAAAGGGGAATATTATCAGGTTCCCAAGGAAAAAGAACCTATCAAGTTTTTCTGCAATATGGCTAAAGCCCAATCCTCTGTTGTTCCATGTGAATGACCCATTATCTAATTCAATCTCTAGTAAATTGTTCATCTCCACCAATTCTTGGAAGTATATTTGTAATTAATTCATTTTGTGAATTCCACTCCTTTTATCTTTGAGATGCAGGACGACATTGAAATCCTCCAAACTATTGCATGTGGATATGGGTTGTTCATGAGAAATTGATTTAATTCCCTGAATATATTTTTTTTCTTAGGACACATGGAGAGGGGCCATAATTGTTAATTAGAAGAAATCTCAAGTTAGCATAGGCACTTCTCATTAATCCTCCAATATAATCCTTTCCCTTTACAGTCTTTTCAAACAACACTAAGCCCAGTTCCATATGACCAGTAGGCTACCAGAGGCCCCATCTGATATAATTTCCTCCAATTTCCAATTATCAATCTTGTTATTGAAGAGGTCCAATTCATCTTTCGTTAGTTTGGTCTCCTGAAGAAGCATAATTTTTCTATAACACTTTGTGGGACACAATTGCAAGTTGGCTAACTACATGCAGGGTGACGAGCATGAGAGTGAGCCACTTGTCACTTGGGTACTACTTTAGAGAGGTGAGTTTGTGAAAACCTCTCAAAGGTGAACCATAGTGATGTGGAATTTCTTTTGGAGTTAGTGGGATTTGGAATATTGCTAAAATGGGACTATGACAATCACTCAAAATGAGTAGGAGTCAAAACGAGGTCAAAATTGGCAGTTTGCATTATTTTCTCTAGTAGGATGTCATGCATGTCAAGATGACTTATTATTTGCATAAAATATAAAATTCATTAAAAATAATTAATTTAAGATAAATTTAAAGATGGCTTAAATTAACCACTTAAAAGAGAGGATATAAATTATTAAATAAAGTGTTGCTAGGTCATGGTACAAAAATGCGTCTAAAAAGGACACTTATCAATATTTAATAACTTTGAGAAATATTAATTTTTAAAAATATTATGTTCTTTCACCAAAATTAAGTTGTATTTATTTAGTGTTCATTCTCTAGAAGGATTTGGCATCTTTGCTGGGAAGTTTGAAATCAAGCTTGTTTCCATTCTTCCTCATTAGCTAAGTTTTGGGATCACTTGGCTCATACATCAATTAAGAACTCTTTTCTTCAGGTTGCCTAGGTTATTGGGCTTTCTTTAATTGTTTGGCATCTTTGGCTAAGATGGAACTATAGGATATTTCGAAAACAAAATTGGTTCAACAATTCTGGAGAAAAAATTTTTATACACTTTAGCAGACAATCTTGGCTAAGTGTGATCTTTTTGGTGCAGTGGATCCTAGTGATGTGGGAATTTTCCAAAGATTGGGATTTTCTGATCAAGCAATTTGTACTTCTATTGGTGTGGGATGTAAGAAAGTTAAGAAAAATAGATGTAGACAATCTATAAGGAAGATTGATGGTTTCCTCCTCAAGGATTTTTGAGGATAAATACTAATGGCTCTTCTATGGGGAATTTTGGTCATACAGATATGGGTGCTATTGGTAGAGATAGTTCTGGTGATGTTAAAATTTTTTTTTCTATTTATAAATATTCTTAAATAAATAATTTTATGGAGGCTCTCACATCTTGTTTGCTATGGAGAGAGGTTGTGATCTTGGTTAGACAAAAATTATGTTTGAATTTGATTCAAAATTGGAGGTGAATATGTTGAATGAGCAACACATGGATGATCCTAATTATCATTTAGTTGTGGTTATCCAACAAATTCTAAGGTTGAGTAGGTTTTTAGAATATGTCAATTTTTATCATATTTCTAGAGAGTGGAATAGAGTAGCAAATTTCCTAGCCAAATGGGCATCTGATGGAATGCAACGTTGGACTATTGTTGATAGGGGATAATCGCCTTTAGATTTATCTCATGTATTTGTGAAATTAGTTGAGGAGGAGAGGAATGGGTATTTTTTTGACTCTTCGCACGACTATTAACCATTCTTGCTTTGTAATTTTAATTTGTGTTTAAGAAATTTTTACCCCCTTTGTAAAAAAATTCATATTTTCAAAAGGCCCCTACATAATTTTTGAAGCAATCACAACATTTCAAGATTGAAAGCGGATTCATTCTCTTCTCATCCAAGGATGAAAACCTTCAAGATTTAATAAGCTTTGAGAATGAAAACCTTTCTAATTTTCAGTACAATTCCACATAGAGATTAACAATGTTCTTTAGCATGCAAAGATTTCAAGTTTGCTAGTTTTAGTTTTGGGTTCAAAATTTGGTGTTTATCGTTGCTTCAAGTTTTGGATTTTAGTATTGGTTTATGGTTTTAGTTCATTGGATTTTCAGCTTGTGGGCATATTGTAACACCAAATTCTATAGTTTTAATGTGTCTCTAGTTTTCTAGTCATTTCAGTTTGATATGTGAATCTATTTGTTTTCATCATTATAATATTAGATAACATTTTTGTATACAAAATAAAATTTGATTTTACATATATGTTTACTAGGTTGTTCAAACATAAAATATTATTTTCATATAAGATTATTTAAGTATTATTAATTTAACATTATTATGAATATAGAGAGAGAGAATGTAAGGAGGTTGTCGTACCGCATTGTTTGATCACAACAAAGGTTGCCAAATCATATTTAAAAATAATTGCATGCATTGGGAGGTCCATTTTTGAATTAATATTGATTCCTACCATTGTGTATCATCATTGGACACATAGATGGTTCTCAACTACTGCTTGAGTTACTCTTTTTCATTCTGTGATCTAGGGTCTACCTATTTAAAGGTGTTTTTTCATACATGGATCGTTCAAAGTTTCTTAAAGAGTTTGATGCTCTCTCTAGCAAATTTATTTGAAATTATGATTTTCTTCCTTCTAAGTGGAGTCTAGTTAAGGGGGAATCTATTTGAAGGGCCTTGGTATAAGGGTGGGCTTGGTCTTCACTTAACAACTTTGAATAGGTAGTTTCTTGCTGCTAGATCGTACTCACATTGGTGTATGAGCCAGGATAAAGTTTGGACTTATATTCTATCTCTTAAGTATCTTGGGGGGGTAGATAGTGTTGATGTTCCTAGATTTAGTCTCGAAGGACAAGGATCTATGATATGGAACACTCTCAAAACTAGGGCTTGTCTTATTAAGTAGGGACTTTTTTAGATCTATTACAAGGGTTTTGATGCTTTGTTATGGGTTGACTCTTGGGATGGGTGTCCTCCTCTTCTTTCTGAGTATCCTCATTTGTGATCCTTAAATGCTCATCTAATTGGACTTTCTTGGAATAGGGTGGATGATTACAAGTTGGTTTAGCATGTGGGACAGGTGATTGTGTGCAAGTGGAAAGATACTCAAGATTGACCTTCTAGTGGGATGGAGGGGGAGCAACATGAGTTAGCTTGGATCCTTGCGAATAGGGAATGCATGTCTCTTTTGGAGGAGGATCTATGAGATTGTGGTAAAAATCCATTTGGTAAGGTTTCAGTGGCATTTGGCTATTTGGAGTTGGATAGACAATGTTTTAGGAGGCTTGGCATTCCGTGGTGGAAACAAGTGTGGCAAAAGTTTTCTTGGCCCAAATATATATTTTTTCTTTCGTTGGTGACTCAAAATAGATGTATCACTTGGAATAATTTACGGAAAAGATATTTCCATGGGCCATCTATTTGTATGATGTTCCATAATAGTGAGGAGTGATCTTCTAACATTTTTTATCAGTGCTCTTTTGCTAGGGAGATGTGGCATCTTTGGTGGAATGTTTGGAATCAGCTTTGTTTGCATGTAACATCTTTGGTTGATTTTTTGGATTGCCTTGGATTTCCTCCAATTTCAGCCTCTTTTTTGCAAGTTTCTTGGGAGTTTGGGCCTTCTTTCATTTTATGGCATCTTTGATTGGATAGGAACTAACGAATATTTCAAGGAGAAAATTTAGTTTTTATGTAACTATGGCACCAAATAATTTGTGATCTTCATGGGACAATTCAGAGTAAATGTGACTTCTCTTTTCTTGTAGCCCCTACTGATTTTGATGTCTATCAGAGCTTGAGCTTCACTATTCCAAGAATTGGTTCTCTTGGTTCAAGGAAGAGGCATAGGTAGGTCAAGGAGAAAATTGCTAGAGAGGATGGATGGTGCCCTCCTCCTCCTGGAGTTCTCAAGATTAATATTGATGGTTCTCCTAGAGGGAATCTTGGTCTAATAGGGATAGGAGGTATTGGTCAAGATTGATCTAGACAGGTTTATTGTTTCTTTTCTGTGTATAAAGGATTTTATGCCAAACTTTTTATGGAAGTCCTTTCTATTTGGTATGTGTTATAGAGAGAATATGGTCAGGGTTGGAGAAGGGTTATATGTTAATCTGATTCATACGTGATGGTGGTTTCTATGCTGACTGGGAGTTGGTTATATGGGGTTAATTTGCAGATAGCTCAGGTTCTTCAATAGATTCTCAGTTTGAGTGAGTTTTTTTATTCTATATCTTTTTTTCATATTCCTAAGTAATGAAATGGTATAGTGGATTGTTTGGCTAAGTGGGTCTCTAATCGTTTGGAGGGATGGAATAGTTTTGATAGGAGTTCTTTGCCTTTGGATCTTTCTGGTGTGTTAGATCAATTAGTGGACAAGGATAGGGTATTTTAGTGGTTGGCCTCTATTGAGACTTCCAATTTTGCTTCTTTGTATTTGTTCTTTGTGATTAATACATTTTTACCCTAAAAAAAAGAACTAAATTGAGATGAGTTAGTGAGCTTGAATTAATCTCATTAATCAGTCTCTATAAGTATGCCCTTTTGTCATCTCCCACGTTAGTATGTTAAAATTTATCAACTATATTTTAGGTTTAGGGTGCTTAATATAGTATTTTTTTCTCATTAATAACAACTAAATTGAGATGAGTTAGTGAACCCCATTTTTTTCCATTAATTAGTCTCTATAAGTATACCCTTTTGTTTATCTCCATTTTCAATATTTTAAAATTTCTTAACTTTATTTTAGGCTTTAGGGTCCATCAATAATGACTTGCTGATAGAGTTTTACCTTTACTTAGCTCCAAGGCTCTCCTTTTCTAATCATTCATCAAATTTTGTGGCTAGTGATTTATGTTATATGATTATTTTTCTTTATATTGTTGACTAGCATTTAGTTTTCTAACACTATGATAGTTTTCTAAAATGACTATTCCTTGAGTAATTTCCCACTCATTGTAGTTTCTAATGTGTATACATAAAAATCTTTGTTACAAAGAATTTGTTATGTAGATCTCAAGTATCACCTTAAGTAACAATTAATGTTGATCATGTGATCTGAGTTTTTATGAGCTATTAGATCAACTTTAGGGAGTTCGTACAAGCCATTTAATTATTTTAATACATAGAGCCATGTGTAGTTATGTCTCTAAGTTTCAAATATTTTTAAAAACAAAGAAATTTCTTTAGTATATATATTATTTTTAGTGATTCTTTAAATTTACACTAGATTATATAAATTTATATTATAGATTATGTAAATTTGTATTGTATATTGTTTAATTTTTTAATCTCCATTGAAAACATATACAAATTTTTTAAATGTTAAATATTTTTAACTCCTACACTTTGCAAATTTATTAGCAACATAAATTTCCTTATATAACTTCCTCAAGAGTAGTCACAAATTGGCCAAAAGTAACATAGAACTCTACACTAAATACATTAAATCAAACCTGAGATGATTTTTCTAATCATGTTTAACATCAAAATAAAAATCATCGTAACTAATGTAAATATTTAAATATGCCATGTACAAAGGCTAAGCCATCTCTCTTTTATAAAAAATATTAAATCCTTCCAAGCATGAAAACTCTATAGAAGAAGTGAGATTTTATTTTGGAGGGCAACATATCATTGAGCTTGTTTAAGTGTTCATAAATGGTAGTTCTATTATCCCCTCCATGAAGGAGAGATCAAATGTGCTAGGAGTTTCAATACATCCTCAAATTTCAAGTTTGATTTGGTTCTCAAGTTGTTTAGAATTTTCATGCATATGGCTTATGATGTTGATTGTATTTTGCATACCTTCCTGGTAACTCATAGCTTCCATGTTTGTTGTTGTTTAGCATTGTCTTTCTTCATGTGTGTAATTGTCTTATGTAGTGAGCTTATTGGATCAGTCATTATATGTGATTATGTATTTTGTATCTTGGTAAAATGTGATACAATTAGTGAATTAAGGATGTAATTTTCTTTTCTTTCTTTGCAGTCCCTTGTTGGACTACTGATTATTTATTGTATTTTCTCTTTCTTTGATCAATACAAAAGAAAAGTGACCTATTGGTAGCATTTACTAAGGTTTCTACTCTTGCACAAAGTGTCATAACTATGATTGAGAAATGAAAGACTAAAAATATTACACAGTGTTTCAAGCCCATTTCACCAAGTTAGACATAAATGAAAAAAGAAAATTGAAGCACAATACATGTCGATTAGTTGCAAGAAAATTGAATGTTCATCGGGTTTCCCACACTCATGATGATGTTAGATGGATGAAAAATGGATAAAGAATGATGATAAATATTATATCAGGTCCTACAATTCTATACAAGTTAGCTACATCCATCCCTTGCTTCTAATTTTTTAAGAAGAAAATTGATTTTCAACAAAAAATTGAAAGTTGGCCATTCATTATTTAAATGAAACATATCAATAAAGGTGTAGGTACTTAATTGCAGCCTTGCCCTAGTGGTGGAGAATTTGTGGTCTTGACAGAGAGGTCAAAAGTTTACATCTTATAGGGGATAAGGGATGTGTGACTCATTTGTAGCACAGTTAGGTGCCTCTCACAAGGAGTATTGGGTAGTCCTATATTTGTATAAGCATTTATTGACCCATATATAGATTGTCAATCATTGTGGAGTGTAAAAGATTCTTTCTTTCGTTCCTTCCCCATGTGATGACATGCAAGTTTCAAGTTGGTTGTGATTTGTTCCATAGATAGAATTAACAAAAATAGTGAAATAATATGAATGAAATGAAGGGATTTTAATGATTTTCCATGAAATCACACATTTTCATGTTGTTTTTTGTGCTATGAATCTTGATCAACAGACCTAGACTTGTCCCTTTGTGAAGCTTTGCCTCCTCAAATAGATAATTCAAATGACTCACCTTTAAATTATTTTGAAACTAAATATGGATATCATCATATGTAATACATTCAATGATGAAGTGTCATTGAACCATCCATTTGGTGCAAAAACTGCAAGTTCTTTCTTCTCACTCTTATGTCTAAGATGATGAGAATCAGTCCTTAGTTGTATAACTAAAATTATATATTTTTCCTTAATTGTAGCCCTCAAACAAAATATTTTTTCATCACATTCCAACATAGATTTGAACTCTTTGAAATAACGTTCTTTTTTATAGCCAATATATTTTGCTCACATTGAACTCCTAAATTTTCTAGCACAAAACTTTTTTTTAGTAAAAATTAATTTCTTTGCTTCCATAGTGTTGTATTTTCATCAATAGTAGCTTTGTTTCAATTTCATTGTGATTAGGTTTTGGTTTTATCCTATTTGTAGTACCCCTACTCGTTTGAACTTATTAGACTCATATTTTATTATTGTTTACTTTCAGTGGATACATTACCATGATGTGTTATTCAAACTTATATGATATTATTTCATGCTCTATCTAGATATGAGATGCATAATTTATTTGCAGTATTTCAGTACTTATGATTTATGACATTTTATGGATTATTGCTATGTATTGACACCTTACTTTATCTATGCAATGTGAAATTATATGTTGTGTGTCTGCGAGTGTATTGGATGCAAGGGGACGATTTTCCTTCACTCACTCCAGTGAGACAGGGAACGTCGTGATTCTCCTTCATCGGTGTGCATGTCGTGTTTTCTATATTGTATATATGCATGTGTGGTTCGGTGATGCAGGATATTGTAGGTACTAGTACCGGGTAGGTACGGGGTATCGTCTCCACCTAGCTTCACAGGTCTAAGTGTGCCTTATATTGTCCGATGGAAGTGGAGGAGGTAATAGTTGACCCTATTTTACTCAGTTACACTCTTGTGAGTGTCGTCAGTTGGTCGTCTTGTCTGTTTGTTTCCTGTATTGTCGTTTGACTTTTCTAAGTCTTTGCTTGGGTTTGTTTTGTTTGTGTGTTTTAGTGGATTTAATTAATTAATTAAATTTATGGAGTTATCTCATAGTTGGTATTTTTAAATTATATGTTTTATGCATTGAGATTATAAATTTAATTAATTAAAAGAAGTTATTAAGTTGCAAGTTGCATGATATTAGAAATAATTTTTATTTAAACTTTAGTGAAAAATTAAATTAGATTAATTTCATTTATTGTTTACTAGAATTTTAAATAAATTAAAGAATTAATTAGAATTAAAGTATTGCTTTAATTTTTTTATTTAGAAAATTAATTAATTTACATGAGACAAGAAAAGAAAGAAAAATGATTTTTAATTATTGCATGTTAACTTATCTTTTGTTAGAAAATTAGGAAAATTGCTTTTATTACTAAAATTAATTATTAGGGTTTTTTTGGGAAAAAATATATGCAACCTAGAATTTTAGTTTAAAAGGGGAATATGTCTTTATTTTTGGAGGAGATAGGAAATAGGTCAGGGATTTAGGTGAAGATAAATTTATTTGGAAGCTTGTTGAAGGATTGGTTCTCTTCTACAAATTTCTTCCAGGTTGGGTGGCTTCGTTGATTGTTTGTTTTAAAGAAAATATTTTATTTCTTTCTTCTTTTTGAATGATGCGTGTGTTAAGATGTATGAAAAATTTAAAAATCTAAAATCCTGTCTGATTCTTGGCTAAAGTCCATTCCTGAAATTAATTTTAGTTTGTGGAAAGAGATTATTTCCTAGGTGTTTGTAGATTAAATTTTGTGAGGTTTTGGAAGGATTATTCTGGCAAAATTTTGCCAAGATGTTTAACTGTGCATAAAAAGTTGTAAGTGTTGGGAGAAAATGGGGTTTACCAGAGAAAATATTCCCTCTTGTTTGGTATTGGTTTTGATAATTTTGGACTGTGATTGTATTCCCTGTACTATCTCCGAGTTATTATTCTAGATGATTAATTAAGTTTATGTATCCCTGTTTTATCTGTTAAATTATGCAAATTGCCATAGGAATAAATTTATTTATGAAATAGATTTATTGTTTTTTATTAAATTTTATGGGAAACTTGTATTAATTAAATTTTGGGGATTAAAATCTTAATGTGTTAATTATTTTTGGGAAATTATTTTTATTTAATAAAATTGGGGGAAAATTTTTAATGGTTTTCATTTTGTGTGTTGGGGGAGGTGGCAACTTGCTACCCCAAGGTAGCACCTACTACCGTGCGGGACCAGTATTTGATACAACATATGGCATCTTGGATTGGAAATAAGTTTGGAACCAGTATTTGAGTATTTTTAGCTCATAGTTTTCTAATATCATTTGATGGTTTCATATATTGTATATCCTATATATATTAGGTGCATGAGATGAAGGTTGTGTGGAAGAGTCTTATGGCTATTGATTTACCTCTAGATCTCTATTTGGTGATACTATTGTTAGAAGCTTTCTTTGCAAGTATAATGCATTCTATTTTTGATTTCTGAATAATATATTTGTATCTTTTGGAGTGTTGTTTTTTCTCTCGAAAGGGTTTTCCCCATGTAAATCACTATGTTGTGGTATAAATGTAATTTATGTTTATCACTATTAAGTTTTTGGAACTATTCTAAATGTCTAAAAAAAATTTGCAATACCTCCCTCGCCCCTTCAAATTTGGTGTAGGAATTTGTTTTTCTACCTCAACTTCCTTGTACATGTTAGAGAAATTAGAGTTGTACTTGAGAAAAGGTTCACATAGTTGATGTCCAGAACATGAGAAAGTAAATATTGCATATGACTAGCATAGACCTATTGCTTATTGCGGTTAGGTGTAGGTTGTGATGGTATTTGAGTAGGCTATGGATGTGTAGTCTTAAGTATGATGGTTGGATATAAAAGTGGGGATTACAATTGTTGTGGGAAACCTATATTAGGATTATCCAATGGATGATTATTGTTCTATTCCTATTGTTGTTATCAATTTGACTAGGGTATTTGCCAATTAGGATGCTAACCTTGGAATTTATAGGGAGGCCAACCCCTAGGAGGATTGTTCCATCATGTAGAACCATAGTTCATCCAACTTGGAGCAGGTTAATTTTTTCATGGAATAAAATTTGAATAGGACATATTATAAGATAAAGGGTCTCAGGGAATACCTTGTCTCTAGTTCCATGACTTTCATTGGTCTAGGTAGATAACCTAGCCATCTTCATCTTCTAAAGTCTTAAAATCAGATCTATCCTCTATTCTTTCAATCCTCTTACATTTGTAGTTATTTTTCTTATGGTGGCTATGAGGGCAATATTCAATCAATACAACCTCTACTTCTTTCTTTTTATTTATTGCTTGCATTGTATCCAATTGAGTGGTCATGTGATTAATGATGTATTACTTCATGTTTGTGAATAGCTTTCTAATCTACATCCATGAAAATCATGTAGCCATATTTGAAGTGAGTCCTCTTAAGTTGTGGGCCTTCTTCATTATTGATCTGGAGTAGTTTTTAGAAAGTTGGTAGAGATCATCCCAAGGAAATTGAGAGATGTCTCGTCACCCTATCAAGTCCAATGCATCTAGAAAATTATCATTGGCTCCTCTTAGAAAGATAAACTTGAGAGAGTTTTCTCCCAAACTTTTATGCATGTATATCTATATGCTATATAAGAAGTAAATTCCTATATAGTCCTTTCTTACTCATTCTAAAAATGTCATTACCTTACATATCCACTCCTCTATAGTAGTCTTTATATTTATTAAGAAATTTTGATTTCATTGAAGCCTAATCAGCCGCCACATCTCCTGCCAAACCCATTTAAAACTTCTCAAGGAAAAATATTTTATAGTAGTAGGAAATAATTTTAAATTATGAGAATTTGTGTTGTAGTCATAAGTATGGCATAAGACATAAAATTCAAAGGCAAAGGTGTCTAGATCTTCTATGTTAAGCTTATGTAAATTTGGGAGAGTTGAGGGTGGTATGTTCTTAAGAGCAACATTTGTCTCCTAGTTTACTATAGGAAAATAAAATGTGGATGTTTGATTATTTGTGTTACTTACATCTCCCATATCGACCCGAGGTGGAAAGTCATGTGGTTAGTTGTAACTTACTTGAAAGGTGTGTAATGGTGGAGGAGATTGATACATTGGATGTATTTCTGCAACATTTGTTGAATTAAATGAGTTGTTGATATTGGGAAGTAACCTTGCAATAACCTTCCTTCTTCTATGCATGCAAGAAGTGTTGTCCCTATTTTAGCATACTTGCACGTGATTAGTAACAAGTTTGGATGTTTGTTTAAATTCTAAAGATCCTAGATACGGAAAATAATGAATTCTACTCGAAAAGTATGAAAGGATACTGAACAACCAAAATAATTTCATAGCTTGACACTATCCCCGACAATGACACCAAAAATGTAGAGCTCCCTATGTCCACTTGTGATTAAGGTTGACCTAATAGTTTCTATGACTTAGGGACCAATTATCCAATACTAAGAAAACCTTAAATAAAATACCGATTACATTTAGATTTTACTAGGGATGTATACTTGAAATGGGTTTGTATTGCATGTGCACTATGACTCTACTAGTTTGTTGTCCTAGCTTGCCTACAAATATTGTAATAAAGAAAATTACAAGAAGGTAATTAACTGAAAAATAATAAAAATTGATAATAAAACAATACATCAAGAATAAGTACAATAAAGGCATTCAATAGTAACACTTACAATATGCTAATAAAAAAAATTATTACACGATGAAAATTGAGATAATCATAATTTTATGGTACAGCTAAATTAGGTATAACAATAAAAATCAGATAAATGAGAAGATAAGATAATTATCCTGACAAATCATATTATATATATTCATTCAAATGTATACATGCTAGACTATCATACAAAATTGCATGAAAAAAGAGACATTAAGCATTAAATATTTTGGTTATGCTTGAGCTAATTTATAATCTACATTCAACTAACTCATCCTATAAATATTTGGCACTCATTCATTTCATCTAGGAAGATAATTTACTAACAGCTCAAGAAAACATAAATGAGTTTTAGAGTTAAAATAGGACTATACCACATAACAACTTCAAGACATTAATACCCATTTTCAACAACATAATAGAATATTAAATTCCAATACTTAAGATAGAGGGACCTACATTTGAATAAGTCTATAGATAAAAAAATTCTTAAATAACTCTAAATAAGCATACCATCATTGACTTATTCAAACTATATTTTGCCCATAGTTGTAGGAACATGTATAGGGTTTTGTTCCAGGAATCGCTTTAGCGAATCAAATTGATAGGTTGGATAGCATGTAGTACATAAAACATCACATATAGAATTAATTATACAAATTTGTCATATTCCACATATAATTTTAATCATTTATATATTATATTCATCATTCATTTTAAGTAATATATTATAGTGCTCATAATTGCCTTAGATGATGGAAAGTGTCAAGTTCAAAATACAATTTTGCAAGATATTAAGCATAAAAGTCTTAACTAAAGTTCTAAAAAGGTCATAAAATAAATCAAAATATAGGTCCATTAGGGTATAGGTTTAGATTGGGAAGGTGATTCTTAGTATCACAAATCTACTTTTGGGTATTGTTTCTCACTTTGTTTTTCTCTAGTTTGTTGACTAAGTAAGAAGCGATTTGTGATTTTTCTTTCCTTGGTATGGGTTGTGCATTGAGGGGAATTTAATTCTACCATTGAGGTAATTTGGATATATAATATTCTTTCTAAGCTCACTATTCCACTTAGAAATCCTACAACCATGTTTTTTAATAATTAAAATGCGATACATATGTCAAGGAGTCTAGTTCATCGCCATTAGATTAAACATATTGAAATACATATGCACTATATCTAGGAGTTGATTTACGAAGGCAACATTGATCTTAAGTACTATTCTGCATCAAAGAAGATTGTAAACATCTTCACCAAAATGTTTAGTGAAATTATTTTCTTTCATCTACAAGCTTTGTTGGGGGTGTAATAGGTATCTACTTCAAGAGGGGCTTCATAGTCCTTCACTCTCTCTCTCTCTGTCACAACCCTCCTTTATCATTTTTTTTGATTTAAATACAAAACTTTATTTATACTCTTTGGATGAATTATTGAATATTGTAAGGGAATAAATTAATAAACCACACACACATGGAAAATGCATATATATTTTAATTTAGTTATTTAATTTCCCTCACATTAAGGCACATGTTGTAGGAGGAATAAGAAGCTTCTAGAGGCTTCTCCACCTCCTTGCATGTAACTCCTCCCACTAAGCCCAATTAATTTGCATGGAGGCCAAATTGGGAGAGAATCTCATTTTTTTTCAATTTAAAATTAGGTAGTGGGAATTTGAAATTTGCTTTATAAAATAGGTACAAGTTTCAAAAGAAAAGCTAGCTATTCCATAAGAAAATTCTGCAATTTTCTCCTTTGTAGTCCATTTTTCATTTGCAGCCAAGGTTTTGTTGGGAGGATTTCTCTTCAATTTGGAGGATCAAGGAAGACTCTACACCATTTTTGCAAGCATCCAGGTTCCTTCAAGCTTAGTTTGTGCATCTTGTTCTTGTTGTAGATTAGATTAGATTATTTTATGAAAATGAAATTCATTCGTGAAATTAGTTTCAGACTTTGATAAGAATTAGATTAAAATGTTTTAAATTGTTTATTCATTGTTTGGATTCTTGATTTTGGAAAATAAATTGTTGATTCATTATTCAGATTTTGATAAAATTTAGTTCAGATTTGGAGTAGATTAAAATGTTTGATAGAAAGAAAAATAAATTTGTTGATTCATTGTTTCAAACTTTGATAAAATTTAGTTTTAAATTTTGGAGTAGAATAGAACAATTGTTGATTATTAGTTTCAGATTCTTGATAAGGAAGTAGATTAAAATTGCTTGACAAAGAATTAGATTCACTGTTTTTTTTTTTAAAAAAATAATGTAATATTAAATCTAGATCCAGATTTAAATTGTTCCTCTTATTCTTTTTGATTCTTGCTAAGAAGAACCATCTTTCATCTCTCTGGTTATTGTTATCCAAATCTCATTTAAGGAGTATTCTTATTATTATTTTCTTTTTGAAAACTCTTTGTGGATTGAATAAAGAGCTCACTGAAATTACCAGTTGAATAAATCCTCCTGGACTCTGAGAATAACCCTGGAAACAAACCAATTTCCTGAGAAGTCTGACAACAACTCCCTTCCTGTAATGGCTGGATAAATCTTTCTCTCTCTCTTTCTGTGATTCTGATTTTAAAAAAAAATATATATATACATACATTAAAGGTCTGGTTTCTGTAAGGAGACAAACCAAGAATTACTCAGTTATTTTACCTGTTCTTACCTTCTTGAATAAAAATTATCCTGTAGAGAATTTGAAACCATATATATATTTATATATATATATATATATATATACAAATATATATATATATATATATACATATATAGATTATATAACCCCATTGTCAATTTGCAATTTAAATGATACATTATCAATCACTGCGTACGCACAGACCCCAAAATAACCGCACGTACGCACAGACCCCGAAAATAACCATACGAGCGCAGAAAGGCGTTACCGTAAGCCGGCAGGGTTAGTGGTACCCCCACTACCCTGCGGTCACTGCAAGTGGCCGCAGGGGAGTGGAGGGGACCACGTGGCCCCGTCAACCCCTACGGGCCTGCACATGCAGGACCGTAGGGAGTGGCGGGACCCGTGGTCCCCACCCCCGGTTCTATATACAATAATTAAAACGAGATTGCCATAGGAAATTTCGATGGAAGTTTAACATTCGATTTAACATTTAAGTATTTTTTTTGTGTATCGTTTTAAATTAAAATTAAATTAATTTCTTTTTTTTTATGTACATTTGTTTAGCTAAATTTAATTTCCTTAAAATTAACAAGAGTTGAATTCAATGTATTATTTCAAATCCTTAGAGAAATGAATGGATTATTTGACCCATAACTTTTGAGATAAGTAAAGTCTCATTATTATTCAATTTGGTCACTCATGAGAAATTTGTAACCTTATAACTAATTAAGTCTTGCGATAGAGAAAAACATTTCTGCATTTTGAATATAAATGACGTTACTTTTGCATTGCATTATGATTATTTCGTATTCCTTAATTTTCATGCGATTACTCGTAAGTTCACAATTATCATTACCATGCCAATACATGTATTAATCCAATTAATTGTAGAATAATGATATTCTTTGTTCAAATAGTATTTAAAGTTTAAAATTATGTACATCCATTTCATAATTATATTCAAGTATGATGTTAGTTTAGAAAACTAAACAAATGGAGTTGGAAAACTAAAACTAGCAGCGTTCGGTATATACGGTGCCTCTGGGTCACGCTTACGGGTAATGCCGTCATGTTGAACTACTGCACTTAACGCCTAATAAAGCTGCATTAACGACGTCTGTGGCATCGTCCCTATAAATCGTCGGGGAGTAATAAGGGACATTTGGAAGTTAAAAATCCAAGGGGCTGGTAATCCCTCTTGGATCGATAATTTAATAAGATAACTTTTAATTGAATTCCACATCCGTTGAGATAAACCATAGTAAACCCCTCTTAGGGATGGTCAAGTTAAGAGCTCTCGTGAAATTTACTTTATTTATTATTTAATTATTCACCTCGAAGGGATATTGGTGATTTGCAATTGGGTGACGCTCATGATAAGAATTAGGTTCTAGTTATTTTGTTAGGCCACAAGCAATGGGCCATCTTGAGCCTTCGCTTAAATGCTACCTTTGTGGGTAGCAACCGCAGAGAAACTGTCTGGGACACTGACCCTAGAAAGGGTTGCGTACCCACAAAAATCAGTTTACATCAAACCATAGATTAGAAAATAGAACTACATACTTTACGCCTTGATCCCGCGCCGAAGCGGGTATGTAGGCAGTCTTGGGACGGAGTTGTCCCTCGTACTCAGGCGTTCGTGGGTGGGGTCTAGGCTTGGTTGAGTAAGAATCCTAATTGAAAGATAAGTTAATCAAATTTAATCCAATGCATACTCAGAAGGAATCTCGTATGGATTCGCTTGACTTCCCGAGGCTTTAAGCCAAATTCCGAGGCAGAATTCAAGCTTGTATTATTTTCTTATTACTCCTAAGGACGGCGACCTCGGTGCATTCTTGTTAGAAGAATGTAGTACTTAGTGAGTGGCTCAGGACCGAATGGTCCCGATGAGTCTAAGTCTCTGGCCAGAGCATCTCCTATCCCGTTTGGATAGATGCCTACCCCGTATGGGTAGATGCCTGTCCCGTATTGGATAGATGGAATTTACGTCCCGTATGGACAATTGCCTAACCCGTATGGTTAGAAGCTCATCCCGAATGGATGATTGCCCAATCCTATTGGATGGATGCCCAGAGTATGCAATTGAATAAAATATAATAAGGAAAAAAAAATATATACTCAATTTTGTTGGATCAATTATGGTGGGTTACTACATGTGGTATCAGAGCAAAGGTTCAAATCTAGGCCTTGTGCTCACTTCAATTTATTCAGCTAAGGGAATGTTTTACAATAATAGGAAATTAAATTTTATTCTACAAAGAAAAAGAAACTAACTACACAATTTAACTTTCAGGTAAAACCTAGAATGGCAAGAGGAAGAGGAAGAGGAAGAGGAAGAGGAAGAGGAAGGGGTAATGGGAGACGTACCAGGAGTCAAAGGGAGGAAAACCATGAGGAAAACCATGAGGAAAACCATGAGGAGAACCATGAAGGAAACCATGAGGAATATCATGAAGAGGATCGACACAACCTAGGGAATAACGGAGATGGGGTTCAAGCTATAATCGACCTTCTAACCGAACAAAGAGATAAAATCAACTTCCTGGAACAATCACTACAGGATCTTAGGGAAAGGCAGAATGACTATGAGAATAGAAGCGGTACCGAGAATGGAAACCCTGGTAGCAATCAAGGAAATGTGATGGGTAAAGGAAAGGAAAATAACATATTAGAACTCTCCAAGGATTTGAAGAAAATCACCCCTCCTAAGTTCGATGGGAGGCAGATTGGTGAAGGGGCTGAGAATTTGCTAAATGAAATGGAGAAATATTTTGAGCTAAGAGATTTCAGCGAAACAACTAAGGCTTTATGGGGCTCCTATCAACTCACAGGGGAGGCGGCTAGTTGGTGGACCAACACCAAGGAACAAAATGGGTATAACAGGGATACAATCACATGGGATCAATTTGTTCACCATTTTTGAGATAGGTGGCTCCCCCAATTGTTCTTTGATGAGAAAGTGACAGAATTCCATAATCTACGTCAAGGGTCCCTATCCGTTCAACAATATTGGGATAAGTTCGCCAAGTTGCTTAAGTATGTGCCTATGTACCAAAGGGATGAAGAAGGCCAAGCAAGGAAGTTCATTTTGGGGCTGAATACCAACATAGGGGCAGAGGTTGATATGCATGGACCCAGAAACATGAATGAAGTACTTGAAAAGTCTCTAAGGCAAGAGAGGAAGATTCAAACACTAGCAGGACGAAACTATAATGGGAACCACTCATTTAAAAGGAAGCAAGAATTCAATGGAAACACTAATTTCAACAAGGGTCAAAGGAATAACTCTTCCGAAAGGAGACCACCGCCTAATCAATATCAAAGGAATGGAAATGATAATAACAGGGGCAATAATAACAGGGGCAATGATAACAGGGGCAACTATAACAGGAATGACCAGTAGAACAGGATAACTTATCCACCCAGGGGAAATGAAACAAGGAATGATCCCCCTAGAAATCAAGGTAGGAGAGGTCCTCCAGGCGGATGCTTTATGTGCGGGGAGAACCATTTTGCTAGAGATTGCCCCCGGATGCAAGGACAAATTAGAGCCAATCAACCCCAACAAGGGCCCCAACAGAGGATTCATGCAGCAGTTAGGAACCAAAGAAGGAGATACCAGAATGTTCCCGTGGAAACTACAGGTACACTATTTGAACGACCAATATCAATTTTAATTGACACTGGATCATCTGAATGTTTCATCTCACCTGAATTAGTGAACAAATATGCATTAAAAGTTAATCAAATGGAGTCATCATGGACGGTTCAATATGGGGATAAGGCAACTAGAGAAGTAACTAAGTGTTTACCAAGGGCAAAGGTACAATTCCCTGAGTTCGAAACAAGGGTAGATCTCTATGTGGCACCCTTAGGACTATATGATGTAATTATGGGAATGAGTTGGTTAGCAGACCACCAAGCTAATGTAGATTGTTATAGCAAAATTGTGGAATGCTTGGACGATGGGGGGAAAAGGGTCAAAATCCAAGGAAAGTTTAAACCCATTAATATAGAAACTATCTCAGCAATGCAATTAAAGAAGGAAAGGAGAAGAGGAGGACAAATCTTTATGGTTGAAATTGATGAAGGAAAGGAGGAAAATACCCCAACTTTTGAAAATACCCCTTTCTTAAAGGAGTTTAGGGATGTTTTTCCAGAAGAACTACCCGGTTTACCCCCTAAGAGAAAGTTTGACTTTTCTATCGAAGTACTCCCGGGAGCTGAACCAGTATCAAAGGCACCTTACCGGATGAACACAACCGAATTACAAGAGCTCAAAATGCAATTAGAGGAACTCTTAGCTAAGGGATTAATAAGGCCAAGTGTATCACCATGGGGAGCGCCAGTTTTATTTGTTAAGAAGAAGGATGGAACCTTAAGGCTATGCATCGACTATAGGATGTTGAACAAAGTTACCATAAAGAATAGGTATCCCTTACCTCGCATAGAGGACCTTTTTGACCAAATGAAAGGAGCGGCAGTTTTCTCCAAGATAGATCTTCGGTCAGGGTATCATCAACTCAGAATTAAGGAAGAAGACATTCCGAAGACAGCTTTCAGGACGAGATATGGACACTATGAATTCACAGTAGTTCCTTTTGGAGTAACTAATGCCCCAGCTGCATTCATGAATCTGATGAATAGCGTATTCCATGACTACTTGGATAAGTTTGTTTTGGTATTCTTGGATGACATTTTGATTTATTCTAGAAATGAAGAGGAACATTTAGCGCACCTACAAATTGTTTTGCAAAGATTGAGAGAACATAAGTTATATGGAAAATTGTCCAAATGGGCCTTCTTTGAGGAAAAGATTCACTATCTTGGGCATATAATATCAAAGGAAGGAATAGCAGTCGACCCAGATAAAATAAAGGCGATAGTAGAATGGCCAATCCCTAAGAATGTTTCAGAAGTAAGAAGCTTTATGGGGCTAGCAGGTTACTATAGGAGGTTTGTGGAAGGATTCTCTAAGATAGCAAATCCCATCACCTCATTGCAAAGGAAGGGCAAAAGATTCGTATGGACCGAGCAAAGTGATAAGGCATTTCAAATCTTGAAGGGAAAACTAACTTCAGCACCCATTCTAAAGGTACCAGACCCAAATGGACACTTCACAGTTGTAACAGATGCTTCTATTGAAGGGTTAGGAGGAGTACTTGTCCAAGATGAAGGGGTAGTGGCTTATGAATCTAGGAAGCTAAAAACTCATGAAGTCAATTATGCACCCCACGACTTAGAGTTGGCAGCAATTGTGCATGCCCTGCAAAAGTGGAGACACTTCTTACTAGGGAAGCCCTTTGAGCTTAAGTCGGACAACCAAGGACTAAAATACATCTTTACCCAACCTCACTTAAATGCCAGACAAAGAAGGTGGTTAGATTTTCTAAGTGAATATGACTTTGAGATTGAATATATTAAGGGAAAAGAAAATAGGGTGGCAGATGCCTTAAGTAGGAGGAGACACTTGATGACTATAGCAACCTTCAAAACCTCTTTCAAAAGGCAAGTAATGGATGAACAAGGACATGACCCATGGTATGAGCAAGTCAAATTAACTATAAGACACAACCTGACCGACCCTAAGGTCGAAGGGTATACATTTGATGAAGATGGGCTACTCAGATATAATAACAGAATCTATGTTCCTAATTCAGGGAATTTAAGGGAAGTAGTCTTATCGGAGGCTCACAATGCCCCTTATTCAGGCCACCCAGGAGTTAACAAACTTTATGCAGATCTAAAGAAATTATACTTTTGGCAAGGGTTGAAAAGCGATATTGTCAAGTATGTAGCTAAATGTTTGGAATGTCAAAGAGTAAAGGCAGAACATAGGCACCCAGCTGGATTGTTACAATTGCACGATGTACCTCAACATAAGTGGCAAGTTATTAGTATGGATTTTGTACAAGGGTTACCCATGTCACCTTCTAGGCATGATGCAATAATGGTGGTAATTGACAAACTCACTAAGGTGGCACACTTTATACCAGGAAATCTGACAGATGATGCACCCACCTTGGCTAGACGTTTCATTAAGGAGATAGTTAGGTTGCATGGAGTACCAGAGAAAATCATATCAGACAGAGATGCAAGATTCACTTCCAGGTTTTGGACCACTCTTCAATCAGCTCTAGGGACTCAACTAAATTTTAGCACCGCATACCACCCGGAAACCGACGGACAGACAGAAAGGACAAATCAGATTATGGAAGACCTGCTTCGTATGTACTGCATGGACCAACAGAGAAAATGGGAAGAGTACCTACCTTTGGTAGAGTTTCCCTACAATAATACATATCAAACATCTTTGGGAATGGCACCTTTTGAAGCTTTGTATGGTAGACCATGTCGAACACCCTTGAGTTGGGATAGTCTTGAGGATAGAGTGATTATTGGGCCAGATATGTTGAAAGAAATGGAAAGGAAAACTAAGGAAATTAGGCAAAGGTTGAAGGAAGCCTCGGATAGGCAGAAAAGTTATACAGATAAAAACAGAACACCAAGGGAGTTTGAAGTAGGAGAGAAAGTCTTCCTAAGGGTTAGGCCACACAAGAGTTCCATAAGATTTGGGAAAAAGACTAAGCTTGCACCTCGTTATGTCGGACCCTTTGAAATATTGGGAAGAATTAATCCAGTTGCTTATCGGTTGGCCTTGCCTCCCCAATTGAGCCGAATCCATGATGTCTTCCATGTATCTCTTCTTAAGAAGTATGTACCTGATGAGAAACACATTTTGAATTGGGATGCCTTGCAGGTCCAAGAAATGGGGGGAATAATGATAGAGCCATTCAGAATCTTGGAGAGGCGCCAGTGCCAGTTGTGCAACAGAGAGGTTGATCAGTGCAAGGTGCAATGGGACCAGTACGACGAAAAGAATGCCACGTGGGAGGATACTAAGGAGATGCAGCAGCTATTTCCCTTTTTATTTTGAACATGAACTATAAACTCTTTTGAATGCATTTAATAAGTGCATCGGGACGATGCACAGATTAAGGGGGGGAGGATGTCACAACCCTCCTTTATCATTTTTTTTGATTTAAATACAAAACTTTATTTATACTCTTTGGATGAATTATTGAATATTGTAAGGGAATAAATTAATAAACCACACACACATGGAAAATGCATATATATTTTAATTTAGTTATTTAATTTCCCTCACATTAAGGCACATGTTGTAGGAGGAATAAGAAGCTTCTAGAGGCTTCTCCACCTCCTTGCATGTAACTCCTCCCACTAAGCCCAATTAATTTGCATGGAGGCCAAATTGGGAGAGAATCTCATTTTTTTTCAATTTAAAATTAGGTAGTGGGAATTTGAAATTTGCTTTATAAAATAGGTACAAGTTTCAAAAGAAAAGCTAGCTATTCCATAAGAAAATTCTGCAATTTTCTCCTTTGTAGTCCATTTTTCATTTGCAGCCAAGGTTTTGTTGGGAGGATTTCTCTTCAATTTGGAGGATCAAGGAAGACTCTACACCATTTTTGCAAGCATCCAGGTTCCTTCAAGCTTAGTTTGTGCATCTTGTTCTTGTTGTAGATTAGATTAGATTATTTTATGAAAATGAAATTCATTCGTGAAATTAGTTTCAGACTTTGATAAGAATTAGATTAAAATGTTTTAAATTGTTTATTCATTGTTTGGATTCTTGATTTTGGAAAATAAATTGTTGATTCATTATTCAGATTTTGATAAAATTTAGTTCAGATTTGGAGTAGATTAAAATGTTTGATAGAAAGAAAAATAAATTTGTTGATTCATTGTTTCAAACTTTGATAAAATTTAGTTTTAAATTTTGGAGTAGAATAGAACAATTGTTGATTATTAGTTTCAGATTCTTGATAAGGAAGTAGATTAAAATTGCTTGACAAAGAATTAGATTCACTGTTTTTTTTTTTTTTAAAATAATGTAATATTAAATCTAGATCCAGATTTAAATTGTTCCTCTTATTCTTTTTGATTCTTGCTAAGAAGAACCATCTTTCATCTCTCTGGTTATTGTTATCCAAATCTCATTTAAGGAGTATTCTTATTATTATTTTCTTTTTGAAAACTCTCTGTGGATTGAATAAAGAGCTCACTGAAATTACCAGTTGAATAAATCCTCCTGGACTCTGAGAATAACCCTGGAAACAAACCAATTTCCTGAGAAGTCTGAGAACAACTCCCTTCCTGTAATGGCTGGATAAATCTTTCTCTCTCTCTTTCTGTGATTCTGATTTTAAAAAAAAATATATATATACATACATTAAAGGTCTGGTTTCTGTAAGGAGACAAACCAAGAATTACTCAGTTATTTTACCTGTTCTTACCTTCTTGAATAAAAATTATCCTGTAGAGAATTTGAAACCATATATATATTTATATATATATATATATATACAAATATATATATATATATATATACATATATAGATTATATAACCCCATTGTCAATTTGCAATTTAAATGATACATTATCAATCACTGCGTACGCACAGACCCCAAAATAACCGCACGTACGCACAGACCCCGAAAATAACCATACGAGCGCAGAAAGGCGTTACCGTAAGCCGGCAGGGTTAGTGGTACCCCCACTACCCTGTGGTCACTGCAAGTGGCTGCAGGGGAGTGGAGGGGACCACGTGGCCCCGTCAACCCCTACGGGCCTGCACATACCGTAGGGAGTGGCGGGACCCGTGGTCCCCACCCCCGGTTCTATATACAATAATTAAAACGAGATTGCCATAGGAAATTTCGATGGAAGTTTAACATTCGATTTAACATTTAAGTATTTTTTTTGTGTATCGTTTTAAATTAAAATTAAATTAATTTCTTTTTTTTTATGTACATTTGTTTAGCTAAATTTAATTTCCTTAAAATTAACAAGAGTTGAATTCAATGTATTATTTCAAATCCTTAGAGAAATGAATGGATTATTTGACCCATAACTTTTGAGATAAGTAAAGTCTCATTATTATTCAATTTGGTCACTCATGAGAAATTTGTAACCTTATAACTAATTAAGTCTTGCGATAGAGAAAAAAATTTCTGCATTTTGAATATAAATGACGTTACTTTTGCATTGCATTATGATTATTTCGTATTCCTTAATTTTCATGCGATTACTCGTAAGTTCACAATTATCATTACCATGCCAATACATGTATTAATCCAATTAATTGTAGAATAATGATATTCTTTGTTCAAATAGTATTTAAAGTTTAAAATTATGTACATCCATTTCATAATTATATTCAAGTATGATGTTAGTTTAGAAAACTAAACAAATGGAGTTGGAAAACTAAAACTAGCAGCGTTCGGTATATACGGTGCCTCTGGGTCACGCTTACGGGTAATGCCGTCGTGTTGAACTACTGCACTTAATGCCTAATAAAGCTGCATTAACGACGTCTGTGGCATCGTCCCTATAAATCGTCGGGGAGTAATAAGGGACATTTGGAAGTTAAAAATCCAAGGGGCTGGTAATCCCTCTTGGATCGATAATTTAATAAGATAACTTTTAATTGAATTCCACATCCGTTGAGATAAACCATAGTAAACCCCTCTTAGGGATGGTCAAGTTAAGAGCTCTCGTGAAATTTAATTTATTTATTATTTAATTATTCACCTCGAAGGGATATTGGTGATTTGCAATTGGGTGACGCTCATGATAAGAATTAGGTTCTAGTTATTTTGTTAGGCCACAAGCAATGGGCCATCTTGAGCCTTCGCTTAAATGCTACCTTCATGGGTAGCAACCGCAGAGAAACTGTCTGGGACACTGACCCTAGAAAGGGTTGCGTACCCACAAAAATCAGTTTACATCAAACCATAGATTAGAAAATAGAACTACATACTTTACGCCTTGATCCCGCGCCGAAGCGGGTATGTAGGCAGTCTTGGGACGGAGTTGTCCCTCGTACTCAGGCGTTCGTGGGTGGGGTCTAGGCTTGGTTGAGTAAGAATCCTAATTGAAAGATAAGTTAATCAAATTTAATCCAATGCATACTCAGAAGGAATCCCGTATGGATTCGCTTGACTTCCCGAGGCTTTAAGCCAAATTCCGAGGCAGAATTCAAGCTTGTATTATTTTCTTATTACTCCTAAGGACGGCGACCTCGGTGCATTCTTGTTAGAAGAATGTAGTACTTAGTGAGTGGCTCAGGACCGAATGGTCCCGATGAGTCTAAGTCTCTGGCCAGAGCATCTCCTATCCCGTTTGGATAGATGCCTACCCCGTATGGGTAGATGCCTGTCCCGTATTGGATAGATGGAATTTACGTCCCGTATGGACAATTGCCTAACCTGTATGGTTAGAAGCTCATCCCGAATGGATGATTGCCCAATCCTATTGGATGGATGCCCAGAGTATGCAATTGAATAAAATATAATAAGGAAAAAAAAAAATATACTCAATTTTGTTGGATCAATTATGGTGGGTTACTACACTCTCTCTCTCTCTCTCTCTCTCTATATATATATATATATATATATATATATATATTTAGGGAGTTATTCCTCTTATGGTAGGCTTCTTCTTTTGTGGGGGGATCTCTATTTATCTAGGTGCCTTATCAAGATTCATTTGTTCTGAACTATCTATTCACCCACCTAAGCTACACTTAGGGAGAAAGGTTTTTTCTTTTTGTTATGTTAAGGGAATTCATTTTTTCCTATGCATATTATTTAATATTGCTTAGGCTTATTAGATGTGGTTAATATGAGGACACATGCAGAAATACATTAGCTACATACGTCACTCTCTCCCACACATAGGTAGTTGAGTTACAAACCCTCTTTTTGTTTGTTGTGCTACCTATCATAACCAAAAATATATTTTTACTTAGGTAGGTTATGGAGTAGTTGGGTATGTACTCTCTTTTAGATTTTTTTTCTACCTCATATAACTCTTTTCTATCCTTATTGAGGAGCTGATGTAATATATTTTGGTATTTATAAATTATCAAAATCCTCCCACCTTTTATGGGTTGTAGAATTTGATGCACCTCTTTGATGTATATTCCTTTGTAATTATATACAACACTCTCCTCTCACCTTCACTAGTTTGATGTTGAATCATCGGTTCAGGTTCAAAGAACTGATATGCCGGTATGACAAAATTTTGAAAGGGGGTTTGGGTTCGTTAGTACAAAAACCAACATAAACTTATTATCATATAAACAAAAAAGCCAACATAAACCTGTAATCATAGCATCATATACATCAAGTTTAATATCAAAATGACAAAATAATCAAGTATCATTATTTCAACTCTTATTTGATTTTGGAAGCCACACTTTGTTCACCCTTTCTTCAACTTGCTAGCAAAAAATTGTTGTTTGCAACACAAATGAGGATAAATGAGCCAAGTTAATGTTTTAAAACTCACTTTTAGGGTTATATTTTAATTTTTTATGTGGTGGATTTTTAAAATAAATAATTTTTGGAAAAAAACCACCTTTTTGGGTCGTCGAACTCCCGAGTTCAACTTGGGTCTTCCTCGGTTTGACCCGGGTCCTCTCAAGTTCATCCTGGTTTGAACCAGGCCTAAGAATCATGGACCCTGTCCAGAACACAAATGAACCAAACTAGGACCCTAGACCAGGACTAAACCAGTGGTGAGAGTATTCTTAAATTCTTTTGCATTATTTGTCTTTTCATCTATTTTGTTATTTTCCAATTGAATTTTGTGTAATCTATGATGACATCAGATCCTGACTCAATTTACACTTCTTTAAGAATCTAACAAAAATATATTTATAATGTCATAAATTATTTACCTTAACAATTTCACATGCTATTTGTCACATTCTTTAGTGTTCACCCCCTAGTTCACTTTAAACTAATTTATGGTCTATGGTACCCTAAACTTTTACTGATGCACCCACACTTAAATCATAATCAAATGTGAAAATTGAGACTACTTCCTACGTCTAGTGCCCTGATCCTTGGCTCTCCCTTTCAAAGCCTCATTTTGGATGGACCTAAGTGCCCAACACCCTAGTCTTACCAAAAGGGGTTCAAATTTTGGGTATTGTAATTATTAGTCTTTTCCTTTCATGATTCTATCTTCTTTGTATTTTATTTCTATTCATCAACCTATACTTGAAATAACCTTGTGATTTGTATATAAACAACATATTTTATTCTTCATAAACTCTAGGTTACAATATAATCCAATCTAGAGCAATCATACAAGGATGAGCTATCAAATTATAGAGAAACAAACTACATGCATTCTACACTCAAAGATGGATTCATGTTTAATATTTATTGTCATTACGTTATTACACTAACACTTGCAAGACTTACAAAGAGAATTATATCACCACATTTATGTGTAACTCCTTGAGAGAGTTTCATACCTAAGATAATATTTTCATTTGAATGCTTATGATTTACTTTGCCTCTATCTCTAAAAATATAAGGTCTCTTTTTAGTATCATTACTATTGTGGGGATGGGAACATAGACATGAGGTATGACATAGGCAAGCCCCTACACATCACGACCACTTTTTCCTATTTATTTTGTTTACAAGTTCAAATTTGATAAGGAAGAAGTTACAAATGAGAAGAGTAGATATTGACAAATAGTGTGATACTTTGAATGGATGAAAAGCTTAGGAATAGGGTGCTTAGCACCTTTATCTTGCCAGTTTGACATTTAATTTTAGGAGAAAAATGTATAGAGCTTATAGATTCCATTTCTAGTTGTCTTCTGAAACCTTCTTCATCTTCAAACTAAGGCACCCATTGTTCTACAATCAACTCCAAATTTTGATACTATTTTCTTCTTTGTGTTCTTATTCCATATTTGGATCATTGTTTCTATCTTTTATATTGTACTTGAGATACATTCTATTAGCTTCAATTATTTTACCATAGTTAACCTAGTTCATTTGCATACACACACTCAATCAATCCTAATCACATACAATCAATGGAAGTGTTAATTGAGGACAATGCAACTCTTCCTTATTGATAGGAAACCAAGCCCACTCACACTGCTAATTTTGTATGAGACAAAGCAATTGATCCTAGGTTAATGCACATGTTAGTCTTGCATCACTTTTTCTTTAATGTAAAATCTCTGATACAAAGCCATGAAAAAGAACTCCCATAAAATATAGTATATATAAAAAATTTGTTTACTCTTTAGCTCTTCAATAATGTAAGAGAATAACATAACTAAAGTTTGATGATACACTTTGGAAGATATGCAATCTTATATTTCTTAAGAAATGCTAACAAGAAGCAATATCACAAGCTTTGATAACATGTAAAATTTGGTATAGAATGACCTTTATACCATGCAATATTTGGCCAAATATGTAGCCACCAAGATCTAGGAGCTTCAATAAAAGTATAAGAGATATCCAATATGAGAATAATTCTACGTAATCAAAGGATTCAACGAAACAATAATAATGGATTAGGATAATTTGAATAATTAAGAATACAAAGAGAACCCCTTGGTTATATAGATGATATAGGGAGACATAAGATTGCATAAGATTATGAAATGTGTCTTTTTATATTATGACTTGAGACATAATGTGATATTTATCATATGTGTACACCCTATGTAAACTTAAATATCTCAATTAAATAGCATCTAGGTGATCAACTAGTTAGATAAAACACCTTAGTTAAACCATGAAAAATAATATTCCCCTCTGTAAAATTGGTTGATATAAATGCCTATTTTATTAATAAAAATATTTTTCTTTGTTGTAAATATTTTTGGAGTATATTTTTGAAAGAAAAAGTGAATGAATCCTAAATCTTCATTGCATTGTAGCTTTGGCTCCTCTCTCTTTCGCCTAGATGTTTCTTTGTATTAGGAGTATAGTTTAATTGAAGTGTTAAGACAAGTGAACTATAATGTCAAATATTTTTTTAGGATTTCCCTAGGACATGTTCCCTTGTAATGTGACAATACTATTTAAGGTATTTATTAAAATTGCAAGCTTTTAACACTAAGAGAAAAGAGGAAAATAGGGTGAAATTTTATTATGAACAACCACTAGAGATCAAATATGCTTCTTTGTAAATACCTCAAATCTATTGATACAAACTTAAATAGAATTGATAGACTAATCCATACACAAGGTGAAGTACAAATAAAGATTTGATTATTTTTCAAATAAGAGATAGCCATATTTGAAAGTGGAAGTAGAGTCATTCCTTTGTTAGAAATAGGCCTAAATATTATTACTCATACATTTATTTTCATAGATCTAAAATAATCACTCTTCTAGCTCTTCAAATTGATTTGTGTTAAGCTATATGAATTTTTTAAGATTAACATTAAACTAAACATTGAGAAAGACTATTTTTCTCACGAGGATATGTAATTTTAATGCCTATTCATAAGATTCCATTTAAGTCTTTGTAAATCTTAAATCATGACAAAATTATAATTATAAATAATCATCATTTTATTTTTGCATAATGTTTATTAATAAGAATCACAAAAATCTATTTTTTAAATGAACTTTGTAACAATTATTGATACAAAAAAGATTAAACACTCTAAAAATATAATTTATAATGATATAAAAATTAATTTAGTAAACCAATAAAAATTAACACAATTTCTAACCTAAAATCAATCATTAAATAATTTTAATTACACTAATATTATTATATGCTAAGAGCATATAATATAAATAAATAATAAAAAATAGATCATATTAAATCATAGGACAAAAACATACACAATTATAAAAACACATCAAAGTCTCTAAACTAAAACCAATGATAATATCTTTAATTAAGCTTAATTACATTAAAACTATATGCTAAGAATACATAATATAAATAAATAAATAATAAATAATTAAATATTAGATCATATTAAATTATAAAACAAAAACATACACTATTAACAAAATAACTCATCATAGTTCCAGAACAGAATCTATCAACACATAATGAAAATTGAAATTTTTATCCACTTTTTTCAATATGAACTTGAAAATAAAGAAAAATATTATTTTTATAATTCTGTAAAATATTAAATAAATTTAAACTATTAACTTTTGTTCAAAACTTTTAATTCTAAAAGCTGATTGGTTGAACTAATTGAAACATAGAATTGAATGAATGCAATTGTTTGTAAAAAAAGCAATTTAGACAAAATATTTAAAATATTGTTTTCTATCACAAAAAAAACAATAGTAATTTTAAAATTTTTAATTCTGATTGTCTACAATTTAATTTTCTAAAAGATGATAATTAAAATGCAAATGTTGTTTCTTCAAAAGAAATGAAAAGGCTTGTCCTTGTATCACACATATGATATCTTATATAGATAAAAAAGAGTGTAAAATTTTAAGAAATAATGATAAATCGGTAATATATGCAAAACATTTAAATAAATATTATGTAATTTTTTTAAATTTATGCCAAAAAATTTTGTTTACAATTAAAATAAAAACTATTCTAAAAATTCATATTAAAATATTATAAATTTGAAAACAATTCTATCATACTATTTCAAAATATTAAAACAAAATTACATTTTTATAATAAATATTATAAAATAATATATATGAATATTAAAAATTATAATATTATATAATATATATTCTCTTAATATAAACTTTTAAGATTTACATATATATTTATATATACACATATATGTATATATACAATTATGATGTATATATATATAGTTTAAAGGTGGAAAAAAGGGCATAAAGAATATCAAACTGCCTGGACATGACAATCATGATGTAAGGTAAAGACTGGCCTATACGCTTTGGAAAGAAAACAGCTAACATCTTTATCACGGAGTAGGTTGCTAACATGGCTGTCAATTCTGTAGTAATGGTTGTCTATTCTCTTATAATGCTATTCCTGCGTAAGTCATCCATTAGGGTTAGCAAGAGGGTCGAAATTACTAGTTAGATGTTGGAAAATGTAATCCCAACTGGACCGATGCGAAGGCATTCACATCACAATGCACCTTGAATTATTTAATATTTGAAGACTTTTATTAAGCTTATCTTTTATGTAAGCCTTTAAAAGCTTAGCTTATCTAGTCATTTATGTATGCGATAGACTTTGATTTGTGATTCATAAATGAATATAAATCTTATCTCGTTATTAATATATTTGGAATCAGTCATGATCTCATTTATGTTTTGAAAAATGAGATATTATATTAATTGTATAGGATTTAATTGTTGTACATTCATTTGTGCTTATAATATTCACTCTTGTCACATATTTATATTATATATTGTAAATAAATAGGTTACATGTAAATAAAAAAAATAATCAAATGTTGGTCAAAATTGATTCATACTTGAAAATAATTTATAAATGTTATAATTTATAAGTGTTTTTTATGTAAAAGCAATATTCTTATAATCTCGTGTTGCATTGAGTAATATTTCCTTGTGTAATCTTTTTATATAATGAAAAGCGCCGAAACTCTATATTAATCAGTTGAGTCTATGTATCAGTTTCTTTTTGTATTAGCTATCCCTTGTGTTCTTCTTTCATCTAGGGTCAAAGCCAAGTTAATCGCATCTTCTACTGGCATAAGCCTTACAAACCCCCAAATTATTCAATTTATTAGCAAGAATTATAAATATTGGTCAATCATAATGAAGGTCTTGTTTAGCTCACAAGATATATGGGAATTTGTGGAGAATGGGTTTTTCTAACTTGTAGATGCAACAACATACAATGCATTATCTTAACTAGAGAATGATTTTCTCAAGGATAATAGGAAGAAGGATCTTACTTGGCTCTTTGCTACATTTTTCAAGTGGTGTATGAGAGCATCTTCCCAAGGTTTGTAGTAGAAACAAAATCAAAGCAGACATCGGACACCCTTTCAAACTACATATCAAGGTATGGATAAAGTAAAAACTGCAATGTTACAAATGTTAAGAAGATATTTTGAAAATATTTCAATGAAAGATTTTGAATCTTTAGATTCTTTTATTACTCAAGTTATCTAGGAATAATTAATTTGACTAGATGTCATGGTGAGTCTTTTGAAGATAGAAGAATGTTGAAAATATTCGAAAGAGCCCACCTACAAACTTTGAATCTATTGTTATGGCTAGAGAAGACACCAAAAACCTTTCTTTTCTTTTTTTTTGTAGATGAGCTTCATGCCTCTCTAATTTCTCATGAGAATAGGCTTAGTCATTCTTCTAACTCTTCTTTGGAGAATACCTCTAAGTCACAAGTTTCAATTAGTCATGGTAGAAGCAGAGGGAGATCTAACTTCAGAGGTAGAGGAATAAATTCATATAGAGGTGCTAGAACTAGCCAATTCAAATGGAAGAGATGACTAGTCAAAATTCAATTCATAATCAATCTCAAAGCCAAAGGTATGCCAATTCTCAAGTTCAATGCCACAATTGTAAAAGATATGGTCATTATGCAAATAAATGCAAAAAAGGATAATTTGATTTCAACAAAATGCAATTTTTTCTAAATAAATTTAGAATAAAAGAAGTGTGTTCCTAGCATGTATTGTTGCTCAAGAGAGTCCACAAGAGTTTTGGCTTCTAGATTCAAGTTGTAGTAATCATATGGCAGGGAATTTAGAAATGCTTTCCAAATCAAATGAGTTTATAAAATTAGATGTTATAATGGGAAACGATAATAAAATGTCAGTAATGGGGAAAAGGTAATGTCAATATTCTAAATAAATAGTGGGAGAAAAAGATTATTTTATATGTTTATATTGTTTATGGATCAAAGCATAACTTGATGAGCATTAGGCAACTTTTTCAAAGGGGGTATCAATTTTCTTTCAAAAATAAAAAATGTGCAATTTGGACCAACTTCTAAGAAATCAACTAATAGTTAAAATTCAAATGAAAAATGATAGAATGTTTTCCTTAGAACTAATACCATATTTAAGGGTTGAATTTGAATGAGAAATCGCTCAATCATCTCAATAAAATATCACTCAAGATTTATCACAAGTAGCTTTTCAATTAGAATTAAAATATGACAAATAGCTTTTAATTTAAGATTTGGACTCTTAAATTTTGGTGGTGTAAATGTGTTACATAGAAAAACATGGTAAAAGGTTTGCCATTGATAGAAAAACTAGATAGAGTATGTAAATGGTGTATTTTGGGAAAGCAACATATAAAGAGTCATTCCCCATTGGCAAGTGAACTAGAGAAAAGTTACCAATACAAATAGTTCACTTTGATTTGTGTGGAAAACTACAAAAACCTTCAATTGGTCAATGTTTTTACTTTTTGACATTTATTGATGACTACACCAGAGAGCCATGAGTATATTTCTTAAAGCATAATTTTGATTCTTTTAAGATTTTTTGCTAATTCAAATGTTAGTTGAGAAGAATAGTGGATAATATATCAAAGTATTAAGGACTAATAAAGTTGGTGAATACATCTTGAAAATGAATTTCTAAATATTCACAAAGATCATACAATACACAAGCAATTTACTACGAGTTATACTCCACAACAAAATGGTGTGGTAGAAAGAAAGAATAGGAAAATTATGGTCATGGCTAGGAGTATGTTGAAGGCTAAGCATTTTTTAAATGAGTATTGGGCAGAGACTGTAGAAAATGAAAAGATTGTAGACTTGATTATTGTATGATGAGTAACTCATATATATATTATTCTCAATTAATCTAACTATCCTCATCTACCATTATAGTATATGTATATATATACATACATACATACATATATATATATATATATATATAGATATATATATATATATGTATGTATATATATATATATATATATATGTATGTATATATATATATATATATATATGTATGTATATATATATGTATGTATATATATATATATGTATGTATGTATGTATGTATATATATACATGTAGACGTCTAAAACTGGTCAATGCTTGCGGAATCATACTTTAACATTTGCGCATTGCCTTATTTTAGGGTTTTTGCGTCGCATTAACATTTCTTCTATGTCACGCACTTGGTTTTTATCATTTGTGAGCATCGAGTCCTTCTTCTGCATTCTTCATTTATCTCACTCTCAAATTTGGTCTTGTTGACAACAATCTTCAGTCATGATTTTGGTCAATCTTATCCTGTTGCATCAATGTGTGTGCTCATTTGTTATCATTTTGGACATCGTCAATCCTAATTAGGGTTTTGTCCTCTTACCAATCTTGTCATTCTGCGATCGATTTGTCATTGATCATTGTCCTCTTATCAATCTTGTCATTTTGCGATCGATTTGTCATCGATCATTGTCCTCTTATCAATCTTGTCATTTTGCGATTGATTTGTCATTGATCGTTGTCATTTTCAATCTTGTCGACTTGCAATCAATTTGTCATCGATCATTGTTATTTTCAATCTTGTTGACTTGCAATCGATCTGTCATCCATTGTTGTTATTTTCAATCTTGTCATCTTGCAATCAATTTGTCATCGATCGTCGTCCTTCTCAATCATGTCAATTTGGATCAATTAGTCATTGTTCCTCATCAATTGGTGCATTTATCAATCAAATCACTTATCAGTATGAATCATTTATCAATTTAAAATCATGATCGAATCGACATCAAATCAATCTTACATCAAGACCTAATTGTCATCCTTGCATTTCTAATTTATCTTCTAGGGTTTCATGATTTATTCATTTAACCTTGTTTGTCATTTTCTCTTCATTTTCCCTCTAGCTTAAATAATTTATTTATTTATCCTTAGTCTTCTTGTCACAATTAAATATTTATTTAATTGGCTAATTAATTCCCCCTCTTTTGTGAATTAATTAATGAATGAAAAATTATTAATTAATTCACCTATTTTTCTAATTTCATCAATTTCTAATTTCCTAATTTCCAATTCATCATTTCTAACCTTAATTCTAATTTTTCTAATTCCTAATTTCCACCTCATTTTCTAAATTCAATTTCCACCTAATCAATTCCTCTCTAGTCTCTCCCTATTTTTGTGCTTTGGTGGAAGCATGAATTTCTCATGCATCATACTGTTGGCATAGCAAGATGTCATAAAGCTTTTAGTCCTCTAACCTTTGCATTGGCAATATGTCATAATTCATGACATAGAAGGTGTCATAACCTTCTTGCTTCAACTCAATTTTGCCATTTTTGAAATCAATTGCCTCTAATATCAATTTCATGCTAATCTTGTCCTCTCTCCAATTTCTTTATAAATTGGATGAGTTTCTTCAATCAAGGCCCCTGGTCAAATCAATCACGCTTCTAGTACCCTTATGCTATCGTCTCGTCAATCTTGTTTTCATATTAGGTTTATGCACTTGAAGGTGAGATCCACAAAACAAAGCAATTTGAAGGAGAAAGAAGGACAATGGAACCACATGAAGGAGACATCTGCATTTGGTTTGCTTAGATTTCATATTGAATGTTTTTAGGATTGTTATCACTGTATTTTAGTTTTCGTGATTGAACTAGTCCAATTTGCTATTGCTTGTGATGATTTCCACATTTCCTAGCTACATTAATTGGTGAACCCGACGTGAACTAACCCCCTAACCATGCTTTTGAGTGCTTTTGAGTTGATTTACAGGTGAAAAACCCAAGAAACAGGGTAATTCAAGGCTTTCTGGGCACTTCTGCACCTGTGTAGGAGAGTTCTGCGCCTATGTCAAGCAATCTACGCCTATGTCAAGGACTTATGTGCCTATGTCAAAGGGATCTGCGCCTGTGTTACTGCATTATGTGCCTATGTGAGACATTCTACGCCTGTGTAAGGCCAGAAATAGAGGTAAAAAGCAGTGTTTTTACTTGCAAATTGCTTTGTTTTGCATTATGTTTCTGCTTTTTGGTTTTTCTTTGGTACTGATTCTTTGTGCAGCACCTTGGTATTACATGGGACAAAGACTAAGAATTAAACTACTAACAAATCTTATGCAGGTTGCCTTATATTCCAACCAAACTTTGTGTTTGTGATTCATAATTAGGCACCTAGTATTATTGCTAAGTAGGATGGAATGAACGTGTGTCTGCTTTGATTGTCGAGTTTGACATTGGAGTAGGAGAGTATGCTCTCATCCTTCTTAGGGTGATCAGAAATCCAGATCTTCAATACCATTCTCATGGCTCGAATTGTTTGTTACCTTTAGAGGGCCTGCCTTCCCAACCATTTGCTTTCTTTTGCAAGCAAGTGACAATCGTGAGAAGGGAACGACCGAAAGTGAACATAGCTAGAGTACCTTGGCATTCTAACTCACTATAAATAAATACCTAATGGGCGAAAGCTTTGAAGGAACGGTTACGTGGGAATTGTAGTTACTTGGGAAGTGATGACCCTTGGACTCTTTCTCATATCGGCATCTAAGTAGGGCCTCATGGTGTAAATCATGCTTGCGCGACTACATTTGTTTGGTATCTTGGTGGGCCTGTTTCTCAATCACGCTTGTGTGACACCAAGGAGTAACGCTTAACAGAAATCCTTATTAAACACCTTGTATTTAGAGGCCAAAAATCCTTCTAGTTGCTTGAGAAGGATGAGTTCGAATACTTGGAAGAGATACTAAGTTCGCCATGGGGAGATTTCCATGGGGACTGATGCTTGGCTATCTTGAGAAGTACGTGCCATGGAGGGGAGCCCGTGGGGTCAAGCATCTATGTATTCTCCTTGAATCTCATAACAAGTCTACCTCTCAAGTACCTACTGTCTTTACCTACCATAAGAAATGTGTGAATGAGCATGATTGTCTTGAGGGTAAGTTAAAATATCCTGTCTTCTTTGCTTGTCAAAAGTTGAGTTGTGTCTCATTTCAAAAACAAGACAAATTGATTCAAAACAAGGTTAAACACAAGAGTATTTCATTCAACAAAGTTCAAAACACCTTCAAACATGGTTGTCAAACATTTTTCAAAATCTTGTCTCAACATTCATGTCACTTAGATTTAGGTTCATCCTAGGTTTGCATTTTGCAAATTCATTGTCAATTACCAAGGTTAAGTTTCACCTAGGTCATACTCCTTTGCATATCAATAAGGGTCATCCATTTGCATGTGTCCTCTTCAATTAGAGTAATACCATTTCATAATTCAACCTTAGGTTTTTTCTTAGGTTGACATTGTCATACATTTGCATTTGCATACCCTAGGTTTCTTCATTAAGCTTAGGTCATTATCATATCATATTAGGGTCACTTGCATAGTAATTGTCCCTTAGCATATAGTGTCAAAACTAGGTTTTGTCATACTTGAGTAATCCAAATCTTTGATAAACCCTAAGTCATTGTTAGGAAGTCTAGACATTATCAAACCTTTGTCTTTTTGTCATCAATGTCATTTGGTCAAACCTATCTTAGTATCCAAGCATATAGGTGAGACATTGTCAATTTGTCCTATTGTCACTTGGTCCTTTTGTCCTTTGAGGTCTAGACATCATTTCAATTTCCTAAGGGTCTCATTTTTAGAATTGCATTCATGAGTTTGTCAAAATCTTGAAAAACAACAAAAACATTAAGTTCCATTGTCATCCTTTTAAGTTGCATTTGTCAATCCCATTAGTTGCATTGCATAGTGACATGTTTGTTGAAATGAGATCTCAACCTTCTTACGAAGCCATGTCATCACAATTGAGAAATCAATCATGTCAATCCAATCTCTACATGTCTCAGAACTTGGATCAAACTTATCATGATGATGTAAATGTCCAAATACAAAAACTAGAGGAGAAACTAGCTCAAGAAGAGGAGATATTGGAACAAAGAGTGAAAAACATTGAGAAGAATAGATCACAAATGTCCAAAATGTTTCAAAAATTTCCAGGTCAAAATCCAAAGATTGAGCCAATTGATGTAAGATCTCTTCTTGAACAATCAGACATACCAGCTCTCCTCTCCCAAATAGAGATGATGAAACAATTTCAAGAAAAGAGACAACATCAATTTCAACATTATGTGCCTCCACAACAAGAACAAGAAGGTGTTTACTATCAATCAGATTTTCAACCAATACAACCAATGGTTCAACCAATTGTTCAACATATACAACCAATGGTCCAATTTCAACAATATGTCCAACCAACTATACAATGTCAACAAATAATTCAACCAATGGTGGAATATCAACAAGTTCAACCAGCATATCAATGTCAACAACCACAACCAAACATTCAAAAACAAAGGTTGTAGCACACACCAACCCAAGTTTCAAACATGTCAGAAAAATTGAACCAAGTCCAATATCAAAACATGACATCAGATCAGAACCAACTCCTTGCCAAACAAGTTCAAATTCCATATACAACTATGTCAAAACCTTGAAAGAAAGGTGGCTTTATTGCAAGGCTCTTAAGGAACCTACCAAGTGAGTTCTTTGAAGAAGATCAAGATAATACACTTATGTCTAGCAATGCCTCATCCCCCCATAAACAAATTGACTCTTCAGTGGCATCTATCCCTACACCTTTAGAAGTTTCACAAGAACCTTCTATATTGTCCTCATCAAACAATACACCCAAGGATGCAATTATCCAAGAGCTATCCATAATTGATTGCCAAGATAATCCAATTCATGATGCACGTCCTTGTCATGTTTCAGAAATACAAGACCCAATGCCACCATGCACTTTATTTCCATTACTTGTTTTAGAGGACCCCATTCGAAGTCCCTCTTCCACATGTTCAAGCATTGATTCCTTGCCAGAATCCATCCTAAATGTTCAAAGTGCATCCCCTTCGTGCCAAATCATTGATTCCTTGTCAGAATCCTCCATGCATATCCAAAGTCCAACCCCATGTCAAGAGGATAATTTAGAGCATGAAGAAATGAGTCCTAAAGAAAATCAAGATCAAGATCCTGAAACCTTATCATCCCATCCAATTGTTGACCAGGATCCCATTTCTCCAAACACTCACAATGATTCCATTATTCCTGTCCATTCTATCCAAGAACACAATATCCTTTCAAATCACATTGACATTCCAGATATCTCTTCCATCCTTTCCGATGATCCCATTAAAAGTCAACAGCAAAGCACCTTTAAAGAGGATTCCAATGATCTTCCTCCTTGTCAAGATCAAATTATTCCTTCAGATCCTCCACAAGATCCACTTGTTCCTCCATCTCCTTGTCCTAATGCTCCATATACACTCCAAGATGGCATTTCTTTTGATGATCCCATTTTTTTTCCCATTCCATCTCTTGAAGAGCCTATCATTGAACCATGTCCACCACACAATCCTAGTCTCCCTCATGATCCTAATCCCCCTCATGATTCAAACGTGTCAGTGCAAGATGTTCATGAACCCTCGACATGCATAATGGGTTCTTCCACTTTGGTCCAATCTGATCCACTTCAAGATATCATTATTTCTCTCATATCATATCCACCTCATAATGGACTCGCATCTTCTTCCCAAAGAAAAGAGTATCCTACAAGTTAAGATATTCATAAAGGCAAAGGAGTAGATCTCCATAAGCAAGCATCCCTTCATGTTAAAGAAAATATTAAGGGTCATGTCTACACAACTCACTCTCAAGACGTTGGTATCCCTCCATCAAAATCAAAACGTACACCTTCCCCATCATACTTTCCATCCATCTTAGGTCCTTATATCCCTTCATCCTTTATGCAAGGTCAGCAAAGGCACACATCCTTGAGTAAATTTCATCAATGCAAAAGACCTCCACTTCATTCTTATCCATCCATGCATTCCTTTCCCCCTCCAAGCAACTTGGATGCCAAGCATAAAAGTCATAAGTCTAAAAATCCACATGTATTCAAGGATCAACATGTCAAAGAAAAGAAAAATATGATCTATAAAGAAAAATATATATCCAAAAGGCCACAAAGGCCCACTGAGAAAAATAAAGGAAAGTCAAAATATATATGGGTTCCTAAATCCCTTATGCAAGCAATTCACTCCAAGGAACCACAAAAGCATGAAACATCAAAAACCATGTGGATTCCCAAGAGGCTCCTTGAAGCACAAAAAGAACAACCCAGATTGGCATCTGAAATTTCTATTCCTCCATCTAAACTTTCCAAGGCTATTCCTCCACCACCTTCTTCATCCGTTTTGGGCCCTTATGTCCCAAAATCCATAGCCTTTTCTTCCTCAAAATCTCAATATCCAAAATACATCTTTCCTCCATCAGTCCATCACCCCTCAAGGTGTGTGCCAATGTCAATCTTGCCAACATTTCTATCCACTCAAGCATAGTTCTTCCAATACCCTATCTATTATCCAATTCATATTTTCCATCCTTCGATCCCTTTGGTCCATCCTTTGCATAATTCCTTGCCTTAGTTTCATCTCTTTTTCCATGTCCTTATCCTACCAACGTCTTTGAGCATACTTTTAAAGGTCATGGCCCATTTTTTTCAAGGCTACTATCCAAAAAAAAAGACATTTGAGTCCTTCTTCCATCCCCTATCATGTGTCCATCTTCTATTGAAAAAGTCAAAATACAAAAAAAAAAAAAAGACAAAAGGAAAAAAGTAAAGAAAAAATAATTCGTCCACTGGTGAAAACCTGGCAAACAAGCACCTTGGGAAAATACCATGATGAAAACCTGGCAAACAGGCATCATGCGTAATCTATGAACTTCTTGCATACCATACGTGGGGACAGGTTTTATCCTCCTTCATATCCTATTGCCCTTCATTATCCTATCATACCATGTCATACTCCTCCATTATCATATTGTCCCTCATGTCCATTTCCTCTTTCCACCTTTGATCTTGACAAGGCTAAGGATCTTCATGAGCATCATGCATCTTATTCACAACTTTCAGTCCATCATAGCTTTTGGTCATTTATCCATTTGATTATTACAACCTTTCATCCATATTCCCTAGCTTATTGCAACTTTCTGCCACTATCCTGTATCCTATCCCAACCTTAAATCCATGTCCTTTATCCATTCTTGGTCTTCCTTATCCTATCCATATCTTATCACTATCCATACACTCTTTCTATCCCTTGATCTTGATCTGACATAAGGATGCAAAATTTAAACATGGTTTCAAAAACCTCTTGACATGTCCCTCATGCCATGTTCCTGCTTTACATTGTCATTTCCAATCTTTTGTCCCATCACGCAATAGCCCTTGAAAATTGCATCCGTATTGTCTCCATAATAAAAGGCCTTTGTCTTCCCTCTATCCACCATCATTTTAGAAAGCCTATTTATTCACCTGTCATATTCCTTGCCTTGCTAGACACTAGGGGCAAAATCATAAAAATTGAAAAATGTCCTGAAATAATCCAAAAAAATAAAATAATGTCCTGAAAAAATCCAAAAACATCAAATAATGTCCTTAAAAAATCCCTAAACAGTCAAATAAAGTCCTGAAAAACGAACAAAAAAATTTCAAAACATCAAAATCCAAAAACAGCAATTTCTTTGGCATCACGCATTTTGCAATAAATGATCCCTTTGTGCATAGACAGATCGCTAAGCATACATCCAACGACAATTAATCAAACACTGTGCTTTAATGAAATCATGCATTAATAGATGAACTGTTTCAATCAAACCAGACATTCAAACTGATCACAATTGTCATATCACTCGAACATCAACATCAATATCATTTGACCTTGTCACTACTATCATGGGTCTTATACAAGGTGTGGTATATTGGAAACCAATATGTGTCCTGTCTTAGACGAGGTACCGCATGTCCTGAAACTAGACAGCATGATCGTCCTATCAACGCTTTCAACTTTTGACAATGAAGATCAAGATGTTTGTTTGACTTGTTGGAATTAGCGAGTCTTATCATTTATTGATTTATTTTCAATCATGTTCCTATGTTGCTCGATGATGTCACTGAGTGATTTAGAGTGACCAGGATGGTTCATGGTCCCCTTTCTTTTTCATTTTTTTTTGGGTTGTGATTGTTGTTTGTGGAATGTTTGTTACAACCTGGGGCAACTATATCATTGGGTGTCTGTGATAAGTACGTTCGCTTTGTGAACACCGCACATACCTCGACCCTTGATGTATGCACCCTAGGATGCTTCACTCATTCCTTGTGTGTGATGTGTCTGTCTTTTGCAAAAAGGGTTGCGTTTCAGCTCTGGCCTTCAATGCCATGATGCTATGCGTCCATTTTGCTACATTAAATAAAGATTCTCACCTACAAAGTGCATTACTGAAAGAAATTTTTTCTTCATCTCTAACTGTCCTCTGTCTCATTTCTTCTTACTAACATTTCTTCCGTCAGTTCGGATAGTCAGTTTGGTCTAGTGCTCCGATTTCCCCAAACACATATGTTGCATCTTGCATTCATTGGTTAGTACATTTGCATTATATCAAACATCACATTGAGCATCATATCAAGCATTTTATCCATTACATATTATAAATGCATCAAAAACACATAAAAAAATATATCCATACATGTTCCACAATGGTACATAAAACCTTGCATAAGCCATCCATACATCAAAAATAACCATAAGCCATAACACATTGCATCCCATCATAGCGTCGTATATCATATCATATGCCAAAATAATATCGGAGTACAAAATTGGACTGTCTGTCCTAATTATGGCCCACAGGCTGACTACATAATGTCACACTACATAATGTCAACTGTCTATCATAAGGAGCACGTGCCTCTATCACTGGGTGCTCCCTTTGTCCTCCTCATCCCTACCATGTCTCAAGGATGATGTCCCTCCTGCCCCAGGTCCTGGCTGTGGTGGTCTCATAGGTCCACTCACCCCCATGCTGCTCACTGACCTCCGAGAGTGTGCCCTGCTCTCTGTCCTCGATCGTGCCTGATATGACGATGCTCTCTACTCTGGTGGAACTACACTCTCATATAGTGTCCTCCAATGGTGTATCTCCTCTCCGGTCTCTACCAACATCTGTGCCATCTCACGTGCACTGGCATCCCTAATTGTAATGTCACAATGTGATCATGCTGACTCACTATGGTAGCCCTACACATCTCCATCTCCTCTATCCTAGCTATCTCCGGCTCTATGGGTATATCCTGCAATGACTCCTGCTTAACTGAATCTAGCTCATAATCATCCCCCTCATCATCTTTGTCCTCGTCATCCCCCTCATCCTCATCACCCCCCTCATCCTCCTCATCCTCATCATCTCCTTCCTCCTCTCTTACGAGTGGGAAGTCCTCCTGTCTCCTCGGTACTGGAATATCAGGATCTGTCAATGGCATTGGCTGTCGTTGTGTAAACCATCACTCATACTCCTCTGTCGTCCCGGCATCCACCACATCTGATCTCCAATCCCACTATCTCTGTTGTAGCTGTGTGAAGTCAGCATATGCTATGTGTGGCTAAATCATTCTCCCCCACTGACTCGTCTCTCTATGAGATCGGGCAAAGTGTGCAGTCCCTCTAGGTACATCCTGCCTCTCTCCAAACTGTCGTCTGACTCTCTCTAGCAAGTACATCTCAATCACTCTCTGGCAATTCACTAGTCGCCCAATCAGGTATCTCTCCTATCTATAATATGATAGTTCATCACTATCATCTGACCATCCAGGGCAATCAAGATATGGCCTCCATGTGAACTCTCTCAATCTGTCTAGCTCATGTCGCCAATACAATATGTATCCAAAAGGACCCTGTCTCAGTGCTCCCCCATAATGGTACACATATGGTCGGTGTGGTACTACCTGTCTCTCTACAATTGGTCAACATATGGCTATGTGCTCAAATGCCCATACCTGTAGCAGTGTGACTCCACAGCTCAAAGTCTGCACTCCCTGATATGCTATCTGATGCAGCTGAAAATATAGCATAGCAAGTACACATGGTCCCCATGCGTACACCATCCCCTTTGTCGCCATCTGCTCTAGCACTCTTCCCCATCCAATAGGGAATCCATGTCCTCATTTGTCCCCTGCTAGTAGGCATGCTATCACCACTGCTATCACCACATATCATCGATCATACTCTGATGCCATGGTCTCCCAGCCAATCTCCCTCTCTACGATATCCAGATCATCTGCGTCGCACTCAAATAATCTGCACAAAGTGTCTCTCCCTATCACTGGGTCATACTCTATCATCTCTCCATGAATTGGAATGCGGAGGATACACCATACATCCTCTAGTGTCACAGTCGCCTCTCCAGTCACCAGATGGAAGGAGGAAGTCTCCGAATGCCATGGCTCTGCCAATGTGGTCAATAGTCCTGTGTTTTCCTTAATCTCAGGCATGAATGTGATATAGTATATTCCAAGTCCTACTAATGTATCTCTGTCCGTGCTCCTGAGTCTATGTCATAACATGAAGCAGTCAAGTCATTTCTCCCGCGTGATCAATGGATACTGTCGACTCTGCATCACAATTGGGGCACATTTTGTCAGTTTTAGGGTTTGCTCCTACGGGCTGCATTTCCTTGTTTCATGTCCAAATCAGAGTGTTTCTAATCTATTTTGACCTATCCTGCCCTTATCCCCCCTTTTCGGATCATTCGCATGTTGTTTTTGACCAAATTTGAGTTCCTAGTGCACAACTGCACCGGTGTGATGTATCCTATGCCTGTGTTGCATCAACTTGCACCTGTGTACCCTCCACAAGTGCAGGATACCCTACACAAGCACAGGATGTGCTCACACAGGCGCAGAAGTCACTTTCTGCATTTTCTATGGGCCCCACAATGTCCTGCAAGCAAGTCAAATTCATGAAATTGACAATATGGGTTTTTGTGATACATACCTCTACTCCTACATCATTCGATCATCTATAGGTGCATACACGTTCCCTGAGGTGATCTGCCATTGGAATGTTCGCCATCTCTCTGGAAGTGTCCTTTTCCAGAGCAACAAATCCTCCTCTTTGGCTAGTGCAAATGAACACTTTTCACACTCTTTGTCTCATTTATAGATCTTTGTCAGTGCATAGATGGACGTGCACCCTCTCCATCTTATGCTGGTCATGGTCTTTTGCATCTTTAATTGCTTGTCCTTTGTGTATCCGATCCCCGATTTTCAGTCTATTTGCTCCTATCATGTTCTATCATTCTTATCGATCAATTGGCCTCTTTTCTAGATGTTTCTGGCCAATTCCTCAAGGGGGCATGCATATGTCATTATCATTGTCTGTGGCATTTTAATTATTGTTCTTTGAAACAACACTTAATATGGCATTGTCTCAAAGAGGGGCAAAATGTAGACGTCTAAAACTAGTCAATGCTTGCGGAATCATACTTTAACATTTGCGCATTGCCTTATTTTAGGGTTTTTGTATCACATTAACATTTCTTCTATGTCATGCAC